>NC_080186.1:55959500-56586500 GCF_030028045.1 Hippopotamus amphibius kiboko
ATTAGGGCTGCATTTACTTTTTAAAAGTGGTGTCAAGAGTGCAGTAAACAGTGCCAAATAGGACAAATCACAAAATAGGGTCCTCGGGAACAAGCTGAAAGAACTGAGATTTATTCAGCTTCGAAGTCACCTGCTGGAGGAATAATTTAATGATCATTAAATATATATATTCATACTATATATACATATATAACAATTTAATGATCATCAAATAAGAGTACCTATTAATCAACAAAAGCCAAAATAAACAAAACTTCTCTAATTTATACAATATTTAGTTACTGAATATTTACAAAAGTAAATAACACTAGTAAATCCTCAATATAACAGGCGCACTTCAGTGTAGGATGATTTTAAGTGAGGTATTATTTTATAAAGACTCAAAAACTAACCTCCAAAATTTACTTCTATTAATTTCCTGAATAATAATAAGTTCTTATTTACACAATAAGTGCCCAGAATATGTAAAGAAGGATTACTGGAATAACATGGTAAAAAGTCTGGAGAAGCAGTAGGCCATGTATACCTAACTGTTGACCTCTGAGTTTCCTAACATTAGAAGTAAACCTCTTTCCTCCTGGTTTCCTGATTCTATGAGGGAGCTTTTTTCTGAAGCAACATAACTGACCTTCCTGCTTCCCCTCCAATGTTTATCCAAGGAAGAGGAATGACTTATCCATTGGTATGCTTGGAAAAAGAAATACCAATTGGATAAGTCAATTCCTCTTTGGAAATCTTCTTTGCTAGGAAGACCCAAAAGAGGGGAAAGAAGGGATTGAGTTGGGCACTGGGACCCTCTTTGGGGTCTTCTTAGCAACAGAAAGGGTATATTCTAGTCTGTTCTATGTCATGTGGTAGACTAGAAGAACCCTGTTGCTGTCCAGCTGAACCAGTAACAGAAGTTGGGGGAAGTAAGTCTATCTAGGAGTGAAATACTAGAAAGTCCAAAATAACTATCTAAGACATATCCTTCAAGTCACCCTTTTTTAAAAAATCAAGGATATCACTGGGTCTGACATCTGGGTCTTCTATGAGACTCTTGTATATCTCTCAAATGACCTAGAGCTAGAAAGGCAATGAGAAAGGAATGGCTTATTGCTCCCTCAACCCAACACATCCCAACAATTAGGAGAAAAGATATTTTACCTACATGTATAACATTAAATTCTCATAATTCTGTACTATATTAAATATCACAGTTACTGCATCGTCATTTAACTGTTACAATACTACAATATAACCTAAAGTTTTTGCTCTAAAATCTTACCTTAATAAAACGTTCATATCGTGCCTTCACTATTGGATTATTTAAAATGCTTGTAGCAGTCAAGACACTCTCTCTTTTTATTTGTTCCTTATAAGCCTATGAAAAACAGAACACACTGAGATACTTGAAAACCATGCCATGAAAAATATTTCCTTAATTAAAACAACTGCATGCTCAAATCCTTAGAATTAAATGACTTACTTTCTGGCAAATTAAGCTTTATTATAAAGTAACAACAGCTACTGTGACCACAATCTAAATCACCTATGAATTAAAATAATGAAGATTCAAAAAGCCAATCAACTTCAACAAAAAAACACTCAATCACTAAATACTCTAAGTCTAGGTCTACTAAACAGTTGCCTTCTCTCCTTTCCACTCTGCATCTACCTCCCCCAGCATCAGCTACTCCCACTAGTAATTTTCATGCTATCAAAAAAAGAAAGCAATTTTTCATACTGCTAGAGTAATTAGTCTTTCTCTGGGCTTGTAGATAGTCCAAGAATGTACTATACAAAGGAGGAAAGGTAATAAAATGGAATGTCTAGTTGCCAAAAAGGTGTCAAAGGAATATAAAAAAGAAGAGAGAGGACAAAGATTTAAAAAAAAAGATTGTATGTGCTCAAAGTGGCTAAAAAAATCTGAGTTAAATGAGGTTCATGTCAATACAGAATATGAATTTAAGATTCAGGTATGCTCTATTTAAAACTTAAGTCTTTAATATTTGAATTTTTAAATTTGCTGTTCGAACAAACTAATTTCTCACAAAATAAATATTTTTATTTGAAATAAATCTGACTAAATAAAACAAACACAGAAGCAGAAATATACTAATCAAGAAGAAAATAGTAAAATTTTCCTAGAATTTCTGAGAAAATTCTACTAAAAATGTAACAACAGTTAGATAGTGACTGGTAACCCTAGTTTTTAAATTTATTCTTCCCAATCACCACAATGTATGCTATAATCAAGTCTTTCCTTTTTTGTTCTAAAATACACACACACTCAAGAGAACCATTTTGTATCACCTTTAACAATAAAAAGAACAGTTCAACAACAGCTATGATTTCCTGAATGCTTACTACGTGCCAGGCACTTTAAATGCCTTTTGTATTTTTATTAACCTAATCCTTAATCAGTCACATAAGGGAAGAGTGATTGTCCAACCTCATTTTACAGACAAGGAAACTTGGACAAAGGAAAGTTTATATTTGCTTAACATATGTATAAACTGAACCAGGATTCAAATACAGAAGTCTTGCTCCAGAACCCAAAATACTACACTTAACCACTATACTACACTGTCTCCAAGTATCTTTACAGTAATTTACTCATGAGATTAACTGGATTGTACACAAGCAGGTAGGTGGGAAATAATAGCCTTAAGGGATTAATGAATAATTCAATGACTTCATTAAGATAGATTAAAACTTACCTGCTTTCCTTTGATATGATCAGGAGATTTTAAGTGCTGCTGAACTGAGCTATGTAAAGCAGGGATATACACACTGCAAGCACTGCAATGAACAGTCTCTACTTTCATCATGTGATCATCTGCAGTAACACCTACAAAAGAAATCCAACTATTAATAAGAAAAGTAATGATTCATATACTTCTGACATATCAAGTTTTCACTATTTCATTTCCATGATTATTTATACCCCTTCTTCCAAGAAAAAAGGATAAGAGTATATAGGTAGTGTTCTTCTGCCATATCTCATAAGTCTGCATATATATATATATATTAAAAACTATATGGATAAAAGATTAAAATTATAAATATAATTACATTATATTTCCTAATCATGTTATACAATGATGCTCTGAGGTCTGTAAGTCCAACCCCAAAAATACAATATAAAAAAAAAATTTTGATTTTTCTAGTAAAATAAGAACTTCCATGCTTATGAATGTGGGTGGGTAGGGATGGGGAAAAGATGGGAAATTACATTCACAAGGAACAAAAATACACGTTACATGTTAAAAATGGCGTGTATTACAGGTGAAGGCTACTTTATATGTTTTCAACACCTATTTTATTTGTTGATTTCTGCACATCCCAATAGAAAGAGAGTAACAGCTTTGGCTCCCTGGCTTAGCACTGTATGTTTGGCTCTTAGGAACAGTGCCTGACACATAACAGGACCTTATTGAACATGCTAAATTAATAAGTTATATGTATAGTCACAGGAATTTTCTTTAAACGCTGCACATGAAAAACTGTTGGGAACACACCAGTTTCCTTGGAATTATATCACTCTTAAAGAATCACGTATTTTTTTATGTTGAAAAAAACTGACTTCGCTCTTCCTTTGGGCAATTGAATTTATCATGACATTTGATTAAGAAAACAGTAGATAACATGTAGCTTCAATTAAATAAAAAGATCCCCATGATCTCGTATTTCATTCCTGAAGTAACACTGTAAGGTACTAGTACTGTGACCATCTGTATCTGCCAGTTCCACATCTGCAGATGCAATCAACCATGGGCAGAAAATTAAAAAAAAAAAAAAATTTTCAGAGAGTTCCAAAAAGCAAAACTCCACGCTAATAATTATTTACATAGCATTTACATTGTATTAGGTATCATAAGTAATCCAGAGATGATTTAAAGTATGTAACACGACATGCGTAGTTTATATGTAAATACTACACCCACTTTATATAAGGGACTTAGCATCAGATTTTTGGTACCTGCAAGGAGATCCTAGAATCAATCTGTCAGATACAGAGAGACAACTGTCTATGCAAGGGAAACATATAAGAGAAAATGGCACTTTATGCAAATTACAAGTAATTCAATACAGCTGAGGCACAGACTATAAGGAAGGGACAAGAGGGAAAAAGAGCAGGGCCTAGATCATGAAGAGCTCTGTGTGCCATGCCTAGGAATTTGGACTGTATTCTGTGGAGGATGCGGAAGGCACTGAAAATTCTTGAAGTAATAAAGTCATGTAGTAGAATTAAAGATCAGAAAGACTAAAAGTAAGGAAACTTTTTACTTTCAGTAGTTAGAAAAATACTATCACTGCCAAGAGAACAGATAAAGATTTGAATAAATTCAATATTTAAAGAAGGTGTAAAGAAACAGACTTGGTACATATTTAAAAGATAGATCCGAGAGAACACGATGCTACAGACGTAGTAAAGGTAAGTACTAAGATTAACTTCACAGTTCTGGTTTTGATGATGGGGCCATTTTCCAAGATAAATGAAGGAGATATCTGTTAAGTTTTTGTTTTGTTTTCTTTATGGCAATGGCAGACACTCAAGGAGAGGATAAATTTTGGGGATATGTTCATTTTGGGAGACTGCTAAAGAGAGATGTCAATAGGCAGTTCGATGTAGGAGACGAGTTCAGAAGAGATCTGTGCTGAAGATATAAATCTGTAAGTAATCAATATACAGATATTGATTTAAACTCTGTATGTAAATGAATTCATCAGGAAGAAATACAAAGAGAGATGATAATGGGACTGACAGAATACTGAAAAACACCAACTTCCAAAAGCTTAGTAGAGAAAGAAAAGCACAAAATAAAAATGAAAAGGGAATAAACAGAACATCAAAGCAGTGAGATACCACAGAAACCAAGGGAGGAAACAGATTCACAAAGAACAGAATTATCAGTGGAAAATGTTGCAGAAGAAAGATAATGATTCAAAAGAATGTACGGAAGTTGGTGTTGGTAACCTCTGCAATAGCAGTTTCAGCAGACTAATGGTAGCAGAAACTTGTCTCCTGTGGGTAAGGTAACAAATGGGAATAAAGAAACAGAGACCAGTGTGGACTATGCTTACAGAAATGTAGTTGTTTAAAGAGAAAGGCAGGTTTTAGAGGAACTAGTGTCTATGTTTTCTTCTCTTTTCCTTTGGGGCTTTTTAAATTTTTGTTTGTTTGGTTAAGATAAGTGTACAGGCTTCAGAGACAGAATCAAGAGAAGGAAAGATTGAAAAACAGAAGAGAAGAATTCACTATTTGAGCGAAAGTCCTTAAGGAGATGAGAAGGGATAAGAGAGACAGAGGACATATAGAAGAAGCACAGGCAGCCCTCTGTATCCATGGCTTCTGCATCCACAGACACTGGAGAGCCCACCATGGGACTTGAGCATCTGAGGATTTTGGTACCCAAAGAAGGTCCTGAAACCAATCTCTCTCAGATACCTGGGAAGACTGTATCTCCCATGTGGAGGCAAAGCTGAGTTTTCCTCTATGAAGGAAATGAAGTGAAAGATGTAAGGGTGGGTAGTGATAAATATGTAAGCATGAGAACAGGAATCAAAGGAGCTCATTTCTGATAACCCACTCAGGCCTAGCACATAGGACTATGTACTGTATCACTCCAATGGGCATCATTTACATTGAAATAGGTTATGGTATGTAAAATTTATATGTAAATTTCTAAATCAATGTTTAAATACTTACCTTCCATAACATCTTTTTCAATTATTTTGACTACTTCTGTTTGATTATTTGTCTGTTGCTTACGAATAGATGTTTTCTTGAATTTATTTACCATACATTCCTAGAAAACAAAATAAGAAGAATCCAAAAACTTTTCAGTGACCATGTAGTATAGGCCCAGCACCATGCCTGGCCTACGGAAGATAACAATATCTGTAAGAACTAGCAAATGTTCTCAAGGAGCTTACAACTTAGTTGAAAAGACTACCATAAAGTACCAGGAAACTACAAAAGTATTTACTTTTCAAGATGTATTTTAGGCATATATATAGACAGAGAGATCAAAGATAGCTGGAACAGGCAAGAGATCCTCTCAGGGCAGGTGAATACTTAAGTCCTAAATGACAGTTAGGAACCAGTTAAACAAAATTACAGAAAGAAATTTTAATTAAGGTACACAATTCTGCAAGGATATAGAGGAGTAAATGATCACTGTACTTTTTTTTTTTTGGATCACTGTACTTCTAATCTAACAATTTCATCCCTTTCGCACAAATTAATTGTACGTACAGTCAGCAGTCCAGCTCCAGCCCTGGCCCCAACTATCCTTCCCTTCTCCAAGCCACTTCTGCCTACACCATCACTCTGGGCCCTTACAATTAATAGTGTCATCTGTGTAAGTGTGAGTGTGTTCGATTTCTAATTATTGTTAGTTTACTGAGGGGAGTGTCTTTGTCTTCAGTGCTTGGACAGCACCTTCCGTAAGTATTTAAGAAAAACTGTTGAACTGATGACCACATTCTGATAACATAAAGGACACTACACAAACACCAGGCTCTCTGGCTCTGAATTCAGACTTCCATTTACTGAATCACTGAATTGCTCTGAGCATGATCTTTTAGGATAGAAATGAGTTAGTATAAGGCTGAAATGAAATATGAAGAAAAGTACCCAGCACAACACCAGGTACGTAGAAGACTGTTAATAGATGGTAGCTGATTCCATATCAATAAACAGCTGTTAAAAGAAAATTTTTCCTGACACCTCTGCCAGAAACTACTGTGAAAAATGTAAAATGTACTCTCAAATAACACATCAAAGATCTATGAAAGAGGAATCACATCTACTTCTGAGCTAATTTTAAAACAACTCTTTAAGTGAATAGTAAATTAAATTCTTAGAACATTAAATCGGAGAAAGATGGGAAACTATGAAAATATAAGAAATTCGAATGTCAGATAAAGTGCTTCTCACTTCAAAAATAGCTACTTACATGCAAAAACTCCATAACTACTTTATCGAATTTGGTTTGTTTTTGAATATGATCTAATGTTTCCTGGTGTGAAGAACTTTCCAGATGCAGTTCAATATCTTTTTCTTCAAACGTTCGAAATTTACAAAATGAACATGTGAATGCCATTCTGTAAAGTAAAAATAAGAAGTTTTTCTTCAAATATTACCTTATTTACTTAGAAAGAGTTCATAAGACTATAGCAATGAAATTAATTTTACCAGCATAAATTATTTCCTCTCTTCCATTTAATGGTTGATTTAAATTTAGCTTAAGACAGAAAAAAAATATTGTTTAAGTACCTTGTCTGGACAACACTGTCATTACACCAACTGGCATTTCCGCCCCACACTGGAGCTTCTGGGTATGAAAGATGGATCACTGGGTCTACTTAATCTAATCCTAAACTATCCACCTCAAGTGTAGATCAGTTAGAGAGCCAAAGCAAACTTCAAGAAGTATCAAGTTCCAAAGTTCCACTACTTACTTTACACACTGTTCCATCTTCAAGCTTCCAAAACACTACAGTAGTAATAAGAAACCCAGGTGGAACACCAGACAACCATAGCTCTCTTTGTTAGAGCTCTTAGATGGTCAAAAGTCCTGGCCCCTAAAGTCACTTCAGGATGACTAATAGGCCTGGACTGGACAAACGCACTCGTTTAGAAGATCAGGAGCCACTCCAGAATGAATTTCCCCTTTTTCTCCCATTTAATTATTCCTACCTCATATATTCTTGTTACTTCCTTTTCCTCAAATTATGACAATAGTTTCCTAATTGGTTTCCCTGCCACTAGTCTCCATTCTCCAACTAATTCCTTACAGTACTATTATTATATTTATTTTCCTGAGTAAGAGTACACAGGATCTGAAATCTACTGCTGGGTTTATTTCCTAGCACCCTTATGTGACCTCAGGCAACTTAACGCCTCTGGGCCTTAGTTTTCTTATCTTAATAAGGCGAGAACCCTCATAGAGGCGTTTGAGCATCTCAGATTTTGGTATTTGACAGGGTCGGTGGTGCGAGGTGTGTTGTTGGGTAGGAGGGGTGGTGGTCCTTGAACCAATCCACTGTGCATATTGAAGGATGACTGTAAATATCAAAAATCGAAATCATTCCTATATATCTTTGATCAAACTTTTTCATTTGACTCTCAGGAATTTTTTCATATCCCAATTGATGTATCTGCTTTTTCTAGGAAGCAGTTTGGTTTTGTTTTTGTTTGCTTAAACACAGTATTTTATTGATTCTAAGACATATTTTTCCTTATTGCATCTCTGAAATCAGTCTGTATCACAAAATTAATGACATATAACAACCTCTTTTGGCCAGATTATTGCACGGACATGTACAAAGATCAGGAATTCCAATTTCAAAATCTGTAGAGTGATTGTCACTGGCTTGAAAGTCCCAAGGACAATTATAAAGCATTCATTTAGACCCTGACAACCAAATAGTTATGGGAGAGGTGAAGAGTAGCAAATTAAATACACTTGTCAACATCCTTGAGACAGGAATCGAACGTAGGCTAACTCTACACAACTGTAGCACCATCTTAAGACACCAATAATAACAACTTTTTAAAAAATATCTTTACTTTTTAAAATTTTTTCCAGTTGAGACTAACTGACATATATAACATTGTGTAAGTTTAAGATGTACGCCATAATTACTTGACATGTGCATATATTGTGAAATGATGAGCACAGAGTTAACATCTAACACCTCACTAGTTATACTTTTTTTTCCTTGTGATGAGAACCTTGAAGATTTATTCTCTTAGCAACTTCAAATATATATATAATACAGTATTATTAACAACAGTCACCATGCTGTACAATATATCTCCAGAACTTATCTTATAACTGTAAGTTTGTATCTTCTGGCCATCTTTACTTAATTTTCCCACCCTCAAACCCTGAAACAGTTTTTTAATGAGTCCAATTGTCTTGACTCTACTAAGCACAAACCTGTATCCATCTCCATATTTCTCACTGTTTTTTTCTCTTCTGCGCCTTTGTTTCTCTCGCCGTGCCTCAATTCGTCGCTTTTCTTCTTCTTCATTTTTAGGATCAGTTTTTGCTAGGGGATCAGACAAAAAAGTTAAAACTAAAAATCATTTTTCCATTCTCCTTTTCCAGTCCAGTTCATAAACTATAGACATACAAGATTTATACTTGACGATCTTTATCTAAATTGAACTCACCAGAAAAATCGGTTTGAGATTAGCCGCTATTTCTGAAACCATCACCTATGTGAATTTATGTGAATTTATGTGAATACCATCACCTATGTTATTATTTGCTATGTGTTTTTCTCTAGGTCTGCTCATTTTTCCTTATCCTCATTTTAAGCAATAATATCCACATCACCTAAAATAATTTTGAATACCACACTTTGGGAAATACTGAAATAACCTGACCTTGCATGAAAGTGGAAAAACAATGAGCACTAGAGAGGCTTGGATGCAAAAACTCATTATAGGAGCTCTCCCAATTTCTTAAAATTTATAAACCCTAAAAGCGGAAGGATACAGTATGTGGCCTTTTTTTGTCTGGCTTCTTTTATTTAGCATGTTTTCAAGGTTCATCCATTTATTGTGCCATGTATCAGTACCTCCTTCCTTTTTATGGCTGAATAATATTCCACTGTGCAAATACACCATATTTTTTTTCATCCATTCATCTGTTGATGAATATCTGGACTGTTTCCACCTATTAACAATTGTGAATAATGCTGCTATGAACATTTGTATACAAGTTTTTGTTCGAATACTTCTTCTCAATTCTTTGAAGTATATATCTAGGAGTGGAGTTGTTGGTTCATATGATCAGTCTATGTTTAATCATTTGAGGAAGCACGAAACTGTTCCCCACAGCAGCTGCACTACTTTACATTCCCACCAGTAATGTATAGGGTTTTCCACATCCTCATCAATACTTGTTATTTCCCCTTTTTTGTTGTTAAGGCCATCGACTTCACACGATATGAAGTGGTATCTCATTGCATTTAAAGAAAGAAAAAGGTTCTTTTTTATAATACAGTTAACTTTAGACTTAAAAAAAAAACAAAAACAACTCATCTGCCCTCAAACTTTTCCTTTTATACATTGTTTATCCTTTTGGATTACCTTTGGAAAAATATCTAATACAAAATCATGAACACCTAGGGATTTATAAACTTAACAGTAAACAAATATTAAGTACTTGCTATGCATACAGCGGTATGTTTCAAAACGATATAAAATCAATACCTTAAAATTCAATATCTAGATTATTTTTCATTTTATAAGAGCTTAAATGTACATTCTTATTTTATTAACCATTTTCAACATCCTCCTTCAGTTCCCCTCAAATTCTCACTCTGTAGAAAATATACTTCTATATTAACTTAAACTAGAAGCAATTTCATTTCCCTTTTATGTGCCAAAGCTATGATGTATGTTGTGTCTCTATCCAAATGACTGAATATGGTTCCTTTCCTACTGCTTTTCAATAAATCATACAGTCTATATATTATACTGTAGCAAGACTTCTTATTCCTGAATATTCAGCAGATATCTTTCAGAATGTCCACCTTACGCCTGACAGTGAAAGCCTGATCTGACTACAGAATTTTGGCTTCATTCTTAGTTATACTACACTACTCTCAAGTTTGTTAAAAAGAAAAAAAAAAGTTGGGTCATATGTATCTGCTTTAGTGGCAAATCAGTTTCTGTATCAAACTTTGCAATGTTTAACCATACCTGCAAAATACATTTCTGAAATCTATCCCAAGAGGATCAACTGAATTGTCTATTCTAATAATACTAAGAGTACACAATTCAGTAAATAATAATCTATCCAACTAACAGTATAAAAGTTATCCCTACTAACATACACTCCACTCAGTATCAGGTTTCCAGAATTACAGAATATTGCTATTTTTTACTAAATAATATAGATGTCCAACACAAAGCATGGCAGGAAAGTAGATTTAAGAATAGTATTTAAACTGTTTCTGAGTTTTGTATTATAATTCATAATTTTGAGGAAAAAAATCCAACATTTGCAATTTCAATTACTTTTTTTCAAAAAAGACACATTAAAATGTCTGTAATGTTGTAGTTAGAAAAGAGTTGTTTTAAAAAAGAAAAAGATAATACAAAGTAATTTTCTGTTACAATCACATGGAGGTTTAAGTGAAGGGTTTCCGGAACAAAACTTGCCCTAGAATAAACCCTGGCTTTGCCATTTACTAGTTGTTTGACCTGGGCAGCATGTTTATTTATCTGCTCTGTGCCTATTTTTCCAGCTGTAGAGGGACTGGTACACATACCTATACCTGAGCTGGCTGATGTGAGAATTACATGAGTAATGCCTGCTATACCCTTTAACACAGTGCTGCCTAGTGTGCAGTAAGCATTCAGTTAAGTGCTAGCTTACTATTATTAACAATTACTATAATCCCACTTTTGACAAATTGGATACATGTATTAATCCTTAAGTGATTTAAATAGAGATGAAATTCAAAAACAAAACATACTGTCAGTATCCAAAAAGATACAAAAAACATCATGTTTTGAAGCAGGACTTATCTAGGCCTCCTCGCTGCTTCCCCTCTATACTCTTTTTTAATAATTATTTGAAGGCTATCATGACTTGTTTAGCACCTCCAACATCAAAGGAATGTACTCTAATAAATTCATTTTAACAGTTAATATCTTATTTTTAAAACTGGAGGTAAAAAATTTGAAAAACTGGACTAGGAAAATTTGGAATATTCATTCATTACAATGATCTTAAAATTCTCCAGTCTCAACAAGATTAGGCAATCAAATATTAACTCTAAAGAAGAGAATAATTTTTGCCCCCTTGCAATATCACCTAACTTGGATAGATAAAATACTTTTCAGTCATCAAGACAAAAATAAAATAAATATAAAAAACAAAAAATAATTCAGTGTACAGTCAAAAACAGGCAAAATATTTGTTGTATATTATATTATTTTGCTATTGTAAGTTTTTGCAAAGAATGCTGAAAAAGACATTTCACTACCTTTTATTTATGTATATTCTTGACAATCTAATTTGGTCAAATGCACTTGATTTCACTTAGAGATACATTATGAAGTTAAATAAAATACAATAACAGAGAATAACAGTAATCTGGCCTGAACTTTTTCTTTTGATTTACTGAGATATAATTCACACACCATACAATTTACCCACTTAAAGTGTGTAATCCAATGTTTTTTAGAACATTCACAGATATGTGCAAACATCACCATAACTAATTCTAGAACATTTTCATCACAAAGAAATCTGGTACTCTGGTATTACTCCCTACCCACCCCACAGCCCAAAGCAACCACTAATCTACTTTCTATCCCTAGAGATTTCTGTATTCTAGACTTTCAAATGAAAAGAATCATATATATGGATTTTCGTGACTGGCTTCTTTCACTTTATTAATCTTTTCAAGGTTCATCCAAGTTGTAGCATGTATCAGTACTTCATTTCATGACTGGAAAATATTATGCTGTATGGATATACCACATTTTGTTTATCCATTCATCCACTGATGAGCATTTGGATTGTTTCTACCTTTTGGTTACTATGAATAATGATGATATATGTATCTGCACATAAATTTTTGTATGGATATATCTTTTCATTTTTCTTGGTATATACCTAGGAGTGGAACTGCTGGAGCATATGGTAATTTGTTTAATCATTTGAGGAACTGTTTTCCAAAGTGCCTGGACCATTTTACATTTCCACCAGTGGTATATGAAGGTTCTGATTTCTCCACATCCTCGCTAAGACTTGTTATTATCTTCTTGACTCTAGCCATCCAGGTGAGTATAAAGTGGTATCTCATCAGGGTCCTGATTTATGTTTCCCTGGTAACTAACTGTTGGGCACTTTGTCTTGTGCTTATTGGCTATCTGTATATCTTTTGGGGGCAAATTTCTGTTCAGATGCTTTGCTCACTTTTTTTAATTGGGCTATTTGTCTTTTTATTGAGTTTAAAAATTCTATACATTCTAGACACATGTCCCTTATCGGATGTATAATTTGCAAAATATCTTACTCTTTGAGTTGTCTTTTCACTCTCTTGATGGTGTCCTTTGAAGCACAAAAGTTTTTTAATTTTTATAAAGTCCAATTTACCTATTTTTTATTTGGTTGATCATTCTTTTAGTGTTATATCTAAGAATTCCTTGCCAAATCCAAAGCCATGAAGACTTACCCGTGTTTTCTTCTGAGGGTTTTATAAGTTTAACATCCTAGCATTTAGGTGTTGCATTTTAGCTTGTGCATGTGGCTATCCAGTTGTTCCAGTACCATTTGTTGAAAAGACTATTCTCTCATTGAATAATTTTAGCATCTTTGCTAAAAAAAAATTTGACCATAGGTTTATGAGTTTATTTCTGGATTCTCAGTTCTATTCCATTGATCTATATGTCTGTCCTTGTGCCAGTACCACTCTGTCTTGATTACTGTGGCTTTGTAGTAAGTTTTGAAATCGTGAAGCAGTCTTTCAATTTTGTTCTTCTTTCTTTAGGATTGTTTTCGCTATTTTAGGTCCCTTGCAATTCCCTATGAATTTTAGAATCAACTTGTCAATTTCTGCAATGAAGTCGAGTGGCATTCTGATAGGGATTGGGCTGAATCAGTGGATCTGTTTGGGGAGTATTACCATCCTAATAACGTTAAGTCTTCTGATCCATGAACATTTATTTAGTATTTCATTTATTTAGATCTTTTTTAAGTTCTTTCAACAATGTTCTATAGTTTTCAAAATATAAGTTTTGCACTTCTTTTGTTAAATTTATTCCTGAGTATTCAATTCTTCTTGATGCTTCATGAATTGTTTTCTTAATTTCATTTTCAGACTGGCTCTCAATTTTTAACAATGTAAAAATGGAAATATGATTATCTCTAAGAATAATCATGTGCAGAAGATAAAAAGTAAATTAATTTTCTAGAAGAATACACAGCTTTTCCTGGTACCAAAGACCATGAAAAATTTCTTGCCTTTGACCTCATGAAGGGGATTCTATGCAATGCAACATACCACTTCCCCAATAATATATCCAACAATAAATATAACACCCAAGAAAGGAGTTTTAATCAAAATCATATGTGAGGTCTTTTTAAAAATACAGATGTTCTGGCTCCACCCTAAATCAAGATTTAGGGAAGAGGGGTGAACCAGGGCATGTGAATTTAAAAAGTATCTTTCAGTAATTTTGATATCCATGACTGATTAGGGCATTTGCAGATGTAATTTCTACAACTGTAATTATACTATTTGTCTATATAAATATGAAAAAATTATCTGCACGCACTAAGTTAAAAAAAAAAAAAAGTATCTTGAACCATAGCAATTATGTTTTCTTACTTACTGGGTGACTTGCTGAGGCTCATCTTCTCCACAGGTTTTGCTAGCTTGGGCTTCTTGATAAAGGTTCCACCAGGTTTATTAAATGGTTGCATCATTTTTCTCTTTATTCCTCTTGCAGCTGCAACTGTCACATTGGTGGGTTTGTTTTGATAGTCAACAACAATTCCAGGTCTATGAATGCTTCCAAAATCACTCATATGCTGCAAATTTGTGAAATCAAGAAATATTAGCACAATATCCAAAGATAAACTATGAATTTATACATAATTTACGTTATCTATCTAAAATTTTTCACCTGAAAATTCCTCAGAATGTAACTAAATTTTACAAGTCCACTCTGAATAAATACATTGAAAAACTTCATAAATTATCACATGAACTCGAATCCACTGAATTACTATTTTTATTTCCAGAAGAACAAATATGGATATTTCCTATTTTTTGATTCTTACAATTCAAAATTACTTGAGATCATGAACATATGTGCCTGTCAGAATATTACCACTTGTACAACTCTCTGACAACTCCTCTTCAGAGTTCCTAATCGATGTTTTCCCATGAAAAGACCTTAAAAGAAACCTTTATTTTACTAAAACCTGGCTTAAAACTAAGATACACAAAGAAGACCATATTTGAAGTCTGAAGTAAAAAAAAGATCCAGAAATGATTTAGGATTTCTCCCTGTTGAAAAAGGGATGAGAAGGCGAGATGGAACATTAGTATGAAATAGGAGAGTTAAAGCATAACCATGCATCAACTTCCAAGACACACTTCAGATAAAGAATTGCATCTGACGTTCCATTCACATTCTTACCTACAGAAACATATTCTGACCCAGAAGCCCAAGAAGCAAAAGTTAAAGATGAAGAGTCATGCAACCAAACGACTCTTTGTGTCCCTTCCTCTTCTCTTGTCATTAACAAAATCCACTACACCAAGAGGCCACATGTTCATAGAAATTTATTCTATTAACCTTACTTTTAGAAGATAAAGATTGAGGAGTAATCTGAAGAGAAGGATCCAATGGGAATTGTACAAGTGAAGATTAAAAAAGAAAGCCCTATTGGTTCATCTATTTCATTAATAGGAGGAAAGAAAGAAAAGTCCATTCAGACTAGAATGGTGGAAACAAAGCATAGGAATACCTGTTTTCTATCACGAAAAGAATATTGATATTTGAAGTCTCATTGAAAAAAAAAATCATTTGCCTAAAGTAATATACAGCATGGAAAACGTTAAGAGTTTTCCAAATTCTCAAACTGGGAAAATTTTCAATTTCAAAACCCAAAGCCTATAATGCCAACTATTTTCAATTAATCTGCAATATTTTCAATTAATCTACAATCATAAGCATGTAGAATAGCAACATATCAGTTGCTTATATTTGCATATTATGCTTAGGAATACCTATCTAACCTAGTAGACTTGAATAAATTAGTGTTTCCAGGTAATTTACATAGTCACATCAGAAAAATCTTCATTAATTATCCATTAAAGGTGCAATGCATTTTACATAAGTAAAGAGTAACTGTTATAAATGCAAAATTTCTACACAAGTATGACAAACTACACTGAGGTACCAAAGGCTAATGAGCAGTCAAAAATATGTGCCCTACTACATTTTTTATCAGAAGTACTTTCCTCTGCAAAGAGAATATTAAGAGCAACTGACTTAAAAAAAAAAAAACAACCACTTCTTACATCATAGCAAAAATACAATATTCTTTATAGGATCAAACTACATAGTAACTCCACAATCTACATACACTTAAACTAGGTAAAATTTCATGTCAGTCAAGTTACCTGAGATGTAAGGCATAATCTTGATACTATATATTCTGCAATTAAATACTTGAAGACTAGTATATTTACTCATTTAAGCAGTAATTTACAAAGTATTACTTCCTAGGAAGGAGCCATAGACATATTTGTACAGGGAGGAAATTATTTCTCAATAGTAACACTAGTGACACAGGTAAAACAGAACACCCGGCAAGAGGACATACTGTAAGAGAGTGAGTTAGCAAAATTATACTGACCACAAATCATCTACAATCTATTATACATAGCAACTTCTTCACCATGTAAACATGGCTAAGCTACCCTCAACTATCACCAACTTTGGGTCTCTTGTGTTTAGTGTGAAATATGAAGCTTTGAAGAAATTCTACGTGCTAGAGTTTAGCAGCAAAGTATACACATTTTACCATACATTGCACCTTTAACCTACTCAAAAACTCCAAAAGGGTTCATTACCTTTACATAATCCAAGAACTGTCCCACTAGCAAAGTTGCTAGTGTTTACAAGGAAAAATGCAACTCCTTTTAACCCCTTTTAGACCAAACCTAATATCCTCACCTTTTTAATAAAGGGAGATTTGGCAAAACTTTATGAACAGTCATCTCACACTGCCACGTATTTTCTGAGGTACTGGAAAAACTTTTACAAGCAACCTAAAGATTATGCTTAGGACTCAGCTTTTGCTTCAAAATACACTGGGATGAACAGTGTTTATTCTAGTTGAAAACCATGGTCTTGAAAGGGTTTAAAAGAGTGACTAGTGAAAAGAATCTGAAAAGATTCTGTTGTACTTACTCCTCGGCCTCGGCCTCTGCCTGTTGATGGTCCTCCAAAAGCATCATAGTTTCTGCTTCCAAACGTACTTTCAGGATAAGCAGGCGTTCCTCTCCCCCGAGAGCCTACAGGTGCAGGCTTCATATGGGGTGAAGAAAAACTGCTGTAGGAAGAGTAATTCTCTCTTCCTCTGTCCTCCATAAACCCAGGCCTCAATTTTGAACGGGAGTAAGGTGCTTCCCAGCTAGACCCGCCCTGGTTTCTACCTCCGAAAGAGTCAAGGCTATTCCGGTAGGAGCTCTCAAATCGACCACCATAACTACCTCCGAAGCGGCTTTGTTCGGGTTCATTAAAACCATAGCCAGATCTGTACAGATCTCGCCCACCCAGAGAAGACCTGGAGTCGTAAGACTCATAAGGTCCAAACCTGGAAGAGTTGCACAGTGAGGGAAAAAACAAAAGTAAGCTTACTAATGTTAGACAATTCAAAAGACAAATTATCAGATGACATTTATCAACTAAAATTCATTTATACCATACTGGTTTGCACAGTTCTACTTTTGTTCACACTTGATTAGGGCTGGGCAGTTCAACATGAGACCAGATAGAAAGCTATCTGAGTCAGTGTTTAAATATGAATTGAGTTAAGTAAACCTTAGCTTAAAAATCTGCTTTTTGGCAGCTTTCTATTTTATTAGAAAGAAAAGATTTGTCTGTCATTATTTAAGCCCAGCCCTAGTCTTGGAAAAAGTCATTTGTTAAAGTTCACAAACTACTCAAACTTTCTTTGAATCCATCCCTAATATTGGAAAATACAAAATATTTACAATATTTTGGCTTTCAATAGGGACACAAATTGAAGACTACATAGATGCAGGCTACTTGTGACACAGAAGAGATCCTTTGTACCCCATTAATCTATATGACAAAACTGCTTCATTGTGTCTACAGCAGTCAAAATTGGGAGAATTATGTGGTTATAAAATTTGGCAACTTGCCAAACTTTGGTTACAGTCAATAATTAATCCTCAATCACTTTTCACTTGTAGACTAATAAATCTAACAAATCTAGAAGGATAAGCACATAAAATAGAACATAAAAGACCACCAACATATACCCTCTGTATGTGAATTTTCAAGATTAGAAAGAATACATTTTATAATGTCTTCAATTATTTGAAAAATTATTTCCTATTATCACATAAAATTATCACATAAAGCTACTCTAAAAAAGGGAGCGCACAGTCTCCTCAAGGTTTTAATAGAGTCAACAGAAGAAACAAATCATCTTACTTCTCACCAAAGCATGGATTACAAAAGTCACTTATCTTACAACATAGTTTTATAAAGGCCCACAATTACACATGAGATAAATGATAACATCTACATAGTTTATGCACATTACATTTACAATGTAATAGGGCAGAGAGAGATATGGTAAAACATTTAAATGTTACATTACTTCAATTATTTACAGATCACTAAATAGAAAGTACTATTTACTTCTGAATCCTAGCAACCATATAAAAGTTATTCCTGTTATCAACTGCATTTTTCAAAACATCTATCACATAAGCAAAATTGTTGTAACTATCTTCTTGATTCTTCTCTACCATAAACCATAATGGCACACTTGAAGCAGAAAAAAGGAAAGTAAGCATCATTAAGTCCATCCTTAAGGAATCCGGATCCTTTAATTTATGAAGAAGGACAATACTTTCAAATGTGTCCTAACTAGTCTTCCTTATATTTAGTAGGAATTTTTGCGGCCTGAAATGTGGTCAACCCTAAAGCTACAGGAGTTCAACTAGATTTAAGTTCTACCCAGCATCAACAGTGAAACATAAGTACAATCTAAATTCTAGTGCATTAAAATAAGCAAAGGTATGGTACTCATGGCTTTAATATAATGCTCCTAGTTTAGAGCACAAGTATTTCTGGCATAAGTAGTACCTGCCCATAAATAACCTAGACGTGATCTAAAGAACATTTTTATTATTACAATATGCTCTTGTAACCTACTTTAAAATTAAAATTAAAAGAATAACTATTTTAAATGCTTCTTAGAAACTGAATGTTGCCAGACTGGTTCAGTTAAACCCATTTTACTCAAAGACTGCTTTGCTGCTTTACAGACTACCCCACGTTAGTAAGGATTTTTGGAAATTCATAAGAAAAAGCTTCACAAATACTATTTCCATAACGTTTTTAGATCATTTGTTCAGGACATTCTGATTGATAAGAAGTTAAATGTAAAAGTAAAAAAAAAAAATGTTCATTGCTAAAGACACAAAATCTTACTCTATTATAATGAAATGATAATGGTTTTCCTGAGGTTTTCCTAAAATAAAGTCTGCCAGTAATGCTGAGATAACTTTTATAACCATTAACACCTTTAAACATTTAAGGTGATTATTCAATTCTAAATAGTAAGGTTCTAGTATCATAACATGCCTAAGGAATACTTAAATTAAAATATCCAGAATCTTATAGTCATCTAATTATTTGGCCAAGTGATGAAGCAATTTACCTGCTACCCCCACCACCACCACTGTGATTGTCCATGCCATATGACTGGTTTAGGTAGGAGTCCATGGATCTTTGACCCCCATAGGATCCATGGCCATAGTCACGATCCATCCCTATAAAGAGTTTAAAAACAAAAAAAATTAAATGACGCTCACCTTTACTGGCACTCAAAAGAAGAATTTTTAGATAAATATCCTTGAATGTCAGACCTCCATAAGATCCAGGGCCATAATCACGATCCATTCCTAAAAGAGAGTCAACAGCAAAAGGTCAGTAAAATACCACTCTCTTCAGGAATCTTTGCATAAAACACAAGATGTTCATATCAATCATCTGGGATGATAATTCTTCATTAACATTTAAGCTAAACTCACACTAAACAGTGAGGGGGAAAAACAAACAGATTATATAATCTACTGAAAAATCAGATTTGCTAATGAAACCTAATTTTTCAAAGAAAAACATTATCAACTAAAAAGTTCTGTATTAAAATTATCTTCAATTTAGCCAATATTTATTTGACTAGGGTACTACCATAAGGCCCTGTGTTAGGTGCTACATGCTACATAATTAATAATTCCTATTCTCAAGAAAAGACAACATTTAATAATGTCAAAAGGAAAAAATGTTGTTATAAGTATAGTTTTCTACATCTAACTCCTCTCAAAATGTCTAAAAACTCAAAAGCAGCCACATTTTAAATTAACCCAATTGAAATAAGTTCATATAGTAACGGAAACATATTTTTAAAAAGTAAAATCAGAGTGGGGCCAATCTGTGGTACTGTGCCTGTAAATAATGACTCAACAAATATTTAAATCCTCAAATACTTTGAATAAAGGGAATGAATGTGAATTCTAACAATGCAAACACTGAAAAAAAATTATAATACAATCGAGGCACTAAGTATATTTTGTTACACTATAATTCCACTTACATCCCCAAACACAATAAAAAAAGGTAATAAAATTAATTTATTATGATTATAAAATTGAAAAAATTTAAAAACCATCTAGAATGTTTCCTATAAAGTCCTTGAAAATCCTTCATTTATCACCCTCCTCCAAGTTTTATGCACTAGTAAATATAAGAATATGCACAGAGCAAATACATTAATTTTTACATTTTAAAAACACTAAATTTTAATTATAATCATGTATAATATTTCTGGTCCTAACAACAAAATCTTGCAACTTTAAATCTGAAAGCAACCTAAATGATCAAACTTAATCTTTTCATTTTATAGTTTACAGCGAAGAGATGAACTGATTTTCCCAAAGTCTCATAAATAACCACCCCTCTAGCTTTATGCTGTTGCTTCTACATGAAACTCTCTTCTACCACTCCAGATATGGGTTTATTGAAACTTTCTAATCTTTTAGAGTCAATTTCAAACACTAATCCTTTCAAGAACATTTTTAATGATGTCTAAATTGATTATCATCTCTTTCTTCTTAATGTCTACAAAGTCTGTAGCTCTTATGTGGGGTGGGGCTTATGATACTCTGTCTTATACACAGTATTCTGCTATTCATGGCCTCATTTTTTTTTGGCTGCGCCACAGGGCATGTAGAATCTTAGTTTCCCAACCAGGGATCAAATCTGTGCCGCCTGCAGTAGAAGCGCAGAGTCTTAACCACTGGACTGCCAGGGAAGTCCTGTGGCCTCATTTTAAATGTACACTAGTCTTGTGGTCAGGGTCTGATTTTTCACTAACTTTTTACGTACCCTAAGGCAGCAGTTTTCAACAGGCTGTTGACCGATGACAGTTGCCAGGACCTTTTCAGAGGGTCCACAAAGTCAAACTATTTTTATAAATAGCACTAACACCTTATTTGCCTTTTTCACAGTGTTGAAAACTTTTTTGCATTGAAGAAGCAAAAGCACTGGTGGGTGAAACTGTTGGTGCTATAGCACAAATCAGGGCAGTTACACCAGACCACACCAGTAGTTGTTGTACTGAACACTTCCAGTAAAAAATAATAAAATAAAAATGCCATCTTCACTTAAAGAATGTCCTTGATGAAGCAGTAAGAATTATTAATTTTATTAAATCATGACCTTTGAGTATACTTTCTTTATGATACTGTGTGTAACAGAATGGAAAGTATATATAAAGCAATTTTGCTGCATATCAGTGCATAAAGTTCCATTAAGTGCCCCAGTTTTCGCCAGGAAAAGCCATCAAATTAGCCACTTTTCACAAGGAATACTATTTTTACTAAAAGGAAAGACTGACATTCAAATACTATGGCTTTCAGACTTGAGCATTTGGCAGACACTTTCTCAAAAATGAAGTGAAACTGTCACCTCAAAGAAAACAAGTGACAGTATTTGTTGCCAAAGATGAAATTCAAGCTCTCAAGTGAAAATGAGAATTTTATAAAACTTGAGCTTGACAGCTTCCCCATACTTAAAGGCTTTTCTGATAAAACTGATATGGTATTACTAAATATGACTTTTTACATTGTACAATAAAATCTGTCAATATTTGGAAAATCTGAATAACTCAATAAACCACTATTTTTCAAATAACTAATGCCTGATATTACAGGATCATAAATTGTAAAAATATCCATTCAAAGTGCAAGGCATGCCAATGGATATTAATATAACCAAAAAGTTTATCAGTATACAAAAAGTATTAATGAGATATTTTACATTGTTTTTTGTTCGTACTAGGACTTCAAGTCAAGTTCATACTAAGCCTAAGACAGCACACCTCAATTCAGACTATTCACACTGCAAGTGCTCAATAATCTTATGTGGTTAGGGGCTGCCATATCAGATAACACAGTTCTAAACTAATAAAACAGTCAATTATTTGTCTTTAGAGTTGGTAATTATATAATTTGCTATCTCTCATAGAGAGGACAATTTTGACATTAAAATAAAGTTTTCAAAATAAAAAGCTTTCCTCTAAAGGCCTCATATTAAAAAGTAATTTTAGAGTTAGGTTCAGTTAGGTACACAAAACAAAAATAGTTATATTTTGTTATTTCTGCTAATTTCTATTTTGAGTCAGCAAGGCTGCCTTTGGATACTAAATCCTTTTTTGATTCTGTGTGTTTTTATTTCACTACAGAGTTATAAATTACTAACATTTATTGGATACTCACCTTGTGCCAGGCACTGTGGAGAACACAAAAATTAATAGAGCTACCTCTATAAAGCAACCACTTTGGCTTATTGTTCATAGTACTGTTACTATTCAGTTAATTAAAAAGGAAAAGATGAAAAGTCTTTATATATATTGCATATAATCAGTGTGATTATAGGGATATAGATTCTATAAGATGACCATTTATATATAAACAACATTCTTCCAGGTTCCTGAATGAATTTAAAAATCATTAAAAGTTGTAAGACTATAACATATCTTTACTATTAATATTAAATGAGAATAAGGATATACTGTACAACACAGGGAATACAGCCAATATTTTATAGTAACTATAAATGGAATATAACCTTTAAAAATTATGAATCACAATGTTATACACCTGAAACATACAGTATTCCGTCAACTATTCCTGAATAAAAATATATATTAAATGAGAAAGTAATTTACTCAAAAATTAAACTGACATGATATTTTAAATCAAATCTATTGCTTTGATTATACTATCATATAAATAAGCTCAACAAATGTTAAAACCAATTATAATTAAATCATAAGATAAGAGTTGTAGAGTAGTACGAAAAAACAACTGACTTGTGATCAAAATAACTAACAAGTTATATAACACCAAGTCGTGAATGAGACCACTTTCTACCACCTCCACACTACTAGCATCACGGTGCAGGCCACCAACATCTCTCACCTACATTACTGCAACAGTCTCCCAATTGGTTTTCCTGCTTTGACTTCTGCTCCCTTTCTGTTTATTCTGAAGAAAATAGCTAGAAGAATTCTGTTAACGTGTAAGTTAAATTATGTTCAATGCTCAGTACCTTCCAATAGCTTCCCATCTTACTCCACATAAAAGCTGAAGTCTTAAGACAATCTATAAGGCCCTGTATCTGTGGTTCTTAACCACGGGCAATTCTGCCCTCCAGAGGACACGTGGCAAAGTTTGAAAATGTTTTTGGTTGTCACCAAAATAGACTGTGGGTGCTATCTGCATCAAATGACAGAGGCCAAGGATGCTGCTAAAATATTCTATAATGCACAGGACATTCCCCCACAACAAAGAATTATCTAGTCCAAATGTCAATAGTGTCAAAGATGAGAAATCCTGCCCACTACCTCTTAATTTTACCCCATTGCCTCTTAATTTCATCATCTATGATCTCCCCTTATTCACTCCACTCTAGCTATACCAGGTCCCTTGCTATTCCTAGAATACACCCATTGTTGCACCTGCTATTCCCTCTGCCTGGAATGCTCTTCTGTATCTGTACTGCTCACACCCCCAATTCTTTCAGGTCTTCACTTTCTATTGCTTCCTAGATATAAGCAAATTATCTTTGACTTTCAATGCCTTATGGCTACACCTCACTATTCTAACCTTGTTTTAAGATTGCTCAGCAAAAATCACCTGTCAAGCTCATCTTCTTAAGTATCTCTGAAGCACAATGCACTCAGCCCTTCCTTTGTCCTGCTTTCTCTCTACCCAAAACTCTTCCCTTTTTTTTTTTTTTTTGGCTATTTATATAGTAAGTATTTTGAAGCAAGAAGGAAATATGAAGACAATGGAAATACAACTTCCTTCCAAGAAATTTGTATCTTGACATGTTTTCCAATGTCTTCTACTTCATTTCAGTCACTGGAAAATACAATACTAACAATCAATGTATTGTTGGTTTCAATTGGTAATTACTACACATCTTTTATTTCCTAAAGTCTACAGTATTTTTCCTCTAGATAGCTTCATGACTTACATCTTTGTCTCCCTCAAATCTACACTCAAAAGTTATCCTCCCAGTGAGTCTTTCCCTAGCATTTCTCTTTAAAATTGTAACACACACAAACACACACATACACACACACACACCCTGTGTTATTATTCTCCCTAGCCACTGCAGCAATATATTACTTCTTGTTTACTGTCTATCTTGTTTACTGTCTATTTCACCCCACTAGACTGTACACTTCACAAAGGCAGGAATATCTGTCCATTTTGTTCAATGTTATATTGCTATGTCCAAGAACAATACCTGATACATAGCATTCAATAAATATCTGTTGAATGAAGCCAAATTACATCCCTGAAATTAATTTCTTCATTTATAAAATGTAGATAACTCAGACCTCAAAGTGTTGTCAAGCAGTGGTCTTTAACTAGAAGTGCATTCCAAAATAATTCAAAGTAGTTCTTTAAAACTTACGTAGTTGGGACCATTTACCCTAAAAATTAAGATTCAAGAGGACTAGAGTATGACCTAAACAGATATACTTTGAAAAAGCTCCACAGGAAAGTCTAACAATACTCTTAAATGAGAACCAATGTTGGAATTAAAATTAAGAGAAAAATAAGTCATAACATTAATAAAAAACTAATTTCAAAAGATATATGCACCCCCATTTTCAATGCAGCATTATTTACAATAGCCAGATATGGAATAACCTAAGTACCCATCAATAGATGAATGGATAAAGATGATGTGATGTCATGTATACGTATGTATATACGTGGAATATTATTTAGCCATGAAAAAGAATGGAAGCTTGCCATTTGCAACAACATGGATGAACCTTGAGGGCATATGTTAAGTGAAATAAGTCAGACAGAGAAACATAAATACTGTATGAGTTCACTTACATGTAGAATCTAAAAAAATAAAAATAAAACCAAAACAAAACAAAAAAGTCAAACTCGTAGATATAATGAACAGATTGGTGGTGGTTGACAGAGCAAGGGGGTAGGAGTAGGATTAGGAGTAGGAGTAGGTGAAATGGGTGAAGGGAGTCGAAAGGTACGAACTTCCAGTTATAAAATAAATAAGTCATGGGGATGTAATGTACAGCATAGTGACTACAGCTAATAATAGTGTGTTGCATATTTTGACAGTTGCTCACTATGTATGGTGATTGATGGTAACTAGATTTATTATGGTGATCATTTCAGTGTATACAAATATGGGATCATTATGTTGTACACCTAAAACTAACATAATGTTATATAATCATACTTCAATTAAAAATAAAGTGCATGTTTTAAAAAGAGGGTCATAACATTAGCGACAGAAATTTCTGAAGCTCTTTTTGCAACACTGTACATTAAGAAAATAAACTTCTGGCCCTCTATGATTCTGCATTTCAAAGCCCTATATTTAGGTATTAAATTTAACTCTCTGGTACCTCCTCCTGGAGATCATGGCCTTCTATTATTCCAAATCTCAGTGATAAAAAAAAGAGATTTTATCACTGGCTCCAGTTTAAAATCCTGGATTCGTTTTTACTCATCCCTCTCAATTTTCTACTCACTACTAGGTAGCCTGCAAGTTCTGCTAATTTCCTCAAGAAATGGCTTAATATTTTTTAAAATTACTATCGTCACTTCCCAAGTTCAAGGTCTAAAATCCTTACACCTGAATTTATGAAACAGCCTTCTGGATAATTTTCCAGTATTCAATCTAACCTACATGTGGATGCAAATTAAATTCTTTCGGTAATTTTATTATATCACTCTTCTGCTCAAAAATATTTTTTTCAGCACTCAATATACATTAACTACTTCCTATATGTTTAACCTTGCCAACATCAAATTCAAAGTTTCTCTAAATTCTTAGAGATGATAAATAGAAATTAACCGTGGTAATTATTCCCATAAGATGACACGGTCTTCTTTATGCAGTAGTACATTTACTTCAGTTTTATTTTATGAATATATTACATTCTGTACAACAGCTGAATTTTGCATTTCTCTGGCAATTAGGATATTTAATTCCACTCCCTGGGGTCCTTCACATAATGCTTTTTTAACCTCTTTGAATTGTTCCATATTCTTTTTATGTTATTATCTTATCTGGCAAAGCCTTAACTCTAATAACTACTAAAACACCACCCCAGTTGTATTCTGCATACCTCTTATGATTTTATCTAGCTCTGTAGTCACAACTCTGATGTCATGCTTATGTCAATAAATAATCAGGCTTCTTTATGTGCTCCTCTAGACAGTTCTTTACACACTAACACATTTGGACACATTAAAGCAAATGATCTCAAAAACAAGGTCAAAATGCATTATGAAAGAAGCAATACAAAACAAAGCCAATAATCCACTTAATCTACATCACTCAATACCAAAACCTCTGATGACTTACAGGGCTGGGATAGGCAGGGTGGGAGGGAATCACGGCAGGGAGGCGATATGGGGATATATGTATAAATATAGCTGATTCACTTTGGTGTACAGCAAAAACTGGCACAATGAAAGGATACTCACCATTAAAGCTCTGATATGTATTTCTGCAAGCAGAGTGTGTGTAATCTATGAAGACACATTAACAGAAAGGAATTAGTGCAATACTAGCAAAAATCTGAAATTATATACCCATCTACTAAAAACAAACACAATTTTTAAAATGCCATTAACTCAATTATCTGCAAAAATAGGGTGTAAATAATTATAAATATTTCATATGGGAAAATACATATCCATTTATTTTCACTGTCTCCTCAAATGGCAGGTTTATCATCCAAATTATGGTAATGTAAAAATTAGTTTATAAAACCTGGTATATGATAACAGCCAAAAAAGGGAATCCAGTGCTGATTTATATGGAGTAACAAAAGAGAAGGCAAATATATTACATATCAAATAATGCAAAAAGCAGAGACACTGGGAATTGATTCTATGTAATATATAATTTTTTCCAAGTTAATATTTCTTTTAGCACTTAATTTGCTCTCTAAAGATTTCAAGATCTTATCTGAGAAATGTATATGCATATATGTGCATATGTGTGTGTGTGCTATATCTATCCAGGATGTGGCAACATCACCAAAAATCATATTGATAATCTCTGTCAAAACTAATATGGCAATTGTTACATCCTTTAATGTTACTAAGAAATACTGAAAGAAAGGAATTTAATAGAGTGGTCATTTGGATACAACTACACTACACAGGATTAGAGTCAGACATATTGTTAGTCAAATTCCATCCCCCAAATATGGTAGTAGGAGTAAAGAGGGGGCATGGGAAAGGGAGTATTTTATCACTGACATTGTTTAGAATTTTATTACTCACATCATTTAGACTTGTAGGCAGCTTGTGATAATAAAAAGCAAACAACGTTTTATTATTGTTTTTCAATTCTCTACAGACAATGGATTCCTTTATGGGAGGGGGAGGGGGAGGAGGTACTATTCCTATCACTCCTTCGGCCCATACTGGTTACTCTCTGCTGTACCTTGGGTGTTGGTACTGTCATCAAACTCTGGTGTTAAAACACAACAATGTATTTTTTAAATCCATTCCCAACTCTGGCATTTCAAATATTCATAGTTTAAATGTATCTATATCAAAGTAAGTCAAAGTCCAACTGAAACAAATAAACAAAAAAAACCGCACCACAGTGTGCTACTGTTAACCCCAGAACTTCCTACTTCAAAGTAACTTAAAAGTATCCACAAAAGGGTTATTCCAGTCCCCTTTCATATACTTAGACTAGGCAGCTTTAACTCTTCTTGGCATGAAATCAAAACAAAGATCAAAGATCATTTAGTCAGACTCACAGCACATTCAGAGTTAAAGATAATTTTTTTGGTTGGGTTAGAGGCTTACAACTGATTTTATTTAGAAATGCCTGGTAACTTAGGACTAAATTCAGTTTATTCACACCCCTTTTCATGACTCCCTAATGCTGTCATTATGTACTCATTTTACCTTGGCACCAATTCCTATAAAAGTTGCTCAAGATCTGAAGACAAGGTGAAGACCAGATTAATTTTACTTCGTGAGCCTATGAAAATGGTTTAAAGAACTGGCGTGAGAGACGACTGAAAGGTACTACTAAAATACAATTTAAACAGCAAGTCCAACCCAGGCGGCTGTGCACAGGTCTGAATTCTGTGCCAGAATTCTACCTTACGTCCCATCCATACAAGGTCCACAGAAAAATGCTTTGCTTCACAGAAGTATTTCAAGTTAGGGATTAAGACCCGGATAATGTTTGTTGGTGAATAAATAACCCAGTTTGCTAACCAGAAATACCTTACTTTCCACTCTGGATAGAGATCTACCTATGCTCATCTCTCACAGACGCCCTTTAAACTCACCCTAAACTAAGACAACCAGAAACATGACCGTGAACAGGCCTCTGAAAATCCTATCTGGCGAGAAGTAACCTGGGTTTGGGAATTTCTAAAAGGGCGATCCGGGCCGCCGCCCACGGGGCGAGTGCGAGCCGCGGCGGGGGAGGCCCGCTCGCCCCTCCGCCCGAGACCAGGAAGTTGGAGGCGTCGGGGCAATTTCCACACAGGGGGCCGGGGGCCGGCCTGAGGCCGAGCGCGGAGGCCGCGGCGCTCTGGGCGCCTCCTTCCCGGCACCGGGGCCTGCGCGGAGCTCCAGGGCGGCGGGCCGCAGCGGGCGCCGGGCCGGGGGATCCGGGCGCGCGGGTCCCCACAGAGGCCGACTCCCGGCACCGGGCCCGCGGCGGGCGGGCGGCCTCCGGGCCCGCAGAACAAAGCCCACACGGCCATCTTGAGACGGTAAACAGACCCCCGGGGCAGGCCACTCCGCCTCCCGCCCGCCGCGGCGACCAGCGAGAGGCCGCGCTTACCGTCCTCGAAGTCCATGGCGGAGACTCGGGGCCGACGGCCTCGGCGGCGCTGGGCTGAGCTGTGACCGGAGGCGAGCTCCCGTGACCCGTGGTTCCACACAACCAGTCAGCGCGACGAAGAGCGACGCTACCGGCCGGGGAGCCGCAGGCCACAGAGAGGCTGGGGGGCGGGGTCGGCCGGCGCTGCCAGCCGCCGCAGCGCGGCCTACGATTGGCTGGCGCTAGCTGGTGGGCGGGCCCTCGAGTGGGGGCGGGAAGCGGGTCCGCTGTCACGCTCCCAGGTGCTGACCCTCTCGGAGTGAACGAGGAGTAAGGAAGGAGGGGAAAAAAGGAGCCCCAGACTGGCCGAGGTCGTGGGAAAGAGAGCTGGGTGTTCGGGAAGGTCTCGCTGTGGCCCGCCATGTTTGATTCTGGCAAGAGCGAAAGGATCTGGCTGGAATATCTTCCTCCTGCCCGAACTAATATATTATACCACGTGCCGACCTTTTGCTTTTTATTGGCTGGTAATGACTGATCAGAAAATGTTAAAATCCTTATGGAGTTTCTGCCGTAAAGACGCAGCAGTTCGGGACGTTTTTAGAACTCTGTGAGCAGAGGAGAACAGATTGCTAATAGGAAACAGTTATAAGTATGATCCAAGACAAGCTATGATCAAGTTCTGAATTTCAAGGTGCAAAATAAAAGTGTTGTAAAAGTTAACATACAGGGAAGATTTGTGGCAGGAGTCATCCAGAACTTGCAGAACAACCACGGGCAAACACATGCATATTAGCATTGTATTACTGTCACTTTGGAAATAGTGTTGGGGACAGTAGGCAAAATCATTCACCCACAAGGCAATGTAGGAAAAGACAACTGTTTGGTCATTCTAACACTGGAGCAGGTTGAACTTTTTTTTCATAGATCAAATGCTGTCAACAAGGAGTTGATCACAGGATAGGAAGTCATGAATCAAGCCATTTGCCCTTCTTTGGGGTCCAACCCGTTGCAAGAACCAAGTTCCAAGAAAGCAGCCTCTGGAAACAGGCCTGAAGGAAAAACTCACGGGTATACTATGTTGCATTACTGTAGCCCCAAATCTGGGCAGGGCACTGTTTCTTCCTCATCACTTCCCTTCTCCACCCTGATTGATTCACCCAGTGCGCCACCCTTTAATTGTTTTCTTCTCTTTTTTTCCTCCTAAGCATGTTTTCTGTTCACCAGAGCAGAACGTGTTGAAAACTGAACTCGTAATTTCCTTCCTCAAACCTGTTCCTCCTCCTTTATTCTTTCATCTGTGTTAGTGGCGTCATGGGCAACCAGCCACTACTGATCCCAGCCAGAAGCCTGCAACTCATCCTGTCAAGACTCAGCCCTCTCCCACTCTCCCATTCTCATTCCATACTGAAGTCTTTCATCTGCTTATTACTTCCTAAAATGTCTTAAATTTGCCCCCTGCTCTCCAACTCATTGCACTACCTGAGTTCGACTCTCATCATCTCTCTCCCAAACTATTGCCATAGCTTCCTAAATAATTTCTCTGCCTTTCCGCTTTGACTTTCTCAGGCTCCTCAGGGCCACAGTGATCTAAAGGCAAATCTGAACACATCATACGTCTCTATCATGGATTAGGTGAAGGCAAAGCTCCTTAACATAGAGCACATCCAGCAGGGTCTGGCCACTGCCTGACCTGCCATCTTTCTACATTTCTCCCTCCTCCTCTCTCCCCTACTCTTTCCCTTTCGAATGGCAATTTTAAGCTACTTGCAGTTCCCAGAACTTTTTTTTCCCCAATGCTTTTTCATGCCACTGAACTTTTGCTTATGTTTTTCTATCTGTTTGGAACATCCCCTGGTTAACCCTACGCATCCTCAAAACACAGTTCAGAATTTATTTCCTCTAAGAAACGCTCCCACATCCCATCTCTGCCCCCTAGTACTTCTCAAATATTAATATGCATATGATTCACATTCGTTTGGTCTGGGTTGGAGCCGGAGAGTCTGCATTTCTCACAAGTTTCCAGAGATGCTGCTGCTGGCAGTCAAACTATACTTGGAGTAGCAAGGCCCTGGGCTCTATTAAAAGTCCCTCCTCTACTGCCAGAGAAGTCCCAATACTAATGTTTTTATACAGAGTGGGGGATCAGTTGATATTGTTTATCATACAAACGTAGTTTAAGAAAATATTGATTACAATTATAAAGCTTTTTTTCATAATCTCTTTAGTTAACCTTACAGGAATCTTAAAAGAAATGTTTTTGTGTGGTAAAGAACATTTATTTGAAGTTCAACAATTTCTTCTGTTTCATTTCAGTTTCTTTTTCTGCTGATATTCATGTAAAATTAAATTTAATACTTTTTGCTAAAATAGCGTATATGGTATTATCCCATTTTTATTAAAGTATTTCTGATTTCTCTCTACATATATATCCAATTATTTGGCTTTTGCTTCATATAAATGCAGAGAAAGTTATCTGCAATGATGCTTGCCTAATGTTAATAATAGTTATTTCTGGGTGATAGTTAACTTGGATTTTGTACTCTTCTGCTTTGCTTAAGTTCTTTATGATGAACATATGTATATTTAAAAAAATAAAAACTATACAATGAAAATAAAAAAAAGCCCCTCCTCTGCATTGCCTGGACCAACCTGTGCTCCAGAACTATCTCTCTTGCATCAGATACTGTTTGGCTTTATGTCTCTCCATGTTAAAAGCTCTTTGAGATTAGACCCAAGTCTTCTTTGTACCCTAAGTGCCAAGCACATAAGTTTTACAATTAAAACTGAGCTGTCCCTAAGGTTTTAAACTTTTTTTCTTGTTATCATGGCAAAGGAATGATTTTGTAATCTGAAGTCTTCAGGTCTTGGCATGAGTGAAAGGAAATAAACATTGGGTCACTATTTGTATTTGTGTATCATGTGCATACACACATACGTACATGTGTGCGTGCGTGTACACGCACACACACACACCCCTACCTTACTCACCTGAAAGAGAAAACTACCAGACAAGGAACTCCTAACTCCAGAAGAAACCTGACCTCAGCACAAATGCCTGGAGAGCCAGAATACATGGGTCTCTTCTCTCCTTCCTTCCTCTTTCCCAAATAGGAAGTGTCCTTGCAGAGGCAGGTGGCAGTGCCTGAGACACCCTGTAATACTTGAGAGACCATCAGATCATCCCCTAATTCATTTATTGAACAAATATTGGTTAAGCATCAACTATGTGCCCAACATGGTTTTCATCATTGCTCTTTCCTGCCCCCCAGGGACTAGCCAGGCTACCTGGCCTTTTCCCACTTTGCTAGGCTCAGATTTTTACCCTGAGAGGCCAATGTTTTGTACAAAGTCTTATATCATTTCATCCTCCATATATTTCTCAAGAGGTAGCTTAGTAAACACCAGACCAGCAGAGTCCCTTGGAAAATAAAAGAGAATAGGATTTTTTAAGTGCAGAGGTTAAAGGATGTGTGGGCTGAGGCCAAGGAAAGACTGCAGGAAGAAGGAGGAAGTAAGGGGTCACTACTAAGATCTGATCCTGAGGGAGCTGTCAGAGAAGCCCCACCACCCCTCTCCCCAGAACCTGAGAAGAGCGAGATGAGCAGACTTCCCGAGGACCCTGGGACCTTTGTTTCTCATCTCCTAACCCTCCACCTACATAGCTTCTGCTCTAACAACACAGGACCATCTGCTGTTCCTTGAGCAAGTCATGTGTTTTCCTGTTTTTATGCCTTTGCTTATCTTGTTCTCTCTGCTTCTGTGATATTTCTTCTCCTCCTCTGCCATTCTTCAAGATTCAATATGACATTACCTCTTTTTAAACCCCTCCCTAGCTCTTAGTCAGAATCCCTTTCCCTCTAGGTTACTTTAACAGCAATTATCACAGTTGAATTTTTGTTATAATTAGTTACTTCTTTGTCTAGCTACTTTTTCTTACTCTTTGGGTATGGAGACCCTTCTTTGCACCCCTTCATAAGGCCTGTGTGTGGCATTTGTCACTATATATTAAAGGAGGGGCGCATTAGCCAATTGGCCACTGAAGAAAAGATTCAGACAAATTGGATACCCAGAGCTTCATCCCAAACCACAGCATCCTACAATTATTTTGGAGAGTAAGTGACAGTGGGGTTACAAAAGGGAGTCCTAATTTCACAATGCTTTCCTAACGAGCTCCAAGTAATTCTTCCTCCCTATGTTCTTTAGGGAATTCACAAATACTTACTGAAGTCGAGAACTAAGGATTACTATTTAATAGCAGAGCAGCTAAACTCAATATAAACAAAGTAATTCCTGTCGAGGGCTCTGATGACTTATCAGGGAGAGCTGGTTACAGAACCGCAACAGTGGAAATCTGCTGAAAGCAGCTGGTATGACAGCACTAAATGGATGTGGTTTATACCTATGGGAAGATGTCTTTCTCTGATTTTCATATACAACTTCAAAAAGATGCAAGTCTCTAAAAGCTAAAAGGAATAGCAATTAAAATAATAAGCAACCTTTATTAAGCCCTATATATTAATAAATGTTCCAAAGCACTTTCCATGTATTAACTCATTTTATCTGCCCAATAATTCTGTGATATAGGTACTACTATCACCCCACTTTAGGAAACTGAGACCCAGAGAGGTGAAGTTGCTTGCCCAAGGTCACACCACTAAAAGAAAAGCAGAGCCAAGTTTCAAACCCAGGCAGCTGGTTCCAGAGCCCAAGCTTACATCTCTGTCATTCAGAAGTGACTACAGTCTTCTACTGAGTAGCAGTGGTATGCTAGGAATTTGGTGGACACTGTACACCCCTGATTTCTAATCCTAACGAAAAGGTAGGCTATATCCTTTTCCAAATAAGACAAATGAAAAAGAAAGTTACTCATCCAAGAAGACACAAGTAATTGCTGGTCCCATATTTTTTTTAACTTTTTATTGAGGTATAGTTGATGTAAAATATTATATAAACTGGTTTCATATTCATGATAAATATTATATAGTCATGCTTCGATCTATTGGTGTATGGAGTCAACCTTGTAGACCCAATATCATCATCAGGGTCCTCAGACTGGGGGAGGGTGGAGTGGGGAGGGGTTTGCTAATCTATCATTTGCATAATTGTACACAATGTGGTCAAAGAAACTACATACCAAAAGAAGCGATCATGAATGCTTTAGAGATTCCTTACTTTGTTCTATCCTTTAGGCCTTCCTCAGATTACAGAAACTCCATTAGTTTCATATGCATTTCCTTCCCCCAAAATGGAGGTAAAATATTAAATGCAAAAGTGCTTTCAAAATGTGATAATTACTCCCTTCATTAGGTACATATTATATAAAGTTTACATTTCTAGAAAATGAGGTTTATTCCCTTATAGGGGCTCAATTAAACCTCTGAATTATTGCCACTCATTTTATCTATTAATGTGTTCACCATAAATTTTAATTTCCTAAGTAAATTGAGAACAAGTTGTCTGTGTCATCCGTCAACCCCACTGATTGCCAGAACTGATTTGGTGGATCTGCCTTACTGGAAAGGTGTCCTCTTTCTTCCTGGCTCTGCCACATGTGTCTCTCCCAGAGCTGCATGCTCCATTGAAGAGGGTGATTTTCCTAGATAGAGGAGGACAAGGATCTGTAAGGAGTCAGGTTCTTTTGCTGGAATATCCAAGGCATGTTAAGTAAGTTATCCTGCCTGGGATAGATAATGAGCCACTTGAAGGTGGAGATTTCATCTTTGTGTCTGCAATCCCTTGGAGACACAATACCCTCGGTGGTAGACTCTAAATACCCCTGGTAGTAGCACAATATCCCTGGTGGTAGACTCTAAAATGTTTGTGGAATAAATAAAAAGGAAACAGACCCACAGATTCAGTATTTAGATAGCTTCATTCTACATTAAGGCAACACATATTAATAAAAATACAGACATGCAAAATTCAAGCATGCACACATAGAATTTAACTCCCTTCTTTGGAGTCCTTACCCAAACACATAATTTGCAAATATTATAGAAAAAAGGCACAATCCTGGTAGAGCCAGTAGAGGGCACCACATACCAAATATAGTCAAAATTCGGCTGCAGAAATTGAGCACGTGTTCTAGATACTGCTGTTCTGAGTGTTCTGAACAGACGCACGGTAGAGGATATTCCTCTGGGCCTGTGCTCTACAGGTACCTGAATTTCTATTTTGGTTTAATTATGGATGTACATTTCTCTGTTTGCCTCATCTCACCAGATTTCATTTTTAGAGATGACTTTTAAAGGATGAATGAAGAAAAAGCTTATTAAAATGCTATATTTGAAAAACAGCACACAAAATTGTGTATGGAATCTGACAAGAGCAATTTCAATAATTTTTTTAAAAGACAAAGCATGAAAATAAAATGGAAAGAAAAATCGCAAAACATGAACAGGGATTCTTTTTGTGATGACTTTTTATATGTACGTAGACATACATATTCACTCTTCTATATTCTCCAAATTTCTTGAGCACGTCTATAATGTAAAATATATATTTTATACAAAACAAGATGTACTGTTTATTAATAATTAGTGTTTATAAAAACTTCTCCTTAGCCAAATATTGTATTTCATTCTCATTGGAGATATAGCTGCTGTTGAGGGTAGGGAAAGGAGCAGCTATTTTCCATTTAAATCAGTGGTCTTCAAGCCTGACTCTACTCCAGAATCATCTGGGGTACTTTTAATAAGTTCCAGTATCGAGGCCTTACTTTGGAGATTCGGATTTAATGATGAATCTAAAACTGTCACCAATGTTGATTTTCAAGACACTGATAAGAGGTGCTGTTGGAATAAGTTCTCTTCTGTTTCAGTAACTTGTATTTCTCAAGGTGATGTTGTGTCTAGAAAAGAAACTTTATAGATTGAATAACAACACATTAACCAATCGATGCCTCTGTGTGAAATGGTGTAACAACTACGCCCTGAATCAGGGCTGATACAGACACACACATACATCTTTCCTGAATCAGGGCTGATACAGACACACATACATCGGTCAGCTGTACAATCTGGCTTGGTTCCAGTATTCCTTCTAACCACCCTGCAGCCCTTGGGAGGTAATTAGCTAATGACAGTAAAGGGCTTTTAAAAGGAAGCATGTTATATAATGCTAAACACAGGAAACAAAGGATTTCACGGACTGCAAATACTTCCCAACTAGAGACAGTTGATGCATCTTTCAGCCAATTTCTCCTTTGCAACTGAAATCTTCCTAATCTCTATTTCTAAACAAAAGGAGTTTTGTTTTGTTTTTTTTAAACCTTTCCTACAAATCAAAGACCTGAGAAGATTACCCCTTTACTCTCTCAGAAGTAAGGTTCCTGCCTCAACAAAGCACCACATTAGTAGTATGGTTTGTGTGAATGATGTTCAGGAGGTTGATGGGTTTGCCTGGATCACTGAAGGCAAAAGGGGTCATACTAAGTGATCCAGTATTAGTCCTGACATCACCCTATACATCATCTCCACGTTAAAGCAAATGATTTGTGCACATGGTAATAAATCAAATAGTATAAAAGAATTTCCAGTGAAAAGCTATAGCCTTTCCTCTTCTCCTTGCTTAGTTAGGTACAATCCCCTCTACAGAGGAAAACTGGCTTTATCTGGAGTGAGATCATTCCATCTTTCCGTCTACTGCTTTCTATATCTCTCTTCTTGATTAGCAACTTTAGTCAATATCAGTCAGTTTCACGGTATGAAAATCATCATGTATCTCATACTACCCTTCTTTTCCCAAGGTTTAACAACAGTGATAGTGTTTTATTTCGTCTACCGGAACTAAACGTTTACATTTTTAAACAAGGACTCAAATTCCTACTTTGTCATAGCGTACCTGTGGACTTCCTCTGTAAATTTAAGGTATTCATCCCCTTTCCCATTCCTCTACTTTCCCTCTCCCTTTTGTCTTGGTCAGCAACACTTAACCACTAAAACAATTGTTAATATTTCCATTCTGTTCTGCAATCACAAAAAATTCTTTCCTACTTTATCTATAGGTTGACTTTCAAAGTTACTAGCCTTTATACTTCCTTCCCAAGGGGACGGTATGAAAAGGTGGGGGCAAGGGGAAACTTTACATTGGAGAAACCTGGCAAACGTTACCTCAACCAGGTTATCAAGGTCAGGAAGAGGGATAAGTCATGTTGATAGTATGTACCTTTGATTTGATGAGACAAAAATGGCACTTGACCTTTGTGGTCTTCTCTAGAAAGGTCCAGTGCTAAGTTTTTCTAATCATAAGATAAACACCACGCAAATCCCAAATGAGGGAAATTGTACAAAATACCTGACAAGTACTCTTCAAACTCATCAAGGTCATCAAGAATAAGGAAAGTCTGAGAAACTATTATAGTCAAGAGGAGCCCAAAGAGACATGATCACTAAATGTAATGTGGTATTCTGGATGGGATCTTGGAACAGAAGAAGACGTTAGATAAAAACTAAAGAAATCTGCATAAAGTATGGATTTTATTAATGTACTCGTTCATTAATCATAACAAGTGGATGATATATAAGATGTTAATAATAGTGGAACCCTGTAGTGTCTTTACATTTTTTCTGTAAACCTAAAACTGTTATAAAAAATAGTTTATTAAAACATAATAAACAATGGAAGCAAGCCAATATACTGCATGTATTTTATTATGATCAATATAAACATTGTTCAATGTTAATATGCTAGGATGACATTTTCCGTGGACCTGATGTTATAATCCCTGGGTCTCTCAGATGAGGCTATTTCTAGCATCAAGAGCAAATGGATTGCTTTTTCTTAGTCTATTAACTACTTATATTCATGCCTGGTTGTAGTTTACTTCGTATGTGGTCTATGACATTTGTTGTTCTGAATTTGTTTTTTCTCAAGTTTCTAATTGTCATTTTATCTCGTGTGTTCTAGCCTGTGGCATTTTCTATCAATTCAACCATTAATCCTCCCCTTTCACTTTTTACCTTTTAGAAATTTATTGAAATCTTCAGTCCATGGGCTTCTACCCATTCCAACCACATATAGTTGTCAAGTCATGAAAGGCATTGGAGATCACCTAGTTCTAATCCAAATCCCTGACTTTTCAGATGAGGACAAGAAGGCCTCATGAAGTTTAGGTAATTATCCAAGGTCACTCAGCTAATAAATAGAAGCAATAGGACTAGAAAATGAGTAAGCCTAATCCAAGGAGCTTTCTGACACACCCCTCACCCTGAGTCTTGAATAGCTGTTTTCCAATTGCTTCTCTACAGTCTCCTCCTCTCCAACCACATCTTTTCCAGGAACTCTAAAAAGAGGTACAGAGAGAAGGGCAGGATGGAGTGGGAGGAGAAGAGGATTACAGCTGGGAAGGGGTCCGTCCTTGCTTTTTTCCCAGAAATCTACTTGCCCTGGCTGGGATCAGCGAATAAAACTTTCTAACTTTGAGGATCTATCCTTCCCCTCCACTCCCTTCCTTACCCCAAAACTGCCTGGGAGAGGGAGAATACAAATGGCATCATCTGGCTGTAGTTGTTTTAACAAAATTTGTGCCCTAGCCCTAAGAATTAATGATCACTCAGAAGAGGTAGTGGATGTTCCTGTTTACATAGTACACCATTCTCCCTAAAGTTTTCTTATCATCTATGTTCCTGCTGATATTAATTACTAAGGGAAGAAAGGTCATAGTTTGACATTTAGTTTGATGATTAATATGAGGCAAAAGGAATTTTTTCACCCCCTTTAATTTCTTTGTTATTTTTTGATTCAGGAAACTGGAGAGGAGAAAAAAAATGTTCATATTACATTTGACTGTTTAATTTTTAAAGCACAAAGTGATATGAAAGAGGTCCTACTCCATGTCCTACAATTGTCTTCTGTAACTCTACTCAGACATTTTCCCCCATGGCAACTCTTAGTGAACCTGTGGAGGATGGAACTGGAGAACCTAATAACAAAGGCATGTTTGACCATCAAAAACTGTGGCACCAATATGCTATCACCATCCCTCCGAATCCCACGTTGAAAATGCAATGCCCCTCGGTAGGAACCAGCTCTGTCGTGCACTGAGACCTCACCTCTGCATGCCTCCAGATTCTCATTAATTTATCTGAAAATGAAGTCACAGCTGTGACTCAGCAAAATTTCTTATTTATGAAGGACAGCCCTTGTCTCCCATGGCAACTTCTCTCTTTCCTTCCAGTTTCTTGTCTTTTGAGCTGTACCTTGCCAGAGAGATAGAAGGTTCAATACTAGAATCTTCTAAGTTTTTACTTAAGAATATTGGCAAATGTGAGTTCAAAAGTTGTTTCTACATTGAAAAATTATTTTTGAGGCTGAAATAAAACATTTGAAAATCTCAAAAGTTTACCCTCAAAAGCAATAAATACCTAAATAAGGATGACAAGACAATTATATAAAAGCTATTTAAAAATAAAAACTTTATAGTTGAGATGCAATAGCTGGTTATTATAGACCTATTAATAGCGTGGAACATTAATGTTCCATGTGTTAAATATTGGTGTTAAAAATATTGGGGGACATGGGAAATCAGAACATAAATTGGGTAGTAAATAATCTTAAGGTGCAACAATTCAGATATTGTTAAATTAATGTTATTGATGACCTACAATATATCTCCTTTAATGCACCAAAGGAAACTCACAGAATAAGTGAAGTGTGGATGATAGGGAAAGCATACAGGCACATATGGTTTGGGGTTTGGATCTGAGCTCTGCAGGAAGTTGAATGAACTTGAACCGTTTCTTTATCTATAAAATGGGGATAACAATGGTGACCAACTCATAGAGTCATGGTTGTGAGGATTAAATGAAATAATCCACTTAGCACAGTGCCTGACGTAGCAAGCACTCAGTATATGTTTTCATTATTACTCTTGACAGACTTTTGTAGGTTATTCACTTAGGGAAAAAATAATTTTGATATAAATGTTCATCAAAGTTCTGATGGATTCCTTTTTCCCTATATTTCCCTATTAAGTCACATTGAAAAAAAAAAGTTTAAAATGGCATTTAAGTTTCAGAGTCACTGTATGAGAGCACATAAATACAACAAATTCTGTTACTCAAGAAAAGGGATATATTTTGATTAATACAATACTCTAACACACAGTTAACAATTTCCAAGGAATTGAAATATTGTATGCACTCAGTACAAAACCTACACTAACCAGCATTTAATTTCTCTCTCTGTCTCTCTCTCTCAATGTTTAAAAAACAAAATTCATGAACTTTAAAGTTAAAAACTTTAGCTCTTTGGAAAACACCATTAAGAAAATAAAAAGGCAAGCCACAGACTGGAAGAAAACATTTGCAAAGCACACATCTGACAAAGGACTTGTACCTAGAATATATAAATAACTCTTACAATGCAGTAATAAGAAGAGAACCTAATTATTTTAAATGGGCAACATATTTCAACAGTTGCATCATAAAATAAGATCCGCAAATGACTAAAAGCTCACAAAAAGACACTCAACACCATTAGTCACCAGGGAAATGCAAATCAAGGCCATAAGGATATACTATTATGACTCCAGTAGAATGACTAAAACTAGAAAGACTAACAAGTCAAGTATTGGCAAAAATATAGCTAGCTGGATCTGTACCACACTGCTGGGAGAATGTAAAATGGTATAACCACTTTGGAAAACAGTTTGCAGTTTCTTATAAAATTCACACCCCAGAAAAATGAACATATGTGTCTACACTAGGACTTCTACACAAATGTTCATAGTAACTTTATTTATAACATCCCAAAATTGGAAGCACTTATCAACAAATGAATGGATAAGCAGTTTGTGGTATATCCATACAATGAAATACTACTCAGCAATATAAGGAAAGGAACATGTGATGCAGACAACTACATGGATGAATCTCAAAAACATTATGCTAAATGAAAGAAGCCAGACTCAAAAAAATATACAGTATATAATTCCACTTATATAAAATTCTAGAAAATGTAACCTAATTTATAGCAACAGATAGCAGAGTGACAATTGCCTGGAGCCAGGGCTGGGGGTAGAACATGAGGAAGTTTTTCGAGGTGATGAAAATGTTCTATAGTTTAATTGTGGTATTGTTTACATGGATGTGGACACTTTTGTCAAAATTCATGGAACTGTAGACTTTAATGAGCTCATTTGTAATATATGTATATACAATTATAACTATTAGTACAATTATTTGTATGATAATATAATATAAATTACATTTCAATAAAGTTAATTTTAAAAAGAAGCAATAATACAGTTTATCTTTAAAAAATAATCAGAGAGCTGCTAAAATGTCATTGCAGACTTAATTATAATTGCAAAGAATAGGAAGAAACATTAATCAACAGATATTTAGTAAAACCCGTTATAATGAAACTATACTATAGGACACTGTGTAATCATTAAAAAAGTTGAGGTAGTGCTATATTTTTGATATGGATGTTTATGACATATAAAGTGAAAGTGTAGGTTACTTAACAGTATGTACAGTATGATCTGATTTACATAAATATATTCTGTATACATGTGTATATTTATACGCATGAAAATTTCCTAAGGATCTACACTACACTACTGAGTGTTTAACTAGGGGGTTAACTGTGGGGTGAGATATTTACAAAGGGATTTCCCACTTTCCCATTTTTCAGTGTTGAATCTTTATAGTAAGCTAGTTTTACATGCATAATCAGCAGAAACAATAGTGACACTTCCACTGGGAAAAGCAAAAGGCATTTGGGTATGGCCTGGAACTTTCCAGGCATCCTTATGAACACCAATCATTTTGTCCTCTCCAAGTAAGGAAATGCTGGCTAATGGGGATTTCTAGTTAAGTGGATACCAATAAGCATGGATTCACTCTCCGTTGGGAAGAAACATTCTGCTCTGTTCTTCCACCAATAAGCTAAAGAAAACCTGTCATTGAATTTGTGGAAGGGAAAACAGGATGACCAAACTTGGCAAAGTAGGAGGTTTCCATCCTAATCACTCTCCCTATCTCTCCAAAAGAATGAGTCAGTATCTTTGAGTCTGGGCCCCAAACTCTGAGAGCATCTGCCTCTGCCACCCTTCATGACGGCTCGCCCTGAGAGTAAAGCTGATAAAGATCAGAGCACAGAGGCACAGTTTTCTCTGCAGATCCTTGGACTCTTCTTGAGGAAATGAACATTTTGACAACCCCAAAGGCTCAGACAAAACACCCAAGATTGCTCTTACGCAACAGACAATGTCAGGGCAATCCCCAAGAACACTCAGCATAGCATTGTTCTCAGAAGAGACTTTCAAAACCCTGCCATCTTCGTGTGTCTTCTTAACTCTGCAATTAAATATACTCCTACTGCTCCCCATAGTTCCCCAAGTCTAGACACTATAATTATCATGACAGTTTCTCCAATGTCCTAATTAACAGAGAACGAAAAGCCCTGGAAGAAGAAAGCCAGGACCCCAGGACTTCGATTCAGTAGTGGTATCCCCAGTGCCCGTGAGGGAGCTAGCCAAATAGAGAGCAGAGTGATTCATCTCTTTCTTCTCTGCCCTATCTGCCCTTGATTGCCCTTCCTGTATTCTCCTTGAAAGAACATATCAAAACTTTGCTTCTACTTTTCCTGCTCCCCTGCATCTTCCCCTCTAAATCTTCCTATCCCACGCGGCTTTGCACATACTACAGAATTCTGCTGGATCAAGACATTCCACTCTGCAGTGTGTTTTGGAAAACTTTGTCTTTATGAATATCTTATGAATTTTTTCAGTATGCTTCAGGACATTTTTTCTTGACCACCTAAAATGTGAGCAACCTGTGCCTACTCAAACAGGGCCCCCGGTGTCTGATCTGGGACAGAAGGCTCGGCAAAGAGGTATCTCTGCAGCCACTCATCCCCTCTCCTCCTGTGCTCTAAGGGGCCACCTGGTGAGTTCAATAGCAAACCATTGTCCTTGGTCCAGTGCCCCACCCTCGTTCAGCTACCTCTGCCGTGAGTCAGGGAGTTCCAGGGGTGCCCACGAGCAACTCTCCCCAAGGTCAGGGCCACACTTCACACAAAGGGCCTGATGTTTACCCGCAGCTACAAGATGTTTAGTGATGAGCTGAAATTCCCCAGCAGTTCAGTTCTGTGGGCTGAACCGCCCAGCCCTCCTAGGGAACTCACACCCAATATCTCGTTACTTCTGCCTACTCACTGACACGTCTCTCTTTTCAACTCTAATTTTTAAAAAAATTTCCTGTCTACTTTTCTCTTTGTCTTTAAAGAGACATGAAGAGGTCAGTGGTGAATAGGCAGCCACCAGTAGAGGGGAGGAGAGGCTCTGAACAGTTAGAAGAGGAGGGTTCCTCTGCTCTCTGTCATTCATTTTACACTCACACACACACACACACACACACACACTGAGCACCTAGAGCCTTGTAAGACCCTGAGGGTAGGACACCTGGCTAGCCACCCCAGACACTCCTTCGCTCAGGAGAGCAGGAGATTCCTGTCCCCAGCATTCCCCACCCATTACTTTTTCCCTGTCACTGTTCTCTTTTTAGATGAATGTCTAGCCTTTCTGAGAAGCCAAATGGGTCAAAATGGCTTGAGGTTATCCCTTTCTGATAATAATATCATTAGTATAATATTTAACAGTTCACCTGTACATTACCCTGGTTAAGCCTCACCACAACCCTGTGAAATAGGTTTCATTACTGTCCTTCTATTGACAGGTAAGGGAATCTGAGTGCTGCTGGTCAAGCAAAATACAATGTGATGGCCCTGGACTCAGTCTAAATGCAAGTCCCAGAGACTGTGTTATCCAAAACTGCTTTTAGTATAAATTACCCTGTCCATAACCCCCTGCATCAGGAAAGTTGCATCAGGCTGATGTCTGTGCATCAGTGACCACTGAGTAGACGGAGGGGGGCACCTGGCCTGAGGCAGCCTGTCCACGAGCTGCCTGATGGCTCGTGAGGATCGATGCCTTTGGCAAAGAACTCCACCCAAAGGGGCAATGTCAATGAGAAAAGTCATTTGGACTAGCTCTTTCTGGCATTTGGATTGAGGAATTGGCCTGTTAATAAAGAGAGGAAAATAGAGCAGACACATCTTGGAAGAAAGGCAGAAAAATCATGAGGGAGGGATGGTACAGACCATGAGAGAGATAAAAAGAACAGCCAGTTCCTCAGCTGCCTCAACCCCTGATCAGCTTTCTGGTTCCAGTTTCACATACGTGACAAATCCTCTCTTTCCAAGTTGGCCTCTGTGTTTCTCTGCTCCTTGAAACCAAGGGAGCCTTTCCACTTTGCACCCTGCACTGATCTTTGCTAACTTATCCCAATGCAGTGGCCCCTGTCAGGTACCCAGAAGAAGGAGATGTGGGGCACGTAGGTCTCTCAAATCCCACTGTAGAAGGTGGTTGTTCTTATTTCCAGATTTTCTGCTGCTCTCCTTTCCTCTCTGCTCTCAAGTCCAGGATCTGGCCAAGCCAATAAACTCAGTTCATTGCAGTCTCTCCAGTTTAGCTGGTGAGGCAGACAACATGCCCAGCACACCACTGAATCTAGGCTAGTCTGGTTCTTTGAAGATCAACTTTACAGAGATCAACATTTGTGAATCAGAGAACGTACGTAATCTATGATAAGGTCAATATGTAGCTTTGAGTTACAAACTCTGGGATTGTGTTCCAGGGGGCAAATAAAAGGGCAGATTTTTTCAGTAAGAAAATACTTTTGAAATTATACTGCAGAGGAATGTGATCGCCTTAGAAAATCTGTTGTGTAAATACCTCCCTGTAATAAAAGACATAATATTTGGACAAAGGGAGACATCTGCAGGAACTTTCTATCTTAAGGAAAGACTTTCCTCAAGAGGATATGTTTCCCACTCATCAAGATCTTACAAAAGGGAGTATAATCTGACACATCACCTAAAACTTGTTTTTGTACTCTTGCCTTTTTCTCCTCCTAACTTTTTTTTTCAATTTTTCCTTCAGCTATAATTTTTTTAAAGTTAATCTGCGTCTTTTTTATTGTGTTCCGACTTTGGGGCGAAGCCACTCCCTGAATACTTTTTACCTGTTTTAACCTGAAGCACAAAAACACCAGAGCCCCAGGTGTTTAAATCAAGGCACTTGAAAAGGCAGCTGGCTCTGCAACCCCGAGTACCATAGTCTAAACAAATATGATTCACCTTGAATCACAACTTAAACACATCACAGGGATATGGTTAGTAGCAAATAAAGATAACGGGGGAAAAACACCTAAAATACCTTAGTGTGAGACATTCCCTAGCCTCTCAGAACAGTGAAGTCAGGGCACAAGCAGGGCAGACATGGCAACTTGACATGAACAGTGAGGGAAACAGGCCTTTACTTGACAATTCTTCATCCGTAGCAAGTGGCTTTCCTCCCCGTGCTCACAAGATTGCTGCATGGCTTCCAGTTCGTTCATTTTGATTCAAGGCAAGAAGGAGGAAGAGGGAGTGGGGGAAGGGGAAAAAACAATCTTTCCCTTTAAAAATGTCCTTCCAGAAAGCCCACCCAGTGATGTCTCCTTATTGGCCAGAACTGCGCCATACGACAAACCGTTCCTGCAAGGGAGTCTGGGTAAATACATATTGTGGTTTTCTGGCTTGTATAGTAAAGGGCAATAAGGAAAAAGGCTTTTGGTAAGCCAGCCCCCAGTGTCTGCCACAGACAGAGTAGCAGGGGAGAGGAAGTGCCCTAAAGTCACACACCGAGACGGGAAGCGTCCAGGTTTATCCCCTCAAACGTAAATGTCCTATTCTAGGCAAGACAGTGTGGAAATGGCTCTCTGGTTAGTGCCCAGTGTTCCAGCTAAACAATTTGCTTATGAGCAGACAGAGAAAATACGCCTTCAGAGAAAGAATCTACATGGAGGAAGGCATAATCTGAACTGGAGATGGCCTGGCTGAAGAAAGCTTTGCATACCTCTGCTCGGTTCACTGCTGCCTGATTCTTAAAGTCTCAGTAAGCATAGCAGTTCCTCCAGAGGCCTACCTGAATTTCTTATACTAAATGATATGCTTTTGCTAAATGCTCCAAGTAGCCTTGAAGTTCTCTCTCATAGTATCTCTCTCTCTCATTTAATAAGGCTTGTTTGATGCCTTCTTTTCCCACTAGACATGGAAGTTCTAAGAGGATAAAGTCCATATCTGTCGTGTTTACTGATATTTTCCAAGCACTTAGCACAAGGTCTGGCATATAACAAGTGCTCAGTAAAACAGTATTGAATGGAATTAAACTGATCTGGCTCTCCTACAAATATGTTATACTCCTTCAAAAGTTATCACATTTATATAGTTATTTGTGTGGTTATCTGTTTAAAATTTGTTTTCCCCGCTAAACAATTAGCCCTATGAGAGCAAGGAGTGAGTCAGTTTGGTTCACTGACATATCTCCAGCATCTCGTATACTGCCTGACATAGAGGTATGGGTTTAGATGTTCAATAAACATTTGTTGAATGAATGACTATTGTAGTTAAGATATGTAACCTCTCTGACCCTCAGTTTCCTAATCTATAATGATAACCCCCAAAAGTTGCCATGATGATTAAATGCCTGGCATCTGCAGAACTCAAAAGTAATCCTTCCTTTTCTCCCCATTTAGAACCCATAGACTGAATCTCTGTGCTTTGCCATAAGGATGAAAAAGGAGAACAGGGAATTCAAGGAACTTTAATCTGCAAAAGGTCAGTGACAGAAATAAGGAGGTGTATTAGTTTGGTAGGGCTGCCTACCACAGACTAGGTGGCTTAAAGGCAGAAATTTATTTTCTCACGGTTCTAGAGGTTGGAGTTCCAAGATCAAGGTGTCAGCAGCATTGGTTTCTTCTGAGGCTTCTCTCCTTGGCTTGTGGATGGCTGTCTTCTCTCTGTCTTTACATAATCTTCTCTCTGTGCACGTCTGCAACTGAACCTCTTCTTATAAGGACACCAATTGTATTGGATTAGGGCTCACCCCAATCACCTTGTTTAACCTTAATTACCACTTCAAAGAATGTATCTACAAATACATTCATGTTCTGAGGTACTAAGCGTTTGGGCTTCAGTGCACGTATTCTGGGAGGACACAATTCAGCCCACAACAGGGGAATTGGAAAATCTGCTACCACTCTCTTCTCAGTTCAAAAAATATGTCATGCACAATCCTCTGGTGGAGGTTAATAAGCTTTAAAATGCAGGCAGCCTGCTAATATGGTCTATTGATCATTCACACCTTAATATGAATTGCTTCATTAAGTGGAATGGTTTCCTACCAACCATATGAAATCAGCAACACAGGTGAGAGAGGAGGTGCCAGAAATGAGAAATAAGTCCTAGGAATAGTGATAAATAAAACTTATTAGACATCTACCATGTGTCAGGCTAAGCATTAGTGACATTAGCCCATGTCTTCTATTTATTGCTGACATTAACTCTATGAAGCAGATAGATTATTATCACCACTTTACAGTGAAGGAAGTTTAGACACAGAATGGTTAGGTCAGAACAGGGATCTGAATCAAAGTCTAACTGAGGTCAAAACCTACACTTCTACCTTTAGACGGTTTGGGAACAGTTTTTAACATGAGAACATAGGGAACATGAGAAGAGGAGTGTCAAGAAGAGGTGGGAGGACAGCAGAAACAAAGTTCTCCTGCCCTACAATTTTCCAGAAATAAAAATCATAATTGTATGCATCAATTTGGACTTTGTACTAGAGGCTTCCAGGCCTAGGAATATAGACGTCAAATGCCCTGTGATTTACCTCTCCACCCAACACACTAGCCCAGCTTCACAGGTGCAACTCTTATCTATGCAGGAAAGGCTGGACTCAGCCCTGGGTGTTCCCCATTTGGGACAGCCTGTGGAAATAGATCCTATTCTTAAACTACTCCACGAGTCAGGGCTTTCTCTAGGGCAATGGTTCTCCACCTCATCAGACCCAACACTCCTCTCTTACAACAAATATTTTGTAACATGTCCTTTGCGAACATGGAATTAAATTCTTACATAACAAAACCCACCTACACATAATTTCAGGAAAAAAAATAACACTCTAGGGTGACCAGCAGTCCTGGTTTATCTGGGACTGGGGTTTTCTTGGACAGTGGATTTTCAGCACTAAGCCTTGGTTGTCATACATAGGAAAAATAAAAGGTGAGGCATTGAAAATAAACTAACGTGCATGAGAAGCCTTTGCTTGGACCATGTTGCATTAGAAGACGCAATGAAGTAGTCAGTTGCTTTTACTTACCTACAATGAATGAGTTAAGAAACAAGAGAATGCATTTTATACATCTCTGCTAGCTTAGAAATGCTGGATTTTAAGTCTATTGAAAGAAATGTCAAATCTCCTGTTACATATTTGCACATGACAATTACAGAGGCAGACTGATAGAGTTGTGTCATTCCGGTGACTCAAATATGATGAGCAGAGAGCATTGCAGTAGGTATTGTGATTTTCTGAAATGGTGAACATTTCTTGATAAAGTTCCAAATAAAACAGAATATGATATTCCCTCCATCTAGATCGTGATTGTATTCCTAATTGCTTCTGCCACACCAACCAATTCTCTGATACCACCTGGGTACCCTGAAATTCAGTTCAATTCTGACACTAAGTGAAGTTAACACAGACCCTACAGGTTAAGGGCTCAGTCTCACAACACTGCCCCACCCCTGACTTGAGATGTCAATTGCAAGTAGTAAGTACCAAGGTTACCCATACTTCTGTGTGACTTGGCTACAAATCAGAAGTTCTCAGGACCCCCTCCTTGGATTAGATCATCTGCTAGAACAGTTTACAGAACTTAGGGAAACACTTACTTATGTTTACCAGTTTACTTTATAATAAAGGATATTGCTGAACAGCCAGATGAAGAGATACATAGGGCAAGGTATGCGGGAAGGGGTGGGGAGTTTCCATGCACTCTCGGGGTACAACACTCTACATGGCCCCTCCACATGTTTACCAACCTGGAAGTTCTCCAAACTCTGTTCTTTGGGGATTTTTATGGAAGTTTCATCACATGTGTCTCATCAATCATTAGTTCAAGCCCCATCCCCTCCCCTTCCCAAAGAATGGGAGATATGGCTGAAAGTCCTAAGCCTCTAATTATGGTTTGAAATTTCTGGTGACCAGCTGCCATCCTGAAACAATCCAGAAGGCCAACAAGAGTCACCTCATTAGAACAAAAGACACTCCTATCACCTGGGAAATCCCAAGGGATTTGAGAGCTGTCAGGAATCAGGGTCAACGACCAAATATTAGAACCAAGGATGCTCCTAGTGCTTTCATCACTTAGGAAATTACAAGTGTTATAGGAGCTCTGTGCCAGGAACCGGGAGCTGAGGCCAATATATTTTCTATTATTTCACAGCTTCCTATGTGTATGAAAATAGAATTAGGTATTGGGTTTGGAGGTTATAAACAGTTTTTCACCTACATGGGACATTTGAGAATCACCCGTGATGAGGGATGATTCTTTGTTGTGTGAGCTATCTCACTTATTGAAGCATGTCTCTCCTCCCTGGTCCCCACCCACTAAATACTAGTAGAGCCCAGTCACAGATTTACAAATAGCCCTAGTTGAGACCATTTCTCTAGGGCACCATCATAGCAGTGAGAGAACCCCAAGTGTTAATAGAACTGATGATCCACATGTAGAATGGAGATAATATCTACCTTGTAGGGTATTGTAATTAATTAAAATGCAATAATATATGGAAATACCTAACAAAGCCCGCAGTAACCAAATCAATGAATAGTAATATCCCAACTTTATTCTAGTGCTTCTACATTCCAAACCTACCCCATTCTGCGAGCCGTTGACTTTCTACTCCCTCTACCTGGAATGATCTTTCCCAGTCTGTTTTCTGTCATTCAAGTCTTAGCTCAGAAGCTCTCTTATCAGAGAAGACTTTCATCACCACCCATCTATAGTAACAGACCCCATCCTTTCTTGCACCCTGTCACATGACCTTGTTTATTTCATTCCCAGTGACAGTCACAATCTGAAATTACCACATTCACTTGTTTACCTGTTTATCATCTCTTTCTTCCCACTGGAATGTAAATTTGGTTAGACTGGGGACCTTGTCTGTCTCACTCACTTCTCTGTCACCAACATCTAGAGGAGGGCCAGGCACAGAGCAAAGCCCTCAGTAAATACTGACTGAAGGAGTAACCAGCATACTTGTTAAACCAACACAGACATGACTTCAGGTTGAGATCTTTGGTTTAGCCTCTGGAATATCCCCTTGTTACAGATAAGGCAAGGGAAGCAGAGCCCTTCATAGCATGAACAAGTTAAGACCTGACCCCATCAAATCAACACCTGGGCAGCTGAGTGTAAAAGGTATGGTAAACAACCGCTCACGTATGTAGTCTCGAATACCCAGGGACACGACGTCTTTCCATTCCTTACAGGGATCTGAGCAATTAATTTACAGAGAAGTGAAACAGGAGTAGAGCTAGAGCCAGGGCTAAGAAGTTGGTACCTAGTTTATGAAAGTGAAAAAAAAAAGAGCGTTAAAAGGCTGCCAGGAAAAGGCAGAGGCAGGAAATGCCCATCTAGAGGACCAATCAAATCCTAAATCTGCTTTGAAGCCAGAGCTGTGCAGGCCTCATTTGTCTACCATTAACTTTGATAAGCCCCTGGAGAACTGAAATTTATGAATAAATACATATTGGGCACTTTCTATATGCAAATTTAGAAAATGGAAATTAACCATTTCCAGCTGTTCTCACTCCTGGATTTACTCTGAGGAGCTTGGAGGGACCTGTTCTTTCATGATAATAGGATCTCTGGATCTTTGCAAACTCTGGACTACCAAAAGGCTACTCTTGTAGAGAAAAGCCCAACTAAACAGGCTGCAGGATATCTTAATCCTCTTCAACTCTACTTTTATTTTTTCCCTTAAGAATTTAGATGTAGGGAATATCATTGTGGGAAAAGCCATGTGAAAGAGTAAGAAGTTTGGAGTCAGAGGGGCACAGATTTGAAATCTACCCACCAATGATTATTAATGAAAACCTTAGACCATTTCCATAACCTGCCTGTGTTCACTTCTCCATTTTTAACATAGAGTTAATAACACTTGTGCTAGAGGGTTCAAATAAGGACTAAACAAAATTGCAATGTATATAAAATACCTAGCATACCTTTCAGGGGCTGCATGCCAAGGATTTATTTCCTCACCATTTAGTGGGAGGGTGACAATTACCTCTAAGTGGGGGAACATGATGAAGGAAAGCTTCCCACAGCTCAGGTTCCTGAAGAAAATAGAAAAGCAAAGACAAGGGGGAGGATGCAGAAGTGACTAATACAGGAAGAGGTCACAGCTGAGTTATCAAGTAAGCTAAAATTATCTTGGTTCATAATCAGTATTAGGAGGCCCCAGTACCGCTTAGTGACTCTGCTTGGGTTTTATATTCAGAAAACCTGGCTTCCTGTCCCAGCTCTGCTGCTTGCTGGTGAGCTGGGGCAAGTCAAGTCCCTTCTCAGTTCTTATAGGGAAAATGTGGTTAATAATACCTGCCTTTCAGGTTTATTGTGAAAATGTACTGAGATGTAAGATGTAAGAGCCCCAGCAAGACTCTTATACATAGTAGCTCTTCTCAACCAGCATCTGAGAGCAGCTGAGCTAGCATTTGACAAGCAGGACTGATGAACCTGAACTTCGGTTACTTAGCATTTCAGTCAGCATAGGTTAGATTACGCTGTTACAGGTAACTATATTTTCAGTGACTTAAATGTGAAGATTTATTTCTTATTCACCCTACACTCTATCACAGTCAGCCAGAAGCTCTACTCCACACTATTGTCATCTTCACTCCAGGTCCCAGGCCAACAGAGCATCCACCAGCAGGAACACTGTTGGTTGCCATGACAGGAAAAAAGATAAGATGGTGAAACATCCTGACTTTCAAAGCTTCCACTCACATCATTGGCCAAAGCAAGTCACATGGCAATACTTTCAAATGGGTGGGAAGGTACCACCTACCATACGTCAGGAAGGAAAGAGGAGAAGAATATTTGTGAACAGCCCTAATGACTACCACAGTTAGAGAGCAAAAACTTCAGAAAGATTTAATTATCTCCTTTTCCCAAAGAAAGATTTGCTATGAATTAGCTTGTTGAGAACTGGCACATTACCAAAGATATGTTTTTCTTTTCTTGATGAAAATAAATTATTAGCAACTAGTCTTGCTGAGTTGTTGCACTTTTTACAAAATTTTCTGTTCCATGCCCAATGCTGAATTTAACTGCCCTAAGTTAATAGTTGTAGTTTTCTTGACTGTAGTCAAGATTGCCTTTTCTTCACCCCTGTCTCTCTCTTCTCTCCCATGTAATGAATGTGTACCTGCTTTACACTCTTTCCTAATCACGTTTTGAAACCCCAAATTTCTGATGGCACCAAAAACTTGGAACACTCTCTCAGAAATCATGGATTTGAAATGGCCAATTGTAGGTGCCTTTCCCACTAAGAGTTCGGTCTCCTTTCTTATGACCCAGAAGTGCGGGCAAACATTGCTTCCCAATTTTTAATATGCAAGTGTTTCTTGTATCTTTTTTCTGCAGGGAGCCTTCCTAAAACTCAGGGAGTGTATCAGTTCTCTACTGCTGCATAACAATTTACCCCAACCCTTAGTGATGTCAGAGAACAATAACATTCATATTTTCACAATTTCTGTGAGTCCAAAATCCTGGAGCAGCTTAGTTGGCAGTTTGAGGCTACAGTCATCTGAAGACTTGAGAGAGGTTGGCAGGTCTGCTTCCAAGACAGCACCAAAGACTCACTTCCAAGTTACTTTCAAGACTCGCTCATAGGGCTGGAAATTTGGTGGTAACTGTTAATAGGAAGCCTCAATTCCTCCCTACATATGGCCTCTGCCAGTCTCCCCGACTGAGTGATTCAAGGGAGGTGAAGACAGAGGCTGCAATGTTTTTTGTGATAAAATCAAAGCCACACACTGCCACTTCCACAGTATTCTATTGTGCATACAGGACAGCAGAGAGGGCAGTATACACAGATGTGCATACCAGGAGGTAAAGATCACCGGAGGCTGTATTAGAGGCTGGCTACCACAGCAAGCAAGGCAAGCATTCTCTCAATTCACTTGAAGTCCATCCCAAATATAAGAATAAAATTATAAGATAAATGCTACAAAGGTAAGGATTTTTTTCCTGTTTGTTGTGCTTACTCCTTTGGATATTACCTAAAACAATATATTCTCAATAAATGTTTGTATAATGAATAGATAAGAAAAGTCAGGAAAAGGTTTTTTTTTAAGGTGTCTTGCTAAACACTATAAGCACTACATTTTTTCAGTTTCATGTAAGGCAGACAAATGCCTTGCATATGTGATCTACAGTGCCTTATCACAATGTTGATATCAAACATTGAGAAAAGAAGAAGACCTGTCAAGTCCACTCCAAGCTGGCTCAAACACATCAGCTTTTAGAAGCATGATTTCATCTGAGAAACAATGTAGCCCAGTGAATAGACTCTGGGTTAAAATCAGGAGAGCTCAGATGTTGCCTAGGTTCTGCCACTAATTAGCTTGGTGAACTTAGACAAATCATTCCACATCTCTGGGCCTCAGTCTCCCTACTTAATAAGAGCAGAGGTTCAGACTAAATGATATCAAGGGCACTTCTAGCACGAACAGTCTGACACCATTTGCCCTCAACTTGATTTCACCACACACTTAAAATTAGGCCTTCAAGAAACTATTTCTGATCAAATTTATTGATTAGATGATTCTTCTATATGCACCAGGTTTGAGGCTAACATGTGTACATAGGTCTGGTTGGTTTAAGGTCTGTAGAGTGAGTTAAGTCTATTTGCATAAAGATTTCAGAAGCCGCCTGGGAAAGAATTTACTCTAGTGGAAGTGAGACTGGTTCAAAAACAATGTCTTAAGAATTGTAAGGGAAAGGCAATTTTAAAACAGCCTTACATCTACTATCAAATTATCTGATCTCCCAGTCCCTGTTTGCTCATGTCTGAGTACCCAAGAGATGGAACCGGAAATAAAATGGATACATTAAAATCTACAGCAATTTGACACAGGGAGTTTTTTCATGTGGCACCTAGAGCTGAATACAGGACTCCAAGAGTAGTCCGACCATAAAGGAAATGAATGCAAACATTCCTTTATGCACTATGAAATTAGAATTCTATTACGGGGAATGCCTTGTGTCAACTCCTGATTCACAGTGAGTTGACAAGAATCACAACTTCATACTGTGTTGCAGTAACTACATCTTCACCTGGACTTTATATTAAACATCATCTTGTTAGAATCATTCCATTGTTCTTCTCAGCCCAGGCCCGGTTGGCTCCTGCTTTATGTTGCTTCTGCATTGATGGTATTTCGGCTACCATCCCCAAACTCCTCCCTCCTCCCTCCCCTTGGTCTCCTGCTGGAGCTCCCCATGGCCAGACCCAACCATAAGTCACAGGAGTCCAACGGCAGGGTTCACACAAATCAGCCTACACTGAGAGCAGGGTGGAGGGTGGAGAGTGGGTCTGGAAAAACAAGTGCAAGATACCCAGCACAAGTGGTCTTTTTCTGGGTTATCCAAGAAATGTAGACCATCTAAGGACCATGAATTTCCATTTCGCGCAGCCATTATACATTTTTCACTTGATATTGACCTATTAGTCTGAAACATACAGTCCATGTGATGTATCTTAACCAGGAAAATGCTTAACATACTGTTTTTTTTAAATTGTACAGAGATACAGTTCACACATCATACGATTCACCCATCTACAGTGTATAAATCAATGGATTTTGACATATTCACAGAATTACGCAACCCTCACAACGATCGATTTTAGAACATTTCCATCACCCCAAAAGAAAGTCCATATTCATTATCATTTACTCGTCACACCTCCTCAAACATCTCCTGCCCCTGAAAACGACTAATCTACTTTCTGTCTCTATGGATTTGCCTCTTCTGGATATTTCATATGAATAGAATTACATAAAAAAATTTTAATGTTTCTCTTCTTTCACCAAGTATGATATTTTCAAGGCTTATCCATGTTGAGCATATACCAGGACTTCATTTCTTTTTTATTGCTAAATGATATTTCACTGTATAGATAGGCCTTGTCCTCTTTATCCATTCATCAGCTCATGGACATTTGGGATGTTTGAGACTTTTTGCCTATTATGTATAACACAGCTATGAACGTCCATGTACAGCGTTTTTTGTGTGTGTGTGGACATACTTCCCTTTCTCTTGGGTATATACATAGAAGTATAATTGCTGGGTCTTATGGTAACTGTATATTTAACCTTTTAAGGAACTGCCAGACTGTTTTCCAAACAGCTGCACTGTTTATATTCCAATAAGCAGTGTGTAAGGGTTTCAGTTTCTCCACATCCTCACCAACACTTGTTATCTGTCATTTTCATTATAGTCATACTGGTGTGTGTGAGGTGATATCTCATTGTAATTTTGATTTGCATTTCCCTGGTTGAGAAAGATATTGAGTATCTTTCATGTGTATGTCATTGGAATATCCTCTTTGGCAAAATGTCCATTCGAGTCCTTTGACTGCTTAAAAAATTAGGTTATATGTCATTTTATTATTGAATTATAAAATTTCTATTTTTTAGATGTAAGTCTCTCATTAGGTATATATGGTTTGCAAAATTTTTCTCCCATTCTATGGGTTGTCTTTTCACTTTCTTGATGATGTCCTTTGAAGCACAAAGTTTTAAGTTTTTATTTCCAATTCATCTATTTTTTTCTTTTGTTGCTTGTGCTTTTGTAGTTACATTCTAATGCCGTTTTGAAAGCTATTTTTTCCCTAGCTTCCTGTACACGTTTAGAAAAATACTTCTGATTTCCCTTTCCTGCCCTGAATTACTTAGAATAGTAGAAGCTAATATTTGCTAAGCACTTACTATGTGCCAGGGTTTTTCTAAGAGTTCAGACAGTTTGGGTCACCAGCCCAGGGCCTCAGGGCTAATAGAGATCAACCCAGCCAAGCTGACTGGGGAGCCCATACACTCAACCACTTCACGGCCCTACTGAATGTATCTTCCTCATCTTAATATCTGTTTCATTTTTCCCAAGGGAAAAGTCATGTATCTGCTGTTGGTGTTGGACAAGTAGCTGCCCGCATTCTTTGTTCCTTTCCCTTTCCAAAGGTGAGTCCCCAGCCCCACCTTTTCTAGGACTGCCAGAATCTGCAAACTCTCCAACACACACACATACTCGTCCAAAAAGGCAAAACAACACCCTAGTTCATGACACAGAACACTTAAGGCCCTGATGCCACAACTGCAATGGTTCCCTGACCCCCACCGCATCCTAACTATGCTGTCCTCTCTTTGGTTGTGATAGTTTAGGGTCTGACAGCCCCCTTTCCCACTGTCTCCAATTGCCTATCAAATCTGTTTGAAAGGACTTCAGAAACGTCTTTCAGACTCAGCCTCACTCTCCTATTTCATCCTTCTTGCCACTGCATCTGTTCAGATTCTTATCATCTCTTAGGAGAACTAACTGGACTCTCTTCGCAGTATTTTCTTCAACCTAATTGAATTGAAATGAATTATCTTTTCATGGTTGTCTTCCCCAGTAGATTATAAGATTACTAAGGTCAGAGACGGAAAAGAATTGATTTGCCCAGAACCTAGGTTAGAGTCTGCCATCTAAAGGGATTAAATTAGCATTTGTGGAAGGAATACTCAGTGCCATACTATGCCCAGTATCTACAAATCCTTTAGGGAAAAAAAAGTCTTTGTAATAATAACAATTAAGTGTCACGTGACTCAGATGTTCCAGGAATCTTTTCTGTCCTGCTACGTGTGTGAACTTTGCTAGCACTTGAGGGGGGATCAAGGCAAAGTATGCGTGTTGTCTCTCATTTTAGGGAGTCACCTGCTGGCCTGTAAACTTCCCTTTATCTTAATCATGAGAGGGAGTCTGGCCTGTGTCCCTCTTAGACCTGTCTCCAACCAGGGCCCACCAAGTGATCAGGAAGTTTGATGTCTTTCTCAAACCCATCCACACCTATTTCCCCAAGTCCTCCTGTACACTGATGAAGGAGTGACTGAGACAGGGTGGAACCTGGGACCTTTGCTGCAATGCTTGCACCTGGACAAAGGTCTCCCTGAGCAACAAAATACAAAGAAACTACAAGGGACCGAAAATACCTGTGTGCAGGTGCAGTTACAAATTATGAACAACAAGATACAAAAGTACCAACATCCCAACTGCCCCTTCTGCAGAAGGTGTTGGGAGGAAAAGCAGGGTACTGCCCGTGCCCTTTGCACACAGCACCACCAAAGGGGTGAGCGAACCACCTAAGCTGCCCCTCTGGCCCAACCCCTGAACCTGCACTTACCCTCACCCCATATAAGGAACCAGCTCACCCTACTTTGGGGAGCAAGCGAGGGAACCTGTTACTTGTTTTCACTCCCTCCTGCTGCAGCAGGAGCCCTAATAAAGCCTTGCCTGAATTTCTTGTCTGGCCTCTGATTGATTTCTATCGATTAAGGAGGCCAAGAACCCAGGTCGGGGTAACATAACCAAAAAAGATAAGTACTGCAAAATCATTCCTAGTAGGAGGACTAGTAGTTATAACCCTATTTGAGTAAACCTGCTCCCTGCTAGCATCTGGGGAAAGGTGGAAATGAGCAGACGGGACAAGGACTCACAGTTTAGGCCTTAAGGAGCTATCCCAAATGGATGCTACCTTGCTCTCTAATTTTCTCTCCTCAGGCCTCTGCTGTCCTCCTCTTATATTCTCCCCCTAGGTTTCCTAGGTAACATCCCCATCCCTTTGTCACAGAATGGGGCAGTTTTCTGCTCTATTCTTCCCAAGAGGAAGTGGTCCCAAGTCGCTGCTGTCTCTTCTTAAGTGCAAAAAATTAATGCCTTGGGCTTCTGCTGGATGTTAATGAAAGATTCCTCTGCCCAGCCTGCAGCTCGCTCTGAAGTGGGAGGAACGTGGGCTGGTTTTGTAGCGAAACACACGGTGTACCTTAAGTGCATTTCACTCTCAGGCAGTGAAGGCTGCTGGTGGGGATGAGTTTCTTCCTCAGTTACCTAAAGACAAGTGTCTCCCCATGGTCAGAGTTACTCTTCTTCCAAAGACAATGCAGGTCAGTAACAGAGGAGCAAATTATTTTCCAGTGTATTAACATGTTTTTCACCTGACCCTATTATTAAAATTCTGGCATTGTTGTGATAAAGTAGTTTTTGTTTCCTTCCTGAATCTATTTCATTAGAAAGGTCCTTCATTAGTGGAGAATGTTTGTTTACTTCCTAAGATAGAATCTGTTGATCCCCAAAGCTCTGCCCAGATGGAGTGGGGGTGGGAAGGATCTCTGCTTATCCTGCCACAGCAGTAAATAGAAACTTAGAAGTTCACAGGTAGAATCAGCAAGATAATTGCAAATGGAATGTTTATGGATTCAGGGCCTTGATCTATAAAGTGTCCTTAAGAAACTGAAGGCTTCAATTTCAAAGGAAATAGTGAGGTTCCTAAACAATATGTGCTTTTTGCCTAGGAGCTAGACTCTTAACTCCTCCCTCTCCAGTTCCAGCTCCCTATCTGCAAGATGAAAGAAACTAATCTAAGATTTCTAGAAGATTCTTGGAATCCAAATGTAATTCAATTAACATCTACTGAATGTCTGCATCTGCTATGTGCAGTAGTGGGTGGTGAAAATGCAATTTTATATCATTCAGGGAGAAATTCCCACGGTTTCTACAATCTTGCTTTGAGAAATCATGCTAGAACAAAGATTGACGCAAAGACTATTATTTCTTCTGCTACCTCAACCTAACGGCAAAGGAAGAAAACATTTTCCCAAAGTGATTTATCCAAAAAACCCTGAGACTTACCAGGAATTCTCATGGGATAGTTCATTGGGGTTCAGAGTTTATGGAAAAGAATTCCAAATTCCTTCTGTTCTTTTCTTCAGTACTGACTTCACTTAACCTTGACAGTGACAAAGAAACTAACTCAAGGAAAAATAACTTTGAAAGGGAAAAAACTATTTGAACAATAATTCAATCTTAACCATCCTTTCAAACTGGAAATATGAGCATATATTACTGGTACCAGAAAAATGTGTTAGAGGCTCAACTGGAAAAGAAATGTAACTTTTTCTTAAACTCTTTCAAATGAGAGAAATCATTTGTGGAAATCCAAAAGGGAGCAATCTTGAGGGTGAAACACTACTATTTTACTAGTGGGTCTTTAGAAATACCCTAATTTTCCATCCATCCCTGTTCTAAGAAATCATGTCCTTCCATTGGAAAATTCCAGGCTTAAGCAAAAGAGTCTATTTAACTTGTATCATAATGAAAAAACAGTGTTTGCCAGAGAACTTCCATCACTTATCACACTTATCAGGACAGCTTCTTTTTTTTTTTTAAATGATAATTACCAAATGATTCTAAATTCTCAGATCCATTTGCTCTTCTACCTTCATTCTAGTGTCAGCTTCTAAATGAAATTGCATCAGCACACATACAGATGCTTTAGAAGTAAGAGTCATTCTTGATAATTTTCTCTTTTCCATTTACCAGAAAGAGAAGTTTTTTTGGGGGGGGGGGGGGTTGTTTGTTTTGTTGTTGTTTTGGGATTTGTTTTTTGTTTTTGTTTTTTAGAAACTGTTTATTTTCTGTCAACCTATTTCAATTTTAAGAGTTTGTGGAAGAACAGCTTAAGACCACTCAGTGGTTGTTCCTACCCATTCGGTGGCCTGAGCAGTGGGAGCTGCAGACCAGTCTTCAGTGGCAGGCTGAGCACTCCAGTCTTCAGTGGGGAACTGCTGAATAGGCACAGAGGGCACCTGCACACCTTCAGACCAGTCCGCCACCTCAGGTTGAGTAGCAGTGAACTCAGGGGCTGGAGCAGTCCATTCACCCTGAAATTCCTCCTTGGTCACAGCCTTCTCAGCTGCTGCCTGCTCTTCCTTTTCAATCTCTTCAGGATCTCTGTAAAAGCAGAGATCAGGCATAACTTCCCATGGGTGTTCACGGGAGATGGTGCCACGCATGCGCAGAACTTCCCGGGCAAGCGTCCACCACATCAGACCCACTGAGTGAGCTCCCTTGTTGTTGCACGGGATGGCAATGTCCACATAACGCAGAGGAGAGTCTGTGTTACACAGTGCAATGGTAGGCAGGTTAACATAAGAGGCCTCTGTGAGAGGCTGGTGGTCAGCCCTGGGATCAGTAACCACCAGAAGTCTTGGCTCCCGGAAGGCTGCCTGGATCTGGTTAGTGAAGGTTCCAGGAGTGAAGCGGCCAGCAATGGGAGTGGCTCCAGTGGCAGCAGCAAACTTCAGCACAGCTCTCTGGCCAGTATTCCTGGAGGATATCACAATGACATCAGCTGGGTTTTCAATGGCAACAATGGCACGAGCTGCCAGCAGAAGCTTCTCCCAGGTTCTCTTCAGATTTATGATGTAGATGCCATCACTTTTCCTTTTGTAGATGTACTATTCCATTTGGAAGTCAAGGTTGGTGCCACCTAAGTGGGTTCCTGCTGCAAGGAATTTGAGCACATCCTCCTCCTTCATTTGCAGGACATCAAGGGCTCCGGACATTGTGAAAGTTTCCCTTTAGGTTATGACGGGAATCCAGAACAACGCCGTATGGACCCCTGTCTGGGAAGCGCGGAAAAGCTCTTTTGGGGTTTTTTGTTGTTGTTGTTGGTTTTATATCTCAGGAAATAGTGTCACCTGCTACTTCCTGATCAAAACATAGATCTAGTTGACATCCTTGATTTCTCTTTCCCACATCCACTATATCCAATCCATCCATTTGTCCCGTTGACTCTGCCATTAAATCATAAAGTCTTCTCTTCTCTACCTCCATTGGTCCAAGCCACTGACATCTTGCACAAGGAGTACTACTCTGGTCTCCTAAAACTTCTTCTCCTTCCACTCCTGCTCCCCTAACATTCATTCTTCTCATAGTTGTCAGTTTGATCTTCAAGAGCTTAAATTTGATCAAGTTGCTACTCGTCCCCTCGAAATCTTCTGTCTTCCATCTCACTGAAATAAGTGCCTACATGATGTGACCTGCTTCCTTGCTCTTATTGTGAACCGTCATCCCTCGCTCACTACTCCCAGCCTCTATAAAACGGTGTGTCTAGCCCAAATGTCAAACTCTTTCTCACCTCAGCATGTTTGTAACCTATTTCCCTAGAACTCTCTTCTCTAGACTCTTTCATGTTCCTTTCTATCCAACAAGTGCTCCATGGACAAGCAACGTAAGTATCACTTGAGACCTTATAAGAAATGCAGAATTTCAGGCACAACACGTCACCGACAGAATCATAATCTGTATTTAAATAAGATCCTCAGGTTATTCACATGCACGTCATAGTCTGAGAAGGTCTGACTAAGATCTCAATTCAATTGCCACCTCCTTAGAAAGGCTTAGTTGACCCTCAGTCTAAATTAGCTTCCCAAATCCCTCTCTATTACAGCATGTATTTGATTTTTCTCATGGCAATTAACTTGAGATGAAAATACCTTATTTGTTAACTAATTTCTTTATTGTTTTTCCCACCAGAGTGTAAGCTCTATGAAAGTGGGGAGTGTAACGGAGCAGGCTATCCCAGGACAGACCCCTCCCCCATATCCCCTGCTTTACCTCCTCTCTGGAGTACCTAGATAATAGTATATGATGCACATTTCCTGAGCTGTTTTACAGGTGCTAAAACCCCCACCAAATGGGAGAAATTAACTACTTGATGACCAAGAGCATGTAGCTCCCAGATCTACTGGTGCCTAAGGATAGATAATGTTAACCCCTGTGACACTGCCCTGTTACCGCACCATCAACCAATCAGAGAATTGTGCACAGCTGATCTCACATACCCTGGGATGCCCCTCCCTCACCTTGCCTTTAAAAACACTTTGCTGAAACCCATCAGGGAGTTTGGGTGTTTTGAGCACTAGATGCCCTGTAATCCTTGGTGCCCTGCAATAAATGCTGCACTTTCCTTTACCACAACCTGGTGTCAGTAGATTGGCTTAACTGCACACAGGCAAATGGACCCAAATTTCGTTCCATATCAGGACCATGTTTATATTGTCCTCTTCTGTTTTACCACCTAGCTTATTTCAAATAGGTATTTGATAAATGAATGAATATTAAAATACATATCTAATCTTAGCTCAAAGAGATGGTGGAATAGAACAAGGTTTTGATTTCTGTTTATCTGGCTTTTTCTGACCTAACTATGAGCCGGAAAAATTAGGAGTTAAATCAGCAGTTCTGGCATAAATCCCACATAAAATCAAGTGGGATACCCTACTTGAATTTAAGGAAGGAAGTAAGGATAGAAAGAGAGAAGGCTGGCCTTGAAAGATGACATGGTAATGAATTAAATGGCACTGCAAAGGAACGCCCAGGACAGGCTCTCAGAGGCGAGGGAAAGAAGATCACATCCGGCTCCCCAACATGGTGGAAATTATGCTAGTTTCTCACTTTCTAGAGCTTGTAAAAGCCTGAGGATTAAAGCTCTGTATTTCTTTCTGTTTTTTTTTTTTTAATTTTTAAGAATTTCTTATTTTATATTGGAGTATAGTCGATTTACAATGATGTGTTAGTTTCAGGTGTACAGCAAAGTGACTCAGTTAGCATACATAAGTACCTATTCTTTTTCAAATTCTTTTCCCATTTAGGTTATTACAGAATATTGTGAAGCTCCATATTTGTTATTGTTTTGCCTAGAATACATTACCAGTTAGTAGCGACTAAGAAGGGAAAAGTGTTTTAACAATATCTGTGTAGTGAAAAACCTCAGTCCTGGTTTCTTCTTTACTCCACGCTACTGACATACTCACAACACTCTGATACCAGATGTGCAAGGTTTGTTTGTTGGCTTTTCCCATCCCAAGAATTCTGTAACACCAGCTGGGTATCCTACAATTTAACTCAATTCTGCCACTATCACCTGGAGATAGTATCAGATTCTACAGGTTAAGGGCTCAGTCCCATGAAACCCTACTTCAAATACCAACTGCAAGCTCTAGCTCCCCAGGTTACCCACAATTTCTGTCCAACTTGGCTACTAATTGGAGGTTCCCATGACCTCCTCCCCCTTGGATTCAATTATTTGCTAGAAGAGCTCACAGAACTCAGGGAAATACTTAGTATGTTTACCAGTTTATTAAAAGATATGGTAAAGGATACATATGAAGAGCCAGATGAAGAGATACATAGGGCGCAGCCTGGGAGGGTCCTGAGTACAGGGCGCTTTCGTCCCCATAGAGTTGGGGTGTGTTACCTTCCCTGTAGGTGGATGTGTTAATCAACCTGGAAGCTCCCCAAACACCATGCTTTTGGGAATTTTATGGAGGCTCCCTCAAGTAGACATGATCAATTATTAACTCCATTTCCAACCCCTCTCTCTTCTCTGGGGAATGGGGGGTGGGGCTGAAAATTCCAAGCTTCCAACCATGGCTTGGTCTTTCTGGTGATCAACCCCCATCCAGGAGCCCACCCAGAGTCATTAGATCAAAAGATGCTCCCAGTGGTCTTATTGCTTAAGAATTGACAAGGGGAAAAAAAAATAAAAATAAAAAAAAAAAAATTAAAAAAAAAAAAAAAAAAAAGAATTGACAAGGGATTTAGGAGACCTGTGTCAGGGACCAGAGGCAGAGGCCAATACAGATCTTTCCTATTATCTCACAACATCCAATGAAGAAAAATAACCACATGACAACTTCATGGAATGCATAATGTTTGATTGGATCCTGGGTCAAAAAAATAAAGAACACTTTGGGTACATTTGGGAAAAGTTTGAATACAAATTGTGTATTAATTATTGTTGTGTAACAAATCATTCCAAAACATGGTGACTTAAAAGAACAGTAATCATTTAGTTTCTCACAATTTCTTTGCTTAGGAATTTGGGAATGGTTAGGTTGGGCAGATCTGGCTCAGGGTCTATCACGAGGTTGTACTGAGAGGTTGGCTGGGGCTGCAGCCATCTGAAGGTTTAACTTGGGCTGCAGGATTCACTTCCAAGGTGATTCACTCAAATGGCTGTTAAGTTAGTGCTGGCAAATTGGCTCTTCTTCATGTGGTCACATGGGTATCCTCACTACATGGTAGCTGGCTTCCCCCAGAGTGAGCAATCCAAGACACCAAGGTGGAGATTGTAATGCCCCTAGCCTTAGAAATCAAACCATCACCTCCATCCTGCTGTACTCTATTTGTTGCAAGAACCAGCCCTGATTTGCAGTGGGAGGGAACTGCATAAAGGTGTGAATACCATGAGGTGAAGACTGGGTGCCATCCTGGAGGCTGGCTGATACAGATTTTATATTAGATGATTCATTATATTAACTTAAATTCCTGAATGTGATCACTGTAATGTCCTTGTTCTTAAGAGAAAGGTGCTAAGGTATTTAGGGTGAAATGTCAAAGTGTGAGCAATTCACTCTCAGATGGTTGAGCAAAAAATAACCATAAACAAAAACAACTTACAATACCATATATATTTTATATCAACATGCATATATTATTATTATTATATATGTTATTAAACTGTTGGTAGCTTGAAATCAGCCATGGTGGGAGCATTTATACATCACAGAAGACAGCAAACACTATAAACTAGGAATCCTCCTCCCCACCTTGCCCAAGAGCCAGTTGTTAAACTTTTATCAGCACATTACTGTGTGTATGTATATATATACACACACATACACACATATATAGACATATATTTAGGCATATATATATATATATATAGAGAGAGAGAGAGAGAGGAGGAGGAAGCAAATGAGGCAGACGTTAAAAACTGGGCAAACTAGGTGAAGAATACATGGGTATTCTCATACTATTCTTGCAACTTTTCTATAGAAATGAAATTTCTCCAAATAAAAAGTTGGGGAAAAATTAAAAATATAATCAGAGATATGTAGAGGTGTATCATAGATGAAAAAACATTGGTCATTAGTTGATTTAGTTAAGTTGGATGAAGCACTTTTAGGGCTTATTTTTCTTTCTACTTTGGTATATTCTTAAAATTTTTCATAAAAAGTTAACAAACAAGCACCCACAAAACAAATTAATATACAAAGGCAGTTAACTAGAAAGAAACATATTGCTGACATATGACAAATGTTAAAGACAAAAATGTTCATTGAAATTTATTAATTATGCTCAGGTCAAGTGCTACCTGGCATACCTTAGATACAGGACTTATTCAAAGGACAAATATTTGCAAGAAAATCTGAACTTTCAATAACCGTACTAAGAATAGGTTGCCTCTGCTTTTATAAGGCCTGAACCTTAACACTTAATTCTATTTGACTTCTACTGAGAGTCAAATGGAACAAATAAACATCAGGAAATTGTATGCTGTACACAGGCAATCGATACCTATGCATTGAATGAATTAAGAGAAGAATGGGTCCCTGTCCGGCTCTCTTTCCAGGTAGGTAACTCTATAAACACTCTCCTGGCCTAAGACAGAACAATGGAGAGCCCAGTTGGAAGGATGTGTATTACAGCTCCTGAAGCAAACTCTCCTTCCCCCTGGGGTATGCAGCAAGGATCAAGGCCTGCTTTAAGATCAGGAGAGCAATAGTCACACCATACTTGATTTAATGCTTTGCTGTTGCCATTCTGAAATTTTTAATCATTTTCTCTTTGAACTTGGATTTTACAAGTTACACTGATGGGACAAGGAAACGTGTGTGAGCAGAGTAGATAGGTATAATATGAGTGTCTACTCTCTCTTGCTGTCCTATTTGCATATAACATTCTGGATGTCCTATGAGCAGAGAACTCCCACAGATTCCATGATGCCTGGGAGCTCAGTAAATCTCAAGGCAAGCAACATGTACCATAATGTTCATTGCAGCACTATTTACAATAGCCAGGACATGGAAGCAACCTAAATGCCCATCAACAGATGAATGGATAAAGAAGATGTGGCTCATATATACAATGGAATACTACTCAGCCATAAAAAGGAATGAAATGGAGCTATACGTAATGAGGTGGATAGACCTAGAGTCTGTCATACCGAGTGAAGTAAGCCAGAAAGAGAAAAACAAATACTGTATGCTAATTCATACATACAGAATCGAAAAAAAAAAAAATGGTACTGATGAACCCAGTGACAGGGCAAGAATAAGGATGCAGATGCAGAGAATGGACTGGAGGATATGGGGTTGGGGGGGCGAGGGGCGAAGGGGAAGCTGGGACGAAGTGAGAGAGTAGCATAGACATACATACACTACCAACTGTAAAATAGCTAGCTAGTGGGAAGTTGCTGTATAAGAAAGGGAGATCAACTCGATGATGGGTGATGCCTTAGAGGGCCAGGACAGGGAGAGTGGGAGGGAGTCGCGGGAAGGAGGGGATATGGGGATATATGTATAAATACAGCTGATTCACTTTGGTGTACCTCAAAAGCTGGTACAAAAGTGTAAAGCAATAATATTCCAATAAAGAGCTTAAAAAAAGAAAAGACTCAAGGCAAGGACAAGTTAAGTTGCATCTATGGGGTGGGGGGGGTGGTAGGGGTTAGGTCAGGTGAGGGCAGGACGAGGCAGGGCACCCACAGCCTTGAGAGGCCCTGCTTTGTGAGCCAGAACTTGATTTAAATGCAGGAAGAAAGTAAAGGTGCTCTAAATGTAAATGTTATTTAAACGTTGACTAAAGAATCCTATTAGATCCTCTCTTATTCACATTACTTGCCTAAATTAGCCAACCACTAATGTCGAAAATAATGACATAGAAGGAAAAGGCAAGATGGCAACCCACAGTTTCTTTTCCTTTCAAGGGCTTGCTTACTCACCAGTAAACCAAAGGCAGAGTGTTGGGAGAATGTGTGTGTAGCAATACGTGAAATAAAGACAGTTGAGTTAGTTTGTCCAGCATTCCCACTGTTTTAGTCAGAACAAAATCTGTATGCATGTTTGAGCTACGAGATACAAATTGTATAATTTCACTCTTCTACATACACATTTAATGCTCTTATATTTGCATTTAAAATGGACATTGCATAATATAAAGATGAATGGTAAAATTTATGCTAATAATCTAAAACTTTCATTTTTCTTTACTTAGAATGATATTACATAGCAAATTTAAAACACCATGACAAGTCAAAAGAAAGAATGAGGCAGAGAGCATACAACTTCCTATTTTAAAAATGACTTCTTTCACCTCTAACTTGCTTCCAGCTCCACTCAGCAAACAGTCTCTCAAGGGGCTTTTCTGAAAGCGGACAAGGCTTCCTTGCCACCCCCTAGAAGCATCACAGCACATTTTGAAGGTACAGAGTTGTGTACTTGCTCCATATGGTACCATTTCCCTGTGATATTAAAAGATATGCTTATTAACCAAGCCTTTCCTGAGTGGAATAGCTGCTCAGTGCTTGAGAGATTGTTTTCTTCTCCCTACAGGCTCAAACCAAGGCTTATCCAGATCAGAACTGCCTGGCAACCATGGGTTGGACACGTGGCTTTAAAGTTTAACTTTACACAAACAGTTCATGCAGTCCAGGGCAAGGTCCGTAAAGATAGACCCCGATACCCTTCCCTTTTAGTGTCTTCATGGCTCTGGATCATCAAGACCTTTAAGCTTTGATTTCTGTAGGAGAGATTTCAGAGAGGTAGTGCTGCTCCTCTTGGCCCCATGGCTGGTAGCCAGCTGGGTAACAAAATTACTTACTCTACAGAGCTCTCCAAGCACGAAGGGGAGGGTACTAGGCAGAAGGTACATTTCACCTGGAAGGTTGCGTGATGGCTGGTGGAGAGCCTGGGACATGACATCAGAAGCTCTCTTCAACTCTGTGAACTTGGGCGAGGCTCTCTTCCTGTTTAGGCCTCAGTTTCCTCATCTTTAAAGTGGGAGCAATGATACTTGTCCTGCCTGCTTCATGAGGTCGCTGTGAAAAGTAGAATGGGATGATTTTATGGGAAAGTGCTTTTTAACAGTAAAAGCATGACCAAAGTTATAAAAGGATGAAAGGTGAAGGGTTCTAGTTACTTAACAAGTATTTATTAAGCACCCACCATTCTAGGTTCTATTTGAGGTGATGGAGATACATCAGCGAACACTTTTTGTGTAGAATTTGTAGCTTGTTATCCAAGGATAATAACTATCCCCAAAAGTAAAAGTGGAGTTGCGATTATAAATAGGGTCACGTAGCAGACTGTTACAATTATGCCCCCTGACAAATCATGCGTGCTGGGTCCACATCCCCCTGCAATGCACCCTGCTGCTCCTGACTTGCTCATCAGGGTCCCAGCCCCTGGGGAGTCTTGAAACTTCCACTCTTGCCTTTTTGAAAAACTCATGCTGTTGTGTGAGGAAGCCTGGACTAGAGTGTAAAAGAATAAGACACCCCATGAAGAGAGAGACCTTGCCTTCAGCAGCACCAAGGCTGTGTGGGTGAGGCAATTTACATGCTTTGGCCCCAGCTGAGCTGCCAGATGATTGCAGCTCTGGGTGACACTAGTGAGCCCAGCTGGCCTGCAGAACTGAGAGAAATAATAAATCAGTGTTTTTAAGAGGAGGCCAGAGAAAGCCTCTCTGAGAAGGTGATATGTAAATAAGAAAAGAAGGAAGAAGCTGTTATGGCCTGAATGTTTGTATCCTCCCAAAATTTATATGTTGAAGCCCTAACCCCCATGCGGCTGTATTTGAAGATGGGGCCTCTAAGGAAGTAACTGAGGTTAAATGAGGTCATGAGGTTGTACTGAGGAAAGGCCATGTGAGGACATAGCAAGAAGGCGGTTGTCTGCAAGCCAAGAAGAGAGTTCTCACCAGAAGCCAAATTGGTTAGAACCTTGATGTGCACTTCTATCCTCCAGAACCGTGAGAAAATAAATGTCTGTTGTTGAAGCCACCCCGTCTGTGGTATTTTGTTATGGCAGTCTGAGCTGACTAAGACAGAAGCCATGTGGATATCTGCGGGAGAGCACGGCCGCAGAAGGAACAGCTGGTGCAAAGGCCCTGAAGCGCAGGCCGGCTGGAGTATTGATGCTGAGCACAGGATATGGGGGCAAAACTGGAGGACGTGTGATCCGAGAGGTAAGGCGTGCAAATCAGCAGACCGTTTAAAGCTCTGCCTTTTACTCTCGGTTAAAAGGAAAGTCCGTGCAGTTTTGAAGGGTGGAGTGATATGTTTTTAAAGGACACTCATGTCTGTAATATTTGACTTTTATGTAATGATGAACATGTGTTACTTTTGTAATCAGAAAAAAAGACATCAGAACACTTTCAAAGACTACATAAGAATAAGCTGTGTCCTTCAATGCCAACACACGGGTACAGAGCAAAGAAGGGAGGGGGAGAGAGGAATAAAAGGGTAGGGGGCAGAGACTGCAGCTCATTAGAAGCTCACCTCTTGCTCCGCCACGGCCCCTGGGATTCTCTGAAGACCTGTCATGGTCTCCGACTGTCCTCTCACCGGTCATTGCGCCCCTGTGGAACAGTGCTTGGCAAGATATCGGGGCCAAGAGCAGAGGATGGGGCAATAAGAGAAAACAAAGCCTGGGTTGAATTTTTCTTGAGGGGAATCAAGGACATCTGCCTACCCCAGACCGTGGCATGTTGACCAGCGTATACGGGGTAGGAGCTAGGTCATTTCTTGAAGCAATGAACAGGCCCGAGCAGCCACCCTAAATTATCCGGCACCCCACTCTTCCCCCACGCTTCGTTGGCACAACTGAATCCTAAGGGGGATCTTTAAAACAAAGAGTGGGTGCTGTGGAGGGTTGATCTTTGACATAATAACATAGTATTTAAGTCCTATATCCCACATGACCGTTTCCAGGTTTTAAAATGTAATAAATTGAGCTGAACCTTCAAGTGAGGTTGAGATGTCACAGAGTCTCAGATAACCCTTTATATCAAATCCTTTATATCGGAGTGTGGATTGGGACTGGCAGCATTACACACGTGCGGAGGAAACATTGTATGAGTTCTCTTATCTTGCAAAAGCTCTGTTAACTTTTTCTCTTCTTTGGTCAGCAAAGGAATGGATGGATAACTGAAGATGTTCAGTGTAAGTCTGGATGGCAAGTCCTTTTTAAATGAGTGTTCTGATTAAAGTGTACGTGTGCTTTGCTATAACTAATGCATTTCCTAAACATTGTGTATAACCCTCTTTTTTTCTGAGAGGAGCAAACCCTGATGAACAGAAGGATTCTTTGTGTTTTTCTAGTGATCACCCCCTTCGTCATCAGGCATTAAAAACCAGGTACACACATAGATATTGAAATGAATTCTTTAAAGGAAGCAATGACCGGCTATTTGTGATCACAGAGATGACTTTTCACTCCCTTGAATAGATGAGAAAAGGCTGAATACTTTCAGCCTCAGTGACCCGTCTTAGGTACAGGTTTTAAGTTAACCAAAAAGAAATACAATATACTGGTCAGCTCAGTGAAGGGTAACAGGATATGCCATCCCCAAATATGCCACTCTGGCCTAAGGATTATTTTGAGCTAAGGGAAATTGAGAAGAAGCACAAGAAAAGCTCTCTACCCATCCCTATTTGCCTAAAAGCAAGACACACACCTGCAAAGATTTCCTGTCTCTCCTCTCTACTAGCAAAGACAGAAGTTAATCACTGGAGACAACTCTAGTCCCTTACCAGCTCAGAGGCTGCACCAGAAGATCTTGGCTGAACACTAGCCCTTGGCTAAACACAACAAACTTGGCTAAAACTAGCCCTTGTTTACCATTAGTTTCCCCATATATTTGCCTTCCCACAGTTTGCCACCCTTAGAAGCTCAAAGTCTTTTTCCTTTGTCTTGTCACCGTTCTAAAAATTTACTGTTCTTTTGTTAAAATGCTATACAAGCCCAAGTTCTAACCACTGCTTTGAGTTACTCATCTCTGGGTGTATGCGTGATGAACTTATTAATAAACTTCTGCTTGATTTTCTCCTGTTAATATCTTTTCTCAGTCTAATTTACAGGGCCCTGCCAATGAACCTCAGATAGGTAGAGGGAAAATAAATTGTTTTTCCTCCCCTCTACCAGCAACCAATTCCATAACCCCTGTACAACTACAATAGTCAACATGCCTTGTGAGGACCCAATAAATGAGCCCAAGACAGAGTTCCCTGCAGCTGTTCTTTGGACATGTGTCTTCAGGCCTTTGGCCAGATGGGTCATTGGGTCTGACCCAAGTTTAGAGAACTACTTAGAAACATTCATAACCAACCAAAGAGGATTCTTAATAATACAAAGTCTGGATCCTCTGATTTGCTAAGCAAAATAAACAGATTAATAAATGTATGAAAAGCTGCTTGTGAGACATTAAGTCCCCAGTGACTTGTCTTTGTTGGCTTTTGAAAGGAGAGAAAGGCACGATTAGTTCCTACTTGGGCAGTATCCACTTCCTGAACTCTACCATAATATTACATTCAAATAGCTTTATTTTCCAGATTTTTTTTTCTTATGAACAGATATTCCAAATATTTTAGGGACATTATTAAAGAAAACCACTAAACTATATTAAGTACTCAACATGCTAGGTGTTGTCCTAAGTGTTTCATGTGTGTTAACACATTGATTCCACACAACTATGCTATGAGGTAAATACTATCATTAACCCCATCTCACAGATGAGGAAGCAAAAGCACACCCATGTCAACTAACTTGCCTGTCAGACAGTTCCAGCAGCTTGAACCCTGGCCACCAGACTGCAGCGTCTCTGTTCCAATGACAAGGAGTAGGTAATTGAACGGTTGGCACGAGGCTCTGTTCATACACAGGAAATTAAGTCTGAGGCCACGAAAATTAACTTCATACAATTAGGAGATTTTAGCAACTAAGAACTCAGTATGAATAGGGTTAACTTACTCTGTAAGCTTCCCCAAACAACTGCAACAGGTCTGATTCACTGCAACTGAGCACACATGTTATTTACTATATCTTTAGCTCTGGCTGGTGGAAGAACGGAGGCCATACTTAGAATGTGTCATTGGGCTAATTTTATTCTGTAAATAATAGAATAACTGTTTACAATATTTTAAAACATCTCCACCTTTTCCCAGGCCCACAGACTTATTGCTCCAGCCACAGACTTCCTTGGTTACTACTGACTTGAAATTTGAATAAGATTCTTCTGCTTATATTCGTTGCCTATGAGTTGCATTAGCTCGTAAAAGCTCTACTCACTTTTTACAAGGGATCAAAGATATAAAACACACATAAATGTTTTTCAAGTGGCAGTTGATGTTTTGGTGAAAATTTCCTCCACCAAACTGAGCTCACTTCAGGTAAGCTATCAGAACAAATTGAAATGAATAAGGAAGGAGGGTAAAAAAAAGATCAAAATACAAATCTGGAGGTGGGGGGGGTATGGATACAGAGAAATCAGCGGGGGTGGGGGGGTAGATGTTAGTTTCCTCAACTTTCATTTTTTCTTTCTTCTAATCAGTTTCTTCCATGTAAAACCGGGTTCTTTCTCTCCATGGACCACAAATATCTGATTCTTGTCCTAGTCCAGATGCTGGAGGACAGTGACCGTCAACAGGAGAAGAGATCCAGTGAAAATAAAGGTCAGGATGATGCAGGCACCAGGTGCCGCTTGGGTTGGTAACAGCTTGAGAATCTGTGTCTGAAATGCCAGGCTGGAGGGCCCGACAAATGTTACCGTGTTTTTGTGCACCCATCTTTCTGGACCTGTTGAATGTCTCTCTCTACCACATTTGCTCTGCATCACATAGCCAAGACAGAGCTTTCTCATTTCTGAGTAAATGACCATGAGTAAAGACGGTCATGCTTTGAACATTTAGTAAAGGAAAATAACTCCATTACCTTGGGTGGATTGCCCTTTCACGACTGTCAGGCAGCCTAACAGAGGAAACAAGTTGTAACGCTAAGGGCAGATGCTGAGACACATCAAAAACTTTTCTCTAATATGAAAGAATGAAGGAAAATCCTAGCTTGGGGCAGGTTTATGTAACCGGACGTCAACACAGATTTCAAAACCTCTTCTGGAATTGCTGGCAGAGGCCCAGACATCTGCCGTGTAGTTTGGTGGAAGAGAAGAGCTCTGGTTTTAGGCCCATCTGAGTTTGTGAGTAGTTTCTGCTATTTATGAGGTGGGACCAGAGACAAGTTAGCCTCTCTGACTCACAGTTTCTTCATCTCTTAAATGGGGATAATTCCTTTCTCTTGGTGGTCTTGTGAGAAGTAAATGAGATCAGACATGAACACTGTCTGACCTAGCAATGTTCCTGCCACCTGCTAGCTCGGTTACCACGGGCAGATTGCCTAACTTCACAGCTTCTTCATCTCTAAAATGGGAACAATTCACACCTCCCAGGTCTGCTGTGACAAGTAAGAGTAAGTCATGTTCATCTAGCACAGAATCTGAGCTATTATTATTGCTACTTATATCGTCCAATCCACTTCCTAATGTCTTCTTCCACCTTCAGAAATGGAAACTTGAAACACATAATCCCCTGAAGAATAGCAGTTACTTAGAATTGATAAGAGGAAGGTGTAGACCTGATTATGCCTCAGCTACTTCTTAGGCAGAGATGAAAATGCTGTCTTCAACTGCATTTCCTGCCTACTGTGATGATAAATTAACAGCAAACTGCATTTAGGCACCGTTTATCTCTAGGGAGCTCTAGGCACAGTGCTGACATAATCTTCAAAACATCCTGGGGAAGAGGAGATGAGTGATTCAATCACCGTCTTCAAGAAGATGGAGGGTTATCATCTGGCTGGTAACCAGCTGTTTCCACCACAACCAAAGCCAGATAAAAGAGCCAGCAGGCGTAAGTTGCAGGAAAGATTTGAGTTAAACCCTTCGAGATACGATTTCCATTCAGGCAGTATTTCATTTCAAAGTACTGAATTATGTGGCTACTATTTACAGTTTTCCAGTGCCAAAGTGAAAAATATATTTCTTTACAGTATCTACACAGTTTGGCTTAACACCTGGGTGATTCCTTTGGGCAGGTCTTCCCCTGAAACTATTCCAGCCAATTTTCATGGCAGGCTATTTGGCAGTTTCCCAGGGACATTCGGAAAAGGCTCTGAGCAGGTTATCCCATGGTTGAGTGAGTTTCAAGCAGCTAACCCAGACCCAGTGTGAAGGTTAAACAATGGAATGGGTTTGTTTAGCTACCTGAGCTTGTGAAGGGTGTCCATGGGCTGAGCATGAGTGCGTGTGTCATTAGAACAGTTGTAGGTCCTTCCAAACCTCAGACTCCTGGGAGGATGATATATAATTATTTACAATCATAAGCAGTTGGCTATCACCCTTGCTTCCTGTGGGTGCTATGGTGAACAAATGGTAAAGTTGCCAGCAGGAGCAAATGGGGGGCATGGAAGTTGGTATAAACCAGAAGTGCCAGCAAAACCCCAACTAGAGCTCCTCCCAACTAGAGCTCCTCCCAACTAGAGCTCAGCAAGAGGCTGATGGGAGATGCAGGTCACCAGCACTATCCTCTCCCCAGCTCCTGATGAGGACCAGTTGACTTGTTCTTGATAGGTGTGTTATTTCGGATAATGCTACTCCAATTTTTATATGCCTATTAAGTCACCTGGATATTATTTTGTTAAAATACAGATTTTGATTCAATAGGTCCTTAGGTCTTGCTGCATGTATCAGAGCCCTTTATCCATAGAGGCTTAGACGAGACAGAGTTTTTTTCCTTCCTTATGTACCCCTGCTCCTTGAAGTTGCAGGGCCCAGGCTTCTTCTGCCCTGTTGCTAGGCCACGCTGGGTTTGTTGTGCTGGTCTGCACAGTCTTCATTTCTGTATCTCGTTTTAACCAGCAGGCCTGGGGAAGGGAAGGGCATGTCCATCTCCTTAAGGGCCCAACCCAGAAATTGCATGTTCCACGTTCCACCTTTTCAGCTAGAATTTAGTCACTTGGCCACACCTAGCCCCAAATAAGGTTGGGAAATATTTTATTTTATACATATTTTATTTTATGTTCCCAGGTATCCACTAAAAACTCCATGACCAAGGAAGGAGAGAATGAGTATTAGGGAAGGCTAACAGTCTCCATCACAGCTAGGGATAAAAATAATGATAGCTGAATGTTATCGCGTATTGACTCTCTGCCAGGCACAGTCCCTTAGATCATTCAATCTTCACAAAAAATGCTATTGGTGGGCATTATTCTTCTTCTCATTTACAGATAAAGAAACTGAGGCTTAGAGGGGTTAAGTCTCTTACTATGGTCATACAGCTGAGGCCGAGGCACGATTCAAATCCAGACACTCTCACTCCAGAGCCTGAGATCTTGGGAGTAAAGAAAGAGCTGATCATAGAGACAGCAGGCAGTTCAGGGTCAGTTTCTAGCAGAGGTCCTGCCGCAGTGGGAGGGTGGCGGGTCACGAGTCAGAGATGAAACCCTGCAGGACGGACCGAGAAAAAACATCTTGCTCATTTCCATCAGCAAGTTGTGGCTTACTTGGGGCAATTTATACATCGCATTTCCAGAGGCAGAAGGATAAAGACAGCACAGCTATTCTTAGGAGTTGTAAGACTGGTGAGTTAAGGGGCTCATTCCCCCGATGTTAGCAGCATGGCCCGGACTGTCCCCCCAGGCTGGGACAGACTTGAGGGGTGAGGGCTTGTGGCCTGCTGGTTTTCTGCCCCCTTCCTCACAGCAGACACCACTCTGAAACACCTGGTGCACTTGTCCCAGAAGAGCCACAGCTGGCCAGGGCCAGACAGAGCCACTTCTTTGTGTTGCAGTCACAAGTTAGAGGACATTTGAAAACTGTTTTCTGGGTTTTTTTTTTTCCCTTCTTTTCATGAAAGGCGTTTTTTGTTAGTACTGCCTTTGTTTAGGGATGATAAAGGGACCATTTTATTGGAATGAATTACTGACGCAAGTGCTGCCAGAGGTCTTAGCGAGAGGACAGCCCTCAGGCTTCACTTCAGCAGGTGAATGGAAACAAGCAGTGGGCGTTGGTCTCAAGGGCACTCTGGAGTTTGCTCCATCAGCAATTCTGAATTTAGTTGCTGGCTGAAGTCGAGTCCAGGGCAGGCAGTGAGAGAAAGTACTAGCAATAATATTGATAAAATACAAGACCTTTTCCTTTGCATATAAAAAATGTCAGACAATCAGGACTGTTGTCCAGGACTTATAGAGAATGAACTCTTTCTACCTACTATTATATTGCTAAGTCTCCACTAGGAATGTGGTCCCAGTAACAATCTCAGCTCATCTTTCTGAACCCCTGAAAGAGCCAATCCTCTCTGCTGCGCCAACTGAATGTTGGTGGGGAAAAAAAAAAAAAAGTCAAACAGCCAAAAATAAACCAGATTCTCTCAGACTCTGTGGGACTCACATAGACATGAAACATTTAAAGATACTTTAAAATAATTTTCTTCAAATGGTGCTCAAGGGACTTTAGAAAAAGATATGAAAATACTAGTAAGCCAAACTTGTACATTTTAACTTGTGTTTCCCCCATGTCTAAAGCATGTGGTGCCAACACAAATTTGTGAAGACATATGGGCTGACAGTATATTTGGGCCCATAATCTCATCTGTTGTTAGTTACTGAGACTCCAAGACCCATTTAAAGTCTGTTAGATGTATTTAAAGTCTGTTAGGTGAATCAGCATTTCTTAGGAAGCCTCTTTTAAAAGATGGCTATTTGCAAACAGTGGCAAGGAATGTGGCGTTTAAATCAATTGACCGTGAACTCTTCAGAGTTCAAGGAAATTATTAAGGGCTGATAAAGTCAATAGAAGTTTGGGTAAAAGCAAAGATACCCCTTGATATTGTTTGAAGGCATGTAATATCAATCAGTTCTAAGTGACTGAATCCCAAGTATTGATAAGGAAACAGGTGCCCAAGGGCAGCTGCCAGTGGTCAAGCTGTGGGAGGGTCAGACTGGCTCCTACAGCCCTCTCCTGTGACAAGCAAGGTGAGTTGTGGGTAGGCTGCCACTTGTGCCCCTCAAAAACAACAGGCACTTGTTTTAAGAAAGGAAGACAAGCGTCTTAGTCCATAAAGCAAGGATCGTAAGATCTGGCCTGTTTATCTCACAAGCAAGAGAGTGCGGCATCCTTCTAAAGATGCTGGTATCAGGACTTCCCTGGTGGTCCAGTGGTTAAAAATCTGCCTTCCAATGCAGGGGACACAGTTCGATTCCTGGTCAGGGAACTAAGGTCCCACATGCCGCAGGGTAACTAAGCCCGTGTGCTCTAGAGCCTGTGCTCCACAGCTAGAGAGAAGCCTGCACACCTTGATGAAGATCCCACGTGCCACAACTAAGACCCGATGCAGTCAAATAAATAAACACATAAATATTAAAAATAAATAAATAAAGATGCTGGTACCAATTTCTGGTGGTGGTGTTACTATTCAGGGAGAACAGTGCCCTACGTGGCTGGTGGGAAGGAAATGTCCAGGAGCATTTACAGGGAGAGTTTCTAAGTGCAAAGCTTCCCCAAAGCGCCTCTTTAACCAAATGTGCCCCCTCCCAGCCGTTATTCATGCACAGATTTTGCACACCTTCTGTATTACAACCCTAATCAATCATTTGTATTATTTGCCTAATCGATATGATCTCCCAGACTTTGTTTTAAACATCCACGTAGCCAGGGGCTGTGACTTATCCCAACAGTGAAGTCCCAGTTCCTTGCGAGGCACAAAGTAGGTACATAATCAATACCAGTGAGTATATCAGTGAATGCTGAGAGATATGGAAGATGCGTACCTGGGAGAGAACTTGCTTACTCCAAACATCTGCCACTGTCCTCCGATTTTCTAAACTTGGGCTTTTATAAGCTAATCTTTTATCTCAAGTCTTCTAGGAGGAGAGGAGTGGCCAGGATGCTGGAGCTGGGGTCAGTTGCTAATTCAGCCACAGGGGCTGCAGCCTTTCCTATTAGCGATAATAACTCTCACGGTACTTAGAAGCCCTACGGCAGGCAAAGATCACCACCACCTACAACAGGCCAGTAGCCCCAGAGATCAATTTTGGGGAGGAAAAGCAAGAATGTGAGTCTATCTTTTCACATTCTCTGCAAAATCCTTCAAGCCACGCTAAGGTGTGGTGAAAGACTATCCAGTATTTCATTAAGTGGGCCCAGTCTCATATGGGGAGGATACTACTTTGTCATCCAGAGTGCCAGACGGTTCTCTTCTCTTGAAAAAACACTCCTACAGAAAGGCCTATGAAATAGCTGTCAACCAATACCCAAATGGATGACAGGGAATTTTTTGATTTTCTGAGATGGATTTAGCCACTTTGTAAGTTAGATAAAGAAGGAAAAATCATCATCCAAGAAGTACATTCTGCCAGCATTTCCCTGGACATGACCCCTGCTAGCTGCAGACAAACACAGGAAGTACAGCTTGTCACTAAAATGAACAGAGATAGTCAGTTTTCCAACTCAGTGAACTACAAATCCTATTTTTCCCCCACAACGGTGGAAAGGGCAAGTAATTTAATGATACTTGCTTTGAATTTGTGTTATCTTCCAAATGGTGATATACTAGAAGGATGTTAGTCATTAAGCCATTAAAAATTTTACTTTGGTTGTAATTAAATTTATTTTAAAATAACATTTTCTGTTTATTGGCAGCTCTATAGTAGTGATAGAAAAATGTATCATATAACCAGAACTCTAGACTATGGAAAAACAGCTAGTAGTAAGGAGAGCATTCTTTTATTTTTCTTATTTATTCTTAACAAACAAACAAACAAAACTCCCTCAACAATCTACACACTTTTACTGCATTCCAGGCCTTCAAGAGTGTAAAATCTATAAAATGGAGTTCTCAGAAGCGGTAGCACCAGTTAAATATTATAAGAAGTGCTTTAAATTAAAACAAAAAAGAAATCAGTATTTTCAGCAAATCTAAATTTACAAGATTGGACCTGATGTGCCTTCAGTGGTCTAGTTAAACCAATATTGCACCAATTAAGCAAAGTAAATCAAGACACCTCAAAAAAAGGTGGTATAGTAAGAAAATGTCAATTTAATCATTTACTTTAGCAGGCAAGCAATTTGTAAACATTCAGTAGCGGCAGCATCCAAGTTACAAACAATTTAAAAAGAAACCAAGATTAGTGATTATAATTTTTCCTTCCCTTTCCCCAAAAGGAAAAAAAGAGAGAGAGAGAGAGAAAAGATTTGGAAGTGAATGACTTAAAACACTACCAACGTTGAACATTCAGTTACGTCTTCTATTGGCCTTCTATGCATCCTCTCTGTGTTGTATTTTTAAAGGTGTATCTACTCCTATAATGCATTATCTTGCAATAACTGGTACGTGAGCATCTGCAACCTAGGAAGTTGTTCCTGCACACGGATGTGCACGTATGATCTCAGTTTAAATCCCATTTGCAAAGGGAATATTTATGTCTTGATTCAACGCTTCTTTGACTTCAAGTGGCAGGGTGTCAAAAAGGTGATCTTCCACGACAAGCCCGCTCTTCTTGAGCAGGCGACACTGGCCCAGCTGGGCTGGCAGGCGGTCCAAGCAGTTCCCCTTCAGCTCCAACTGGGTGAGCTGGGAGAGCTGACCGATTTTCTCTGGGAGGGAGGTGATGCAGTTTTGCCCCAGATTCAAAGTCCTCAACTTAACGCATTTAAACAACTGTTTTGGCAGAATGTCCACTTTGTTCCCTGTGATATGCAAATGCTGCAGATTCTGAAGCAATCCTATTTCTATTGGGATCATGGAAATGTTGTTGTAGCTTACATCTAAGCATCTGAGTTTCTGTAAACTGAACACTGCCACTGGTAGGGATTCGAGCTTGTTGTTAGAGAAATAAAGTGATTCCAAGTTTTTGACATGGGTGATAGAGGGCGGAATGGTAACAATTTTATTATGCCATAATTTTAAACAAGTCAGTCGTTTTAAATGCTGGAAACTGATGATTTCTTCAATTGTGCGTATGTTATTTGACTTTAAATCTAGTTCCTGTAAATTAGAGAGGCTGAAAATAGCATGTGGAATTCTCTCTAGCTCACAGTTCTGGAGTTCAAGCTCAGCGACATTCATCATTTTCTTAAGGCTGTTCAGTACCAAGAGTTTAGTGCCGTCATTATGAATGACTAACTTCGTAAGATGTGGGGCCACATCTGTAATGTTGGAGGGGACTTTGGTCAAATTGCTCTTCACGTGGAGAATCTTAAGGTGCCGCAACTCTCGGAGAGATTCAAGTCCTATCATCTTATTGTTTTCAGAGTTCAAATTGCCTATCAAGTACAGTTCTCGAAGGTTTTTGAGCAGATACACCCAGGCGGGAATTTCCGCCACATCAGTGAACTTCACGTGAAGGCATCTCAAGTGATCGCGGAGAAAGCTAAAAGCAGTCTGTTCTACTTTTGCAGGGCAGTGGCAGAGGTGAAGCTCTTGGAGATTAGTCATCTGAGAAATCTTAGCGGGAATCTTAGCTTCTGGAATCAGCTCAAGTTTTAGCACATCCAGGTCTGTGAGGTCAAAGACAGCATCGGGCACACCTGACAGCATAAAGAGATGTAGCTCCTGCTTGTCCTGGGCATTGCGTGACACGTGCTGCCGCAGTTTTTCAAATGTCCACTCATGGTTCAAACTAATTTCCCTAAGTTTATTTTCACTGACTTCTGACAAGAACACCCCGAAACGTTTGGAATAGAGCTGGTCATACTGGTCTACCATGTGTAAGAGGAACGCAAAATCATTTTTGACATCTGGAATGTCACTGAAACTGCTCTCTTCTCTGACTTTTTCAAAAGAATATTCCTTCAAAGGTATCCTGAATAACCAGAAGAGAGTGTAGAGGCAGATAAAACCATAAACACAAATAATGGATATGTAACTGATGAGCAGCTTTTTCAGCATGTATGCCATGTTGTGGGTGCACTCGAACACCTCGTAGCCAGTCAGGTGCTCAACTTTGGGCTTGCAGACGTGTTCAAAGCTGATTGCATTGACAAAGTTTGCAGTGTAGCAGAGAATAAAAATGAACTTGGCTGTTTTGATAACTGTTTGGACCACATAGAGCTTATAGATCAAGTCACTGTCTTCTACATGAGCGCGGAACTTCCTCACTTTCTCAAACAGAGCTTTGGCCTGTTCCCCATCCTTTTTGTCCAAGATGGTCATGCTGGGGACTTCGATCACGGGCTTTTCGGCTGAAAATTTGAAGCCAGTTTTGTTGATCATTGGGGTGCTGGCGCTGGGGCTGCCTTCATCACTGCTGGTAGATACATGCTTTGGTAGAGTCTGGGCACCTGTCATTCTCTGCTTGTTTTCCTCCGAGTCTTCGCAGGCTGTCTCAGACAACGCTTTAGTAGTCCAAGGAGATTCAAAGCACTTTCCCAATATTGAAACGAAATGTTCTACTTTTGAGCATGTTTTGGGATATTTGAACCAAAAGTTGCTACTGACCATGAGAATAATAGTATGTATAAGAGCAAGGTATGGAAAGTACTTAGAATACCACGGAAGGGCCAGATGGTAACACATCTGATTAATAAACACATATTGCTGAAAATCCAAGTTTGTTTTTCGGCCTGTTGGGTCTTTCTTTTCTTTCTTTGCCTCCTGATTTGGAACCGTGGAATCTGTGTGAGGAGATGTGGTTCTGAGAGGTATGTCAGGTGTCACAGCAGATGCGCCAAAGGAAATCTCATTTGTCATCTGCCCATCTTGGTCTTGGTCTGTGGCTGATTCCATCTTCGGGATGTTGGTGGTAACGTCGGCATTTCCTGGTGCTGTGTGTGCCTTTGAATTTACAGGAGATGGCAATACTGGCAAGCAGACCACCTGATCTTTGGTAAGTTGCATGGTTCCTGCAAAGATGGCTACCATCAACATAACGACAGCCAGGTAATCCATAAACACGTCCCACCATGGTTTCAGGATTCGGTACGTTGGCTGAATGTCATTAAGTGAAGCAACTTCCGCAAGGGTAAACATTCCTAGAAAACAGGCAAACAGAAGACATTATGACACAGATGCAAGTGAAAACATTAAATGAGAAAATGCTTTCTTCTTCTAGTTTCTTCTTGCGATTTCTCCATCCATCCTCCTTTGTGTTCTGCGACTCCTATGCACTGTTTCCTCTACCTGGAATACTTCATCTGCACTTCTCTTCATGAGGCTATTAGGTTTCTGTTGCCTTTCCTGGGAAGCCCTCCCTGATCCCTAGTCTGGGTGCCTCTCTGATGTGCTCCCACAGGACTCTGTACCTCTATCCATCACAGTCCTTATCACACTAGCAGAACCAACTGTTTACTTGTCTGATCCCCCATAAGATTATAAGTTCCATGGGGACAGGGATCATGTCCATTTTCCTTATTGCTATACAGCCAATGCCTGACACATAGCTGATACTCAGTGAAACACTGTATGGGTTCTTGATGATCACCTTTGTCACCACCATCATAATCATCATCAAAATTCCTCAAGAACATTTATTCATGGTCTACAAATGGCATTGGGCAGAAAAACATTTTATTAAACTTAATTGCCACCACAAGCAACTTGGACCCACACAAGAATAAAAACTCTAAGCCAGTCCTCAACGTAAAAATAGTTAACAGACCACACAGCAAAGAAACTGTGGGATCCTTGTAACCAGTGACATTTTGCAGCTGTCAAAGCATCAATGGTAGTTTTCAAGCACATTGTACTTGGAACAGGTTTTGATCCCAGGAGAGATAAGAGGAGGCTGATTACTTTCCAAGAAATGGAAGAAAAGGTAAAAGGTGGGGGGCAGAGAACACAGCAGTAGAGTACTGTAACATCACACTGACCCTGAATGGTCACCAGCTTGGCCCCTCACATCCCTACAAGGGTGACAACACCTGAACAACTGACACCAGCATGCAACAACTCCAGCCTGAGATGGCTCTTCTCTTCCAGCATGCTGTCCACGCTGCCACTCCCCACCAGGGGTTTGATGCCCTTGCCATTTCCTCCAGCCCATTTCCTGTTTTTTCTCTCTGTTAACTCTGACTTATTCTTCAAGACCCAGCTCAAGCACTACCTCTTTCTCAAGCTCCTATCATACTATCTATTTCCAGTGTTGGTCTCTTCAACTAGCTCTTGAGCTCCTCCTGGGTAGCAACTATGTCTTATTCACCTTTGTATCTACCGTGTTCTACTCTCTCCCCTTAGGAACAGAGAAGGCACTGAGTAGTGATGAGGATGAAGATGAGGATGAGGATAAGGATGACAGCAGCTATCATTTGTCATCTTCCTTCCATATACCAAGCACCGTACCAGAAGCTTTCCATCTGATACAATCCCCTGCTTTTGAACACAGCGCACTCCTGAAAATGAATGTATTAAAGTTGAGGTTTTGGGGGCTGAGGGAATGGTTCTATTTCCAAAATGCTACACAATCTTATAAAATCCACCAGAACTCCTAAAAATTAAAAAAGATAGATAATACTGAGGATGTGAGGATGTGGCGCAATTAGAACACGTAAACACTGCTGGTGGGAGTGTGAATTCATGTAACTATGTTGGGAACTTCTGTTTTAACATCTACCAAAACTGAATACATGCATACTCTATGGCCTAGCAATACCACTGCTAAGTATATACCCAAGAGAAATACGTACACTCATCAAAAGACATGAACAAGAACATTCACAGCAGCACTCTTCGCAACAGCCCTACACCGGAAGCTATCCAAACGTGCATCAGTACTAGAACAGAAAAATGAAATGTGGTGTATTTACAAAGCGGAACATCAGGCAGCAACAAGAATGAAGGATCTGGTCACATGGGTGTGTTCAGTTCATAAAACGTGATTTGTACACTTTAGGCTATGTGCCTTTTTCGTATGCATGCTTCAACCTCAATATGGAGTTTCAAAAAGAAATGGTAAAAGAAGCTGCAGCAGAAACAGCTGCCCTTGGAATGTGCTGGGACACGAGACTGAGGCTTTGCCTCACCCTTGTCTCAAGGCACACCCAGGCTGGCTGGGATCACAGGCTGGGAGAGCCCATAACTTTCTCCGCCAGCCTCCCCTTGCTGTCCATCTTCCCGGCCCGAGAGAAAGGGCCTGCTTTCCCTGCAGTACAATCTGCCACAGAAAAGAGGGTGCAGAGGTACGAATATGCAATGTGCAAAAGCTCTGGCTGGTAACAGTTGAACGTGCATAGATAGAACACAAGTGGAACACTGCCTGAATTCCATCTAACCTTCACAACATTACTCTAAGCTGCCAAAGTGTTATTACTTTCCTTTGACAAGTAAAGAAATAGGCTCGCAGGAGTTAAGTTGTGGAAGTCAAATAATTAGTGGTAGACTCTAGATTTAAAATCTGATGTAAGGCCAAACCACCTGTTCTTTCTACCAGATTCTATTGTCTCTTTACTTCTCATGTTTGCAGTGCTTTCCAGTTTGCAAGCTATTTTTCCATAAAATATCTCAATTGATTCTCACAATAACCCAGTGAACTAGGCACTTCTATTGCCCAAGGATATGAGGAAACCTGAGGCACAAAAATCTTAAATGACCTTCCTGAGCCAATTAAGTGACAGAGTTAACAGAATCTTTCATCTTCAAACCTCCTTCTCTATCACGTTGTCATCCAATGACTGTGCTGCTGGCTGAGGCTTGGCTGTTGAAGGAAAGACATTCTCACTGTTGTCCTTGGCTTTGAGGAGACAGAAGAATGAAATTATGTAATCGTCACCTTCCCTAAAACAACCTTTCATGACATTCACTCAGCATTCAAGAAAACCAAGAGTCAGGCACCATGGAGGAGAAGATAGAAATGGTCCCTCAAGGAGCTCCTGGTATAATAGGGGATGACAAGCAAGAAGTGTGTTATTACAGCATGGTAAGAAAATTGCTCTGACCTGGTTAATACAAAGTATAGGAGAGGCACAGGATAGGGAAAACTCACAATTGCATTTGGTAAGTGGGAGGACTTCACAGAGATCTGGTTTTTCAGATGAGACTAGAAGCATGGGGCTTCCATGGGGTCATGGAGAGGGGAGGGAATATAATTTTGGCAGAAGAAATATCAAGTCAATGGCATAGACAGATGGGAGACATTATGTTATAGAAACTACAGGTAATTCTACTGTCATTCTATTATTAGTCTAGTATGCCCCTGAATAGATACACACAATGGATAAGTCAAGAGATGGAAATCAAGGCATGGATGGTTTAAATGCAGTTATAGGGAAGTGCCTGGGCCATAAGATAGGAAACCAGTACTTTCCTGTAATGTCAGCCACTAACTAACTCTTATCTTGAACACAGGGCTGCAATTAATGTATCTGTTCCTCCTATTTCACCTATCAAAAACTGGGTGCAAAATGGGGAGTGTTTCAACCATTAACTGAATTAAAGATGCAGTGGCACTTTGAAAAGTCACTTTTCATATATTGTGTATGTGTGTGTATACAAAGTATGTGAAATATATTTTCATATAATATAGTGTATTAAGTCTATTATGATCCTCAGGTGACTTTCTAATCTAAAAGTCAAGTCAATGAGAGAGGAGATTGTACCTAGATATCTTGAGGCTTGATCTCCTTGGTGACCTCAGGACTTAGGATGGCTATAAATGGTTATTAGGGTTTTTTCTTTTTTTAACCTGAGGAAGGCACATTTTCTTTTTTTAACCTGAGGAAGGCATACATGCTTTGGGTTCTCCTTTATAATATGTCTGTTGCAAAGAACTTAAAGAATTACATTATAAGGAAGTGGATGTCACATTTCAAGACTTCTCCATGGCACATATGAAAATCAGCTTGATATTCCTGTAAACAAACATTTCTCATGGAAGCTGAGGAAGCTTTCTGTACTAGAACTGCAAGGGGCAAGTTCTTGGACTTTGGCTGGACAAAGATGAATCAGAAAATAACAGAGAATGGAGCTATATTACTTTATGATATATGATTCTGTTTCTTATCTATGGCCAATAATGATGGAATAAACCAATGACCAACAGTCAGGTTCAGAAATGAGAAGTTATGATGGTTGGACAACCCTGTGAATATACTAAAAAAACGCTGAATTGTACACAATAAATGGGTGAATTGTATGGTATATGAACTATATCTCGGTAAAAGTATTAAAATCTAGAAGCTAGACCTCAATCTTTATTAATTTTGTTGCCTAAACTGACTTTCAACAGAAATAGGAAAGTGAAAGTAGATAGGATTATATCCTACTTGTAGGTACTCATGCTAGACTATGTACATTCTAATTCAAATGTTTTTAAATGACTGCTAAGTTACTATGATTGAATTGAACTGGTTCCGGAGAAGATTCTTTAGCATTTTATTTATCCTCTCTGAGCATCCAAGACTCACCTATAAAATCTTGGTATCAGCATCTCTCAGGGTGATGTGGGTCATGTATTGGAAACACCTAGTTCACGGTCTGACACAAAGTAAGCCCCCAAAGACGTTTGCTAAATCTGAATGCAGAAGAAGAATCATGAAGCAGAAAGCAAGCCCATCTTAATCAGTTTTTAACAGAAAATGATTAGGCCAATTTCTTGAATTTTGAACTAGCATGTAGCACTATGTACATAGAATTCATTCTGAAACAACTGACTGGCAAAAAAATTTTGCATTCAATTTCATTTATTCGTTCAAAAACATTTCAGTTAAAATTTTTATATTAGGAGGTGGCAAGTTATACGAGAAAGAGCACAACTTTGATGCTAGAGACCAGGATTCAAATCTTGCTCTTTGCTCCTGTTTATTAGCAGTATAAATGTGGTAGTGTTTGCTGGAAAACTTACATTAATGAGGTTATGATTAGCATACAGAAAAAGCCTAGCATTAAAACAAAAAAAAAAAGATCACCCAGTTAAAAACTTAAAAAATTTGTCCCATCTGCACTAGGTCTTCATACCCCTATTAAAAGGGAGTCAAATGGCTTTGAAAGTCATTTAATGAAAAGAGTTTAATGTACAAAGAAGCAAATAGCTTGATTAATCAACCTTATACATACACTTTCCACCTAGGTATGAGTTCCCTACCCAATCAAATACCAATACCAATAATCAACTATCAATATTTTCATTCTCTTTCTACCATGTTCTCTGAAAAAAAACAATCAGCTTTTTTGGTCAAACTGGGCAAATGGGAGAATATCCAAGAGCCTGGTGAGGATCAAATTCTCAAATCCGTCACTGAAATAAGTCAAACGAGAACAAATTAAAGTTCATATAGATGTAATAAACTACACCCTCTCTACAAAATAACCCTCCCTCAACACCCAATATGCACGAGTGCAGGGATGCACACACACTAGACCCAATTCAGATACCTAAAATTCACATGGTTAAAGAAAATAAATGCTTCAGATACAAAATGAGAACGAATGATTCAGTTTCTTCCAAAAGAGCTCTGTATTACTGATATTGTATGTGTTACCAGTTATGGATTACAATTACACAAGATACTCTACAGCTGATATGATTCTATATACAAATAAAACAATTCACTACTTACTCCCTCTTAAAGATTATAAGACATTATACTTTAAAAAATAGTTTTCTTCTAACACTACTTTGGTTTAGATACCTCAAAAATAACTGAAAAAATATTTAAAGAAAAAAATTCCAGATTTTACAAAAAACTTCTTACATAAAACCTATCAAAATCAGATTCCGTGTCGGGCAAAACCCATCCAGTTAATGCCTGAAAGTAGAGGACTAGAGAAAGTTTAGAACTTGTAAACTATAAAAATAACTTTATACACAGTATATTTTAGTACTATTGGGGGTTTTCTCTAGAGTACTGCTATTCACAGAGAAAATTTACTTCAAAGCTAAGAAATCTAACTCTAAATACATTTTAGTAGATATAAGGCAAAATATCTTAGGAAATATATAAAATGTGTTAATACACTGTTGTGAATTTTTTTGCTTTTTCTTTTAGCTTTTAATTCTGGAAGTCAAAGCCCACACTGAGAGCCAGAAATGAGATCTTACTCATGGAACAATTAAAAAAAGCCTCTAAATCAATGGCTTCCACATTTTACTCCACACACCACCAGGGCCTCTTCTACAAGTTATCACTAGCATTCCCTTAACCACAAACTCAGGCCAAGAGAATTTCAGATATGCCTCAGGACCTACAGGACTCCCTCAATGTGCTCTCTACTAGAAACTTCATTTCATTCAACAAATATTTATGAGTATACTCTGTTTGTTTGATATAGGCTCTAGAGATATAAAGGGGAATAAAAAAGAAAATAAACAAAACCCCAACAACAAAAAACAAAACAAACAAAAACCAGTAGCTCTCCTGATTGAGAAAGCAGCCTGGAGTAAACACAAACAGAAAAAGAGATAATGGGCAAATGGTCTGATTAATCTCTAAAAAGAGAGCCAGCAGCTAACAGACCTTACTAAAGGATCCAGAGAAAGCCAGCCCAGGCTCAGAACTAAGTGTTTGGTCAAATCTTTATAGTCATAACTTCATCCAGTTTACCAGGCAGCCAGTGGGATTTCTAAAGGGAGCTTTATTTGCATTTCTAAATTCCCTGCTTCTTTCCACCTGTAAGATAGAAACAGACCCAAAGTGACCATTTAGGATGAACTCCCTGAAACCCTAGCAGCTTTCCATGGTCCCAGGAAGTCTGCCACATTCTCTTCCACCTGTCTTTGGGACAGAAAGGCCCTCTGATGACAAACCGATCCAGATATCTGCTGTGCATATGGACAGCTGGGAGCCTAGCGGTTTTTATTTCTGGTTCAGTAAAGATTGCTAGGAAGCATTTGAGTACCTTGCCCTGGTGCTCTTACTAACTCTCAAAATTCTCGGAGTTAGGAAAAGAAACTCAGATATTGATACAGTATACCTTGGATAGGTAGCTTATTTAGTTAAAAAAGGCCACTTGGCATTTTATTAGGCGACCTTAGCCATTAGTACTAAAAACGTATGCAGAGTTAGACACTGGCTGCTCATGACCCTTCTGAACTGTGAGCTCCATCCGTCTGGCCAGTTCCCTTTCTTCCTCCACCCGGGTTTGAATCCCTAACCTAAAGGGAGGAGAGTTTCTTTTATCTGCATGTCCCCAGGCCATGGCACAGGACAGGCACTTAATAAAGGTCTGTAACTGAATGAATCACGCAGCCCTACACAGCATTCTAGGAGAGGGCTCAGAAGGCACTGAACTTGGGAGTCAAATGCTGTCACTGTTAATTAAAGTGACATATAAGGTCACTATTAATTATGCCAAAGCCAACATGATCAGCTCTGACAGGCATTTTTCAATATCCAGATGGACGGCACTACACAATTCTTTGGAACAGGTTATTCTGAAGGTAACTCATTCTGATAGACCATCTGCATGCAGTTCAGCTCCTAATTAAACATTTTACAGGAAAACAAAAAGAGAAAGATAAGTTTGGGCACACCTTGACCAGGACAGAAGACTGAGATCTGATTCCTGGTGGAGAGCAGGTGGTAAGCCAGTGTGAACATCAGGGCAGAGGCAAGTGAACACCAGTTAAACACACAGCCAGGTGATATAAAAGGCCAGGGAGGAAGGCGCGCCAGAGAGGCAGACTCCCTGAGACAGTGAAGCTGCCACAGCCTCAGGTCTTCCTTCTCCTGTCCACACGGGGTTTGCTGCCCTTCCCCATGGGCAATGGATGCAGAAGTTCTGGCTGTATCTAACTGTGTGTGCACAGTTTTCTGGAGTCAACAAACACTTAAATCTGAAAACCACGTCAAAGCATTGAGCAAGTGCCCAGAACACGGTAAGGGCTTAATAAAATTAGCCACTGTGTTATTCACGTGTTGAATAAGGTGTTTTACAGAAAGAATCCTACAAAAATACATCTTTACCACTAAGTGCAAAGAGAAGTTTGTCTTTCATGATTACTGATATAAAGAGCTGTGGAATCCAGATGCTCGCCACTTAGCTTTGGTGTCCAAGAAATTCAGCTAAATTTTATATATGCCTTATAAACATTAACTCTTAGCCCGAGTCTTCATTTAATTATTCACTTACTCATCCCTTCATCCATGAAATATATACTGTATACTCAAGTGTTAACAAGATGCACATTCCTGGAGAAATTTTGGTGAGCAAACTCAGACCTATTTCCTTTCTCACAGAGAGAAATGTTCTTGTAACTGGATACAGAAAATGGTCAATTGAGAAGAGCTACCAAGAAGAGGAACAGGCAGAGGCAGACTTGCTGTGCAGTGAGAACTCAAGCTTCAGGACGCCTTGCTTTCATAAGCCCCTTTCAAGGCTCTGCACCTACTTTTATATCTCTAACTTTCTGCTCTTTTTCTTAAAGAGGGCTCTTCCCCCAGTTACACATTCCAGAAAACCCAGACCTTCCCTGCTTGCCGGGTATTATGAAGGCAGACAACACGGGATTTCCCTCCAGCTGGCAAGACTGACGAGGAAGTTGGGATTGAATTGAAGGGTGAAGAAACGGTGCAGGGTGGGCTGGACCAGAACGTCCAAAGGCCCTGTGGAGAGAAAGAGAGAGCAGACAACACTGAGGAATTGAAGGAAGGTCATTAGCCTGGAGCTTCGGAAGTGAGAGGAGCATGTGGTGTGAGATGAGGCCGTGCGAGCGTTTCTGATGGCATCAACCAAAGGCCAGTGGGAAGCCACTGATGTGTTTTTAGCTGGCGATGGGAAATAGGTGAAGTCAGATCTGTGACTCTTAGAAGATCGCTGTAGGCCTAGTGTACAGGTTAGTGAGGGAAGATGTGAGATGAGGAAGGCAGCAAATGTATTGCTCTGGGCAAAGGAGGGAGGGAAAGATTCGGCTGTGACTGATGGAGAACTAAGTAAGTCAAACGGGTGGATTTATGAGCTAACAGGCCAAAGAAGTAACAACAGGGCTCAATGGATTCAATGGGGAGGATGAAGGAGAGAAAGGTGTCAAGGTTGACTCCCAGATTTCTTTTAATTCTCCACTTCATTGTTCCATACCCTTCTTCTTTTACATCCATTTACATGGTTTTATTGTAACTGAATCTTTTTTCATAAGCCCTTCAAATCCTGTTTTTTCCCCTCATACATCTTCCAGAATCCTTTATTCTTTTCTTTTTCTTTTCAAGTCCTTTAAAAAAAAGTAGGTAGGTTGTATATAATAAATGAAAAGAAATATAAGCCCTCACGTGCTTGGCCATGAAACCTATAAGCTTAGATAGTTTGAAAAACATTACTTTAGTGTTATCAACATACGGATGATTGATAGCTATCTTTTTATAATACTTCTGGGGTGAAGCACAATTTAAAAACCCCGAACAGTCTGTCTTCATCTATATCTGGAGAACACATGCATACAATGTATTGCATTGAATATTATGTGCAACATAATCAAAAGGGAGCCAGCATATAATACCACAAGAATCCTACCTGTGATCAAAGCCTGTGATTATTCATGCTAATAAGATCTGGTGTCTGGGATAAACTAAAATACAGAACAGTAAAAAAACAAAAAGAAAAATCCTTCATTATACCTTGTAAGGGAGACAGGGTACCGCAGCATAGTTTCATTCTTCACTCTGCTTTCTTTAGGTCAATATTAGAGTCAGTTTACATTTTATAAGTATACAATAGGCAAACAGTAGTACAGCAATAAAGGTGGGGCAAAGATATAAGGGGTAATAGTAGGAGAACAAAACCAAATACTTGAAACCTGCACAAAGATAATCAAGAAATGGTATAATTTATGCACAAATAATCTAGAGTTTTCTTTTTCTGAGCTAATAATTTAAAATAGAATTCAATTCTTAACAAGTTGGTAGCATAATGGATAAGAACGTGGCTGAAGGAGCTAGCCTGCCTGAGATTTCATCCCATCTCCACCTCTTACCAATTCATCTGTAAAACAGGAACACAAATAATGTCTCACATCACTTGCTGTGTAAACTTGGGCCTCTGTTCTCCTTATCAATGAAATGGGGATAAAATACCACTGTGACAAGATACACAAATCACCCAGCATAACGTTAAGCACATAGTAGGCATGCTCACTGGATGCTGCCACACGAAGTACTCTCCAAAACTGGTCCTAGATGTCCAAAAAACTGGAGAGGGTGGGAGCCCTTGAGGAAAAATCCAGGATTGAAATGTGTTGGCAACAGGGAGAAAAAAGGATCATGAAGGCTTTGACGGTGAAAAAAAAGTTAATGAAAAAAGAGAAAAGAAAATCAAGAAAACTAAGATGAGGCGTTGATTTCAAGAGAATAAAGGTATAAATCAGTCAAATACTGCAGAGATAAAGGACAATCAAAACTCTTAAAAAATCATTAATGACTTCTGATCGCATAATCTCTATTATAGGGGAATTCATTATCAACATGAGAACCCATCTTATTTAGAGGTGACTAAAAATTACCCCAGAGGGTTAGCCTTTTAAGAGGAATGCAAACAAAGCCTTATTTTAGAACTAGTCATGATAAATTGGTAAACTTGGCAGAATATCACTTTTGTTCTATTTCAAAGGAATGTTTTATTCATACTCAATTTGCTTAATCTAGTTTCTAAGGACTTAGCATCTATCTGCGTAGCTGCTGTGAAAATTACAAATGATCTTTAGAAAAGCAGGTCTTAGGACTTTTAACTGCAAGCCTTTCACTAGCTAAGATGTGCATGGAATTCATGCTCTTCTGCTTTTCCCCAAATTATAACAAACAAGTGGAGTTTTAACAGAGAGCCACAGTCATGATGTTATAATTTATAACACTTCCCCCAGTCATAAAGAATTCGTGGAGCTGTAAAACAGAATCACAATTGAACAGTCCACAGTTTGTAAAAATCCCTAAACCTTTTGAATTGGGAAGGTACATAATTACTTATACATAATCACCTTAATTATAAAAAAAACAATTTCTAATTCAGTATGCTGTAAGCTATTTCAGATGAGTTGCTTCTTTGAACATTACATGAAGATCTTTGGCTTTGGAGATTTTGGGATATTTACTTTCCGCTAAAGCATGACATCTATTTAACTCTGAGAAAATGGCCCAAGATAACAGTTTTTTAAAAAAATGTGTTCCATGCTTGAGTGCCAATGGTGCCAATGTATCTATTTAAGTATCTGCTATTCTAATTGTAGAGATCATTAACGGCGCTTCCCAGCCCAGTTCACGTCGTGGCCCACAGAGGACAGGACATTTTTACATGCCTTTGGGTAAACTGAAGAGGGTGAACACAATCAGGCCCAAGGCTTTCGGCTGATGAATGAACTCATATTCCAGCCATCTGGTACCTAGATGGGTTCTACTCCTAGAACACCCACTGGGAATTCCAGACTAAAGTATCAGATACTGGATGTAAACTAAAGTCTAAACCTTCTAAATGATAGAATTTATTCCTCTGAGGTAAGGTCATTTTTGGAGCAGTTAAATGTCTTCTTCCTTTCTTTCTCATGAGAGCCAAAGCAGTAAAAACAGACCACTACAACCAAGAAACAACTGGCTCATTTGTGTAATTTTACATGCAACACATCAGAACTATAATCACACTGCCTCCTGTCTTGATGGACAAATATCACTAGGCAGAGGCTGCCAATGTTACGATTGAGAGTGGCTGTTCAATCGTTCATCCATTCACTCTCAAACACTATCCATTGTGTTAAGTATTAGGGATTCGTAGCTGGAGATAACTCATCTTGCCCATCAGAGACTTCAGGAAACCTTTGTTGTCATGAAGCCATCAAGTTCATACCATTTACATCTTCAACAAATATTTGGTTGAGGTGCTGTGATAGGTACTGAGAATATACACATAATGGAACAAGATAGACACAGTCCTTGTGTTCCCAGAGCTTAAAGATCTGCCCATGCCCACCTTAAGTATTCTGGAAAAGGTGAAGCATGAATCACTACACCATTCTGCCCAGAATTATTTAGGGTAGACAGTCCTAAAAATGACATCAAACTAAGTATATGACTGTCAAGAAAACTGCAATAGCTATTTTAACCTAAGGCCAGCTATATGCAAAAAAAGTAAACACACAGCTCCCCTTCTGAACTGGAAAACTCTTGATAGTGACAAATACTAAACAAGGTGAGATGCCAGGATAAGGTATAACTGGGACCCTCCGAGGAAAACCAGGAGTTGTCGTCACCCTAAGTATGGGCCACATGGGCTAGAAATAACCTGATGCCGTTATGTACGGCTGATGTATAAACAACAGCCATGGTGTATTTTAGATAAATAATCTGTAGGTATTTGATCCTATCTTTGATATTTCACATTACAGTCAATTCAAAGCAGTTGATGTCTCATCACAGTCTTTACTACTTTATGAATGGAGACTGACCTTTTATCATGGCAGCATGGTTACATATTACAATTATTTTCTAGTAAGAAATCTAGAATAGAAAAAAGGGAGAAGAAATAGACACAAACCATCTAAAGAGCATTTTTTACACTTTTCCCCACCAGGATATAGGTAGAAAATAATAATATCTGTACTGTACAAAGCGGGAAAATACTGAAGTTGTTCCCAGCTGGAGTGCCCTTCATCGTGGGCTAAGAGGATTTACATTTCGGCAAACAGGCACTTATGCTGTTACCTGTGTGCCCAGCTACACCAGCTGAGACATTGATCCAATTTTGCAACACACTGATAAGTCATGTTTATTTACACATCTGAGAGTGAAGAATACAAGATGGCAGGATGAATAACTCCACTGAGAGAAAGAATATGTCAACATTACCTTTCAGAAAATGTTTTGAAGATGGTGATAAAATGCTATCAAAAGTTGTACCAAATGTGAGAATATAAATGGTGAGTATAGAGGGAAATTCCACACTATGAGCATTACACTGTATATATGCTCATGTATCGAGGTGCCACCAATTTTCACCACAAACGCATTAGTTGAGGATAAGAGCTACAAACTGCCCTTTATGTTCAAATATTCTTAACTCTGAATAACACACTATTTTTGGAAGGGGAAGGAAAGTGTAAAAGGTGATGAATGAATCCTATAACACATACTGCAACTGCGGAAACTTTCCAGAGTAGATCCAGGTGAATTTTTCAAAAAAATTACTCATTTTCTGCCACTTTGAATTCTTAATCAACACAGCTCTTTGTTCCTGTGATTAAAGACAACTAAGTATCTTCCAGAAACCATTCTCCCTTTCTACTTTTTGGTAACAAGACACTCAGTTTAGCTGGTGCACTGCTGCTAACTAGAGATAACATTTCTGACCCTCATTTGCAACCAGCCATGGCCATGTGACTAAGCTGGGCAAATAGGCTGTGAGAAGTGACTGTTCACTTCCTGATAACCTCCACAGAGACAAGGCCACTGGACTTGGCCTTCCATTTCCCCTTTTCCTGCTGGCTAGCAAATAGGGATGCAGGCACAACCTTAGAAACCATGTGTTCATGGCAGAGCTGTTCTGCCAGCCCTTGGCTGCTCACACCTGGGCTGTGGTATGAGAAGGAAGTATCTGTCTTATTTAAATCATGCTACTAAGGGTCTCTGTTACAGCAATTTAGCTGGTACCATAATTTAAAAATTTCAAACTACTAAAAATGCCTCAAATAAAAGCACCTAGAAATATTTGGATAGACTCATTTGTGAGTACTCCTTTGTGGTTTCCCAGAACACAAAAGGGTGGCAGATTCTGTAGGAGTAGGGCTCAGGGAAACAGCAACCCTGTCAGATCCAAATTAGAAAGGGACAATAAGGAACCCCTGAAGGGCCTGAATGAGGCAGGCAATGAGATCAGCACTCCAATTTAGGAAGCATTCTATCCAGAGTATGCAAGGGGGACTGGAGGGAGGGAAGACTGGAGGAAGGGAAATGAATGAGAAAGTTTTACTAGTCAAGACGATTTCCAGGTAAATGCAATTTTTCAGCTTGAAGAACTAGAATTGGTATCATAAATTTTAGAGACGTCTAGTAGACAGTAGACCTGCATCTCAAGAGAATGGGACGGAATCATATTTTATGACTAATCAGTATATGGAAAATGAGACTACCCCAGGAGAGTCCATATAGAGCAAGAAGTCAAAGAATCCTGGAGATTACTAACATTTAGGGAACAGGTAGAAGATAAGCATTCAGCAAAGGAGAGGGAATAGAAAGGATCAGAGAAGGAGGAAGAGAACTCTGTCCTGGAAGCCAAACGAGGCAAACACTTCACTTTCCAAGAAGAGACTGGAAAGCAGTATCACTTATCACAAGCCAGTCAAGGAAGTTAAGGAGTAAAGAAAGAGTGACTGCTAGATCTGGCAGTTGACCGTCCCCTGAGAATTCGGCCCAAGCTCTCTCTGTGAAGAAGTCTGGCCTACCGTGGGCAAGCAGCAAGTGGGAAAGGGAACATTTGCTTCTTGAACGTTGGCTGGGGAGAAAAACAAAAGGCTGGGAAAACAGCTAGAAGGGGAGGCAGGTTGATGGAAGGGTATATTTTTTAGGATGAAAAGGAGCAGGGAGTTAGAAGTCAAAAATAACAGAGTGAGAAAGTACAGAGATGTTTTCATATGTCTGTTTCTTATTTTGAGCATAAAGTTAAATCATGTATGGTAAACACATTTCTACTGGGAGCTCTCACCCAAGTAGGTAGCATGCTGTTATGACTACATAAAGGTATCAAAATTAAAGAATCCATAATTCTATAGAGATTCTTAAATAGAGTTTGGATATATATTGTTTGCTTTTCCCTTCAGCGAGCTGGTAAACATTAACCTTGCTAAACCACCATATTACTTATCCGGTCGTAAAACTTTAAAAGGTTCTTTTTGAGGAAGGTGTAAAGGAAAAAGAAAAAGGTGCCACACAAAAATAATTCCACAACTCATATAACTTTGAAAAGAAAACACAGCCCATGGACATATGACTGAGTAGCTCTGTATACATTCAAGGATTCCAAACAGTGTCAAGCTTTCTCACCCACTGAGACTCCCTCTGAAGGTCAAGCATTAAAAGAACTCAAGTCAGATTATACTGAAAGGAAGAAGGTGGGAAAAGAAATATTTATTATTCCTAAGGGGAGTGTCAGTGACCTAAAGCAGCCTCATTTTCTTCTCCTTTCTCGGGCCGCAGTATGGAGGGGAAAAGATGAGGTGAGGAGATCATCTGTGGGTGGCAACCTCAGGCTGAATCTCATCATGCAACACTGAGACTTCTGCAAATATACAGGAGGAGAAAAGAACACCATCCCTACTGAGTGACCAAGCACCCACACACTTGAGCTCATTAAACTGTCACACCCTCCCCGGCAGTAGTATTACTGTTCTAGTTTTACTGAGAGAAACCTGAGGTTTAGAAAGTTTCAGTTTGACCAAGAACCTGCAGCTAAAATATTGTCGGCCAGGATTCAGACCTGGGATCTGACTGACTCTACCAAGCCCATACCTGCCCTCTCCAGCTTGTTTTAAATTCGAGATTAGCTCAAATTAAATTAAATCCCATTGCCCACCAGTTTACAACTTATTAGAAGGAACTGTTAAGTGAAGGAGACAAAACTCCTGGTGTTCAAAGGCTGCCTCATGACAAAAGGAGCAAAGTCTAAAACATGAAATTACAATTTACAACCCGAGTGCCATTTAATAAGAGTATTACCTAATGCCTTTATCATCACCTCAGTTTTTTTAAAATTAATTTTATTTATTTATTTATTTATTGGCTGTGTTGGGTCTTCATTGCTGCACATGGGCTTTGTCTAGTTGCAGTGAGTGGCAGCTACTCTTTGTTGCAGTACAGTGGCTTCTATTGTTGCAGAGCATAGGCTCTAGGTGCGTGGGGTTTAGTAGTTGTGGCACGTGGGCTCAGCAGTTGTGGCTCGCAGGCTCTAGAGTGCAAGGCTCAGTAGTTCCGGCGCACGGGCTTAGTTGCTCCGTGGCATGTGGGATCTTTCTGGACCAAGGATCAAACCCATGTCCCCTGCATTGGCAGGCAGATTCTTAACCACTGGTCCACCAGGGAAGTTCCATCTCCTCAATTTTTAAAAGCACTTGCATGGACTTCAACTAATCTGATCCTTACAAACTACTGAGAGACAAAGAAGTGTGTCAACTTCATTTTTTTGACCAAGAAATCATTACAACAAGGAAATGACATAGCTGAGATTAAAACTGGAAAGTTCCATATCAAGTATACTAGAATGGGCCTCTAATACGTCTTACAGCCTCACAGTTTTACTTATCTTCAGCAGAAGATGTTAACAAAGTCAGATCAAATATCCAGTATAAGCTCGTCTTTAAACTTGTCATGAAGATTTCCTTTTTATTTTTAATTCATTTAATATAAACTGGAACTGGAACTATAAAAGTGTAAAGAAGTCACCTGGCCAGCCACTTCCTAAATGCAATATGTACTAATTACCCACCGTGAATGGAGTACTGCCATAGCTGTGATTTCAGGACTATTAAAGGAGGGGGCTAAGGGCTTAAATCAGAGGTAATATTCTTACTTAGTAAGGGAACTGGCTATATTCCCTATATTCTTACCATTCTACTTCGCTGAGTAAATTTCCTTTAGTGCTTCTGAAAAGATGCACCATTGGCACTCCTAGACACATTCTCTTTCTCTTAAGTTAGGCAATAAAAAAATTGACAGAGAAAATATTTCTACCTATTACTTTTAGTTATGGAGTCATTGGTTACACAATCAAATCCACCAAGTTGCCGCCTGGTAATCTATACCTAATGGTGACTTTCCATAAATTATGGCACGTGAGGAGGCAGTATATTTCTTAAATGACTCGGGTCTTCATTCACTAATAATAAAACCATAAGCAGAAGAAAAACCAGGCCTGAATTGCACAAGCATGACTGAGAGATAGTAATACCACCGATATAAATTACAGGCCTCCTCTAAATCAGACTGTCATCAATCTCACATAGAGCTTTCTACCCAGTAAAATCTGCCTTAATTGGTTTTCTTTCTGTTGTTGAAAAACAGAGTGAGCCAGCCCAGGCAGCATCATGGGAATTACACACACACACACACACACACACACACACACACACACACACACACACACACACACACACACACACACACACACCCTTTAAAGCCCAAATGAGTGCATCTAGTTTTGAAGGAAATACTAACAAGGAACAGGTTGAGGGTATTTTCCACTGGTTTAAAAATAAAGCATTCTACCCTTTAAAAACAATAAATCTCAGCATTATAGACACAGGAAGCAGCAGCTGGATTTATCATCCTTCGTTTCCTGAGAGTGGTAGTAAAGAACTCCCCCCCGAGACAGAAGCCACGGTGGGGTGAGCCTCCGCCTGCTGGACCCACACGGCCCCCAGGCCACAGCCGCTTGCTCCAGCGCTGGCTGGCCACTTCAAAATCACCCTCCTCGTCATACCTTATAAAAAGCTTTCTGTGCCCAGGGCCTACATCTTGAGAAAACAAAAAATCTGACTGGAATTTAAACACACATAGATAACTGTCCTGAACCTAGAAAAACCCAGCTTTCATCTCTCCTGGGCTCACCTCCCAAGGCTTCGGGGGGACACCACCACACCCTGAGGGATTCTGGGCCTCGTGCTGGCGGCTCTGTTGGGAAGAGCAAGAGGGCTATAGGTTCGGGCTTCCTCCAGCCACCTGTGATTGTAGCTGAAGGACTTCATCTTCCTCAGCCTCGTTCTCTCACGTGTGAAATGGCAATGAGACACCACCTATTTCACAGGGGCAGGATGAACAGTAAAGGAGACTACGAGTGTAAAAACACTTTGTAAATCACACACATAATAACGACTAGAGGAATGGTGATATATGTCCTTGCAGGAGGGGTTTTACCAGTTCCAAAGCTTTCACAAATACTATCGTTTTGTTTCATCCTCAAAATGATACACGAGGATACAGGCAGCAGTGGAAGCGTTCTCATCAACACTATCATTATTGTTTTATAAATGAGCTAGTCTAGAGAAACATAATAGGAAAATTGTGCCCTAGCTCTGTAAGCAAGCATCCAAATCATCTGAAAACATTTCTGGCATCATGTGAGTGATAAGTATTAGACGAGGAGTCACGAAAGCCATTCACATTTCAGGTCAGCTACTCTGGGCAAGTCCCTTAACCTCTCCAGGCAACATGATTCATCCATTTGTCACCAGGCTGGTGGGAGACGAAAACAAATTAGACTTGGTTCCAGCAATTGAAGAACTCACTTGGAGGCAAGGGTGGGGGATGGAAAGAAGTGACATATAAACAGATTAATTACAAAATAGTATTTACTTAAAATATAGAGTATGAACAAAGTGCCTCAGCATCACAAAGCAGGAAGTGACTAACTTTGTCTGAGGGACTCATGGCAGAATTCCTCTCATTTATAAACTGGGAAAAGAAGGAAATCAGATGACATGTTTATCAATGTCTCTTTTGTAGCTAAAACTCTGAGAAAACTAGACCTAGAGACACTGTCGGCAACATTAATATAGAGCACAACTCCCCTTACACATTCACTCAGAGCCAACACATCAGTGAAAATAATTTAGATAGTTTAAGTGCTAGATAACTGTATTCTAGAAAATGCTGAAAAATAAGATTCTTCAGAATATTACCCAAATACAAATCATACTTATAAAGTCTGTGGAAGCTTGTGGGACCTGACTCTATAGTTAGCCTGGTGTGTAGTAATTATGAAACTAGATCCTAGAGCCAGACTGCCTGGGTTAAACTCTTGACCTTACTAGTTAGTAGCTGTGCTACTAGGCAAGTTACTTGATTTCTCTGTGCTTCAGTTTTCTTACCTATGAAATAGTAGTGGTGGTAGGAGTAGTGTGCTGGGAGGAGGAGGAAAAAGGAGAATAAAAATAATGATGATGGTGATGATGATGGTGGTGATGATGATGGTGATGGTGGTGATGATGGTGGTTATGATGGTGATGATGGTGATGGTGGTGGTGATTATGGTGGTGGTGATGATGGGGATGGTGGTGATGATGGTGGTGGTGGTGGTGATGATGGTGGTGATGGTGGTGGTGGTGATGGTGGTGGTGGTGATGGTGGTTATGATGATGGTGATGATGCCACCACGTTCCTCACTGTTGTGAGGATTAAATGATCTAATATACACAAGTACTTAGAACAGTTCTTGGCACAAAATAAGGGCTGAGTTAGCTGCTCTTGTGATTTGCAAAAGTATAATAGCTAGCATTGTTGAATTGCTCCTCTAAAAATACTCTCTTAAGCCCGAAAGTTTCGAATTTGATCTCAATCCACAATTTTCATTTTCTTTAGAACTGTATGGAAAATTCAATGAATCAATGATGAAACTGTAAGTTGTCTGCTTCAGAAATACACTTAAGCAGAATTTTGGAGAATGCAACATACCAACTACGATTTTGAATGCTATTTTGGAAATTACAGAAAAGCAGAAATAAAGGAGGAGGGAAGCCCATATTTCCACAAAAATTTTTTCTTCTGTTGTTTGAGTTTTATATTTAAAATATAATTTATAGTACTTTAAAATTCTCAGCAATCAAGGTAACATTAAAGATGCAAACTTAGTCACCCAGTGAAAAAAATACAAGCATTTAAATAACAAAGTTATTTTTATTTTTCTCAGTGAATTCCCACAGAATTTTAGGAAATTATTTGGGTTGTTAGCAGTATTTTAGAATTATTATATAGTAACTGTCAGGTGAAATGGATTTTATCCAGATAAAATTAAACTTCTGTAAATCAAACTGGATGTTTTAATTGGCAGCATTAGCAACACTCACCAAACCAAAAGATTCTGCCTTTAATATTTAATATATTAAACATCATTCATCTATTGGCTCTCAACCAACATCAATACTTACTGACTCTTGTGGCCTGTGGTTTTTATCTTAGTCACTAATGCTTCAGTTCAGGCCTTAAAATTAATCATTAAAACCGGCTGCTGTAAAAAATGTTCACTAGAACCCCAAAAGAATAAAGAGGTGTAGGATATTTATCATATTCTTATTATGTTCTGAAAAGAATAGGATAGTTTTTCTCAATACAAAACAGGTTTGCTCTGCTATAGCATATTCATAGGAAATGAAGCAAAGTAATCCAAGCTATATAGTTTACTGAGATTCAAGTATGTCCCCGGCACATTTCATTTACTACAACTCCTTGAGGCAAATTATTTCCCTAATTTTATAGACTAAAAAAAAAAGATTAGAAATATTAGGTAATATCCTCATAAAGTTCATAAAGTCACAGTTAGAAAGGACAGACCAGGAGGCAAAACTAAACACATCCACACTGTTTTGTAGGTTGTCCAGGTAATCATTTTAGAGAAATATAAGGCAGGCAGGCATTTAAATGATTCTTGATGAGGGTATTAAATTAGTCTATTTAATTCTACTAATCAGGAATGCAAATGATATGAAAAATAAACTTATAAGTGCTTTGTGGACATACAGTCAAAAATTTAGAAATAAACTCTACAGGAACAGAAATTTAAGGCACCCCTGAAAGTCAAAAGGCCACTCTAACTCACATCTAACCAATGCTTATAATCCTAGAATTAATTAAAAACAAAAAAGAAGTACAGTGATATTTTAATAATTTTATAGAAATGGTTTATTTAAGATAGGACTCAACATTCAAATAATTCGTGCCATTTATTAAGTTTCTGGTATATTTGGTGCAATGATTTATAGCTCCTAGATTACCTGGGAGCCACGAACTATTCCAATTAGCAAGTTTCCAGACTGCCCTGCCTTTTACTATTTTTGTAATAAAATATTAAAATAATGCAGATAGTCTGTGTACTAGGAGAGCTGTTACTATAGACTCATACAAACAGTTAATCAATCCTTCTAAGACAGCTTTATGATAAATGTGACTCTAAAAACAACAGGTTGTTCCAGGAGAAATTATACTCAAAGTCGATCCCGTTTTCCCAAAACAATTATTTCTTTGGGTACCTCAAGTTCTATTTCTAGAAGAAATAGTAAAGTTCTGGCGGAATGCTAGTCTGACATTGACTAGCTATGTATCCTAGCAATGGCAATTAAAATCTCTAGGTCTCCAGTGCCTTATCGGTAAAATGAGAAGCCTGTACTAGATTGTCTCTTCTTTCCTGATGTAAACTTCCAAGATTCAGTTCACACTTAAAATCCAAACTCAATCACATCCTTCAGTGAAAGCCATTTGCCTCCCATCCACACCCCAAGGCTGAGTAAGCTACTCAGAGTAACTGAGTCCCAGTGCTACTTTATTTGCAGTTGTTAGAGTAATCATTAGGATATAATCATTTGTTTATCCAACAGACTGTAAGTTATTCCAGAGGAGACACTGTGTCTTATTGATCTTTCTATATCTGTTATCCAACAGTTAGATCCTAATTGCCTGGCATACAAGATACGCAACAAATGCTTTTAGAATAAATTCTTCGAACCACCATATCAAGCAGTCATTGGGTACTTTGTTTATACCTAGACCACATTCTGAAGATATACCAAAGTTCCCTCCCATAAAGCTTTTGCAATTTAGAAACAGGGCAATCGCATGTGATGATGGCCAACAATACAAGTTTAGTGCATTTTAACTCATAAGTTTGAGCTCTACAGGAAAAAACATTCTCTTGGAGTTTAAGATCTCTAAGACCTCTGATGCTTTAACATTTTGTGACTGCCTTGCAGGGCTTTACCATTTTTCCTCCTTCATGTTAGGGGCATGAATCTGTATCATACTTATTTTTTAATGGTTCAACTATTTGGGGGGAAAAGTGATCTCAAAAGAGGAAAAACTGATTCAGAGGTGGAAAAGACTAAAATACTTGAAGATAAGCAAAAGAAAAAAGTTTAGGAAAGGTTAACCAAATTTTTTCATGGGGTAAGTTAAGAGTGAGGTTACATCAGGCCGGGGCAGGGAAAAGAAAAGAAGTAAAGATAAATATTTTTTGGCCTGAGAGTGTTTAGCTTTCAAGCTCCAAGACAAAATTTCATGTAGTACATGTCTGTTCTTTGGTATTTATTTTTCTTGTTCATGCACATCCCTGGCGATTAGGACAAAGGGGAGTGAAGGCTGCTGGCACTTGTGTATAAAGGAAGACAGGAAGTCCAGCACCTGAATGGTGGCCAAGAAGCCCTTTGGGATCCTTTGTGTTCTGAATGTGACCAATCACAGTAGCCTCTCTGCATGAGTAAATGCTGACAGGTTTGCATGGAGGAGCTGGAGTCACCCACTCTTTTGTGTTTCTTCTAGAGTAACACCTGAATCAAGATAAGCTGGAGCATATATTATAAATTCAGATTCCTTCTGCTCTACCTGGACCTACCCTTTCCACAGGAGCCCCCACTGATCTGCAAAAGAGTCCTTGGCAGGCTGGAATGCAACGAGCAGTAAAGCAAACCAATGCAGCTGTGGAGCCCTTGCCAGCCAGGCTGAGCTGAGATGACTCAGCAGGTTAGAGCTGTGACCCTTGCCTTCTGGAGTCATTATTCTGGTTCTTATCCAGTGGCTACTACAAATGCACACGCACGGGTCGGTTTTACTCCAGAGCCCGTTGCGGGGTGGCTACCACAGCTGGGCACGATCCATGGGCAGGTTTTTCTGCAGAAAGCCAGCCGCAGGTCCTGGCTGACAACCAGGTTTGGCTGAGAACACGAACAAAAAAATCCTAGTCTACCTTAAATTCTGTAAAACTCTGTTCTTTAAAAAGGGCACAGAAATTGGGGAAAGGAGAAAAGAAAAGGTGGATGTGATTGTGGGGTTCTGTTCAGTTCACTACTGTAAATTCAGTTTCAAAGCTAGGAAATGAATCCTAATGACAATAACAATAATGAATTCCCTTCAGTGATGAGAGTGACTTCTCTCTCCTGCTCTTCAGCAGCTGCAGCGCACTTGCTTCTGTTTGAGCCCAACGTCACCATGCAATGCACTCTGTATCCTGCTTATATTTGGGAAAATTCACCTTTGGGCTAAGTTATATACACCTCCAGATGTTTGGAAGGCAGTACTGTTTGGCATTTTACGAAGAGGAACTGTTCCTCTCATCATTTTTTAGTCCAATAAGGATTAACTTTTTTTAAAGCCTGAAGTGGCGCTTGAAAGAAGCCTCAGACGTTGGAAGAGGGTCAGTTGAAATGCCAGGGAAAAATGTGGCAGCCACATAAAATGTGCTCCTACTCCACATTTAAAGCTTTAGCAAAAACCGTGAAGAAAGGCAAAGCAGAGCGATCTCGGGTTCAACCACAGCTGGAGAGATGCCATATCTCCCTTCCTTACTGAATGTCTCTGGAGAGACAGGCCAGGACCAATCTACCTTGGAAGACCCCACTGCAGGTGTTACGAGAACACTTTTATTCATGCTCCCCGACCTATCACCTGCAGAGAATTTCCCTCAATAACAGACCTGGCCTCTCTCTCCACCTCCTCCTTCCTCTTTTTCGGATCTGCCTGCCTGCAGAAATGGTGAATTCTGGACTTTTCTCCTATTGGGTGGTAGGAGGTTTTCTGTACTGGTTGCCAATTTCCGTTGTCCTGCTGTGCCAGGGAAAGAGTGGATAAATCTATCTAATTCAAGGATGAAATTTCAGGAGGCCTGCTTGGCTGCAGACCCAAAGCCACATTCTCCAAAAAGCATTTTCAGTAATAAAGATGTTATTTTGCTGTCCATCTGCCTGACTCCTTTATCTTTCTCAAGTGCTTTGTAATTCAGGCTTGGAAGAGAGGTTATCTATGGGTCTTCTCAAATCTCAAAAGTGGCTGGATCTCCTTGTCTTGTGTATCTTACAGTTTTTGGCAACTATTTATTGAAGCCATACGTGCAAAAATGTGGTGAGAAGGACACTAAATAATCTGTTTGGTCTTATTTGTTCATGGGTGGGTACATGACCATACCCCAACCCACCAAATGCTGGGGAAGGTAGTCTAAAACATGGTATCCAATTTCTGGGTGAATTCATAGAGGGAAACAATCTAAAATACATTCAAAGGGGAAACTATCCCATCCAAAATATTACTGATGACTTAGCACATGGAAATAGGTTTCTGACCTATGAGAAGAATTAACCACTTGGAAAGTTTCTTCCAAATGTTTTGGAAGTCAAATGACACAGGTGAAAACTTAACCCTTAGGATGACTTCTTTGCATGTGCTGAAACAAACCTGAAGAGCACCGTGAAATGTCTTCACAAGTTCTTCCCCATTTTTACAGCTATCACACTATCAATCCTTTACAAAAGGGCTATTTAAAACCTTCAAAATGAAGCGTTTCCATGTAAAAATTCACGTAGCTAGCCATCTGCCTGCATCTGAAAAAGCCAGCTAGGGGTAGGAAACATAACAGCAAGGATACTGGACAGCTAACAAAGTGACTTAAACATGTGTCATCATTTTAATTCATCCTGAGGCTACCCTGTGAAATAAGTGTTATCATCAACCTCAAACAGGGGAGAAAGCTATGTTCAAGAGGTTCAACTCCTTGTCCAAGATTACTCGGCCAATTAACAGTGGTGGCACTGGGACTCAAACCCAGGTTTTGTGATGAAAGAATATAAGTGCTTTCCATGCAGCCTTGATTAGAACTGGGATGGGCACTGCAGGAGCAGTAAACAGAGCTCCAGGTAGAGCACGGCAGCAAAAACAAAATAAGTAACCAGGAACAGACAGAAGAGCAAGCTAGCTCACTGAATTCAAATTCCCCTTTTGTATTCCTGCAGAGTCCTTTTAAGGAAGAAAAGTGAGTGAACTCACTTTATTTTCTTTCCTTCCTTCCCCTGGGCCTGACCCACAAAGACACAGCCCAGGAAGCAGCCCAGTGGGCAGCTGACATCTCTAAAAACAGTTGCACATCTGTTAAACTATAGATGCTCCATTAACTCCAAAGAGAACCTGAAGGTTCAAGTTTCTTGAATTCCCAAGTGCTTAGATGGTCATTTACAGCCGCAATGCACAGCTGAGGCTGGGGACTCTTGAGGGAGCCAAGCTAAGGGTGAAAGGCCTTTGGCTTTAATGGAAGTATGGGGGTGGGGGAGTAGAGAGATCTTTCCAGAGTGCCCAGAAAGATACCTCTACTATTACGCTTTCATCTCACCTCCTCACTTGAATTCTTTAGACACTGCCTTCTCTGGTTTGTCCTTGGAGTAACAGCAACAGTCCTGAGTCCTGAGTAGGGGGAAGTTGGGTGGTTCAGGCTAAACTGGGAATTCCGTAATGATTATTATTCTTAGGGGTGAAAACAATGAGTAACTGGATGCCCCCAAGCCACTAGAACTATTAAATAAAGTGACAAATGGGTGTTAGATACCAGAATTATTAGGAGAATCTTAAAAGTATACGTACTTATGTTTTGTAAGAAGTCAATTCGAAGCTAAATATAAACTTTCTGGGCTCAACTCGAAGCATCAAATTAGTCTTAGGAATGCCATTCAAGGGAAGTAGCTGACTGAAATGTTCATAAAATAAACAACACCTTTTTATGAACCACGGTTATAACCACATTTAGGAACATCAGCAAACACTCCCCAAAATCAATGTGATAAAGAAGCAGAGGAAATAATGTTTAACTTTCTGAAGGAAACCCTCCTTCTTAAAACAAACCAATCAGCAACGCCAGAATCCTGAAAAGACACATCTCAATGTACATAACTGTGCTAGCTTGTTCAGTGAAAGAGATAAGACACCTAACAGCACCCTTTCTGGCTAACGATGCCATTTCTCTCAGTGGTGAGAAAAGTGTCACTTGAGTGGAAATTACACTTGGCAGTGCAATACTGTGTACCTCATTGAAAAAAAGGCATCCGTATCAGACTACTTTTATTTTGATCAAATACTGAGTAAAAAAAAAAAAAAGTGATGAGAAGAATTAAAAAGATGGCATTACAGATACAAGATATCATCTAATATATTTAAGAGGAAGCACTTAGTGGCATTTCCTCTTGTTTAACAATTCAAACAACTTTCATTTTCATGGAAAGAAACTCAGGATAAGTTCTTCCTACCTTGATTACCCTGTTCCTAGCCCACCACACCGCCCAGCTCCTCTTCCTCTGAACACATAGTACAATGAAATGGTTTAGAGCAGGGCTCGGGAATCACACTGCTAGAGTAAGAATCCTGGCTCTGCCATCGGCTATATGGCCTTCAGGGGCATTACTTAACATTTCTTCCTTTCCATAACAGTAAGACAAAAAAAAAGAGCACTCATCTCAGAGGCTGTAATGAGGATTTAATGAATCCACACATGTACTGCATTGAACACAGTGCCTGGCACACAATCACTTAATACATTTAACTTGATAATGACAATGATGATGACATGGGCTTAACTGGACTGTGGTGAAAATAAGGGACTGGTTGTCACTCAGGGTCTGTGCAAAAGCCAACTGTTCTCTTAAACAACCACAGAGCCTACTAGGAAAAAGGCCCCTCATCCTGTGGGGCCAGAGGACTCAGCTTGGCTATTCTTCTCAGTGGCTACAGCAGCTTATCTGAAGGGACAGGCTCAAAGGACCAAAGGCAGACAGGAGAGATATGGAGGGACAGGGAGCCTGAGTCTGGGAGAAACTAGCTTGGGGGCAGTTCTGAGAATGGGTAGCAGCCAACAGTCCACAATCATGGGATTCAGAATCTAGAAATAAAGTAACGAGATATTCAGATAGGCATATTTTGTTATTATGGTAAAACTCTCCACTACTCTTCCTTCAAGGTCCCTCTGGCAGGGAGCATCTTCCAAAAACTGCTCTGCCTCTGAATTTCCGGAGGACTCTTTCACATATTTACGGGCACTTGCGGCATTTAATTGTTCTGGAGAATAAGTTACATCTCAATTTGATGGAAAACTTTGGAGGGGGGTGAGTGTATCTTATAGTCAGATGTCTCTCTTCCTGGCCTATCTCTGTCCCAGAGCCCAACACCCACCATGGAAATGTTCAACCAGAAAGTACACAGGAAAATGGAAGGCTTTGAGTTAGCAGGGGCTATAGAAATACATGCCACTGTGCTAAGACAAGCACACGTGGCTAGTACAGGGATGAGGGCACAAAGCAAAGCAACATGCTTGCCCCTACCTCTATGAGGCTTTCGTGGAAAGGCTGAGTCCAAGAAGTTTGGAGATAAGAGGATGAAGTCTTTGGCAGTCCTGAGTACTGAATAGATTACAGTGTTCCTCCAAATAGAAATAAAATTAAAATAAACCATAAAATAAGAATAAGGACGTCCAGTAAAAGTCTGCCTTTTTTTCACATGATGATTGCTTTGATAGTTTTTAAAGTAGTGAGTATCAAATTCTCTTGAAACCATTTTCTCGTGGTACCTTTGCTTTGCAGGTGCCCTAAACACACCTTTGGTCTGTCTATCTGGTAATCTAGCCCTACTTGGGCACCAAAGGATTCCCTCCAGGTACAGAGAGGCTGGCACGAAAGAATGGAGTCAGGCAGGGGCAGGTAGGTAGCGAGGGAAGAGTGAAGCGGGCAGTGGGAACCAAAGGAGAGGGGCAAAGATGGGGGGAGTCGGAGACCAGGCAGTGACGCAGTTAGAGTAAGGTTAGCGCCTTTGATTCCTGCCAGCTTAAATCTAGAGAGAACTTCAGAGATGATCTAAACCCAATCTTCTCCCTTTGCAGGGGAGAAATTATACCCCATGAATGACGACTCCCTCAAGGCCAAATCTGCTGATTGGAGGCCAGGACTGAAATCTGGGTCTCATGGCTGCCTGCTTAGAGCTCTTTCTACTCAGCACGCCTCTGCTTTACACTCCCAGGGCACAGGGGATCAGGGTTCAGGCAAGCAGTTCGAAACTCAAGCAGCTATGAAAAAAGCCCTTGCAGTCTCCCCTACCTCAACACCACATGTTGACAGAGTCAACAGAAAAGGCAGGAGAGATTAGGCCTCTGGTTATCACATTGCTTTTGATGAAGCCATTTGGCCTTCTGATAGGATTCACTGGACTAGAAATGTACGAGGACAGTCTGTCTCCCTGCCAGGGGGAAGTCTGGCTGGATCAGGCTCCGGCTTGACAATTTGTGCTATGAAAGCCTACAGCGCAAGAATTATGCACCCCTTACATTCCCTGCCCGCCTCCTGCCTCCACTGGCTGTTGTACACGAAAGGAAATCACCACCGGGTAGCTGGCTTTCTTGATTTCTGCGGTTTCTTGATCCTGAAGAGAGCACAACTGCAGAGAATATACAGGGTGGGGATGAGACACGTAACTAACTGAGGCAGCCACTTTAAGAACACTCTTGAAGGGATGCCGCTGCAGTCTTACTGGCTGTAAAATCGGGGCAGACACAGGAAATTACTGTGAGGCTCAACAGAAGCTCTGCTCAGTGCTCTGCGTGGTTTGGGGACCATCTCTGGGTTTCATTACAATTCAGACCTCCTGAGCTATAAGGCCTTTCTTTATAAAAGAAAGTCCTCTGCGTAAGGAAGCATAGTAAGTACCACTATGCTTCAACACTTACCTCAAGTGTTAAACATATACTATACCTGACCTGGACAAAGTGTTCTTTTTAATCATGGGGTTTTCGTGACGTACATAAATCACTCAACCTCATTCCTGTCCCATATCCCAAATGCCTACACAACATCAGGCAAATGAAGAGGAAAACAGATGATGACCGTTTTAACCTGTATCTCTTGCCTTTTCTCCTTTGAATCCTCTCCAATGCACCCTAGTCAATAACAAGTCACTTCTCCCAAGGGGAAGCAAGCGAGCACTGAATAAAGCACCTATCAGCATTAGCATCACAACATCCCTCTTCTGTGTCCTCACCTACAAGCCTTTGCTCACTCTGTTCCCTCTTTCCCTGATTCACCTTGTTAACCTCCACTTTGCCCTCTGTTAGCACTGGTGGGAAGCCTTTCCTGAAATTCCTGTATCAATAACTCGGTCCTCCTAATCCTTCCTTGATCTGAGAGTATTCTGTGCATTTCTGCCCCTCCACACTCTTTTAACGGTCACCTGGTTTTGAGCCTATCTCCTTCACTAAGCTGTAAGGTTCTCCGGGGTAGAAATCAAAACTTACTCATGTCGGCTTCCCTGGGGACTTGTACGGCACCTGGCACACAGCAGGAGCACAACAAATAATAAGTTGTAAGGCAAGATTGCACACATTTTTCAACTGGATTTTTCTTTTCATCTTTATTGGAGTATAATTGCTTTACCGTATTGTGTTAGTTTCTACTGTACAACAAAGTGAATCAGCTATACGTATACATATATGCCTATACCCATTCCCTCTTGAGCTTCCCTCCCATCCTCCCTATCCCACCCCTTTTGGTCTTCACAAAGCAGCAAGCGCATTTTTAAAGGGACACTTAGGCAGGAACCATCACTCTCATTTTACAGACAAGGAGACTCAGAGAGGTTTTAAGGCTCCCCAAGGCCACCGGTTTTTGGCTCTCAGGCTAGATTTTCACACAACCACATTATACTCAGTTAACTACACAAGCTCCATATAAGAGATAAAATAGAAAGCACTGATGTTCTGATGTGGGCATATATGTAGCTACCTGCATGACAGGTCACAAAAACTTTCAAATATGGGTAAAATCACTGTTCTGAAAGCTGGACCCCTGATCAGATTTGGAGATGGAGTTTACACTAATTCTTTTCACAAGGACCTTCCCGATCTAAAGCTCTGCAATGTCTGGTGGACGTGATTAGATACAAAGAAAGGTTCTGCTGGTTAAGAGATCATGAAACAAACTGTCTCTGGTTAAACTGCCAACACTGTCTTGGACGTCTTGAAAGAGCTGGACGTGAGACACTGGCAGCTGCCACCAGACTAGAAGTGACTCGGATGTGGCTGATTCATCATCAGGGAACAGAAAAGCAACAACAGGCAGCATGGGGTTGTTTTGGGTCTTTGACCCTTCATGACCCTGTGGGAGCTCTTGAGCCTTTCTGCTGAGGAAAGCAGCTTTCAGCACAGCTGCCTCTAACAGGTATCCAATACTTGGCCCCACCCCGGAGGTGCTGACTTAGCTGGCCCTGAGGTGTGGCCCTCATATCTGCAACTGGACTGTTTAAAACCTCCCTTTCAATTCGAGCATGCAGCCAAAGTTACGGGGACCAACACAACTGGAACATCTTCTGGACTGCCATGTAACCATCAAAGTTTAAAACACTTAAGTAAAAGGCTGCTCAGTACTCTGGGGGTAGTGAAACCACTTTTAAGTTACATACAATGAACTTCTCTAGAGATGGAAGCAGGACTTTCCTCTGACTATATCCTTGACTGAGAGATTTTCCAGCCTCCTCTACTCAGGCAGTTCCAATGACAGGAAACTTGCTACCTTAAAAGGCACTTTGAAATTGTATACTTAGAATACGTGAATGTTGTAGTTTATAAATTATATCTCAGTAAAGCTGTTGTGTGTGTGTGTGTGTGTGTGTGTGTGTGTGTGTTTTAAGGCACTTTATTTTATTTTGGGAAGGAATAGTGCTTGTTACAAGAAAGTGCTTTTGGATTAACCTGTGAAAATAATAATCTCACTTTATGGTACAATATATACCTACTGGTTCTAGCTTTGCTACAGGAGCCATTCAGATTTAGTCTAACTCCTCTTTCACTTGACTTTGGATTCAGGGACCACAGTGCTTGAATTCATTTACTAGCTAAGTGACCCACAGCAAACGATTTCTCTGTAAGCTTCAATTTCCTGATCCATAGGAAAAGGGAGTATTTCCTTTGTGGGACTGGTGAGGAGCAGAAAGCATCTAATATCTGGATCCCTGTAAGATGCTCAATGAAGAATTCTTTCTTTACCTTCCCCATAAAAGTAAAGTGCAGGTCTTCCCCCAAAGTTCTCCTTTTTTAGGCTAAACATCCATGAGGTTTAGCAATCCACAGATATTTAGTGATTCCTCACCAGGGTGTGGTTTTTCCATTCTTCACCGTCCCAGCTCTCCTCCTCTGAACTCTTTAAGATCTGACAATGTTTGTGATGGCCTCCATTCCATAGCACCAGCGGATTCTGGTACAGTGAATGTGGTATACTAGCAACTGCTTACTGGCTCGTGTTAACTGTTTTACAAGTTTTAGCAGCCCAAGATTTTCCCTCCCAATTAACAACTGCCTGTGGGCACTAAACCATATACAGAGGTTCAGACACATTTCAGAGGCAATGAGTCACCTTGACTCAGCTCCTCAGGGGTAAGTAAGAGAATTATGTGGGAACTCCTTCTGTTATCCGCTGTGCCAGGAGAGGTGACCTCCATTTATTATACCAGAACCATGCTGCTCCTCTGCTGGAAGCCTCCAGGACTGGGCACATACCACGCTGCACCTGACCCCATCTCTGACCTCTGTCACCTATGCCCTACCCTGCTCTATCTGCGATTCTGGCTTGGCAGCATCCAACTGCAGAAATCAAAGAGATCCGCCTAAGGCAGACAGGTGCAAATCACGGTGTTCTCTCTCTGAGACAAGCTATGTGACCTTAGGCATGTCATTTAACTCTGAATATCAGCACTCTCCTCTGTGAAAACGGGAACACAGCACCTTTCTACAGGGGTTACTATGAAAATTAAATAATATGTTACAATAAAATGCACAGCCCAATGCCTAGTATATAATAGATATCCAAAAAGCAGAAGAGTCATTACTATCACCACTACTGTGCTATGGCAATTTCCCATTCTTAGACTGGACTCTGTCCTGAATGCTAATCTGTTTGGTGAGGGTCCTGACCTCTCTGATTAGTTCCTGCCATTTCTGGCCTCCAGGAGAGGTAAAACCTGATTCTCAGACAGGAACCTTCTTCACCCCTGCTCTTCGTCACAGCCTCTCTCTCTAAGCCCCAGGGTACAGACTTCCTATCAGCTCCTGCATAAACAATCGGGGAATCAGGAGACCTGGATTTCAGATCCTGCTCAGCCACGAGCCATGTGACCTTGGTCTGGCCACATAGACCTTTTGGATCTCTGTTTCCCCTTTTAATGATGGCATTATACAACATGATCTAAAATTACATAGTTCATACCTGTTCACATCAAAGTAAAATAAAAGATAAAAACTAAAGATAAATCAAAGAAAGAATGAAGAAATATATCTTTATGTAAAATTTTCAAATCAACATATATGCTACTTAGAACATACATGTACTATATAAAAATGTCTATAAAGCAGATATTTGGGATAAAATTACCTAGCTGTGAATTTTTCTAAGCTGTTTGCTTATAACGATAGCTTGAAGAAAATATACCAAGTCTGTCAAGTGGGTAAATACACAGAGATTTAAAACTGTTGTCAAATAAGAAAAACAAATAAATGTAAATGCCATCTAACAGACTTCATAATTCATTCTATGAATATAGTAGGCTTATCTTTTTGGAGTAGTAATATAAAAGATCTACATATAATCCCAGTGTATTTGGTTATATTTTTAGGTGTATGTAATAATCTGGTCTCTCAACATTTTTACTATCTTATCACACATGTAATTATTAATTATCCAGCATGCCTATCTGTTCTCAGACAAGCAAGTACAGGAGTCAGTTAATGCTGTTTACTGAAATACCAGCCTGCATGCTCACTGAGGACAGGTGGGCAGCCGGGAGGACTCATTCGGGTCCTGGGCTGACAGTGAAAGAACATGAGCCTGTAGCAGGGAGTATGGTTGCTGCTTTTGTCAACTGCATGGTTTTTTCTGAGCTCGATGGAATCTTCCCTAACATGTAACCCAAGAGCTTTCTCAGCTATAATATAATACATGGAACACCTTGTGTCCTGGGGAAAGGTAAGAGACAAATATTTAAGTGATTACTTGTGATTGCCTTTATGAAAATACACTTAAGTCACTCACATTCAAATAATGACTGAGTATAAATTATTTTTCTATAATTTAGCTTACTCAATATTGAACCAATGATGTACAGGAACTTTTTCTTCTTGGTTTACCCTGTTCTCAATTCACTATCAGCCCATTTATGCCACCATGCTTAATTATACTATCTCTGAACCCCAAAGAATATGACTCCAATTTACTGAAAGCATTTAACTTACATCTCTAAATTTCTATCTAAAAGAATGTTCAAGATAAGGGGCCATTTGAGTTTCCTATGTTCTGAAAGTTAACACTCAGAGATAAACAAGACTACACGCTCTGCCCATCTTCTGAGCATTTCCTTTTCTACTCTTGTGCCATTGGTGCTGAGAATGCTATACACTTGGCCCACTCTGAGACAAAGAGCAGAAAAGTGAGAGATGACATGGAGATACGGAGCCCTCTGCTCCCAGCATATACTGCTCCGATGAGAGTTATGAGGGGAGGATTTTAATCTTAAGTCCATTTGGAAAGAATCCATCAAAAACTAATTATTTGCAAAATATCAAAACACAATGATCCAAACTAAGAAATTACTCCAGATATACATCCAACAAAATTTTTATTTTCCATTATGCTCTACTGAAAAGACAAAAAAAAACAACTTATATCATCTGATTTATACCAAGTCTGCAATCATCAAAAGATCTTCAGTCTAAAAACCAAGTGCAAGACTTCCCTGGTAGCGCAGTGGTTAAGAATCCACCTGCCAATGCAGGGGACACAGGTTCAATCCCTGGTGCAGGAAGATCCCACATGCCGTGGAGCAACCACCGCTGTGCACCACAACTACTGAGCCTGCACTCTAGAGCCGCGAGCCACAACTACCAAGCCCAGGCCCTGCAGCTACCGAAGCCCGTGTGCCTAGAGCCCATGCTCTGCAACAAGAGAAGCCCCGCAATGAGAAGTCTGTGCACCGCAATGAAGAGTAGCCTCTGCTCACCACCACTTGAGAAAACCTGCACGCAGCAACAAAGGCCCAGTGCAGTCAAAATAAAAAACAAAACAAAACAAAATAAAATAAAAACCAAGTGCATGTTTCCAGGCAGTATTTTACACTAGGTATTAATGCATCCGAAACAATAACCTACTACAGTACAATGGGTTTTCTATTTAGGAAATATCATTGTAGGGAGAAATGTACACTTGGAAAAACAGGAGCATTCTTATCAACTCTCGAGCATCCACAATTTCCAACACTCTGTTGTGTTTTTGTTTTCTGATAATACTTTGTTCCTGGGGAAATGTGCTAATTCTCTTCTCGCAATTCTGTTCTTTTTTCCTAGCTTTCTGAGCAAACAAGATCACGTTTTAAGAATAAAATTAGATGATTTCTAGAAAAAAAATAGTGTTTCTGTCAAGTAACTGTAAGTTATAACCCTGTTCCAGTTAACTGACTGCCCTTCTGTTGAGTATGCCAAAGTCACACATGCCTCAGGACCTTTGCACTTGCTCTTCCTGCTGCAAGACTATTCTTCCCCTAGATCTTCTCATGGCTCCTTTCTTCTTATCATTTAGACACTAGCTCAACTATCAGCTCTTCACAGAGGCCTTTCCTGATTAGTTCCCACTTTACCATCTTCATAGCTTTTATTACTATTTGAAATATGTTCTTATTTACGTTTTTATTTGCCTTTTTATCCATAAACCAGGAACTCATATACTTTGTTCATACTACAGTCTTAGAGTTAGAACAGTGTCTGTCATAGAGATGTTCGATAAGTGTATGTTTAATGAATGAATGAATATAAGAGAAAATTAAACAGATGTAATGGACAGATCATAAAGAACATGTATTTTTAAATCAACTTTGTCTCATTGCATCTTATCTTTCTGTGCTGTAGTAAGGAACACCAGAGGCAGTCTACCTTATTTTCAGAAAAGTTTTCCACTGCACCTAAAGAGTACTAAAGAATGTCAGGTGATATCTCTGTGTACCTGGTCCTATCTTATCTTACCTTGTTATCAATCATTTGGAAGGAGAAAAATGCTTAGATTGCACAAAGCTGAAAAAATAGCAAATGGGCTGGAGGATAGAATTAAGTATCAGAAAGATCTCCATTGTTTAAAGACAGGCTAAACAAACAAGATGATATTTAACAGGGATCAGCCCAAAGCCTTGAACTTAATCTAAAAATTTAGGAGTAGAGAGATGGAGTTCAGGACACCTGGCTTAACAGCAGTAGCACCTGTGAAAAAGGACCAGTTTTTAATCATTGACTGGGGCAAAAACATGGCTTGGCTACCAAAGAGCCACAACAAGGATGTGAAACAGAACAATGACCAGAGAGGATGAACCACGGTTATAAAGGCCCTAAAACCAAATTATTTCATTCAAGTTTCTGAGCACTTATGATGTGACTGGCATTACACACAGAACTGGGGATGTAGGGATAAGAGACCAAAGGTCTAGTGCAGGAGAGAAAAAGCCCAGAATTAGCACAGAAGGTGGGAAGGATGACGGCAGAAGGGCAAACTGTAAGTTACAGGAACAAAGAGAGTTATTCAGTCCACACAGACAGGCTGGAGAAGGTTCTACTTGGGGGCAAACTAATTCAGAGAGTACTGTGAAAAGTAAGTAAAATCAGGAGCTCAGCACAGCGCTAGGCACGTAGCAACTCATAACAATAATGCTGGCCACAATGTAACCCATGTAATAATTGTTGCAGGTGAGAATCACTGATGCTAAGGTATGCAAAAGTGTGATGAGAAACAGGATATCTGCATGGTCTCAAAGTATCTATAAGATGCTCATCACAAAAGGAAAAGTAAATAGTAACTTAATAGTAGAGAAACCTGGCAGATACCACCATGACCAAGAGATGAAGTTAACATCCACGGTGATGAGACATGTCAACATCACATACTCCCTGGTATGGGCTGGGAAGTACACACCCCTTCTGTGATACTCTGGCCAACAATGCACAACCCCAATCCAATGATGAGAAAATAGCCGAAAAGCCAACTGAAGGCCAGCGTACAAAATAACTAGCCAATATGCTTTGAAGTATTCAGGTCATGAAAGAAAAAGAAAAACTGAGAAGCTATCACAGAACGGGGGTGAGGAGTGCATGTGGGATCTGGGGTTAGATCCCGAAACAGAAAAGGAACATTAATAGAAAAACTGGCAACATTCAAATAAGGTCTGCAGATTCATCGTATTGTATGAGTGGTAATTTCCTGGCTTTTACAATTGTTCTATGTTCTGTAAGACACCGACATTAAGGGAAGCTGGGTGTAGGGTATTTGAGAACTTTCTGTATTATTTTTGTGACTTTTTCTTAAGTCTGAAAATATTTCAAAATAAAATGTAAAGAAAAAGTGAATTTACGTGAGGGAACCAGAGATTCTGCCAGGAGGTAAAAGAAGTAAAGAGAGGCTGAATTTTGAATATTGGGACTCCTAGGCCAAACTATGTCACAGGAAGACTGAATGGGATGATATGGTGTATACAGAGCCTGGGGCTAGAAATACCAAAAAGTTGGCTCTGATCAGGAAAATGTAGCGTGAACCACTCTGGGTTAAAGTGGTAAGTGGGGAATAGCTGAACCTGTGCTTGGTGACTCAGCTCCGACATAACTTCTCATCAGTCAACACACAGTCTGTAACAGGGAGGCCCCAAGGCTCCTGTGGTGTGGTATGTAAGAACTCTTGCAATGCTTTTGCAGTCCTGGTACCTTTTGCTTTCCTTGAGTAAACTATTTTAAAATAGTTTTAGGTTTACAGAAAAGTTGTGAGGCTACTAACAAGAGTTAGACTATACCGCACACTTAGTTTCCCCTATTATTAATATCTTACATTAGTATTACATTTGTCATAACTAATGAACTAGCATTAATATGCTGCTATTCATTAAACGTTATGCTTTTTGCAGATTTCCTGCTTTTTACGTAATGTCCTTCTTCTGTTCCAGGATACCACATTACATTTAGTAGTCCCGTCTCCTTAGGCTCCTCTTGGTTGTAACTGTTGCTCAGACTTTCCTTGTTTTGATAACCTTGACAGTTTTGAGGTGTACTGGCCAGAGATTTGTAGAATATCCCTTAATTGGGATTTGCCTCGTATTTTTCTCACAATTAGACTGGAATTATGGGTTTGGGGGAGGAACACCCCAGAGGTAAAGTGCCGTTTTCATCGTGTCACATCAAGGAGAAATACTACCATGGCTTGTCACTGTGTTGTTCTCAGCTGTGACCAGCTAGCCGAGGAGGTGTTTATCAGTTTTTCCTGGCTTTCCATACTATACGCTTTGGCGGAAGTCACTATGCAAACCCCACACTCAGGGAGTGACATGTATGACCCACCTCCCTGATGGTGGAGTATCTGTGTAAATCATTTGTAAATTTTCTGCACAGATTTCTCTGTTCTCCCTCATTTATTTATTTATTCAATCATTTACTTATATCAGTATGGATTCATGAGTATTTATTTATAATTTGGGTTATAATTCATTACAACTTCATTTTGTTGCTCAAATTGTTTCAGCTTTGGCCACTGGAGCTACTGAAGTTAATACCTGTGTACCTTTGACAAAGCGCGATCATCGTGGGGTTTTGTAAGCAACTTCCTTACTCTGCAGCACAATAAAATGCTCCAGGTTCATTTTGTTGACTCCCTGCCCCAGCCCTAGAATCAGCCCTTCTGTAAGGGGTTCTGGCTCCTTTCATTAGAGAGAGAGGTTAGAAACCAAGACGTGGGTGCTAGGTGTGCTCACCGCTACTGGGGTGTTGTTGCCTCCAAGCCCTCTCAGCCGAAAAACGTGTGTTTACTAACCACTGTATACATACTTATCTATAAATATTCCCAAATATTCTCATATACACATTTACGTGTATGTTTAGCTTAACAATATATTACATGAATCCATACTGATGTCTCCAGCTGTAATCCATTTCCACATGGATCATTCCTTCCCTTCCTCATCTGGAACCTCCCATTCCACAGTGAGAACCTGGCTCCTACCACCCACCATCCATTTACTTAATTATTTAATTCCAGTGTATATATATACACACACATAGTGGCTTCAGATCCATTAACCTGTACCCTTACCCTCTTGGGAAATGTTCTTCAACTAGAGTTGATAAAGTGCTCACAAGCAGCTCCTTTGCCTTTTGTCTTACAGTCTGAACTTATTTCTAAAGTGATGTAGGTCAGTACTCTTTTTGTCTACTCCGTTCAGTGACTTCATTCCATACATTTGTAACACAGTTGGATTCTTTTGTCATAGTCTGAATTCCATCCTGAGATCCTCCAACCCCGTAATGTCATGTATCCCTGGGCTTCATGTTTCTGTCTCCTCCTGAGGCATCAGGCCATTATCTCAGGCTATGGTCAGTCCACTCATCTCTAAGAATTCTGTCTCCCTCTTCACTTATGGCTCCTAGTCTGTCATTAGCCAAAAAAATAAACATGTGAGTTTTGTTAACATTAGAAATAAGAACAAGCCAGTAGTGAATGAGAGCCTGAGATGTTCATCTCGGCCAACCTACAGGAAAGCCTTGAATGACAGTGTACAGGGCTCTCTGTCCTATTCCTGTCCTGTCCCACATTCTAAATCAATGATATTGTTGCAGAAAAAGTTTTGACTGCACAAAACTGAAGAGGATAGCAAATGGGACAGAAAGAGAATTGGCAATAAACACATACCAACAGCCTGAAAGCTAAGCCAAAACAAAACAGGTTAGATTTAGCAGGGATCGAGTTAAATAATTTAATTCCAAAAAATTCAACAGCATGGATCAGAGTAAGAGAACTGGCTTAACAGCTACTGCATCTATGATGAAGACTTTGATGTTTTCATAGATAGGGGCTCAATGTGAGCTAAGACGAGAGCTGGCCACCAAACAAACACTACCAGCAGGACAATGATCAGGACAGGGGAGCGGATGGTCCCACTCATCTTTGCACTTTTCAGATCACGTCTGCCATTCTGTGTTCTGACAAACTGACACAACTATTCGATGAACCAGGGTTGTGAGGGTCTGGAAAAATTAATCCAACAAGCATTTAGTGAACACTATGATTTATTCAAGGTGTTGTAAAAATGTGCTAGTATCCAGGGGTGACAGTGATGAAAATAATAATAATGAAAGTAACCAGCTTATCCCATCCCAGGCACTGTTCTAAGCACGTCTTATATATCAAGTAATTTACCCAGATGTCTGACTTTGCTTCTAGGTAACTTGTCCAGGTATCTGAGGCTTCCAGATTTCTGCCCACACGAACAATCTCTATATTCAACAGGTTGTATTTAATCCCTTATTCTCCCACATTTTACTCCATGTTCGACCCCCCATTTTTCTTCTTTAAAAACCTTTACATAATTAAACACCAAATTGGTACACAGCTGTCATTATTTGGCATACCCTTTTAAAAGTGACTTTTTTGATTATAAAGTTAATAACATTCAGCAAAGAGAAACGGGAGATTATAGACACAGAGAGAGGGAAGTAAAAGAAATGAAACACATCAGGTAATTTTCAGACCATTGTATACATGTGTGGTGTTCCCCTCCACATTTGCTGTGAATGTGTGGTTTCCACTTCGCATTGAAGTCATCATACTGCATATGCATATTTGTATTTGACCTGGTTAACCTGATAAGCATTTCCCCTTTCACTAAATGAGCTGTGTAACTGTCAATTTATGGGCTGTGAATATACCATATGTTCTGAGATAAAAATCAAGGAAAATGTTTCCTCCTCTGCCCCGTTTTAAGTCACTTATTACCAAGAGATTGCTTTAAGGTTTCTAAAAAGATGTCCTTCTCCTTGTAAACGAATGCAGCTTCTTAATTGTTACTATGATTTAAGGAGCATTTACGTTATTGGATAAGGAGAAATTTTACTGAGTGAGCTAGACTACGAGAGCTACCAGATCCTTCCCCCACTACTTATATCTATAAGAAGAAACTTGGACAAAAAAGGAAACCCTAACTGTAACTGCTATCTCTTAGGCAGTTACAAATTACCACCTGGTCTGTACCTCCTGAGAAGGGTGCTTCCTGTCTTAAGGTATGTCTCTCACTCTTCACAGATTAAATGAATTGGCAAAAAGAGAAAATCTCTGGATACTTAAGTTCCTACCACCTGCCATGGATGAGGCACTAGACTCCAGAGAAGATGGAAAAGAGAATTTCAAAGATTAATGAAATTCACCATGGATGAGGTGTGCCATGGGACAGACTCTCCCATTAATATCCCTCTCAGCCTCTCCTTACAGAGATAAAGTCAGTGAGGTAAAATATCTCAACAAACCAGAATAATCTCAGTTGTGAAGATCAAGCAAAATAGCATTTGTCTATATGTCCAAGAAACATCTGGTTATGCCTAAAGAAAAATGATGGAAAGCAACCTGGGGAGTGAACTTAAATGCCTCTTTGCCTATTCTGCCTCCACAGAAGCTATGGCTTGAGTTGCTGAGGGTCCCGGCAGAGACAGACAGTGCCCTGCACCAGGCTTTGCACATGAGGTCTTCACGGATGCCTAAGCCAGATGTGTTGATCCCCTCTAAGTAAAGAGTTAGAGATAGTAAATACCTGCAACAGCAAAATACAGATTCTCTGAGAAGTTTAGAAAAATGTTTCTTAGTGCACATAAACCAGAAATGTACTGCCTTCTTGCCCTTTCCAAATCCCCTAACTCAAAAACATCTTCCTCCGCAGCTCTATACTCACGATCCATCCTTACTAGGATGTAGCGATGCCATCATGAAGGCATTGTATCCCAACACTGTCAGAAAATTAATTATCAAGGCAGAAATAGAAAGCTGAGGGATGTGTGTCAAGATATGAAGTTCCTCATCATCTTTTAGCTGAAAGACGTGTCTCTTGGCCCTCACGTTTCTTTCATGACTCATGATACGTACATGCATATTTTAAAATGCAGACAATGCTGTATGTAGCTTTTCAGGCAGGAGGAACGGCCTGAGCGAAGGCACAGTCGTTGGTCTGAGCTCACTGTGTGTCTAAGGTTAAGCTGCCCCGATGTGACTGTAGCAAAGAATTCACGCTGCACAGTCATACAAAATAAAGTCAAAGGTTAAGGTTTAGCTAGATTTTCGAGGACACTGAATTCCAGAGAGAGTCTGGTTCTATTTAGTAAGCGACAGAAAGACAGTACAAATTCACAGTAATATGAAACAGAGCTTTAGAAAGCATAGTCACACCGTGACAGATGAGACACATGGGGAAGACATCGCGGTTGGGGGTGGGGTAGAACGACAGGCACTAGAGACTGGCTGGGAGGTTGCTGCCATCATAGGTGGAGACGGGGGTCAAGCATGGTATCAACAGGACGGAGGCAGAAAGAACACACGGAATGTCTTGAAAGGAGACATGCAGGTGGGAACCATGACACTCTGAAGAGAGAGAACAGAGGTGAGGGACATTCAGGGACACCAAGCTCTGACAGCATATGATCTAAGTAAACGATCACTGGTATTAATGAGGAGTCTTTGCACCTCTCTGGTTCCGGCTGTTTCTGCAAGTTTTATAAACCTAATTTCTTTCCATTGTCATACCAGCTCTGAGAGGAATGATCATTCTGGTTTGCCATGAGGAAGCTGGGATTTAGAGACATTCAGCAGCACGCTGAAGGTCATCCAGCTGAAAGAGTTGAGATTCGAACGCATGTTTGTCTAACTCCATGACTCTTATCCACACTACTGCTTCCCTTGGCAAGGCTTGGAAAAAACAGAAGCAGCCTGCCCTTCACCACAAATTCTTATCTAAATTAACACAGTCCCCTATATATCCAATACCTACCCTTGCTTTCTTTGGCTTCCAGTAGAACATCACGTATATGATTTCTGATATTTGGATGTGAATATACACAGCACTCGGGAGCTCTAAAGTGCTGAACAGATGTTAGGTATTATTTTTATTATTATGTGGGCGTTTTCCTTCAGTGACTAATGTCAGGAAATAGAAATGGCTACATTACACAAAGTCTACCTCGTCTACAGCCCACTCTAAAGATGAGCTTATTATGGCTTACTGTGACATCATTTTCCTTTATAGCAAGATATATAGAACAGACAAGAGTCTGTATTCACGCATTTGGGTTTCTTGCAGAAAGACCCACCTGCAATTTTAGGTACAGCCTGTAGCATGACCGGCTGCTGTTTAGACAGCATGTCCTACTTTCTTCAACGATGACAAGGGGAAAAAGGTTAGCATGAAACACACTCTAAACTAGCTGGTGTGTTTTCCTATAAACTTTACCTACAAAGTATTAGTAATACTGAGTAAGCACGCAATGGATCAAGTAGCCACACCCTGCCACGCCCGGATTCCCTTCATGAGCCGGATGCTGGCAGGAGGTGGCTGGCTGGGCTTTCAGAAAGCACCCAGGTTTTCTAAAGTCCCTTATGTCTCCATTGACAGATTCAGAGACTGCTAGTGCTAAACAGGATCCAGTGGGTTATTTGACAAAGGAGGTAATTAAGGCCCCAAGAGATGAATGCTCAGTGTTCCACATTTTCTGCCCAATTGTCAGTATTCCAATTACACCACTGGTGCAACAAGTTAGATGTTGTGGAACATACAGGAGGGTAGCATGAGCTCTTCTGGTTTTCCTCTCCTGTCCTCCTGCCCAGCTGAAACCCCCATGGTGAGCCATTTTACCAGTGGCCTCAAAGGCCCAGAATCCGCAGCCTCGGCCAACTCCTCCAGGGGTACCTCTCTCCAGCAGGGGCTTTGCTGAGGGTATCCTGCACCTGCACTGACTAGGTTCCCCAAAGGCATACTGTCCATCATCTCCCCATCTCAGAGTGACCTTGCACCTCAGAAAACCTTCCCCTTCTCCTACTGGTCCCCTTCCCTGAAACTCCAGTCATGCTTGGGTCTCCCCCGCCTTTAAAAAAATAAAACTCGTATCTCAGTGAAACTAGAAAAAACAATCCCTATTTTGATCCTATAACCCCTCCAATCTACCCATGACACTCCCGTCAAAGGTAATTTTGGAAAGTACCCTCTGGAACAACCCTTTAAGAACTCTGTTGCTTATTAACTAATGTCTAAACTCACCTAACTGGCGGTCAAAGCCCCTCCACCCTTTCTCACGTCTCCTCCACATTTTCCCACACGCCCCATGCTCATCACCAAACAGAACTCCCTGTGGTCTCTACGGCTTAATGAGTGGCTCAAGCCATTTTTGGTGCTTGGAATGCCTCGGGCCACCTCCTCTCTTCTCACGTGGAACTGCCACCTATTGTCCCAGATCTGGTGCAAGTGTCACTTTTTCTAAAAGAACTGCTCTCTACTATAGCAACAAGTTAACTTCTGTCTTGCAAGACACACTTCGCTGTTCATTAATTCAACCAACATTTATTCAGCACTTGGGCACCAGATACTCTGCTGGGAATACAAAGACACCTGGAGTCTGAGATACAAATGATCAAATAGAGGAAAATTTGAATAGCGATATGTGCTTCTGGAAGAACAGCACTGTGGCTCCTCTTCTCCTGAGTAGACTGTACGCTGCCCAAGGGCAGAGGATGCGCCCTTTTCTTGAGGATCTTCCTCACCACTGAGTAACACGTGCGGATGCACAGAACTCTCAAGCTGTCTCAATTACAGGACAAATGTATGGTCATCTGTCTGCTTACCCTGGAGCAGACTGAGAATTTTTTTACATTCCCAGCAGCCAGTCCAGTGCCTGGCACGCAGCAGTCACTCAGTAAGTCTGAGGGATGGATGAATGAAGGGAAAGAAGGAAGCAAGAAGCAAACCACCACGACAGCAGGGATATCTGCCTTGTTCACCTTTGTGTCCCTGGAGCTCAGTACCGAGCTTGGCGCATCTTGGGAACATAACAAACATTGAGCAAATAGCCACAGCCATGGTCCTTGAAGAACCTGTCTTTCACCAACTGTCAAGTTTCTAGTATCTCCCAGCGCACAGCTGGAGGAAATGCTGTGGGCACGCTTAGGACAAGAAACAAAAGTCCTGGTTCCAACTCGGATAGGAGTGAGGCCTCAGCCTTGGTCTCACTTCATCCTCCCTTGCAGCTGCTCTACTAGGCAGAACTTAAGCACCCGACCCTCCCAAGACACCACTCCACCATTTAGGCAGGGCGTGGACTGAGACTTGTGAACAGTTCATAGAGAGGCTTAAAGTGACCAGGGCCAATGCCATCTTTTAGCTCAAGGCCAGGGGTACCCTCTGCATGGCCTTGCTGCTCTGGGTCAAGGCTCATTGGGCCAATGACCACCTTGCTCAGTTATCAATTTGGAAATGAAAAACAAAAGCTAAAAATAAAGTTCAGTGAAACTGTTCAAGGTTAATGGGATAGAAACTACAAAGAATTCGTGCCTGAGGGCAAGGCCCCTGGCTCTGGGAGATAGCACACAATCAGCAGGAGGCTGGCCAGCCCGCTGTACCCTCTTCTGGCCCCTTCTCAGAACTGCTCTACTGTCAGGGGCCTGCAGGACATGACTCAGTTCTTCATTTTGCCTCTGCCCCTGTGGCTTCAAATTCTTTCTTGAATATGGTGAGGTACAGATGCAGTTTCATGTATATAAATTTTATTTCCCTGACAAGAATATCTTCAAGGGAAAAAGTGGTGGTCTGGAGGTTTAAATACAATTTGCCACCGTGTTTAGTTAACAACATAACCAAAAACAGAAGTCAGCATTTTAAATTGGGAGATTGCAGAGCAAAATCCCGACTCCTTTTTTTTTTTTTTTTAAAAACTGAAAGGTCTAGCAGCCTGGGATCCACACACCCAGGGTAATAACAACTAGAGCTGAGCTGCCCCCTTTTCAGAAGGACCATGTGCCTGCCCGTTTCCCACTCCTTACTTTTTGATATTTTTACCTGCCTGGCCCTGTGAACACCTGAGCTTGGAAACCATATTTATCGAGTCAACCCAAGCTAAGCCCTGAGCATCATCCCTGACTTCACTCTTTCCCTCACTCCTCACATCAAATCAATCAGAAAGTTCTACTTATCTTTTAAACATTCCTGAAACTCTGAATTTTCCAAAACGATTCCCTCTGGTATTCACTCGCAGCATGTGTTAATCTCGCTGGGACTAAATTCCGTGGGTCCTCCACTCTGCCCGTCACTTAGCCCCTCATGTCCTCTCTCCACACACCTACTGTCATAAACCCTTCCTTCCTTCCCTCTTCCACCCCGCCCCCCTCACCCCGCTCTTTCTTCATCCTGCTTATCTGACAAACCACAGCTCTTGTTATAAATCTTAATCTCTGCTCATTCTGCACCTGTACCCGGGCTCCTGAATGTGGCTGGAGAAAAACACACTCACGGAGACCAAAACGACCAATTTTAAATTCACGACCCCTGATCTCAGGTGGGTCCTTAGGTTAGCCTTGGCAATCCTACTATATTTCCCTAGTCCATCATTCTTTCCCTGTCCTAGATGACTATTCCATATGTTGCCCTCTCTTTAGAAATCTCCTCACCACCAGTAGCTGCAAAACCATGCACTTTGTATTTCACCGAGAAAACAGAAGCGACAGAAGAATTTCCACACACTCCCACTTTCCTCAACCTTCCTGCATTTATGCCCACACTCTCTGCCCTTCTGTTTCTGTAGAGGAACTATCTACCCTTATTTACAGCAACTCCTACAGTTATCCTAGATCCCACCTTCTCTAACTTCCGCACCATCATTCCTCCAGTAGCTGTCTCTTCCTCTCCTTCATCACCTAACTTCCCCTCGCCACTAGGTCCTAACTGTCAGCAAACTGCATGCTAGGATTTCCCCATCTTTGAAAAAAACCCTCCTTCACCCCACCATCCTCCTCTGGGTTCTAATTTACTCCTCTGCTCCTCTTTGTAGGAAAACTCCCCAAAAGAGATGTCTGCAACTCATACCTACTCTCTGTAAAACCCATCTCACCAGGCTTTCATCCCTTCCACTCCATCAGAAACGCCAGGCCAGCTCCCTGGCCCCGCAGGCCAGTCCTCACGCACCAAGCATTCTTCTGCCTTGGAGCCTCAGCCCAGGCTAGCCTTCTGCTTGGCACACTTCTGCCCCAGCTGCAGATACCGGCTTCTGGCATCACTTCTTCCAGGCTTCCCTGGCCGCCGCCCTCTCACACACACATCTTGACACCACTTAGCCCCCTTCCTGGGCTTTATTTTTCCCCATAGCCCTTCCTGCCACATGGCATATTCTAAATTGGTTCAGCTGTTACCCACCTCTCTCTCCTCTCATTGGCTTTCTCATTAAGTTTTGAATATGACAGTGTGTGCAGGCTTTTATTCTAAATGACCTGTGGATATTCTGAGATCACAGAATACTCCTTGAGTTACCCAGAGCCTGCTAATTCGAAGTACACAACATGCCCTCTTTAGCAGTCTCCTCTCTGCAGGGAAACGTGTCTGCAGCTCTCAGATGGGTGCCTGGGAAGGCTGCTAGGAAGCACCTGAGGTGTGCCATCTCAGCACAGTAAACAGCTGTAACTCACTGCAGATCTTCAGACATCCTGATGGGATGGGTTACGCATAAACGTGCCACTTACTAAATCACATACAAGTATGTGCTGAGTGTAAAACTCTATTCAATCAGATGCTTGTCAACAATGTCTTCAAGATTATTTCATAATCCTTCAGAGGCTATAGTTACTTGGCATAAAATTTTTATAGGCATAAAATTTCTTTTGTCCAAATCACTCAAACTAATGTTTGGTTAAAAAGATGCCATTGTTTCTTCATCAACTGTCCAGGGAGGGGATAAGTAAAACAAGTACCTAGTGTACTCTGAAAAACTATTCCATCAAATGGTTCCCCTGTTATTTTTACATTAGAAAGACAAGAAGAGCCACTTTGGAAATCTCACCTAAGGAAATATGCCAAAACGCAGGAAAAACTATAGGCACATGATAATCAGCATTACATATTACAGCGTTTTGCATTACAGTAAAGCATTGCAAAGAACCTGATTTTCTAACCACAGTGATACAGAGTCATAAAACAGCAATGGCTCTACATTCATATGAAAAAAGGTGTCTCAAATGCTCTGTATACCACAACTTTACATTTTTAGAAACACTGAAAGGAAAGACACGGAGATGTTAAGAGTGATTGTGTGAAGGTATTTTTTTCTCTTTTCCCTAGTTCCCCAAATTTATCATTTTGCTTCTTTAATTTAAATGTGCTACTAAATTTCAAAATTAAGAAAATATAGACAATCTTGACACGTGTATTAACATGAAAAAGCTCGACTGCACTTGTCATTTTGCGGACGACTGGGTCTTGAGACTGGAGTCCACATCCTGTTCCAAGTCCCCACTCATTTCTAACTTTCTCATTCAATAGCTTCAGACAATCTTCTCTACTTGACAGTGCTGATTTAATTTCCAAGTAGTTTAGATTTCTACATAAGTTACAGCTTAAAAATATACAACAGAAAAATATATACAGAAGGTAACAGACACCTTAAAATGTTGCCTCTTTCAACAGACTGAATTATATACAAATACCTATCAATATCACCTTTTTATGCAACAGCTATTTCCTTTATTGCCCATCATGTTTTTAATTATAAAGGAATGATACACGCATTTTATAAATGCAAAGACTGAGAGACAAAGTGAGCAGTTATTGTCTCACTAAAAATGCCCCAGTGTAATGAATAACAAGAAAAAAAATCAAATTGTGCACTTTAAATACATGCTATTTATTGTATGTCAACTGTATCTCAATAAAAGTTCTTAAAATTCCACAGTGTATCTAGAATTTTATACAAAAAGTTGCAATAATTTTGTCAAACTAACATTAATTCAGCCATTTATACAACAAATATTTAGATGTCTCAAATGTAAGGTGCTTAGTGCTTTATAGAAATGTATAAATATACAGTTTTAGTCCTCAGGGAGCTTATGGTCTGGAAACAGTGATACGCACACCTGGCAACATCACCAGGTGACTAAAATTGGAACGTAACACCATTTTATTTACCCATGTGTTCTTACCACCTGGCAAAGTGTGTCACCATTCTCAGGTGCTCGATAAATGCTGGCTGAATAGACGATTAAATGAAAAATGTCACAAGAGATTATAAAAAGCAATAAAGGAAGAAGAAATCCACTTGGACCAGCAGGACTAGGGACAGAAATGGAGGCAGAATTGAGAAGAGGCTTAAGACAGGCAGGTGAGATTAACATTGGAACAGCTGGAGCCAGTAGTAAGAACCTGCTTTTCATTCTGTGAGACACAGAGTGCCACTGAATATCTTTAAACCGGAAAGTAACATGATATATATTACACTGGAAAAAATTAACCTTACCTTCTACATTTAGGATAGCAAGTGTGGAACTTGGTTCAGAGGCTACTGCAATAGTTCGGGTAAGAAGAAATAAGGTACTAAAACCCAGGAGGCTCAGGAGGATAGAAAGGAAATAGACTTACGGTATGTGCCTAACTGGGCAAGAGCTGCTGTTTTAAATACCATTTCCTATTTAGATTCAACTGATATTAAGTTCTTCCTATTACATATGACACCCAGACTGGAAATGTCACCTACTCAAGGGGCAGTACTTTTGCCCCCCATGTTATAGATGAAGGGACTATGTATCCACAGGACACTCAGCAAGTAAGTGGTGGGAAAAACAAATCAAACCCAGGTCTCTTAACTACAGTGTTCTTCCTGGTTTATGACAAATGTTCATCCTAATGAGATTTCTGTGTATGACAATCTAGAACTAGAATCTAAAGCTTGTCACTCCAATGCCAATATCATTTGCCTAGAACACTTTGCCTCTGATGGTCCTAGACGTGACTCTGGAGAGTCCACGTTTTCATTTGGATTAGATAATTTGACTCAATATACCTTTCCCATCTCTTACCCAGTTCCCTGTCCCCACATACTCTACATTCAGCTATTCAACATCTCCTCCTTCACAGATCCTGAATAAATTCTCTCCTTATCCCAAAGCCATTTCCTCATCTGTACAAGGAGGGTAACAGTACCAAGTCATATAGAGACATGCAAAGCACATAGAATAATGTCTCACATAAAGCAGATGCCAAATAAATGTTAATTAATTACACCTGCCTCCTCCAACCTTATTTGTCTTTTAAAGTTCAGTTCACATCAACTCCCTGGATTGCTCCGGAAAGAATTAATGGCTCCCTCTTCAATTGTTGTGATTTAAATATTTTTCATAGTCTCATTTATGAAATTTATATCCTGGCTAAAGTACACACGCCTATTCCTCCAATTCGAACGCAAAGGTAATGTTTCATTTATATTTTTATCCTCGATGAGGATAATGTGATGGGTATAGTTGGTCCCAAATAAATAACTGCTGAATTCATTCAGGTATACTCTCATTAGTCAATCACTAATTAATTTTAAAATAAATTTGCAGGGAAGATGATTATACAACACACATGATTAGAACAAATATATCTATAAGTGCCACACTCAGTAAGTTAGTCTCACTCACCTACGACATAGGAAAAAAGAAAAAATTCCTTGAACATAACACTATAAATAAAGCAACATCATGGGTTTAATGAAGAAATTTGCTTTTGTTATATCTTCGAAGTACACAACCTCACAGCATAAGATACCATCTCATCCAGTTTCCTATCCATGTCCAAATCCTAACAGAATCACCTAGATTGAGCATGTCCAAAGTCTGTTAGAAGCAGACTGCAGGCCAGTTCTAGTGTTTAACAAATATTTCCTTATATTGAGCTTAAGTCAGTCTTCTTATAACGTCTACTCATTAATTCTAGCTCTGCAATTTATATTAATAAGGTTTCTACCCCAAGGAAATCTATAATTGGAACCACAGTCTTCTAAATTGCAAGCTGCATTCTCTCTCTACAGTTCAAACAAAAGAAGAGGAAAAACTATTGAACTTATAGCAGGAGAAAAGTTTTTAATGCTTATTTTCTTTTAGCTCAAGTGATGAGAATGGGTGTCAATGGACTAGAGATAAATGTGCTAGAAGAGCAGTAGACAAAGTCTAGCAGCCAAGTGCAATGGTCAGATACAGAGCAGCGAGGTACACAGAAGTGCACATAAAAACAGCGCCTGCAGTCAGACAGCTGTGCTTATTGGACAACCTAACGCTTCATGGGCTACATCCCATCAGACTTCAATACTTCCACATCCTCCCACCCTACGATGACCACAGTTTCAGGCTGTATATGGTTTCAAACTAGAGGATATTAATAGCTGAGTATGTTCTCATTCTTTCTGCTCTCTGTCCAATGAGCCCATGAAGACTCTCAGCAGGTTCAATGCATCTCAGATACATTCAAACACAACCTAGAATTTGAAAATAAAAAACAAACAGAATACTATGGTCTAAAGGATGGGATCACTACTTGCATAATGAAACAGCCCCTGTCATCTGGGCTTAGCTTTCTTCTTATATTATTTGCTTATCAAGGGGTGTTACAACATGGCCTTACAGATCAGAAAGGCAGCCTTGGAGAGCAACTGTTGACCACATAAAATCTGCTGAACACCCTTTGTCCCATCCTTGGAAAACAGATCTGAGGATTTAAAAAGGATTGTTAGTTACATCATTACTGTCTCAGAAAACCTAAAAGTAGATTTTTCAAGAGGCCACATTCATTGGCTTCTGAGAATTTTTACAGAGTGATTTTGTTTAGTCATGGCAAGTATACAGCACTGGATTATCAGTAGATAATATTGAAGATGAGAAAGTTAAATGATCATGCAATTTATTTATAGTGTTATCATTCTGAATACTTTTTTTCACTTTTGGATTTCTGCTACTGTTATCATTTACACAAAAGCAACTCCTACTTCCCAATGTGCTCCTGTCAGCCCTGCTCACGCTTCTATAAAAGGGAAGACATCAAGCTTACTCATGTTAGGAGACTCTGACATGCCTCAAGATAAAGCAGAAACATACTTCCTTTCAACTATTACTAGGATTTCTTCAGCTTAGGAACAAGCACCAACACTATGAAATGTCCTGCTTCTAATTAAATATACCCAGTTTACTGGTGAAGAGTTTTTGCAAAATAATGTGGCCATCTATCAATGTTTGCAGTGACCATCAGTAAAACTCAGACAATACCACGTCACATATATCACATGTTGGACCCATTAGGGTCAATTGTAGTGAAAGACTACACTAGCCAGTTTAATGTCATGTTATCCTGGAATTCAAAATCCACTTTCCTTTAAAAAAAACAAAAAAACAAAAAACAAAACTGGAGAGGGGGTAAATAATAAGAATTACTTTCCTAGACTAAGCTATAAAAAATTTATGAAATAATAAGAGCAGTAAACACCATTCCATTTACAAATGAGGAAACTGAGGCAAAGAGAAGCTAAGTAACTTGACCAAGGTCAAAAAGCTGGTAAGTGGCACAGGGGAATCCTAACACAGGTAATGCTTAAAAATCACAATGGAAAAAAAATGAAAATTTCTTCTAAAATGCACTCTTTCTGTGTGTTCCTTTTTCCAGGCTCCCTCTTCCCACAGGCCTGAAGTAAACACTTGTCAGTATCTAAGACACCCCCCAACCAACTCCAATCTGAAACCTCTGCGCTCCTGCACAATCTGTTACAGCAGCCATTAACCAAACATGGCTACTTAAATTTAATTTTTTAAATTAAATTAAAACTAAACAAAATGAAAATTTCCATTACTTGATCATAGGACGCACTCTTCAAGTTCCAGTGGTGACCCTATTGGAGAGCAGATAAAATACTTCTACCTTTCCAGGAAGTTCTACTGGGTATTCAGCTGCCTGACAAACTTTTTCCGTAAAAGGTCAAATAGTAAATATTTTAGGCTTTGCAGGCTGTATGGTCTTTGTGGCAATTACTCAACTCCACCAGTGTACTGCAGGGCAGTTATAGACAAAACATAAACAAATAAACATGGCTATGTTTCCAAAAAGTAGGCAGCTGTCCCACGGGCCACAGATTACCAACCCTTATTTTAGATGAGTCGAGTTTCCATGTATATTTCCCTCTAGTTTTGGACCTGCAACTTCTCTTCTTTAACCAGTGGAAAAAAGAATTGTAATAGGATTACAGACTCTTTCTGTGCTCTCTGTGGAGAGAAACATGCATCACATAACTTCCTCATTTCATCTGAAAATCAGATTTGGAATCTGCAAAGGCTGCTTTAGTAGGTCTAAGGTGGAGTCCAGAAACCCGCATGTTAAATGAGCCCCCAAGGTGCTTTTAATCCTGGTGGTCTGTGGACCACAGTATGGAAAACACTGCTAGCCTTTCAAACACTAGGCGGGAGAAGGGATGAAGAGTTAGCTGATAAATTCCCCTCTAGTGGGTGTAATCCCAAACCATAGAGAGAGAGCCATCACTTAACCCCAGCAGTTCCAGGAGTGTCCAAGAGTCACTTGAGCAGATTAGAGGGCAAAGGAGGTCTCAAAATGGCTCCAGCAGAAAAGAGCTCAGGGCAGAAGGAGGCCTGGGGAAGGCAGGTGTCTGCCTGGCTTGGAAGGCAGGGGACAAAGAAGCTTTTCAAAAGGATCTCAGGAGCCAACATGCTCGACGCCACCACGCTCCCAGCCGGTGAAGACCCACCCTATTTAGTGCTCCTGGAGCCCAGAAGCAGCACAAGGAATCTTCAAGGGCCTATCTTTATTTTTTCTTCCTTCATTAATGGATTCCTTCATGATTAGCTGTGACCATGTGCAAGTTCCTCAACATCTTGGTGCCTCAGTTTCCTTATAAAATGAAACAAAGCCTACAAAGGTTCCTGTGAAAATCAAATGAATTAGCATTTGTGAGGCACTCAGAATACTGCTTGGCACAGAGTAAGTGCTTTATAAGTGTTAAAGAAATAAAAATGCCATTTAAGATTTAATAATCCCCACCTATCCTTCTCAAAGTCTTCCAAAAAACTGCAGAGGAAGGAACACTCCCAAAACTCATTTTATGAAGCCACCATCATCCTGATACTAAAACCAGACAAAGATACTACAAAAAAAGAAAACTACAGACCAATATCACTGACGAATTTAGATGCAAAAATCCTCAACAAAATACTAGCCAACAGAATCCAACAGCACATTAAAAGGATCATACACCATGATCAAGTGGGGTTTATCCCTGGAATGCAAGGATTCTTCAATATATGCAAATCAATCAATGTGATACACATATTAACAAACTGAAGGACAAAAACCACATGATCATCTCAATAGATGAAGAAAAAGCTTTTGACAAAACTCAACACCGATTTATGACAAAAACTCTCCAGAAGGTGGGCATAGAGGGAACCTACCTCAACATAATAAAGGCCATACATGACAAACCCACAGCAAATATCATTCTCAATGGTGAAAAACTGAAAGTATTCCCTCTAAGATCAGGAACAAGACAAGGATGTCCACTCTCTCCACTACTATTCAACATAGTTTTGGAAGTCCTTGCCACAGCAATCAGAGAAGAAAAAGAAATAAAAGGAATCCAAATTGGAAAAGAAGAAGTAAAACTGTCACTGTTTGCAGATGACATGATACTATACAAAGAAAACCCTAAAGATGCCACCAGAAAACCACTTGAGCTAATCAATGAATTTGGTAAAGTTGCAGGATACAAAATTAACACACAGAAATCTCTTGCATTTCTATACATTAACAATGAAAGATGAGAAAGAGAAATTAAGGAAACAATCCCATTCACGATTGCAACAAAAAGAATAAAATACCTAGGAATAAACCTAACTAAGGAGGTAAAAGACCTGTACTCAGAAAACTATAAGACACTCATGAAAGAAATCAAAGATGACATGAACAGATGGAGAGATATACTATGTTCTTGGACTAGAAGAATCAACATTGTGAAAATGATTATACTACCCAAAGCAATTTACAGATTCAGTGCAATCCCTAGCAAATTACCAATGGCATCTTTCACAGAACTAGAACAAGAAATTTTACAATTTGTATGGAAACACAAAAGACCCCAAATAGCCAAAGCAACCTTGAGAAGGAAAGACGGAGTTGGAATCAGGCTTCCTGACTTCAAACTATGCTACAAGGCTACAGTGATCAAGACAGTATGGTACTGGCACAAAAACAGAAATACAGATCAGTGGAACAGGATAGAAAGCCCAGAGATAACCTATGGTCAACTAATCTATGACAAAGGAGGCAACGATATACAGTGGAGAAAAGACAGCGTCTTCAATAAATGGTGCTGGGAAAATTGGACAGCTACATGTACAAGAATGAAATTAGAATACTCCCTAACGCTATACACAAAAAGAAACTCAAAATGGATTAAAGACCTAAACGTAAGTCCAGACACTATAAAACTCCTAGAGGAAAACATAGGAAGAACACTCTTCCATGTAAATCACAGAGAGATCTTTTTTGACCCGCCCCCTAGAGTAATGGCAGTAAAAACAAAAATAAATAAGTGGGACCTAATGAAACTTCAAAGCTTCTGCACAGCAAAAGAAACTATAAGCAAGACAAAAAGACAACCCTCAGAATGGGAGAAAATATTTGCAAATGAAGCAACCAACAAAAGATTAATCTCCAAAATATATAAACAGTTCATGCAGCTCAATATCAAAAAAACAAACAACCCAATCAAAAAATGGCCAGAAGACCTAAATAGGCATTTCTCCAAAGAAGACATACGGATGGCCAAGAGGCACATGAAAAGCTGCTCAACATCACTAGTTATTAGAGAAATGCAAATCAAAACTACAATGAGGTATCACCTCACATCGGTGAGAATGGGCATCATCAGAAAATCTACAAACAGTAAATGCTGGAGAGGGTGTGGAGAAAAGGGAATGCTCTTGCACTGCTGGTGGGAATGTAAACTGATACAGCTACTATGGAGAACAGTATGGAGATTCCTTGCAAAACTAAAAATAGAGTTAGCATATGACCCAGCAATCCCACTCCTGGGCATATACCCAGAGAACACCATAATTCAAAAAGACACATGCACCCGAATGCTCACTGCAGCACTATTTACAACAGACAGGACATGGAAGCAATTTAAATGTCCATCAACAGATGAATGGATAAAGAAAATGTGGTACATATATACAATGGAATATTACTCAGCTGTAAAAAGCAATGAAACTGGGACATTTGTAGAGACATGGATGGACCTAGAGACTGTCATACAGAGTGAAGTGAGTCAGAAAGAGAAAAACAAATATTGTATATTAACACATATATGCGGAATATAGAAAAATGGTACAAATCAACCGGTTTGCAAGGCAGAAACAGAGACACAGATGTAGAGAACAAACATATGGACACCAAGTGGGGAAAGCAGGGAGGGTTGCGGGGGAATGGATTGGGAGATTGGGATTGCCATATATACATTACTAATAAGAAAAAAAAACCAAATTGTATACTCTAAATATATGCAGTTTACTGTACGTTAACTGTATCTCAATAAAAGTTCTTAAAAAAAAAAAGATTTAATTATCCCCTCCTATGTGTCAGGTATAGTATTAGATGTAAAGATACAAAAATAAAGAGCACCTTGGAGGAGATAGAAGTGAAAATGTTGTCCAATGCCGTATTTATAAAGCACAGGGTGCTGTGGCGACTCAAAAGAGAAAGTTCTAGAGCACTGCTGCACTGTTGTACATACAGTGCGTATTACTGCACTGTATACTCAGTTAAGACGGCAAATTCACGTTATGTGCTTTTTACCACAATAGTAAAAACATCACAAATGAAAATAAAGAAGAGGATGTGAAGAGACGAGACAGGAAGTTGACAGGTAGTTTCAGGCTGGACAGAAGCAGGAGGGATGCACTGGGGATGTGATGGAAGTCTCAGTTTCTAAGTGGACAACTGCATTCCACGCACTGGGGACGAAGCCCAGAGACGCGACTAGGAGTTGGGCCAGTGACCTGAGATGGTGTTTACTGTGCATTATTAAACCTCTAGCGATTGTGGAAAAAACAAAACATCAACCCCCTCCCTGGAAATTAATATTATTTATCATATTATATATATAAAACTATAACTATAGTTAATATTTAATAATACACTACTGTATATTTGAAACTTGCTGAGAGAAGGTGTTAAAAGTTCTCATCACAAGAAAATAGACTGTAACTGTGTGGTGATGCTAACTAGACTTATTGAGGTGACCATTTTGAATATATACAAATCTCAAATCATTATGTTTTATACCTGAAACTAATATAATGTTACATGTCAATTACACCTCAATATAAAAAATATCAATCAGAAAATTGGAGCCTTTTTTTCTTAAAAGAAAATTGGGTGTTTAGCCCTCCCATTTTTCTTCCAGGATAAAACAGTTTCAGAAACACTCTTTAGTAATGACTTTCGCTGCAGATTTATGTGGTTGGTATGTTTTGTGACATGTGATAGTATCTTCCTAGAAATGAAAATTTCTCATCTTATTGAAAAATAAAAGTCTTATTACTATTCTAACAAACAAACAACAACAACAAAAACCTAAATGTCGAGAGTATGCCCAGTGGCCCAGGAGGCCTCAGGCCACCTGGCCACTGGCCTGCATCCTCCTCTGAACTATGTCTTCTCTTTGCCCCTTCTCCCTGCCCCCACCTCGGCTCAGCTAGGGTGCCCTTCTCCAAACACACAGCTGCTGTGCGGCATCTACACCTGTGTTTCCTCTAACCAGAATGTTCCTGATATCCCACCTGGCTTGTACCTTCACTTTCGCCAGGTCTCTGCTCAAGTGTCACCTAATCAGAAAGGCCCTCCGTGACTCCCAGCACCCCTTCTCCCACTGCTCTGTCTCCTTTTCATGCCTGATTTCTCTTATTAGCACTTACTACAGGTGAGCTAACAGATTCGCACAGAACGTCTACTTACTAGCCCCATTCTCTCTCCGGTCTCTGGGAGGATCAGGACTTTGTTATACTCACTACTTTTCTCCAGCTCCCAAAACAGGGTGTGGTGTTCAGCAAACGATCAAAAACTATTTATGACATGAAATAATAACATGAAGAACACTTAATGGACCCTTATTATATTATGGTATTTTTGTAAAAGCCAGGTAGTCAAATGTTATACAGCCTCTCACTTTTAATCAAAAGCATATTTTAAAACTTATAATCTAGTAAACTCCTCCCGTATTAAAAAAATCAGATAGCAATATCTAACTGTCAAGAGGACATCTGAATTTTGAATCAAGTCAAAAAATTCTACCTGGTTACTTAACATATAAAGTAACACTGGTTTACAGAAGTTGTCTTGTTACACACACCCAGATCAGCAACACAGCTGGAAACAGAGACACCTTTTCCTTCTCACAGACTCTACTGAGTCTTCAGGACCAAATGATTCAAATTCCACTTATGAGATAACCCTATCATGGAAACTACTGAAATGACAGTCATAGCAAAATCTTACTAGAACCAAGACTTAAACTGATATATTATATAAATAAACTCTCATTATTCAATTCAGCCAGCCTCCTCTTCTACCAACCTCTTAATATCTTCAGCCTGTTTCTTAAGGCATTATCCTTATGTTTATCTATGAACATCACAGATACTCTTTAAATGCCACCTTTTGGTTATAAGTCAAATTAAACATCTACATTCAGATTTTTGTATACTTTATCACTACTAGATGATACTGACATCCCATGTCAGTACATACTGAATGGAGAGGGAGGCAGGATCCACGTGGCCCTAATCCTGAGCAAGGATTTTTTTTTCCCAGTGATAAAGTCATTGCAGTATAACAATAATCCTCATTGCTCTTGATATAATGAGGCACATCCAAGTACAGCACCTCTGCTCAATAAACAACAGAAAAAGTTTCGTAATTATGAAGGAACAATGAAGGGAAATAGATTTATCACTTAGGGGGCATATGGTCCAATTCTATCTTGTTACAGATGAGGAAACTGAAACCCAAATAAGTTAAAAGATTTGTCTAAAGCCATACAGCTAGTTTTTGAAAGAGCCACAGCTAAAACCCTAGCCTCCTGCCTCCCAATCCAGAGTTCTACATTTACAAGCTTGATAATCCACACAAATTGGGCTTTTTCCTCCGAGTTTTTCCCTTTAATGATCTTTTAGGTTTTGTGTAGAGGAAAATTAGTCATAAGACAAAGTGCCCCCAGACTTTCTGATCATTAAGTGCCCCATAAATATTTGAGCGAACTGAACCAAATCTGGATACGACTTATCCCCATAAGATGCAGAATGCTTAATACTTAAGGCTATCCCATTTGTGATTTTTGGTTCCCGTGGTGATAGATAACATTTACTGCTACATGTGACCTGGCTTACATCCATGAACAAGCATTTCCTGACGAATGGCAACTCCCACAAGACATAATTTCCCAGATATTTTAAACTGCTGATGAAGGAAAAACATTCCCCATAGAAAAGATTAATAACTGATTAGATCATTCAGCATTGAAAGGTGCTCTGAGTTTGCTATGATATAGCTGATATTGTGCCCTTATAAACTGGTTTTAGGAACATAAGGGTAAACATCTGGGCTTTATTAGCAAACTTAACAGACAGGATTATAAAATTTAAAATTGTAAGGACCACACCATAAATTTGATTCAATAGTTTTCAATTCTACACAATGACAAAGATGTATTTCATATTTTAATTTTTCAACCATGACTTTTAGCTTTACAGAGGGTCCTGTTTTATATGATAGTGACACCCCCCTTCTACTATATCCAGCATATTTGGAACACAACAATGCTGTTAGTCCACAGTGGATGTAAACATGGACTGATGCACAAAGGAGAAGCAATGGAAAAGAGCCATGAGCTTCAATGGCCACCTAGTCCTTCACTGTCTTCAGCTGCTTTTTACAAGGAGTAGTTCTATAAGAACTAGACTTACCAAAAATGTTCCAGGTATTAGGTCATTAAAAATATAAGAGGAACCTAAAAAGGGTTTATATGTAATTATACTTTCAGAAATATGTTTGTTCTCCTAGCATCATCTTCCCAGAAGGCTGTAATATAGAAACTGATTTTAATTTCCTATTTTGCAACTTTGTGTTGACAGCTTCAAGGGGTTGTTGAGCTAGAGGGAAGGGGTCAAATATTTTCCAGAGAAGACAGGTTGCATCAGTATCTTGATGTTCCCTGGATCTCTATGATCGCTCCCCTGTGTGATTACAGGAGCCCGTACACACTGTTTCTAAGAACATTTCAACAAAATTGCCTTTGGTGAGAACAAGACAACTGTTCACAGTCTGGACAGAATAAGTAAATCTTCTGCACTAGAAGCCTGGTTTTAATATGGCTTTAAAAACCATTTTATTCATCTCAGGTCACAAACCATTTCCACCTAAGACTTCCAAGATTCTATCCCAATTTCAACCCTACACTCTCCCAACTTGTGGAAATTAAGCAAAATACTACTAATTAAGAGTTAAACCACTTGAAGTTTTCACTCATGCAAGCTTTGAATGAACATTGTAAGTACTTATTATATACCTGGCGCAGTGCAGGAGGTAGAGTGGCGGGCGCCCTTAGCCATGCACATTCACGTGAGAGGAGAGGGACACAGTTGGGGAAGGTAACGAAACACACCAGTATTCACTTCAGGGAAACCCAGGTGTATTAAGCAAGCAGAGAGAATCCAGATGAAAGTTAAATAGCTAAACACAGATACTGTTCAGTTTCTTCAAAGGACAGCACAGAGGTCCTTAAACATCAACTGGATCTATTTCTCGCCATATGGCCATCCTTATGGAAATTCTCTTGGAAGTGTGGAATGAAGAAACCAAAGAAGAACAGACTGCTAAGGTGTTTGGTACAGAATACAATTGGGTTGATTCATGTCTTGCCTCTTCTGTAACAAACAAGTGAACAAAGTTCTGGTCATTACAGTACAAGGACCCCCATAAAGATTAGAGATAGGTGACTAATTGCCTCTGGGCTGTTTCAGACCTCATGTTTTAGCAATGAGTGATTTGGCCCGGAAGGAACACGCAACATCTCTGAAAGCAGCTAACAGAATACTCTCTGTGTTCTGCTTCTAGATAATAAGCCATCTATCGTGCACCCAGGGTAACTCCATTCAACCAGCTCTTACCATGAAAGTACCATTAGCACCATACTGTTTGCTGTCTGTGGTTACATTTCAACCAGAGTACTTGGGGCTAAACAACTTTCATTTAAATTGGAGACAATATATTTTCAGGAAAGTATTATGTATAGACCTAAGCCATATTCTAATTTATAAAAGATAAATTTGAAATTCTACAAGAGACTGCCAAGTACTAAGGAAGAGATCATTCAAGGAATTGAGCTATACTAGGTAAACAGAGGTATAATGGCCCCAACGCCAAAAGAAGGCAAAAGCTATAGATGCCCAAAAGCAAAACTCGAGAAATATGAGACAGCATCTGAAAGCGATAACAACAAAAAAAGACAAAAGCATAAAAAAAAAAAAAACCAACCCTCAAAATAGTTTTCAATGGAGTTTTACTACAGAAAAGAGCCATTGAAGTTACTGAAATAAATCTGTCTACCATCTGACCAAACCACAGATAACCAGATATTATGGGTCATCGACATGTTCCAACTGCAAATCACCAGAAAGTTTTAAAATGAAGTCAACTGACATACATCATTAACTCTCAAGATGATAGTTAAGGCTGTCTTGTTAATATCCCTGAAAGTAGCAGAAACAAGAGTGTTAATGAGAAACAAACTCCAATGCTATCAGACCTAAAGATAATTATACTTTATATAAATTAATGTAAATGCAAATAGTCTAAAAACTCTAAGCTTTGAATTCTATTCAAAACTATCTGAAGTCTAAGCGTAAATATATTTTTTTAGGAGAGGTAAGAGGATCTCTCCTGAATATCTTAGCCCCCAAACACCATTATCTATAGGCACTTAGAAGAAAAGTGTGTTTCCATGTGTTTTTAATTAATCATTAATAAGGCTCTAAACACCAATTAAACCTTAGGTAATCATCTACTAACTTTTTAACAAAGTAGAAACTTTGTTACATTGTATCACCCATGAAACTGTGACATTTAACCCTAGATATATATAAGATAATTTGACTCTGTAAACGTAAGACAGCTGCAAGAGAAGACTGAAGATATTCATCATACCAAATGCTTGGGGTCTGTACCTTCTGGCAGGAGCAAATTAACTTTTCTTCACTGGCATTTTATCTGTAAACAACTTACATAACTTTGCAACCTTGAGGCACTAAACGCAGGAAACAACTTCATCATCTATCACTACAATGCAACATTACTAAGTATCTCAACTCAGAAATAGATTTTGAAGTAGAATAAAGTTCAATTCTATGCCTAAATTGAAGGTAGGAGTCTAAATGTAATTGTTCCACTAATAAAATGTTGCGACTACTACTGGTTCACTTAAAAATGATCAAACTGAACAAATATCCATAAGGCTGAATTTGGAGGGGTACCTAGTTCCACCCTGTTATTGCTCCCTACAGGGTCTGTTTCCTTTAAACTAAAACTTTATCTTGAGGAATCTTGTAGCTAAGGATGGGATGGAAGTTGGAATATACAATCGGGAAAACATCTGCATTATCAGGTGCAGGCAGGCACATGCATGACAATGATAAAGGTCAATTTAAGACACTTACTGATCATTGAGTAAGACTTTGACTTCACAACACCATGGAATGACAGGTAGCGGAGTATTAATTGCTACATGCTAATAAGGAAAGCACAGAGGCAGACTGGATATGTAATCAATGGAGTCACACCAAATGAAGGTCAAATGACATTAAGGCATTCATAATAATGTCTTCATAATGGCATGAAAGTATTATAGAACAAAGGTTTTGTTTCAGTGGTTCAAAAATGTACAGAGAGGCGACAATGATAAGAAAAGGATTTATGTACAAGCTGTTTTCAAAACAGTGTAAATGAGTCATTTATACTATCTACTGACTTCCTTCAGCAGTCTGACAGTTGGCTGTATGCTGAAACTGTAAACATTTTCCACATCTGCAGAAACTAAAATTCACAAACATTATATTCCTGTTCCTGATTCCAGCAATTGCTGAATTAGATGCATATTGGATGTTGATTTCAGTAACTCTGGAATGCTAGCCTTATCTTTGAACGTGGATCACACTAGCAAGAAAATTGGAAATCATTAAAATCATTAAAATTGTAATTCAAGGACTGCTCGCTGGCAGAACTGTGGTCTCATGGTCCTGAGACAGCAAGCCTTCAAAGTCCATAATGTGCTTCTGAATAACGTATTTATTGCCAACAGGTATTTTTTGCATTACTAGTATCAAAATCAAGACTCTTGTGCATTAAGTATATATGAGGACCCAAGGCAACAACTTTATATTATTTTTAAAAAATCAACAGAGGTGATTTAGTCTCAGCAAAAAAGCATTCACCGTGTTTAACTTGAATTTTAATGGCTTAAAATATTGTTTGCATGTACTGGTGATTTTTAAAAATGTTTTAATAGCTGTATAAAAGTTATAAGCACAAGGAGTATATATTTTATTTCATGTTTGTACATATTTAGTACAATTAAGCAAAGCTACTTTAAGTTAACAAAAGGAGTTGGCTGAAATGCATGTGTGGGCTGTTTGACAAACCCTACTATAAGCAATAATATGGAGGTGATTTGGAATATATTCATTCATTCAAAAAACATTCAAGATCCTACTGTGTGCAAGGTACTAGGATACCGTGTGGAACAAGACAGACATGTCTATGCCTTTAAGGGGCTTACAATCTATTACAAAAGGCACACCAATGTAACAAGTGAAATGCCAGAGAGGTAGAAGGTACCACAGAAACAAATGGCAAGGGGACTTTAGTTTAGGGGGTGAAGAGGACTACCTGAAGGATATGACATTTAAGTTAAGAAAAAAGGAAGAAACAGGAGTTAGCTAGACAAAAGTGAAGCAGCAGAGGGGGAAAGAGCGTTCTCAGCATCAGACATACTCTGAAGGCTTGTCATGAAAGCACAGTAGATTAGAGGAACAGAAAGAAGTTCTGTGAGGCTGTAAGTGGAGTGTGAGTCTGGAGTATGCTAGGGGGTGAGGCAGGGCAAGAGCTGTAGATTCCAGATAGAGGCAGGGACTTCCTCTTGCAAGGTCTTGAAGACTTCTTGTGGGGTCTGGCTTTTAACTCCTTAGGCAGGAGTTCTGAGGACGATGAGAAGTCACTGGAGGGTTTTACATAGGTCACTGAGTTCTGTTTTGTAAAAACCCCTCAGACTTCAGCATGTACAGAGCACTGGAGGTCAAGGTCACGGAGGGCAGCTGGAAGCAGCTGCAGCAGGCCAGGCAAGACAGGACTGTGGCCCCAGGGGAGTTCTGCACTGCAGCAGCATACTGGAGAGTTTTAAGAGATAAAATTTAAGAATTTAAATGTAAGAATTTAAGTTTAAGACAGAATTGAGACAACCTGGTAACTCATTGCTGGTGGGAGTTAAATGAGTTAAATATTATGGAAAATAGCCAAGTGGTAACTAACGGGTGGATGGTGTCTTTCACCAGATGGAAGAAGAACTGCAAATTCTTGTAAGTTGAGGACCACCTGCATTCAAAGCCTGCTTTGTACAGTTGTTTGAAAAAGTATTTTTGTTTTTCTTGCAATTTCATACCTCTGCATCTATTATAAACAGTTTAAAAAAATACTACTGACTTGCATAATCACTCACACCCAGAGGCGGCAATATTCAAAACAAGCCTGTGTTCTTTTTGGAAAGTCTTGGTTCAAAGACAAAAATCTGAGAAGACAAATCTTTTGATCCTTCCTACTGACTCGGTGCTTCAATGCAAACCCCAGCACTATGGAAGACCTTTCTTTCATGGGACAATGGGCAACAGCTCAACACAGGCACTTAGGTTTAAGAGGCTCCCACTTCACACTTCATGCCTTAGAATCATGGATTTAAATATCAAAAGCACTGGGAATTCAAGTTCAAGTGACCAATGCACCTGGCAGAATTTAACCCAGCATTAAAACTCTCCACGCAAATTCACAATTTGCTAAGAACAGACAACTCTGGGAAAAGTTTTCCCATGACCCACTCCCTCACAAACGTTTTTAATATTTCAAAAATGCTTAGAAACCGGAACAAAGCAATTAAAAAATCTCAAAGGGTCAGAGCAACTGGAATTAGCTTAAGAATGCATTGTACATGAAAGACACCAAGGCTCTATAAACAGGGCATCTTCTTCACACCAAAGCACAAGAAGACAAAGGGAGAACTAAACTAACACAGACCACAGAAAATATCACATGAAAGGAAATTCATGTCTGGCCTAGCCTACAAGAGAAAAATCTCAAATACACAGGCTTGGTTTCTGTGGGCTCCCTAAAAAGCAAGGAGTAAAAAGAGGAGAATCAGTTTTAGTATCATGAGAGACAGACCTTTATTAATGTGCCAGTTTATTAGGGTTACTAAGGAAGCAAATAGAAGCACAGGGTCCAGGCCACACTCCCGTGCCTCTGTCTCCACACAGCTCGGCCCAGTATCCATTCACCTCACTGCACAACCTACATTCCAGGTCTGCCTCTACTTCCTTCCCCAAGGGCCACAGATGGGAAGACTACTGACATGGGTGACCAATGATTTAATCAACACTTGTGTCATATTTATTATGTGTCAGACACTATACTAAATGCCTCACACATAAGAACCCACTTAATCATAACTACTGCACAAGGTAGGCACTATGACTATTCTTGTTTTACACACAGGGAGCTGAGGCATGGGAATTTTGGCTATAAAATTTGCCCAAAGTCAAAAAGCGTTATTAAGTGATACAGCTGAGATTGGAACCCACTTTTAATCATCTGAGCTATGAAGAGCTATAAAGGATATTTTAATTTTCTCCTTCATTTTCATATTTTTTGCAATGAGGATTTACTACTTTTAAAATAATGAAAAAACTAAAAGACCACTTTTACTTTGAAATACCAAACCAAAAATAAATAAATAAAAACGAGGCCTCAAATGCCTCATGTATGAAATCATACCTTGTTTGTCGTAAGCCAAAAGGCCAGGCCAGATGATCCTTTTTGGATCATTTGCCACGAGATCTTCAATTCCATGCCCTGTTCCCCATTACACAGGCAGTAAGGGGAGCATAAAATTAGACAAGGCAGAGATTATGAACATATGATCCAAAAAACTGTCCTGGGATCTAGTTCCAGCTTACAAACCGTAGAATCTGGAACAAATGCTGAAGCCCTGTAAGCTTCAGTTTTTTGATCTGACAAGTGGGTATAGATAATTATACCTGTCTCCTAGAGTTAACTCATGTAAAATACTTAAAAACATAAATGTGCCTGGCATGGAGTAAGAGATCAAAAAACTTTCAAACACGGGAAAACTAAACTGTCCAAATATTTGCCTATGTAGATTATTCCTAGGCCAGAGCAGTCAAATAAACCAAAGATTTCATAAAATCATCAAACACAAACAAAAGAAAGAATCTTGAGTAAGAACACAGGAAGTTTCTCATCACTGTCTTACTTAGCAATCATGGCTAACAGGGTAGAGACCATCATTGAGCCACAGAGAAATGACTCCAGATCCAGAAGCAGGAGTCATGGTACTGCAGTGGAAGGTAAGAAAATAACTACAGTGATAGAGGCCATGTCTCCCTGATGTGCCTTTTTTTTAATATAAAGAGTTATGTTTCAAGGAACAAGATACTTCATGCCTCTGATTCTCCATTTCACTATTTGTAAAAGAAAATCATTGAATTGTGTGGCCCCAAGGATGCCTTCCAGGTCTAATAACCTGTACGTCTTTAATGGTATAAGCAGATCTCTTTTAGTCAAGGTATACTGAGTTTCCATCATATTTCTAAGGGATATCACTCTGTCAAGCAAGTGGGTCTTCAAATAGCATGTGATAAATAAATTTTTTATGTTGCCCCTTTAGTACCCACAGCAATTCCCAAAAGTTATGCTAAGCATTCCTGTAAAAGGAATGCTTCTGGCCCTGTGGTCCTGATATTCTTCTTCTTTCTCAAATATAATATCCAGTTAGGAGCCTGACCCCAAAACAGAGATTTAAGTAGAGGAAAAATTAAATGCTACTGACATAGATTTTACTTTCATAAAAAATTTTTCTCTATCTACATCCAACTCCATTTAGTGCTTGAATGACCATCAACGGTGAAGCTGAAAGTGCCGCAGTAAAAGCACATAGGAAAGCTAATGCAGCAATGTAACTTGGCTTTATGAAGGTCTTTGGTGCTGTCTCTTGTGCCAAATCCAAAGGACACAGAGGATCACCAGCTGTTCACTGACTCACCCAGGAACCAGACACTGATGGTAAAGGTACAGAAGGAGCGCAGGGCATCCCTGGCACCATGGGCAGGCCCTAGGGCACAGGCAGAGAAGAGAAGAGAAAATAAAGACTGTAAAAGAATGAATGTGAAGGCAGAAAAAGAACAGAAAAGGGGCTGAGAATGAAAAGCTACAGAATCAGAAGGAGTAACTACACCAAGTGCTTTACATCCATTCAGTTCACATGATAAGCCTCACATCGTTTTATCCTCGTTTTAAGGGTGAGCAAACCGAGGCTTGGAGAATCTAGATTACTTCCCTAGGGTCACACAGCTGGTACATAGCAGAGTTGGTATCTGAACAAAGTTTTTCCAGCACAAAGCTTGCAATTGAACATGCACTTTGTGACCTCGGAGGGCATCTCTGGCCCCACCTTCCATGGGAGGTTTCAGGTCTCTTTTCACCCTTGGCCAAGGATGGACAGTCTCTCCAAGGTGCCCTCAATGCTGGGCCCTGGACAGTGCCAGGCAGTTGAGTCCAGCTCTGCATGGCTTTAAAGGCGAACGTTTAAATCCCCATATTAAGCTGTTCCCCATATTAAGGTGAAGTCTGTCTCCCAGCAACTTCCACCTGCCTCTATCCCAGGAGATCACCAATCTGCAGCAAATGAGGTTTCCTGTCAAAGCCCCTATCAATGACTAAAACGGGGGAATGGAAAATGTTAGAAAATTTTCAAGGAAAATCTCAAAAAAGTCCTATAAAATTTTTTTTTCAATCTCAAAAAATCCTATAAAAATTTTTTTAATAGCACTTGTAAGGTAAGGGTAACAAGCTTTAAGATCAGTAAACTTACTACAGAGAAGGCTGAAGGTGGGCCTGTCTTTGGCTAGTTATCTTACAGAGGATGATGTACATCCATTTCTATTAAGAAAGAAATTAGTTGCCTTAAGTTTTAGCATAAGATATTTAGTTTAAAATATGATTAGTTTGAAAGGGATAGAGTACAGAGGTTATTTCTTTTAGAAAAGTTGAAAATGTACATTCCCTTAATCTTGGAATGGTTCAGATAAAGGCCTGCCTTAAGTAGGAGATTTGTAAGCTTTCTTCCCCAACTCTGATGAAAGCTTACTTAGGAATGAATAGCTTAGCTCATCTAATGTGTGACCTTCTACTTACACTTACTGCTTGGCTTTTAGGTTCCATCCATAACGTGGGAATACTACTTGGTAACTATTTTAAAATTGTAAAAATGTTGCTTTTCGGTCTTAGTGTTACTGTGACCTAAAATATAAGAATTACACATCTAGAATTAAACATTAAAAAAGGCAGGGACCTAGACTTCCTAGGTGGCGCAGTGGTTAAAAATGTGCCTGCCAACACAGGTGACATGGGTTTGAGCTCTGCTCTGGGAAGATTCCACATGCCAAGGAGCAATTAAGCCTGTGTGCCACAACTACTGAGCCCATGTGCCACAACTACTGAAGCCCATGTGTCTAGAGCCTGTGCTCCACAACAAGAGAAGCCACTACAGTCAGGAGCCCATGCACCACAACAAAGAGTAGTATCCACTCACATCAACTAGAGAAAGCCCATGTGCAGCAATGAAGACCCAATGCAGCCAATAAAATAAATTTAAAAAAAAAGGCAGGGAACTTTATTTTAGCAAATACATAAAATATTTCATATATTATATTTTATTCATCTTATATATTTATAAAATGTATCAGTTTGGGAATTATGTAAGGATTACTTTAATGCTCAGTATTTTTATAAGTTACTGCCAAAATCATTTTTTCAATCTTTAAATTTCACTTCACTGTTTACAACCACCTCCTGAAAGCACAAAACGGGAGTTGGCCTCTTTGTCAACGCACTGCTCTAATAACTAGATCTCATACTGGGTATTTGTGGCAGGACTGATCACAAGCTCATACTTCTTTCAAAGAGCAAATGATTTAGGAAACACATAGAGGAATCAAAAAATAAAACGATGAAAAGGTAGCTCAAAATTAGTGCCTCTTGACTTTTTCCTAAGAGCAGTTATTAAAGCATTATGGTTTACATTTACAAAAGCAAAGATGACCTATTATACTATCAGTTCTTTTGGGGTGAAAGCTCAAGGTTGAGGATAATCCTCTTTCCCTGTATTTAAATAATGAGAGGATTATTTCTCTCCTCCATTTGCAATTCTTACCCCCAAACCATCTCTCACTTAACTAATTTTCACAGCTGAACCTGAGAAACAAAAAGGCAGAGAGAATGTTACAGTGTAGACTTTGACAAGTTAAAAGCAGAGTGAAGGGAGGAGCAGCAGCAGGTCTAAGGCACCAAGCCAACACAGGTAATGTTTAGATAAGCAGGCTAACACAGTAACAAGCCCTGGACTTTTCATCATTGCTTCTCCACTAATACTTCCATGTATCAAGTCTCTCATTCAGAAATGAGTTTAAAAAAGAATCAAATTACTTACCCTACTCCCCACATCTACTAATGCAGTTTATATTGCAAATATAAAAATTCAATAAGTTTTCCAACTTATCCTAGTAAGCATCCCAGAAACTTGATTTCTGACTTCTCTACTTCTTGTAAAATATCTAACATCAGAATATTATAAAGCAAGTTTGTTAAATTTTACTAATTCCTTAAATAGCAATATTTATATTTTTGCATTCCCTTCAAAATTTACATATATTTTAACATAGTTGCAATAATAAATGTATTGTGAATGAATTCTTTTTTACATTTCATAACTTTTCTAATTTCTTATATGTATCAGAATGTATAATTCTATGAGCTTTAAACAGAGTACAACCGCTATTTCATTTCTAACCTTAAATAAAATTTCCTGACTCTAATAATAAGATATATTAAAATGGAGAACTATATTTTTTCACTTGGAAGTAGGGAAAAATGTTTGCGTTTTTTAGACTCTCTTCTTTCAGAAGACATAAAAAGCTTCCCTTGTCTTTTGTTTACTTGAATGCAGCAGTTAAGCAGCAAAAGATAGTCCCAATTATACAGGCTAACAAACCGCAGTATTTACAAAATTTATGACTTTCTTGAAAACACCCGGCAGGTGACTTGGTACTAAGAACCATTTTTAAAAAAATCTACATTTCATCTGTTTGCACTGAGCCATGCAACTTTCCTAAACCTTAATTGGGTTTGGTTTACATGTACAAGTAAATTCAGAGGGCACAATTAACATTGCAAGAACAGTAATGCTAATTTTCTCTAAAACTTCACAAGGGGGATTGAGTTCCCCCAAATCCAGACAGAACAACAGCCTCACATTAGTTACAATATCTTCACCTATTACCGTAGATACCAGCCCTAACACTCCCCTCCCCACCCTGCCCCCAAAGAGAGCAAGTTTCATAGCAGCAAACCAAGGAACTATTACAAGTTTTACATGGAAAGCTATACTTTAAACTAGTTTTCAAGTGTTCTTATACTGCTCATTATTTTTTGAAAGACAGTCAAGAGGCCTAAAGACATTCCATCATGTAGAAGAATACTTAATTATGTAGAAATAGAGGGTTTTGGTTTACTCTGTATTATATGGAAAATTTTTTATGTCAAACCACAGGGTGAACTCATGCTAAGTCATTCAGAGGGTTCATTCTCATATAGGCACAGAAGGTAAGGACAAGAATTGACAACCTTCCCAGGGCAAGGTGAGAGGCAGCCGAGATTTGCTACCCGTGGAGTGCTGGTGTTGTGGCACCGTGTATTTACCTCAAGCTGGAAGCAGAGAAAGGGTGTAAATTTCAGAACTATGGGAGATCTTCAGCTTGTTTTGCTCTGATTTCCCTTTTCCTTTTCTTCAAAATGAAAAGAGCCTTGTTAAAAAATCAGATAACACATTGAACTATAAAAAAGAAAGTAAAAATCATCTATAATTCTAGCACTCAGAGATAACTACTCTTAATGTCTTGGTATATATCCTTCCAATTTTTTTTCTACGCATACATACACAAATGTTTTGTTTTCTGGTTTGTTTGTACTGCTGTTGTTGTTTTTTAAGAAAGTGAGATCAATTGTAAGCTCCAGGGCCAGGACTAAAAAATTTTGTAAAGGAAATACAGGCTAAAAGAGGAGATAAAATGGAACCATATATAAAGCATTCACTTAAAACCACAGAGGCAGAAAAATAAGGGGAAAAAGGAAACAAAGAACAAATGCAAAGAACAGAAAACAGTTGGACAAACTTGGTAGATATTAATTCAACTATATCAATAATCACACATGAATCATCTAAATACACCAATTAAAGGACACAGACGGTCAGAGAAGATTTTAAAAAGACCCCATATTTGTTATTCACAAGAGACCCACTGTAAATATAAAAACTTTGGTTAAAAGTAAAGAGACTGAGAAAGAAACTGAGATTATGGGCTGTCTGCTTACTTTGAGATCTGTTTTTCTACCTTTTCTTGAAAGACAAAGAAAAAAACTAGTCTATTGAGAAAGTCTATAAAGTTCTCAATGTAGACATAATTTCCCCAACACTTATAAAAAATATAAAAACTGTTCAATATTTTAAAATGTTGACCTATTTTTTACTATTTAAGAAATGTAAAATTGTATATTCTTTGAGCCTACAAATTAATGATAGATGAATACTTAACACTTGCTTACAGCACTGAAACAAAAATCTGGCAACCATAACACAACTGATTTACTTTCTTTAAAATAAGCTCCCACTCCTTGTTTCTGGAAGTCGAGAAATATTAACAAATGTCCCTATTCCTGCCTGAGAATTCATATTATTATTATCATAGTAGATTCCTTTTTCAATGTAGTTCCATGGTCAACATGAGCTGCTAAACTTTTCTTACTAGCTAAGCTATGAAATAATTCACTGACCAACAAGTTCAAGTTTAGATGCAGAAATTCGTTTGGTTTTTCTCTAGTCTAAGTTTAATGCTGAAGGACACTTTCCATTGTTGCATGTCTGACATGCCCATACTGATCAAATACATCTTGGAAATAGATGCTCCTAGACACATTAGATGGTCACTTTAGGTTACAATTTCACATATGCCAAAGGTATGTTTCTAATTGCATGTGCACATCCTGGCTCCCTGTATTTAAAAAAAAAAAAAAAAGTATTAGACTTGACTTTCTGAGGTTAGAAAAAATGACTGAAAATTTCCCATTGTGTGATGGTGCTGGAATCTTTGATCTCTACTACTGTGAGTTCAGAGTCAGGCTACTTAGTTTATTTTGAGAAAGCAAATCCTTCCTGTTGTTTCTCAGGAAATGAAAGAACACATTTATAGACTATGTCTTAATTTCGTGTTTAAATGGTTTTAATTTTTAAACTATGCCTCACTTTGAAGAATATTTAACTTGTGGAGATATTAACACTTTCAGAAAGAAACTAGAGCAGGGGGGTGGAGAGAAGAATATTTTCAGACTTAAGCTAAAAGGGTGAATTTTCAAAAACTGTCTCACACAAACTGTTACACCCTGTTTCTTCCTGTGAAGAATTTTCCAAGCATTAAGTTGTGCAATAGTTTAATGAAGAAAAAACGAAATGCCCAAGTTTCTCTCAAATATGTAATAGCATAGAGAAATATCAGAGGCTTAATTTTAAATTTAAAAAAGAGTGTCCTATCACCTGCTTAGGCTTGTTAAAACACTACAATAATCTCTGAGTCACTCACCTCATCTGGGTTCACCTTTTAATGCTAGCCACACCCTCCTGGGCTTTAAGATGCCACCCCTGCTGTTAATAGGGGGCAGAAACAGTTAATGGCTTTGGAGAATAAACCTTCTAGGGAAAGAACCCAGCTAACTAAGAAGAGTGATGAACCACTTCAAACTGTTTCTGATTTCTCTACCGACAAAGGAAAGCAAGGTGTGATGAAGGGGATGGAAGGAGAAAGGACAGTTAAGGTAAGATGCTCCAAATAATGCTTAACCTTTCTCAACTGCTGAATTCTCTCCTACATGGCACACTTTTAACTAAGAAGGAGAAATAAACCCAGTGAAAATGAAATGCAATCATAAAGGGAAAGAGACACTGTAGATGATGAATGCAAAGACTATGACCACCCTTACAAAACGACCTGTGATGTCTCAGGGGGGCCGTGGCACACCGCAAACCCACCCTGCCCACCCCCTGCCCAACTCCCATCACAGCCCTATGCTCTGTTCCCCCTTTCCTGACTTGCTACCTCTCTCCCATTGCCAGGTGCAGTCCAGTCGCAGAGACCTGGGCACGGTCACCTGACAGCTATCCTGGTCTCATGCTGTCGATACTCCAAAGGCCCTGGCATTAGAGCTGTAATCAGAAGGACTCACAAATGATACATGACAGGAATCTAACTACTCTCATTCTTTTGTCCACTCATTTTTGTCCAATGATGTACAAGTCTCACAGAAGTCCTGAGAGTTACAAGAGACTTGGGGGATATGAACAGTAACTTCCTCCAGTGAAATATGAGGAAAGTGAGTCTCAGAGAGATTAGCTGACTTCCCTAAGCCCATTCTCTGTTACTGGAAGAACTAGGACTAGAACACAAGTTCCCTAAGCTCAATTTTTGTTCCCTCTGTCTTATTTCTCCTTCCCCTGCAACATCCTTAAGCTTCCCTAAATCACCATCTAACCTTAACATTTCAGGCAAGGGCTGTGTGTTTTATTTTAAAAGGTCATTCACAGTATTCATCTTACTCTATCAATCAGAAAAAAAAAAACAAAAATAAAAACAAAAAACCACCACCAGCATGTAACCCCACTGACAAAACCCCAAATGGGCCCTCAATGACACAGGACTATTACTTGTCCTAAATCAGTGAGCTCCTTTTTCCAAGTTAACTGTTAGGAACTTTTAACTGTCTTCTCAAGGTCCCCTCGCTCTGAGCAGATTTCATTTGCTCCTACCTCACTGAGAAAACCCAAGCCATCAGGAAGGAACTTTCTCAACTTCCTCCCCGCCTCCACACACACACTCATCCACAGTCACACGTATCTTTCCCTCCCCTCCTCTCCTGTCTCAAAGGAATGAAAGTCCCTATTCCCTCTGGAGACAAGCTTGCACTCCAGACCCCAGCACCCTATCTTGTCTAGACACGTCCTCTGTTAGTAATTCTCTCTTCTACCTTCAATCACTTCCTCTCCACTCGTCTCAACTAAAATATGAGCTCTGGTTACCAAGCTACACAAAAAATATTCCTCCATGGACCAATGTGTACACACACACACACACACACACTCCACTCAGTGCCCCCACTTCTTAACTCCTATTCTCTCCTCACCCACAACAATCCAGATTTAGACTTTAGAACTCTATGCCAATTAAATACCTAATCACCAAATGCATCTTCCATTTTCAATCTTTACCTGATCTTCCTGTGGCCTTGGACACACCTGACACTTTTCCCTACTTCATACTTAGGCGATTTGGCAAGTTGCTTACCTCAGCTTTAGACAGTTTATTTGTAAAGGACAGTAACAATATTTATTTCCGGGGGGTACTGTAAGGAGTCTCTGACATAATATATGGAAACAACAAAAAGCCCTGGTGCATAATATTACTGTCATCCGTATTTGTGGATTTTCCTGGTCCTCCTTCTCTCTCCTCTTCTTTCATCTGTTAAGTCCTTGGTCCCTGGGCCACCCCCGGGGGCCTCAACTGTGTGCATGGCGGAACCATCCGTTCCAATCGCTCCCCAATCCACGACTCCAGCCCTTCCTTCTCTACTGGGGTCTAGGCCTCTCCACGTCAGCTGAATGCCCCACAGGCACCCCAACGTTACTTCAAACTGAACTCGCTACTCTCTCTCCAAATCTGCTCCTCTTCCGTTCTCCCTCCTGGTGAATGACACCGTTAGACAATGAATCTTCCCGAAAAACACTGAGTCATCTTTCTTCTTCTTCCCTTACTCCCCTCCCACTTGCCATCAACTCAGCAACCAATTCTTCCTCCTAAATGAGTCTCAGATCCACCCCTTCCTTCCCTTTCCCACCATCACCACCATAGTTCCGGTCCTCATTATTTCTACCTGGATTATTTCAACAGCCACGGGACTTCTCCCTGCTTTCTTTTCACATACCTTAAGATGGTGATTTAAGCATTTATGTCACCTTTGATGATTCCACAATGCTGCCAGGAAAAAGTCCACACTTCCAGAAATAGCAATGGATGACCCAAGACAGGGCTGGACCAAGAATCTGAAACAAGATGCACCTCCTGCTCTCCTCCCCTCTGCACCACGACCCCTCTGCTCCAGTCCCACATACGTGGAGTTCCTCACACGAAGCTCTTCCAGGCTCTGAGCCTGGGCTGGTTCTTCGTTTTTGTTTTTGGTTTTTTGTTTTTTTTTTTCCTGTTCAGCCTGGTAAATAATCCTATCCCTCCAATATTTAGTACCGAAATCACCTCCTGCATGAATTCTTTCCTCACAAACAAGAAAGAACAAATCACTCCCTCCTTTGTGCCCCATTCTCTGTTATTATTTATCACAATGTATTGCTATAAATAAGTTCCATTTAATGATTTGTGTGTCTATCTTCTAAGGTCAGGCACTGTGTCATACTCACATTGTATCTTCAGAATTTAGCACTGTGACTGGTGTACAGCAGATAGGAGAAGGAGAGATAAGGGAACTAAGATTTAATAGTTTGGAACTCAGCGAATGTCTGTTGAATGAATGAAGTAGTGTACCTGTCCATTACATCAGAATAATTGAATAAGAGAGGAGGCTGGTAAGATAGGTGGACCTGACAGCTGCTAAGGTGAGCACAGAGGAACCTGGAATGAGAAATGGAAACTGTCCTCACTGATGAAGTCCTCTCCTGAGGATGTAACATCAGTCAGGTCAGTGGCAGGGGCTGTTATCATCAAACTCAGGTGAGTAGCTCCCTGTTTAATGCGCAATAGGAGAATAATTCCAACAGCCCAAGGCCATTGGTCTTATAAGCAAGTTTTGGATTCTAGATCATTCTACATTATCATTTTATCAGGCTTTGTGCAAGCTTAGTGCATTTCAGTAGTTAGACTGCATCCCTCTCCTATATATCCAGAAAGCACCTTAAGAACGGCAGACAAAAGAAAAATAAAATATAGCCTATCACCCATATAATACTACCACTGAGGACCTCGACAAACCATGTAATAGACTATTTTAAGACCACAATTTGTTCCCTACAATAATTTCAAATTTTTATATATAGTAAGCCATGTTATGCACAACACAGTTTTATTCCACATACACTAAGGAAAAGGTACACTGTATTCTGCATAGGCGTGTAAATGTCTGCTTATGAAATAAAGCAACCGAGCATGTAGTGTGGCATACACTGGAGACTGGAGGAGGAACGAAATCCCCATGAACTGGGAATAGAGCGAAGCAGAGTAAACTTGGAGAAAAACCAAGCTGAAACTGGCAGCGTTTTCCCAATAACAAACGAACATCTATAACTAACAGGCTTTCAAGAGTATTCAGCCATATATTATGACATCACACCTCATAAAACATTCATTGAAAAGCCATAACAGGAATGCACATCCCAGCTCTATGAGCATGTGCATATCACTGAAGAAGAAAGAGAGGACTTTGAAGGGAGACACCCACTGCCCTACATAGATGACCAAGAATGAAAGGGGGCCATCACTGCTAAAAAAAAAAAAAAAAAGTAATAATAATAAAATTGAGAAGAAAATGTAATGTCAGGAATGTTAGGATTAAACTGAATTATGTTACTAAATAAATAATGTTCCCAAAGGAGTAAATACATATATAGGAAATACGTTTGCAAATGTAAAAGGTTAACACACATACAAATAAGGCCAAGAAAGATACCTAAAATAATCTCAAATACCTTTGAACTTTTCAATTTCTATCAATCACGCTGAGAAGATCAAGTCTTATAAAAGTACATGTAACAAGATAAGGCATATTTAAAGCCCTAGTGATTTAAAAAGTGAATCAGTGACCCAGGAATGCACAAATAAGCCATCTGAACAAAACAGAGATCTCAGAAGGAGATCTGTATAAATGTACACTTATATGCTACAGGTGGCACCAAAAATCTGTAGAGAAAGAGTGGATTATTTGGTACATGGCATTGAAGAAACTGGCTCACACTATAAACAGTTTTTTAAAAATAAAAACAAATTTATAACTCATATCTTAAATTCTACATCATTAAAAAACCCAAGAGTAAACCCATAACGCTAAAAAAGTGAAGAGAGCCTATAATATGAGCCTAGAATAGGGAAGGTTTCTTAAATGTCTCAAAACGCACAGACCACAATAACGTTAAAAATTTCAACTACATTAAAATTAAAGATTTTGTTGTTATTAATGAAAGGCACCACAAAGTTATCAGACAAGTGACATACTGGGAGAAAGTACTCAATATCCACAGCGAACAAGGGATTAATTTCTAGAATACTCAAGGAACACCACAAGAATTCTTTCAAGGAACTTCTTGCAAGAAAAAGGCAAGGGACCCAATTCACAGAAAAGGGAAATTAAATTAAGTAGGTGAAGAGATGCTCAATCTCACTCATGATCAAAACAAGGCAAAATTCAACCATGAGCCACAACCATCTAATGGATAGCAAAAACAGGAAATCTGTTAATAAAAAAAGAAATCATCATATAGAATTGGTGAAGATAAAAAACAGACAACAATCTGTGCGGTTCCTAGTAAAATTAGTAATGCTTATGTCCTAAGATCCAGCACTACTGCTTGTGGACAGTACTGCCTCAAGAAACTCTCATCATAAGTTTCAATATACTGATGTTCCTTGAGGGGAAAAAAGAGCATGCATACTGCCTGGAAGCCTAGAATATTTATAAAAATGTTGACCCTTTCATGTCTCTATTCCTAAAGTCTGCGTATTCTGTATGATTTTAACTGAATCTTTGCTGAAAAGGTAGGTAAGACTAAACAAAATGTTCTCATTTCTCTTCACAGGTGAGGTTAAGGACAGAGAAGGAAGCAGATGTAATGATAGGGATGTTTTAGCCTGGGGACTGACAAACCTGGATCCGAGGCCAGGCCTTAACTTGTCCATGTGACCTGGATAAGTTACAATGTCCACTTGCCTCAGTTTCTTTACCTATAAAACAGGGATGTTACCCACCCTGCACAACACCAGGGAGATTAGAGATAACCCATGGAAAGAGCTCCATAAATAGAAAGCAATTTTTTTTTTAACCAGAAGAAAGAGCATCATGCACTAACCCTGACAGGTTTTGATGCCCTGCCTAATCTGGCTTAAACAGAGCACCAAAACCTCAGCAGCAGGCGTGGAAACCAGAAAGACAGATTCAACATAAACTATATGTCAGCTTTTTCCACTACAGAACAGGGTACATAACCTCTCTCCTTCCATATACTTACTGAAAACTGTAAAGGTTAAGACTGGGAAGCCTCTTTTAGCTTCTGGGAAATGAATATAAGGCTGCTGCTGGTGGCAATTGTGACAGTGGTGACCCTGGGACTGGCGTCAGAGTCCTGACTCCACAAACATAAGGAAGCACTGTAGGGAGAATGTCAGGAGAATGCTCTTAGAAGAACTCCAGTTATCCGTGACTGAGTAACTGCAGGACCTCAAAGCTGACCATGAAAACAATTAACCCAGAAACAAGATCAGATCTAAAGTCAGGACTTTACACATCACCTATTTAATGCACAACAAAGAGGAAAAATTCCATTTGGGAATCTTTATAACCCGATGGCTAACATACTGGACATCACCATTTCTGCACTTTCAGCCTGGAGCAGTTGTTTTACTTCAGTCCTGAGTCCCAACCTGTGGACTTGGGGATCATGGCAGAGGGATGTAGACTGAACCACTGTCTCACTAATACATGTACTACTATTTTACACATACGGGAAGATGCTGTGGTCATTCTTTATAATATACATCCATTTAAGTAATATTAAATAGTAACTGTCACTAAATATTAGCAATCATCAGAAATGAGAAGTAAAACTCTAAACAAGTCCAAAATCTGAAATCTTTTAGTATTAAATAAAAGTTTCCCAATTTTTATAAGGGTTGAGAACCACTGCTTTAAAGTCCACAATTTCCAACTGAAGACAGTTTTTATTTTACAATAGACATGAAGGAAAAAGAGACAGGGTTTTGAAAAAATGAAACTCCTAATGCATGTTTATCTCCACTCCTAGGCCTCTCTTGGCCATAAACTTTTCCTTGGCATTTAACATCAAAGCTAGTTACCCTTTCGTTTTTAGTTTACAAGCCATTACAACTGCTCAGAACAGACAGAAATGGCTGTGCATTGTGTATTAAGAAAATATACACATACCATTCCATTCCTCACTTAGAAAAGATCACTCAGTTTATCTCTTTCCTCCCCCTCCCCGCACACCTTCACTCCCTTCTTCTGATGCTTTGACACAATGCTACAAGGGCAAAGTTACAGATCACTACAGATATTCCAATTGTTGAAGAGAAAATAAATATTTTATCCCGCATTTCCCAGTGAAAATGTATTCTAAATTTTAATTTATATTTTTCTCGGAGTGACATAAAAATCCTAGCTGAAAAGAGCCTCAACATTAAACGTTGCAAAAATAAGAAAAATAAACTTATTTCCATCTGGGGACTACTACAAAAATATTTAATACATAAAGTATATATGGATTTGCCTACGTCTTTCTATAATATAAGCTTTTCAGTAAGTTATCCTGAACTAGGGTGGGGAAGCTGGGGGGCTATGTACAGTGGTCACACAGTATATAGGGTAGCAGGGTGTGGAGAGAGTCCTATACATCATTTATTAATTTATTATTTTTTTCCTGGGATGTAAACTGTGTCCTAGGGGTAAACCAGAAGTGTTGTTTTTTTATTCTAAGACGTTAAAATATGCTAATCTGACCTTTCAAAAAGACTGTTCACTAAGACAGGACATAAGATATCTGTAAATTAAAATATACCATTAGAATTTTGGCAGCAGAAAACAAATCACAGTGATGCAAACACTGCTAAATCCAGTCACTAACACAGAGGAAGTGTAAATTTCAAAAATGGGAGAAAAAAAACCAAAAGCAAAACACCAATAAAACCCTCCAAGTTCTGGGTAGAGAGGAATGGGAAAAGATCTGGAGATTGAGGTAAAGTTAATCTTGAGTCACTGTTTGTCAGCTCTCTTTTAGAAAGGCAAAAGACCATCTGAATCAGCATTGCCATCTCTTCCTTAAGCAGCAACTTTCCAGATTACAAGAGAGCCAAGCACTATAAATCCCAAGACTCTTGTTCAAGTCTCAGTATGTCCACTTACTGGTATGACCAGTACTTTGGTGACTAGTCACATTTTATCAGCCTCAGTTTCCTCTCTCCATCAAATAGAATACATAAATCCTATTTCAGATTGTTAAAAGGAGTAATAAATTATAAACGAGATGTAGAAAATGCGTTCTGTAAACAGAAAATGAGGATCTAAAGGCCACATTATTATTCCTGGGTTATTATTTAATTATTATCAAATTCTGCTATGGTGGGAGCATATCCTGTTCCTAAATAGGGGACAAGTTTGGGAGGCCACAAAGGCTTTTCTATTTTATCTCGAAACAGAGTGACAGATGCTGAGGAAAGTCCTCAGGTAAATTAGTGAATCAGAGGGCCAGGAATACACCTGCGTACAAAAAGAGAGGCAAAATACAGTGGTTGTACAGGTCTTCCAAGTCTCTCTTAATGACTTGTTTTTACTTTTAATCTCATGATGCATTTGGCAAGAAGAGGTATAAACACAGACATCTCACAATTAGATTCAAATTTAAGAAGTCCACATCTATCTAGAAAAAGATGAAATTAATTGCTCAGCGCTCATAGTGTATCTTGGCTTCTTAATGCTAACACAACTATGCCAATTACTGATAATATCACAATGCTCAAAGCAGCTGCATTTTAAAAGAGATTAAAGTTCTGAAGGACTATTGGAATAATGGGATCTTAATAATTCAAATTACCTCCATGCTACTAATAAGAGAAAGAAGGGGGGGAGGGAGGGAGTACAAACGTACCAGGCTGAGTAATTACAAAAGATTTTCCTTTCAAAGCAAGATGAATTATGCAGTAAATATATTTTACTTTCAAAAAATCAGCATTAGAGTGGTATAGTCAGCATAGGACATCATGACTTTAAATTGTACAACCAATCCTGCTTCCCGAGGAAGCTAGACCACCCAATAAGGTGAAGAGGCTAAGTGCACATAGTGCTGTGCTTGTGCACTTTACCTCCCTGCTACAGAGAGAGATCCTTCTTTGCAGAATCTCACTTTCCTCCCCTCTAGTCATTTGCTTGGATCCCTTCTTCCAAAAGAAAGAGAAAGAAGATGCTACTGGCTTTAACATCGTTCAAACATTTAATTTGAGGCTACAATCTTCCCATCAAACTGACTCTCCTCAACCATCACACCTCCCTTAGTGTACCTCCGCAAGCCTGGAGTTCAACCAGGTAGACAAATAAAGGCGGGGAAACAAGGCCAGGCTTTCACTGGGGGAGAAGTCCATCTGATTTAGTCGAGGGAGAGAGGAGCTGCCAGGGAAATGAAGAAGCAAAAAGTCTGTGCATAAAACCAACCTTTCCTCTAGCATTTTGTTCTCCATCTATACACACTTCTGAGATGGAGCAAGCCAAGCATGTGAAATTATAATCTACCTAGTGAAAGTGAGAAAAGGCGTTCTCAATTTTACTCTGATGAAAAAATGGCATTTAATAAATAAAGATGTCAGGCTCCTACCTTTAAAAGTACCTCTGTCTCAGCAACGGAGCCTGGCTAAGAAACCACACGTGGAGCTAACAAGCCAGACACCAGACTAAACATCTCAGAACTAGCTGCCCCTCATTCCTGGTCACTACCTTTCCGGTGTGTGTCTGCATCACTAATTCCCTCAGTTCCTGATGGCCTGGCTCTCCCAAAAGGGAAAGCAAAGAGCCTGGACTCCTCTGTTTCACTGGCTGAAGAGCTGGTGGGATTTCTGAGCCCGGACACCAAGACTCCTGCTCCCCTTTCCACCTTACACATCACCCTCAATCCATCCTCTTTCTCCCCCAGGTCTCCAACCCTCCCGCTCACACTACTCTTAATAACACCCAAGCCACCCACTTCTGTAGGTATCCCCTGGCCGGGGGAACAAAGTGAAGAACAAAGAGCCGCCGCTTCAGACGGCAGGAGGAGGAGAGGCGAGGGTGGAGAGGGCAGCTGAGGACTCGGGAAGCCTCCCAGGCACAAGCAGCCCAGCCTGGAACGCTCCCGCCTAGGGTTGGGTGAGGAAGCGGGGCAGGTCCCGCGGGCGCCGCGTGCTGCCACGCGCCTCACCGCCCGTGTCCAACGCACCGGGGTAGCACAGCCACAGAGTTTGGAGAGACCCTCCCGAAGAGAAAGCAGCCTGGGGGACGCAGCCTCGAAAACGCACGCGAGCGAGGCAGCAGCGCGGGAGCTGCAGATCGGCTGGGTGACAGCCCGGCGCCCGGCCCGCGGGCTCGCGACCCAGCCCCGCACCTGGACCAGGCGGCCACCCTGCTCCCTCAGGGCGCTCTCCTCTCCGGGGACTGGCTTCCGGCGGGCTCTGCGAGCTGGAACCGGCGCGACGCCGAGACTTCACTCCTCCATCCTGGGACCCGGCGGCACGTTACAGACAGCCGTGCACTTCCTGTTTGAAACACACAAGGGAGAGAAAGAACTAGAGAGATCCGAGCGCCGGCCAAGCGGAGGGAGGGCCGCAGGCCGGCGGGGAGGGCGACCCAGGGGGCTGCGGGTTGCATAACCACGGCCGCCCGCCTCGCACGGTCCGCGGCACCCGGCACTCTCCCCGCGGGCGACCCGCCACCGCGCGGCGGCCCGCGAGGTGGATGCCCGCGGCCCGGCCTCCCCCTGCCGGCGGTCTCGCCCTCGCCCCCGGCGCACTGGCAGCCCTTCCGCTTCCAGCCCCCGCCTGGGTTCCCCTCCCCGCGCCTACCTAAGTCAACTACACGCTGTCTGCCTTCCTCCGAGTTCCTCCTTTCCTCTCCTCTCCTCCCCAAGCCCGGAAAAAAAAAAAAAAAAAAATCGGCCGGGGGGTAAAGGTATAAAAGCAAGATGAGTCTTTCCAGGGGAGAGGAAGCTGGATTTGTGCACAATTTTAAAGTTAGCCACATCCCAGTATATCCACTACAGCTCAGCTGCCCAAGAGCCTCAGGATGGGAAATTACTTGTCTTGCGCCTGGCTGACTCAAAGGGAAGCGTGCACACAAGCAGCCACAAACTGCCAAAAAAAAAAAAAAAAAAAGTATTCAAGGTTCCTAGGCTAGCTCTCTACCAGGATCCTTACTCACACAGTGCCCTAATATTTACATATGCCAGTTCCACACAAGAGATCATCCTATAGTGCATTCTTCCCGAAAACAACTGTTTCTCTGGACGAACGAATCCCAGAGCAGTTCCAAAGTTCTGGGTTTATGTCCACCCTCTGACTTGGGTGAACTTCAGGGTAATGTTTAAAAGTAAACAGATGGTTTAAGAATCTGCCATATGCAGAGTGTACCAGCTCCAGGAGTTCGCTTATGCGTTCAGTGCCCAGTTTCTGGGCTTCCAGGTGTGGACAGCCTCACCTGTACCCTGCCTGCCCTTGCACACAAATCTATCAGGTTACAAGGCACTTACAGCACTGTCTCACAAACGGCTCCTTTTATCATCAAGGTGATGGCTTAAATAAAAGTTATTCCTGTTTTAAAACTCAACATGGAGTATAGAATATAAAGGATGATTATTCTACATAAAAAGTTAAATTTTGACAGAAGTAGAAAGAAACTGATGGACAGTAAGCTCCTGCTCAGTGTTAGCCTCTCATTTTAATCTCCCTTTAGTCTTAATATTTCCCAAAAGATCTGCAAAAGTCCTATTCTCATATTCCCAATTGAGGAAACAGGGTCAGAGAAGTTAAGTAACTGTCCCGATGTCTTAGCTAGAAAGTGGTCAAATGGAGAATTGAATAAGAGGTCTTTCCTAAGTATAAAATCTGGGCCATTTCCTCTACACTCTGCTAATTTTCCAAATAGTGAATTCTCAGAGAAAAATCAAGTCCATCGACCATCTGTGATGCATTCCTTCATCTCCCAATGAGCCTGCAATTCCATGCGATCACTCTGTTGAACTAGCTAGGCTCCTTAACCACCTGAATAATATGTACCTCGATTACTCGAGCAGAGGACACCGTGCTCTTTCCCGTTATCTACCACGGGCTCTGTCAGCCTTTTCACAATTACTCAGTGGCAAAAGTTCAAAAGGGTCTAGGATAGCCATTCATATGCCAAGGTACAAAGTCTATCCAGTTCAGAACCTAATCTGCTAATATTTGCTCCCTGAATTCTCTTCCTCTAACTGGGCCCTTTTAAGAAGGCAAACAAACAAACCCACCACACCCACACAAAACAAACAAACAAAACACACACGGACTCCACTCTTAGTGAAACCTGAAATTCTCTCACTTTCCATTCCCTTCTGCTTTAGCACTTAGTTCACACTCACCTGTCAACAGCATGCTGCTATTTCCTGACAGGCCAAGAACAGCATGCACGGAAAGGTGGTTACGGATCCTGGCAATGGGGAGACCCCAGACACTTGAGGGGAGAGTGAAGGGGAAAGGGAGTGCTTTTCTCTTATCTCCTGATGAACTGCGTCTCTTTCACCCTGCCCCACCACCTCACTCAACAGCACAGACTCTGCAGCTGTAGAGCGTGCAGGTGAAAGGCAAGGGCAGTTCACGTGTGCCAGCAGGGGCTGGGCAGGAGCAGACGCACTCCCATCCTTCAGGCTCACACAGCGGCCTGAGGGCTTATGACGACAAACCTCCCGAGGAGTCTGAGCATGCTTTTAGGGGGCCAGCTCTGCCTCCGCTGCCATCGTTGTCTTTCTCTCCGTCCCTTGCTTACCCTGGACTGTCCACTCTTCATTTCTTTTCACAAACTTAAAGCTTCATCCCAAAGCACGGCCATTTCTTTCCCACAAAGTACCTGGTGGGAGGAAGGTAGGAAGGAGGGTGTTTCACTCAAAACGTCTCTCAATTCTCTCTCATTAAACAAACAAACAAACAAACAAACAAAAAACACGTCAAGAATCTCCATGTTTTGGATACAATTCTATTTTAAAATACCTTTTGGTCTCCCTGCCTTCATTTCTGTGACTCATAAATCCAAGAGCCTAGAAGGAAAACCTCTAAATTAGCAAAGTGAAATTCTTGAGACAAAGCAAAGCAAACATGCTTAAATTAAGTCGTATGGATACCAAAGTTCATAGTTCGGAGAATACAATACCCTGAGACTGCATCCACTCCTGACATGTCTGTATTCTAACGAACACAAGGCCTAAGCATCATGTCGTACTTTCCAATGTCTCAGCTATTCTCCTGCCCCTTCCGTATTTCAGGAAAAGTGTTTATTCCTCGCCACTGTTAAGCACAAAAAAATATTAAAATAACACTCTCATAAAAAGAAAAAAAAAAAAAAAAAAACAAATGACGCCACAAAAAATAAAACTGATTTTGGAAGAATATTGGAGGTTAATTTTGCAAGTCTCCACTCCCTAAGTACCATAGTCCATGGACTAAGACAGCAACAGCGTGAAAGCCATTTTAGAGGCTCCAAATTAAGAGACAAGAGATAGCTTTCCTGAGGACTAATGGGTGTGGAGGAGGAGATGATAGACTCATATCCAAAAAACGATGCTCCTCATCTTTCTTCATCTTAATAGAGAAAGACCTTACTTTGGTGGTTAAAAATGTCTGCCACATGATTTCTCTGTGTGAGGATTCTTGGCCATTATTACAGCTGGATTTTCTGCAAACAAAAAAAAGAAAAATGACAAGCCATCTGGTTACCTAAGAGATTGCCTCTATACTAGCAGCCTTCACAGCGGCGTCCCTGTCTCTGTCCTTACTTTCAGGGTAGAACATGCAACAGGCTTTCCTGTGAAGGAGGTCTCTGGCACTCACATTCATCTCCCAGCCTCTGCAAAACCTGGGCCATGGCTTTCAAGGAAGATGTCTTCAGAGCCAACTGGCTGGCTTGACTGGCATTTACCCATGGAGGGTTATTTGCCATTTTCAAGGAGCCAGAGTGTCATTTCCCATGGCAAAAACGTAGCAAGGGGATGCAAATCACCTTTTTAAAAAAGTCTGCCTGCAAGATGGTTTAGGCTCCCTCCTGGGCACAGAGTTTCCTGGTTTTAAGCAAGTTGAGAAGGTAAGCACTACTTAGAACACCCACAACATGACTGGGAAGACCGAGCTACATGTCAGAAACAAGGCCTGAGCTGGTATGTCCGTCAGCTCAGTGTTCAAAACACACACATCTTGAGCAGAATGAAAAACATTTACATAGGACCCACACATGCTCTGTCTCACTGGATTCTCAGAACTGCCTTTGCAAGGAGGACTCATTACCACTGTGTTAGAAATGGAGCTCATAGGTGTTGTCATTTTCTCAAAGCAGTGGGAAATGGAGCTAAAATTCACCCTGGGTCTGCTCTTCTTCTTAATTGAGAAGAAAAAAGTAGGTGCATTTTGGCTGTGGATTTCTTATTCTGTGCTACACATTCTTTTACTCAGAAGATCTCACTTATAAAACACAAATTGTAATGTTCTCTCGCAACTACATCTCTCAACTTCATCACCTTGCCAAGTTGTTTGAAAGTATAAAATATAAACATGTATTTTGCAACGGACCAACTGATTTTTTAGCACTATGTCAATATAAATTAGGTTAAACATGATCTTAGGTTGCAGCTGAAAAGTATTTAATAAAATAATAAATAACACAGATCCACTGGTCCATCAAACTGTGATGGACAAAAATCTTAACACATTTTTTTCCAAGTTTCCCCTCTCATCCTTCAGTTAGTATGCAAATATGTATGTAAAAAGGGGGCCATAATGACTGATGTACTGCGATTTTAGTGAGCATTCATATGAAAGATTAGCAAGAAACCATAAAGGCTTGACTAAATGCAAATACTTGTACATAAGTCAAGAGTATTCAGACTGTTCCTGGCACATGAACAGCCTTAGGTTATTTACTGACTGTTGATCACAATGTGTATTGTGTAGACTAAACACTGTCCTATAAGACATTTTTCTTTGGAAGGCATGTTTTGTCTATTCACTCTCTGTAGTGGGTATTTCTGCCTCTTTATTAAAAATAATAATAATTTAAAATTTTTCTTTGGGCAGCCAATCCAATGATTTAAAATAATTTGTCTTAGGTCAAATAAATATAATGTTTATTAGTAAGAAAATAATGTTCTTAAAAAGATTTTTAAAATATATAAATATCTGTACAATTACACATTAGGAAGTAGCAAAAAATATGACTTGATAGGGAATAAGTCATACAAATCACTGTCTACCAAGTATACCAATTCTCAACGAGCTATTATAATAGAATCAAAGAAGAAAAGCAATTTATAAATAATTTAAGGTGGCAAAGCTGGAAAGTTTGATTTTCATTTCTCTCCTTTGCCTGCAGTGGGGTAGCTAAGGCAAACTGCATGAAAGAGAAACAAACTGCCTGCAAAATCCAGAAACGTTATTATAAACTTTTGAAAGATTATTCGTCAATTTTTAAACTAAACCTAGCTAAACAAATTCCAACCACTTTACATATATTGACTCAATTATCCCTGACAACTCTAGGAGGCAAGAACTACCATTACCTCCATATTACAGACCAGGAAACAGACAGAGCTATTAAGTAATTTGCCTCAAGTAATACTACTAGCAAATACCAGGACTTAGGCAGCCTGGCTGGCCAGAATCTACTTTTAACCAACACATTTTACTACCAATGGGGCATAATTGGCTTGGGCTTGCTTTCTCCAGCAGGAAAGTTCATGGGGAATGGTCCCATGATAAGGCAGAAGGAGAGAAGTGAAAGGCTCAGAGGTTTTCCTTTCTACAGCAAGAATGTAACCACTGGTTGTACAGGGTCAGGGATGCAGTGCCTGCTACATGTTGCTCAATAAATGAATATTGAAAAGAAAGGAAAAGATATCTGCAGAAGAGTAAACTAGGGAAGAAGGGCTGCTTCCTTACCTTGACCAGAACCCTGGATTGCAAGGCTCCAGGACTGCCTGCCTCCAGCACAACTGAATGAGCAAGGGAAGGGAATGCAGTGAACTCCATGTGCTTTGATCTTGATGAAGCATTTGATACAATGTCCCATACAATCAGGATCCCCAAATCAACTGAAACTTATGTGGCTACAAGAACCACACAGGAGTTAAGCAGGCTGGAAAGAAAAACACTGGATACATCTACCAGTGTGATGAAGAAAAGAACCACAAGGAACAGGATTCAATCTGTATTCAAAAGTAACTTAGAAATTATTCAGTTACAATCAAATTTGCGCATAACATTAATTTGGGAGGTGTGAGAAGGGCAAATGAGGGCAAGCCAACTGACTTAGCTAAATTAACAGAGAGGTGAAGAAAAACAAGAAGTCTGGTTTCATTTTTGTGCTCCCTTTAATTTTCAGGGAGGGGCTGAGGATGCCCATTGGGTAGTAACGGCCGCTAGACCTGAAATGCCAGGACCGAACTAAGTAAAGTAAGCAATAGCAAATTGGATATGTTTAAGATTATAGGACCTTCGGTCTGAACTTCAAAAAGCATGATCCTATTATTCCACACACCATCAGTAAAGTTCCATGGGAAATAATATTCCTTTCAACAAAAAGACTTTGTTAGCAAAACTCAAAAAAATGAAGGGGCTCAAAGGCTGAATTTAGAGGTCAGATGAAAAAGTCAGTGGTGTATGTATAATCTGGCCCCACTACAAATATGCCGCTCAGGCAGAAGGTCATGAGAATGGTTTGCACACACACGGCAGGATAAAGAACACAGAAGGAAGAGAGCAAAAACTTGGACTAACATTATTTTTTTAAGCATAAATTACAATTTCTAATTTTTTTAATGTTGAGAAATTGCTTCTCCCTTGGTAGAGCTGTTTGCCTTCCCAGCAAAATTTATACTTTAAAAGTCAGCACTTGATTTAGAACTCAAGAAACGGAAGCAGAGGTCTGCAACATTTGAAAAAAAAAACACGCCTAACTTCACTCTAGGTCCCAGGAAATGTGCAAGCGAGCATCATCTCATTCAACTCCTCAGAGACTGAAGAACTGAACTATTAGCTCTGTAGCCACCGTGCCCCAGGCAGTGGACTCCACAGCTCAGGAGAGATTGTTGATGAAGGGACAGTCACCAAGGAAATGCTACATGTTCTGTTTCCTTCAAAATAAACCTAAAAAAAGCAGGCTGGGGTCGGGGACTTAGCACATAGGCATAAAGATTAGAGCCATACTGCCTTCTAGTGTAGATATGAATAGGAAATTTATGTGAAAATGATGATGCTCTGAGATTACTTATATCTATACAGAATATACAGAATACATATACAGAATAATAAGCAAACGATAAAACCTAAATAGACAGATCTTCCCCAAGGTTTGATCACTGGCCCCTCCTACGGTTTGAAAATCATCAACACAATGACAAACTCACAATTAGCCTCAGCAAGTCTACAGGCCCTGCTCCCTTATCTGACTGCGCTCAGAATCCCCTGCAGGCTTTTAAACAGAAAGGCTGAGGGGAGCAGGTTGCTAGTGGGCATGGGATGTTCCCAGAATCTGTACCTTTAAGAACTCCCAGGTGACCCTATGTTGCACGCTGGTTGAGGAACCTTTGCTGCAGACATTCTACTCCTTTCTAGACTCTGCCACCATAATCAGTCACATCAGAGACTAGAGTAAATGATTTCCCTTCTCAGGAACCTTTAATGGAATAACCTTCAAAGGCAATGGAATGAAGTCCAAATTCCTTAGCAGGACACTCGAGGCCCTCTGTGATCTGTCCCAAACTACTTTTCTGCCCTCCTTTCCTCCCACATCCCTCAGTCTGTCACAGCACCATTCCCCAAACACATCACATGCTTCTTTTATGTCTTCAGCACTTGCTGCCCCAACATTCCCTCAGCTCTCCCACCCTTCTCTGCCAGTCACCATCTTCCTCATCCTTCAGGGCCGGGCTGCTCAACTTATTTTTCTCTGTGAAACCTTTTCTGATCTTTCCAGCCAAAATCACTCTCCTTCCTCTGAGCAAATGTCCAAAAAAATTAGCTCATACAGGAAATACAGCATATACTCCAAGCCGAGCTGAATTACACCAAACTGCTTACATGCTGGTCTCCCCCTGAAAGCAGGGGCATATATATCTCACTCATTTTTCATACTGTGGAGGAGAGACAGACCTAGGTTCAAAGTTTAGCTATTTCAGTTACTTACTAGTGCCGTAACACTCGATAGGTTATTGAAACACTATAAACCTCAATTTTATAATCTCTGAAATGGGACACACAAAAAATCATCTCTACCTTCATGACTGATAAAGATAAAACAGGAAAAGTGTTTGGCCCAATGAAGACCACCTAAAATGCACCAAAATGATAGCGGTTGTTATTATTTATCAATTTTTGTTTCCTATCCTACATTGCAGACATAGTAAGAGCTCCAAAAGCATTTGCCTTTACTCAAAAAAGAAAAAAAAAAGCATTCGCTTTCAAAGTAATAAGCAGTGACTTCTTAAAGCCCTTTCTCTTTGCCCAATTTTGTTCTGTTATGAAGGGCATTTCATAATATTTCTATTGAGAAGTCATCTCTTAATCCCCTTTCTTTCCTTCAAAAATCAATGTACAAAATTCTAACAAACAAACCCTGTCTGTCCCTCCTACTCCAGCTTGGCTTTCTGCTTTGAACTACAGTAACTGCCTGCAGCCACAGTGCCGCTGCCCAGAGAATTGCCTGCTTCACCCTCACAACAAACAGCACTTTGTAGGCAAACTGGAGGCGAGCCCAAAGTAGGAGGGGGAAAAAAACCAAGGAAAAGGAGTTCAGGCCAGAAACTGACTCGACACCACATTATCGTCCACACTGCAACACAGGTAAGGAGAGAAAGGGAAAGGAAAGAAGCTCAGGTCAATGCAAACCTTCCCAACAACTCCCAAGCATCTAGCTCACCACTCACCCACAGGAGAGACTCCCGAGACTCACATAGGACACGCTGGTCCCCAACTGCCTAACACACATGGCCATCATGGTTAAGAAAATATCGTCATTTATAATAGCTTCTTAACCTCACCAAACCAATCCTATTGCCATTATCACCCCCTCCATCAATTACAGGGGATGAAACCCAAGTCTCGAGAAGTCCAAGGCCACACAGTCAGTATGGAGGCGTGCCAGGACCAGAACACAAGTCCTCTAAGCTCCGAATCCTTGGCCCTTCCCACTGTCCTTTATGAAGTGCGAAAAGTAATTTTTAAAACGTTCTCAGAGGCTCACCAAACCCACTAGCTGTAAAGGTAAAATAGCTTCTGTCCTCTTAAAAACAATTCTGGTGCCGAGAGTGAGGGCTGTCACAGCAACAAGCCCCACCTGCAGCCCTTGGAATGATCCGTTCGGGATCTTAGGACAGGGTCCCAGGAAGACCCTTAGGTTTCTGCTCCTACATGGAAACTGTCTGCTGACAATTCTGTTTGCGCATCTGGTCTGGGGAGGAGGTATTAGGGAAGGAGCATAATTTTCTTTTTTTCTTTTTTTTAAATCAAACCCTGATCCTGAGTTTAAAGCTGAGGTGATGTGGAAAGCAAAAGAAGTGTCTAAAGCCTATTTGTGATCCTTGTCGTGAGAAGAGTACAAGAGGCCCTAATGCAGTCCTCAAAACACAGATTCTGAAGCCGTGACTGCCTATGTTCCGATCACAGCTCTGCCGCTTCCAGCTCTGCGGCCTTGAGTCCCCCGGCTGCTCACGGAGACAGGGAAGTGCAGCCAGAAGGGGAACGGCCTTGCTGTCCTTTGCTACAGAATGGGCTGTTGTGAGGAACACATGAGCTAATATATATAAAGTGCTCCAAGCAGTGCCAGGCACGTGTAAGTACTACCCAAGTGTTTCCTATTATTATTTCCAGAACAGCTTAGTCTCTACAATTGTGTTCTTTTTCAAGTGTATTTTAGAAGAAGGTTAAAGAAGATTTCTTGTACAATTTGTTAATCCATAATGCCCCAAACCAGCACAAAGATTATTTACAAGTTTCACTTCCTGATAGGATCTTCCAGGATTTCCATCTGTGGACTAGAATCCCTGGAAGAACAAACAGTGGAATTTGAAGAATTCTCCTTCCCAGCAACAGTGCAAGTAAATCTGCACCCATTCTCTCAATACTACAAAGGGGCTTCTGCACTGAGAAAACAAAAAACAAAAAAAAAACAAAGAACTTACAGCATTAAACCAACTAACATAGGGGAACATTATAAAAATTCGCTTTATATTCTGAAAGCAACCAAAGTGTTAAACATTTAAAGTTATACCAGCTGAGAAAGACACGGTTCAGATCACACAGGGATGACAATCCGAAGGACTGGGATAAAACCTGCTGATGAATCAAAAGGTTTCTTTCCCAGAAAAGGCTGGAATTCCAGGAACATTGTGCTATCCTTGGAATGATTAAGAGAAAAATGGTTTTAAAAATCCCCTCTCAGGCTAAAAGTCTAGACTCAGCTAGTAATAGAGCTCTGCTAGAATATCACCTCTCTTCTCTTTCAGAGAGGGCCTATGTAAAACAGATTAGACTTAAACAATGGGAGGATTTTCCCTAGAACAGCAGATAAAACTAAAGACAGGAGCACTCGAAGGAAGGGTCACAACACAGGTCTGGGGTCATGCCCTGCCCAGGGGCACCCGGCCAGGAAGAGGGGCTAAAACGTGGCCTGCACAGATCTCCAAGCAGCATGCCTGGCAGGGCAGATACCACTCATGTCACGGGAAGGGCCTGTGAGGGCTGCGCCAAGTGGCGCTGCGCACACCAGCGCCCCACAAGCCAAACGAGCTGGTGTCCAGAGCCCCCTGGGCCTGGGGGCTACCGAGCACACCCCCTCGAACCATGCTGTGCTTTGGGGCTGGGGGAAGAGTGTTGGCTGGTACCATGGAAACATTTTCAGCTTTCTTGGTTTACTTTGTGATGCCAGCTGTTCTGCAGGCGCCTCTTCCTTTCCTCACTCTATATTCTCCTGACATAAATCCCTTCTTTTCCTTTTCACTCCAACTCTCCTTTTGCAGAAGCCACAACACAAGTTAATGTGCACACTAGGAATGGCAAAACAATAGCCCTCGGCCCACCTAGAGATTCTGTGCTATTTCTAAATATTTATCAGGTCACAATTTTCCCTTCTCTTGTAAGGATTCTTTTTTTTCTCCCTCTCCTCCCTATTACCCCCAAATCCATTTTAAGATATAAAGAAGTCTTCCTCTTCTCTTGTCTTCTGGGGTAGATGATCTTTCTTCACACCCAAGTGGCTCTTAGCCTTTGTTCTCTACCTCTGGGCCACCTGCCTCCCACACCTGTATCTTCTCCCACCTGCTTCATTCCCATACTCCACATATTTCTCCCTGAATCTATTACTCCTTAGGCAGGACAACCCCTTCAATGCATCCACTCTGGACAGAATAAACCAAATTTAAAGGGCAGAAATTGTTACCATTACAAGTATGGGGATTTTGTTTTGTTTTGCTTTCTGTGTGTGTGTCCGGGGGGGCAGGGATGGTACACAAAACAATGACATCAAGTTTTGCTTTGTTTCAACTTTTTAAAAGTGTACTATGCTTTTATTTGAATCCTATGCTTCCATGTACCTGGCCAGTAAAGGGCTATCTATCTCTAAGGGCCTAAACTCACAGGCTGTATCCAGCCCACAAAGCTATTTTGTTTGGTCTGCAGGAAGTTCTTTTTAAAATGTTGAGTTAGCTGATCTTTTAAAATTAGGAGATTTTTAAGTAATCCAGATTTCTGGCTAACAGTAAAAAAATCAGATCTGTCAAGACTGGCCCACATTCCCATAAGGTAACAGTTGGCTGCTGAATAGATCTGCTCAGCAGGCCCCCTGAAGACAGGACCTGCATTTTCTGGTTCAGCCCAGGTCCACCGCCCGCACTCCCTGCTGATCACCCTACCCTGAGGCTGAGTACCAGCTGCCATAAGTCATCTCACACGAGGCCCACTTCAGGCAGTGTTTGGGATATGCATGAGACCACAGCTAGTATCTAAGTCTCTCTCTGATTAGTGCAGAAATTACAGATGTAATTATAAGTTTCTCCTTAGTACAGAATTTTCCAGGTACAAATAATTCATAAGGAAAAGAACCTAGGACTAAGCAAAAAGGAAAATGTCCCACAATAGAGAAATACTTGAAACGAACTAAGTTACAGAGAACGGCTGTGTGTGTGTGTGTGTGTGTGTGTGTGTAGGAAGAGGATTTATTTGTGCAAGCTGTGTAACACTGCAGACCATTTCCCAATTTGTACTTTATTATTGGCTAAATGTTAATATGAACAATAAAACCATTAAAGTAGAAACTCTAACAGTGAATTCACTCCACTAAAATGATTATATTTGAGCATAAGTCTATAAATAAAACAGACTATATATCACACAGATACATGGATGTCCATATATATCACACAGATATATGGATATTTATCAATTCATTGTTAACTCAGATCATATGGATAATGATTATGTGTCTTTAATTGCATATATTTGTGACAGCATTTATTCAGCAAACATTTGGACCAAACATCTTAACAAATACTACTACATCTTTATGTATTTTTGTACAGTAGTGTTGTAGGGTCAGATCTAATTAGGAGGAGGGTGCTTAGTGTGTGCTATTACAAGTGGCGCTCTATCACCAATACTGATGATAAAAGAGAACAGGGCTAGAGAAAGCACCAAAACAAGTGACTCATTTCTAGTATCAACTTTCAGTCAAGTGTTTTTACTGACAAGTTGATATTTTCTAAAACCACTGTGCACTGATGAGAACTCTGGCCTGGAAGCCTGCAGAGCTGGGTGTCCCTACAACTCTCTTCAGCCGTGTACCCACGCTTCAGATCTGGTCCATAAATGAGGAGCATGAACTAGACAAGCTGTAAGGTCTCTTTACACCTCAAAATTGGATTCTCATTTTTGAAATGAAATACAAATAGTATTATAAAATGAATACAAAGAAATCTAAGAGAAATGAGAGGAGTACAGTATGTAAGAGAATGAGTTCTGAAATAAAGAAAACTAGTTTCAAACTCTACCTCCACCAATTCCTTATCTTTTTTTTTTTTTTTTTTTTTTTTGGAAAATCACATAACCTCTCAAGCTTCAGTTACCTCATCTCTAAAGTAGGAATAAGCCCACCTTCCACTCGGGATTGTTTTGCAGATTAAAGGAGAATGCATATAAATTCAGGGCACAGGTTTGGACAATCAGTAAATGACTAATAAATAATTATTGCTAGCTATGGGGATTCCATAAATTGCCCAATCACTTCTTGACCAGTTAAGTTTAAAAAAAAAAAAGCTAGTTATATCTGATAATAAACTGATTTTAAAAGCTTATTCAGTAGGATGCCACTGCGAGAATCACAGGGACCATTTTCCAAAGAGTTTCAAAATTCAAACATTTCTTAGAACTGGATTGGGAACAATCAGTGAAGAGAATCTGACTGATGGCACTTCATGCCTAATGTGATGGGCATGAAATCTGTCCTGTCTCCATTGAGTGAGCTTTGCAGAAGCAGTTTCCTGGTGGTTGACACCCTTCAGAGAGAACGCTGTCTTGCACTTCCTTCCTTCTCCCTGCTTTGTAGAATTCACTGCAGTGTTGGTGATCTATTGATGCTGAGATTTAGTGATGGGATTTATGGGCTGCTGGGGAAGTGAAGCCTTCTCTGGCAAAGTTTCTAACTATAATCAGCAAGCAGAGAAGGAAAGTAAAAAGTTTTTTTAGGAAAATAAATGTTCATAATAAAATCTAAAATCTTCCCCACTAGCAGGTATCAAGAGGAGGATATGGACATCTTGAACACCTCAGGGAAGTGGTAATTCCCAGACTTTTGATATCACAGACTAGTAAAATTTCAAAAGAAGACTGTCATAAAATTGCCAGGTTTTAGGTGACCAAGAAATGATACCAAAAGCAATCACTATCCTTTTATAAGAGGAAAACAAAAATTAACCCCTCAAAGTAAGATATCCCAAGATTTTTAAAAAATCCTTTCAATTGAATAAACTTAGCACTAAAATTAAAACTGAGAAGCCTGCTGCATTGTTTGTATCCTCACTTTTTCCACAGGCTGGTGTAACTGTCACTGTGGATCCACTCTGGAAACCGCTGCTCAAGAATGGACTGCACGTTGATCCCTTCATGCCATCCAATCCAGGACATAGTATCTCATGGAAGCACCAAGAGCCACACAGTGGACCATGTGCTGTCTTTGTCATCATCTTCCAAGGACAGAGATGTATCCTTAAAGCTCCTTGTTTGTCTTAACTCCCAATTGTGGGCCTGTCAACCACAAATGTTTCAGAACTTTTCTGAAGGTGTCTCCAGTCAATACCCAGCCTTTCTACACAACTCTGCAAGATGGTGGGTCTCAGTCTTGGCTGCGCACCAGAATCACCTGGGGGTGAAGAGGGCTCTTTTCAAATGGAAACTCCACTCCCAGAGACTCTGACTCAATAGGTATGGGGAAAGATCTAGCCTCAAGTAACCTTAAAACATTCCCCAGGCTGATTCTGATGCCAGCCAGCTAAGGACTAAAAAAAACTGGTACCCTACTGTTTTACATTTATCCTGAACTTATATCTTATGAAGATTTAAGGAATGAACCTCTTCATACATTCCTTCAGGTGTCAAATACCAATGCAGGGCCTGCCATGTGTGGGGCACTAGGAAATCAGTGGAGCACAAGACAGATACATCCCTGCCTTCACCACACTGACAGTACTGGAGCAGACAGACAAGGAAGCAGGCGACTGAAACAGCACATGCAGGTTTGCTGAGATTAGGGGAACAATCCAGGTTTCCTCCATTCCTCTCCTAGTGGTTTCATGGGCTTCAGAGTCATCTCCTCTCAGCTGTCTTCTTCCAGATACTAGAAAGTCTAATATTTATATCAGAAAAGCAGATGGGCAAGGCTCTGTCCTCATGGAGCTTCCATTCTGGCAGGGCTGTCTACCCTTTATAGGTACCATTACATGGGTCACTCCAGCTCTGGTGTCTTGCCTAAAGTCAGGTGCCCATGCTTTGAACAAAGCACAGTAGAAACTCAATTAAGGCTGTGTTTTCTGTTTTGTTGCCAAAATCTTTTTGATGAAGCTTAGCATTTCCTGTCCTTTTTAATCTGCAACAAGTTGGGACAACACTGTGAAAGTATTTTCGAAGCCCTTTCAGGGATTTTCCCACCAAAACAGCATCCTATGACAGCTCCATAATTCCCCCCTTAATATCTGACCTCATATTTGCCCACAAAGAAACTCACCTGCAAATCTTCTGATGACAAACATAACCTAGTACAGTTTCCCTGGAGTAAATCCCCATTGGTTAGCTATTTCACAATTCAGAAGAGCTTATTGTCATCTGTAAACCTAGAAATTCCACTGTGTACTCCTTCTTCTGGATCAATTATGTAAATAAGACCTAAGGGACCCCACTGTTTACACACCTCCAAGCAGAGAAATCTTTAGCCTTAGACTTAGCCTTAATTTGTGGTCTTTAAGGCAGGTGGTCTAATGCCTGCTCCGTCATTATATCACCTCCCTGGGCCTCAATTTCCTCATCTATCTAATTCAAGTGTTGATTACTCCCATCTATAAAATCCTCTCCTTCTATTCAAAAATGATACACTGCATCTTTAATTCCAAGGTGACTTCAACTTTCACACAGCCTTTGAAAATGTAAAAGGGCAGTCTCTAAGGGTTTTCAAATATTTCCCCCCTCAAGAAATCTCACAAATTCACAAAACATCCCTTCTTCTCATAGGAATATCCTTCATCTCCAGAGGATACAGACAGGTTTCCCATGTGGGCCAGCACAGAACTGAGAGCAAGCAGACTGCACCATCTGGACAGGTAACACACCCACAACAGACTGGGGCACAATGGACACTCATAACAAAGAGGTTACACACGTTGGCTATGAGATCTGGAATTTTGTTCTAGCACTCTCTACACTGCTGGATGGCGACCACCTGAACCAAGTAATTTATTTAAATCTAGTTTGCTGGATAGATCTAGAACATTTGGAGAACTTGGCACTAAGTTACCTAGGATTTCTGACCCGTCTGCTTCAAAAGACATCTGAGAATGGTAATTTCCTAATGTCTTCTCGGTGAAGACATGCGAGATCTGATGAGTACGATATTACACCCACGACAAGCTAAAGCTTAGTTCTGGGAGAAAGGCCTGTCTCTAAGCCCCAAACCCCTCTCCTTCCCCAAATGTAAAGCTGTCACTAAGTAAGTATTTCAGGCATACTAGTGGGGTTGGGGGGGGAGGGGGGAGAGGAAAAAGCCTGAATGGGAACCAACTTCATCCATGGTTTTTGTCAATACCAGTTGTTACCCTGTTTACCTCTTCATGAATTTCAAAAGCAACTCTGATTTGGCAAGCTTCGGATTTGCACAGAACATTAGCAATACTCCTCCAGATGTCTAAACAGAATTACAAAGACCCCAGAGGATGGAGTACAGATTTCAGAACCTTGCAACAGACTCAAATAATTTCGAAAGGGCACCTCAGGTGCAAACATTAGCAAGAGCCAAACTCAGTGTAGCTTGGCTATGAACACAATTTCTCAGACGGCCCTAAACTCGGGGCTAATCAACCCTTGGAATTCACCTCCATCACCCAGCACTCCCAGCTCTCAAATAGGACCAGCAGTGCCAAACAAAGTATTAGGTTTCATGAAGTATTAATATAAGTGACTACAAAGCTTTTGACAAAGTCACCCTCCACTCCTCTCTCATGTGATTAGAAGGCAGAATTAAGATTTTAAAGTCTCAAAAGGCCTAAAGACTGGACCAAAATAAATAGGATAGAACTGAACAGGTATAAAGACCAAAAAACATCCACTCAACTTCTATCTCTCACTCACACACACACACACACACACACACACACACACACACACGCACTCTGCATAATGAACACAGGATGCAGCAGCTCATACAACAAATATCTGGGAGTTTTGACTGTCCAGAATCCTATACAGGAGTCTGTGCTGGGCAGTTCTGTAAGCTTAAGCTGCAGTAAGCAGATGCTTGTGCTTTAGTCTCAGGAACCAGGTATGCTACTGTACCCTTTGTGGACCAGATCAGGTCTCAATTACCATATTCAATTCCAGTCATCATAACTCTCCAGGAGAGATGCTGACAAACTGAGAAGACAGAAACCATGTCCCATGCAGGACTGTGAAAAGAACTGGGACTATTATGCTTTGAGAACAGTTAATCGGCTAGAGGGCCAGGAGGGGGACATCATTGTCTCTGCGTGTTCAAAGGGCTGTCCTGGGGAAGTAGGTAGTACCAGAGGAACAGAATCAACAGAGCAAAGTTTCAGAGAGGCAGTCTTCAGCTCAAATAATAATCATACACACAGTCCAAAGATATGATGACATGTCTTCATAAGTACAGAGGTCCCTGTTCCTGGGGATGTTTAAACAGAGGCTGCCTCAGAAGTGTAAGAATTTACTACAGTAAAGAAGTTAGACCAAGACTTCTCTAAAATACCAATTCTAATTCTATGACTCTCCACTTACCCAAGATTATACTGCCCTGCTAGCTCTTCTGCCACGATCTCTCAAAAGTGCCTTCTTCTCTGATTAGAATTTGCCCAGATCCTAATCACTTTAGCTCTGAGCATAGCAGACCTCTCCTAGACTGGCTTCCCAACCTCCATGTCCTTCCTCACATGTCAAAACCACTTCCTTCGAGGCTCATTCCAAGAGTTCACTTCACTTCACAGCAGCCTTTACCTCCCCTGTCTAGGCAGGGTTTCTCAACCTTGGCACTACCGACATTTTGGATGGGATAATTCTTTGTCGTGAGGGATATCCTGCACGTTGCAGGACGTTTAGCAGGATCCGTGGCCTCTACTCACCAGACATAAGCAGCACCTGCCTCCCAGCTAGGACAAGCAAAAATAAAACTGTGTCCAGACATTCCCAAATGTTTGCTGGGAGGCAAAGTCCCCCGCTTGTTGAGAACTACTCTTCTTGAGGCAAATGATTAACAGCACTGACTTGTGGTTCAAGTTTTCCACTAACTAGATCCCCTCAACCTCCCTTCATCAGTCATGTTCTCTGCTCCAGCCAGGCCAACCTATTTTTGACCCATGACACACCTCAAAGCTTCCCCTAATACATGCTCCTTCCCTCTTCCCCAACACACATAACACTCCCAGCTGGCTCCAAACACCCTTTCCATCTCAGTAGTCCTTGGCCTCCTAGACAAATGCAATCTCCTGCTTCTGGTGGTGTCCTCACATGGACCATTTTACTTGCACTCTTAGTTCAAGAACCCTCTCCTTCCTCGTTAAGGCACCTACAAGCACCCACTACTGTGGTTCTCTGCTTTCTGCTAGTACTCAATAAATACTTGCTGGTGTTTCTCAGAATGTCAACATCAGCTCCAATGATACATGAAAAATCCCTGAAATCCCTTACCAATTGCCATTTCAAGAACATACATAATCATGAGCACACACTTTTGACAAAACTTTGACTTTTTCATACTTAGTGCCAACTTACCTACAGCACTGAGATTGAACTAAGTTTGATTTCCAAAATACAGCTACCAAAATAATGTAGCTATTGGGACATGACAAACACAGCAAACTTTAAAAAAATTATTCAAAAAAGCTCTGTACAATATAAAAATTAAGAAAAAAAAAGGTCAAGTTTTGATCAAGTTTTTAAAATTCTGTAAACCTTGGCAGAAAGAAAAAGATACAAATATGGCTCAATACTTTAACTGTTGCATCATACACCACTCCACACGCTCACGGAGAGACTAGGGGACTGGGTCATGTAAGGACAGTTTCCTCTCCACTTTCTAATGTGTTCGGTTTTAATCAACAAAGTACACACTCACACACCCTCAATAAAAAAGAGACAAATCTAAGATAAAATGTTCAAATACATACACCATGCCAACTCAAGACTTTGGATTGCTTTCCCCCCCAGCTCCATGGATTACCTAATCATTTCATGGATTACCTTACTAACCTCCAGACTTTGCCAGGACCTTATTTTACCTAATTTTCACCTCAGGATCTTTCCTATCTTGTTCTTGTATTTTAACAGGGTTTTAGTCAGTTGATGTAGAAGGCAGGAAAAGAGACAACTTGCACCCTGCCCCAGCTGATGGGAGGTGTCTAGAGGTCAGTATTAATGGGCTATAGAGCTGCCTTAAGACCCCATTTACTGGGTATGGGGCAGGGTTCTTCCCACAGCCCCAGAAGCTCTGGCGGGGAAGGTCTGAATCACTGTCATTCTTGGCACTTGGGAGAGCCCTCTGGTTGTTTATGAGGTAAACAGCCCTCACCAGTACTGCAGCCGGGAATTCCCTGTCTGCTCAGACTCTTCCAGCCTCTGGCACAGAACACATAATAAGTGCTCAATAAACGCGGCCTGACTAGCATTTTCTTACCAAAGCTGATAAAGTTTGCAGAAGTCGGCTCTCTCTTTACTCCTGAATCTGTTTCAAAATATGTCCTCAAAGTTTTCCCTCTCCAACAAGAAATATTTTTTCAAAGTCAAGGAGAAGGAAAGGAGGAAATCTGAGAAACAGAAGGAGCCATATGAACCCAAGGGGCTCAAGCTGGGCCCCACAGTCGGCTAGGATTCCCCAATTCCTATTCCCCATGTTCTGCGCACCTCCTGAGTGCTCCCACACTCTCACCTTTGCACTTTTTCTTTCCTGAAACCCTACCTCCCCACCTTCTGCCACATACACCCCCAACTGCGTATCCAAATGGGACCGCATACCCCACCTCTCCCTCTCCAGCAGGGACCTACCTCTCCTCCCCTCGACCTGTGACAGCTCTTCTTTATTGCGGCTGGCTTTTTAAGAAACCAAAAAGACTCATCTCTTTATCCGTAAGGGCTACCCCAAATAAAGGGGGAGAGAAAGAGGAAGGCACCTATCAACCCTCCAGTAACCAGAGGTGATGATCCTCTGAGCAACCACCCCCAGTCCCGCTCCTTTCCAAGCCCCCGGACAGGATTCGAGCAGAAGTCCGGCTCCCAAGTGCCCACGCTTCCAAACAAGCTAGAAGCGGATTATACCGGTACCAAACCCGGAGATGTCCCGCGGCGGCCTGGGTGCACCTGCGGGCCCCCGGCTCCCTCCTTCTCGCGCTGGGGGCGGGGCGGGCCCTCACTTCCCCGCCCAGCCCACCCGGCGCGGGAAGGAGGCGGAGGGGAGGCGTTTCTAGAGAAGTTGAAGGGCTCACCTTCTGGGCAGCGGGCCAGCGAGGCCGGGCACCAAACACCCACCTCCGGGAAGAATCAGCGGAGCCGTAACCGGGTCTCCCCGCCCTTCCGATGGGGCGGAGGGAGGCGAGGGAAGCGAGCACGCGTGGGGGGAGCCAGAGGGAGGCGGTCGCAGGCACCGTCCTCTCGCGGGGCCCGCTCGGCGGCAGCGGCGCTCGCCGCTCCAATAGCCGAAAGCGGAACGATCTTCGGGCCCCGGCGGGCCGAGGCGGGCGCCTGGCCCGGCCCTGCTCGCCTCCCGCGCGCCCCGGCCCCCGCCCCCCCCCCCCACCCACGGCAGCGAGGTCCCAGCCGCAGCCTTCCGCTCGGGCCGCGGCGCCGCGGGGCAGGTCGCCGGCGCCGGGGTGGCGCGCGTGGGCTCCGGCGCGGCTCCCACCGGCACAGCCCCCGGCCCCTGCCCCGGAGAGGCGCGCACCAACCTTGGGGGGCAGCCCGGGCAGCCTGGCCGCCTGGCCCCGGCTTAGGCGGAGGCGGGAGGCGGTGGCATCACCTGCGCTGTGCGGCGGCTGCTCCCGGACGCGCCGGGGCGGCGGAGGCGCGCGGCGCCCTGGACCCTGCTCCCGCGGCCCCGCCCGCGGCTGCCACCTCGAAGCGCGGCGGAGGAGCCGGGGCACCACGGGCGGCGGCAGCGGCGGCGACGGGAGCAGCAGCACATGACTCTGTAACGGGGGGAATCAGACAAAGCGTAACATGGACTCCGGGCCCGTGCAGGCGCTGCAGCTCCGGGACCAACCGCAGCCGGCGAGCGCCGCGACTGGCTCGGCCGCAGCCAATGGGGCGGGCCCGGGCCTCCATGTGATGGCGAGCTCTCTGCCCCGCCGGCTCTCCCGCGTCTGCCGGGGGTCGGGGCGCTTCCGCCGCCGGGCGTGCTGGCCGGTGGGGCGGGGTGGCGAGTTCGGTGGCCCGGGGTCGGGCACTGGCGGCTGGAGGCCGCTGGACTGCGCGCAGGTGCACCCGGCGGGGAGGGGCGGCTGCCGGAGCTCGCCGGCGCCCCAGCGCTCATCAGTACAACGCCCACCCGGGTAGGGCGCGGGGCCCGGCGGCCAGTGTCGCCAGGCGGGCAAGAGGCCACTCAGGAACCTTCATCCTCCTTGGTGCTATGCTGTCAACTAAAACTGATAGTAAGACGGGGGGGTGGGGGGTGAGAGGATGCAATGAAATGGTAAGGGGAAATTTGGGTAAAAGTCATTTTAGCGGCTTCCAACCCTAAGGGGAACGTACTTTCCTGGGATTTGGGGCACACACAACTTTATCTTGGCACGAATAGCTTCCCGGACTCATCTGTTCTGTCTCTGCTTAAAGATACACAAGAGAGTCAGTTCTTGTTTTAATCTGTCTACTCTTCCCCCCTCCCCTCCTGCCCAATTCTTTTTTTTTTTTTTTGCCAAAAATGTCTTGTATCCGAAGCAGGCAGATGAAAGGTTGTCCTTCGCTAAGCAGTGTTTCCCAACCTGATGGCTTTCTCTCTTGTTACTGTTGTAAGATCAAAGTATATTTGCAGCCTTTTTCGTGGGTGGGGAGAATCAGGGGTCAAGAAATAACGCCAGGAGGGCTGTTTGGAATTGTTGGTTTTTAACATGACAGATGGTTCCAGCGCAGTACATCAATAGCTCCTTTTATCTGAATCCACCCGTTTCTGTGAACAATGGGAAATCTCCTCTCTCTTCTTCCAAGGTCTCTCCATGTCAGTGAATGTTCAGTCAACATATACTAAGCATCTAAATGTTCTTCATTAGTATGCTGCACAGAAGTTACAGATACTCAGGAAGGTGTGAGTTCAGATATACTGAGGCAGTAAAGAGAGTGGTTTTCTAGGGTTTCGGGAAAGACTTCAGAGAGAAGGGGGCAGAACCGACCCTTGGAGAGTGAGCACTTGTTCCTCAGGCACTGGAAGTAAAGTAGAGCAGCGCTGAGGAAGAGGAGTATCCAGAACACACTCAAGGGACAGTCCTAGACTACTTACAAGATGACACTAGATTTTGAGCCCTTCTGACCTCCTCTTGCTTTCTCACTTTGCCTGCCCTGTCCCTCGTGCCAGCGGCCTCTCCTATTCCACACACCCAGCCAAGAAGAAGGTGTGTAGGCAGGAGCTGTGTGGCAGGTGATCTAATTACAGTACCAGATTCGCTGATCTGAGAGGTTAGAGCTCTTTTAAAACTGCTAACATCTACTGGTGTGATATTTTGATTGAAAACATCTCACTATTAATAATTAATTTAGAATGTTTTGCTGTTTGTAAAAACACTTCCACGTTTTGATCTTCCCTGAGTTTTACACTATGATTCTAGATTTGAGAGAAATGTGACTTCGAGAGTGGGATAAATTAAGAAAAGAAAAAAGTAATACTCGGAAAACAGTCAAATGTAGAGAAACAGGTACATAGTCTCATAAATGTGAGTGCAAATTGGGTAAATCCCTTTGGAGGATAATTTAGCAATCTGGGATGAAATTAAATGTGAGGGTTTTTTGACCAGGCAATTCCACATCTAGGAATTTATACTTTGGACATATATGTGCAAAAATTATGTATTTCAGAAATATTTACACACATGTAGAAAAATATGTGTACAGGTATGTTTATTATAGCATTGTTTATAACAGAGGAAACATATAATGGTGTATAAGTCTAATAACAAAATCCCAGCAGGGAACTGGTTAAGCAAATTTAACTTGTTTTATAAAAATAAGAGACCTAGTTGTACTAACATGAAAGAATGTCCAAAATCTATAAGTGAGAAAAGCAAGTTGCAGAACAACATAAATAGTATAATCCCATTTTATTTGCATATTTTGTCAAAAATATACGTTATAAAATATATGCTTAGAGGAAATCTGGAAGCATATATAACAAGCAGTTAACAGTGGTTATCTCTGGATGTGGGATTACTAGGGTCGTTCACTTTCTCTTACAAATTTCTGTATGTTTGAATTGTTTTTATGTGGAGCACCTATTACTTTGATAATAAGGAAAGTAGTAAACAAAAAATTTTAAGATAAAATTGCTAAGAGCTGTACCAATGACAAATAATGAAGATCGCTCTGAGGGTCTAGGAAGCAAAAAAAAAGTCAGCTTCCCCTATTCCCCATGGAAAACAAACAGGTAGGAGGCAGCAAAGAACAATAACTGATTTGACATTGGATTCAAAATGAAGAAATATGATAGAAGGGGCATCTGAGGCTACTCTAGGCCTGTCTACAGGGATCAGGTGGGAAAAACACAATAAGACTTCCAGGATGTTCTAGTCAACAGACTTAACAACGCTTACTGTCCTTTGTTGAGTTATGGTCACAAGTCAACAACTATTCTAGCACTTAAGTCTGTACCACACTAATAATGACAACAGCTAACACAGTGCCTGTGATGGGCCAGGCACTGCTCTAAGTACTGTACGTTTGTCCACTTGTAGTCCTTGCAGCAACCCTATGAGAGAAATACTATTACTATCCTCATTTTTTAGAGAGGCCTGGAGAGGTTATAGAAGCATTGCAAGATCACATAGCCTTTAAGTGCCAGAGCTAGACTTTTAAGCCCGGCAGCCTGGCTCTAGAAGTCCAAACACTCATGATACAGAGGGCCATGTGAGATAAATGCTTTTATACATGCATCTCTTTCTACCAAGTATTGTAATTCTAAGTTGATTTGTGTTTACCTAAACTGTAGTACTTGGCATGCCCTAAGGCACTCAATAATATTTATTGAGTGAGTGAATGAATAATTGACTTTCCTACTAGAGAAGAATCAGAGCTCCTTGGAGGAGTGATTTTGCATCGTCCCTGTGTTTGTCACCTAGTAGCATGCCCAACATGTGGTAAGCGATGTGAATTTCAGTAATCTGTAAACATCTTTTTGAAAAGTTGTGAAGAAATCAAGCTTTATAAGTGGATCTAAAATACACCAGCGTAGCTTATGAATAATATTGTGATGAATTCCTCATAGAGTGAAGAATAGCCTGGGAGGGACGGAGCTAAATCTGGTTGCACCTGTATAACCATACACAAATAAATGTGGAATATATTTGCTTGGAAAGTGGCAGTAACACCGATGAGCTGGAAAGCTGCAGGATTTCAAATTACATGAGCCTCTCTTTCTCTCACCTCTCTTGGTTTCTGAAATGGAGATAATAGCACCTATCTCCAGATATTGTGAGACCAAGGATTCAATCACATATGGAAAGGGCTCACCCAAGTGCCAAGAATATACGTATTGTTCAGTGAATGTTACCTACTATAAGTGTGTCCACATATTTTAAGTGTGACCAAATTTCTTAGTCTATGGTGATTCTGTAAATACTACAGCTTACATAACATATAACACCAGGGGCTCACATGTGTATAAGACTTAGAAATTACATAGTCTACAACCTAAGTACCTGGTAAGCAGTAGTCTCATCTTTCTTCTTTGCTACCTCTCACTGTTCTATCTCTTTATGTGGGTTAAAACCATTTCACTTCTTGGAGCTATTTAAACTCTCAGCCTTGGAGGTAGGAAGCAAATTGTCTCCTTTCTTCCCAGCTAAAGAAATTGAAATGCTGGAGACCGGACTAGAAATGAGCAGGTGGAGGGTGGAGAACAGTGTGGAGGAAATGGAACTGGGCGGGTGTGTGGAGTAACTCACCATGAGTCCTGATGTAACATAAGGTCCAAAGGGGAAAGGGAATTGCCAGACTGCTATAGTTAGAAATAATGTGGCGAAATTGAAACTAGAAAAACTAAGGGTAAACATTTTAATCAACCACCCTGAAAAGAAATGGACCTGTACCTTCTAAAATGGACTCATAGGGAGATGGAAACAGAGTTGCCTATCTGGTAAGCCAGAGCTTCTTAACTGGTAGCCTTGGACTAAGTATTCTCTTCACTGGGGGAATTTTTTTTTTTAAAGCATAAAGAAACACCAAGGTCAACCACCAGAAAGTCTGTACCCATATCCTCTGCCTTCTTGCCTGCTACTACTAAGGATGAGCTTATCCATGTTCTTATCAAAAGCTAGTCCCTTCACTTTTGCATCAGATCTCATTCAATCTCAAATGATAACTCCAGCAATTGACTCCTGTCTCTCATAGCATTGACTTTCACCTCTCTACTGGATGACTGCTATCACCATCTTCTTAAAAATGTTATTATTTCTCCCATCATTAGGAATAAAATTTCTCTTGACCCTGCTTTCCCCACTCCACTTCTCTCTTCCTTGCATCTCAAAAGAATTGTTTGTACTTATTATCTCCAATTCAGTTCTTTCTATTTTATCTTCAACAATCTAATCAGGATTTTACTCCCATTGCAGCACCAAAATTGATCTTGAGAAGGACCCTGACAATTCTCATTTTGCTAAATAGTGATCAATTCTACTTCCTTAATTGACCTCTCAGTGGCATTGGACACCATCAACTACACCCTCCTCTTTGGTGAGCTGCCTTCTCCTTCCTTCCAAGACACCGCACTCCCTCCCTCCAAGCAGCTGATGCAGTCTTAGAGCTTTGGATTCCCTCTCTATGGCAACAACTCCACATTTACATCTCCAGCATAGTTCTCTCTTCTGAGCACCAAACTGCATTTCTAACTGCTTACCTGATTTTCCCAATTAGATCTCTTATAGATACCTCAAAATTGAACTCAAAACCAAAATCCAATTTCCCCCCAAACCTGTGGAACCCACACAGGTTTCCCGCTCTTAGTAAATGGCAAGGCCATCTTTCCACTTGCTTGGGCTAAAAGCCTTGGAGTCAAGGATGACTCCATCATAACTGTAGGAAATCCTATTGGCTCTGCCTTCTAAACACACAGCCTCCAATGCTACACCTTGGTTCCATCTACCATCATCTCTCTCCTGGGCTAACTCACTAGCTACTCCACTAGTCTATGTGCTTCCATTTCACTCTTTTGTCCCATCACTCCCTTACAGCCTATTCGCAACAGCAGCCAAAGTAATCCTTTTAACACGTAAGTCATCTCATTCGTTGGCCCACGCCATGTGATGGCTCCCCATTTTACTTAGAGTAAAGCCCAAATCCTTACAGTGGTCTGCAAGGTTCTTACCTGATCTGCATCCCCTGAACACAACCATATCTAAAATTGAAACTCCTTTCCTACTCCCATTCCTCTTACCTTGCTTTGTTATTTTCCTCTGAGCACTCATCATTTACTTATTTTATAGATATAGATGTAGATAGTTTAATATCTATCTCTCCCTGCTAGAATATAAGCCCTATCTTAAATAATAGACTTTTATTTTATTTTACTTTATCTTATTTTTATTTGGCTGTGCCTCATGGCATGCGGGATCTTAGTTCCCTCAGGAGGGATTGAACCCATGCGCCCTGCAGTGGAAGTGCAGAGTCCTAACCACTGGACAGCCAGGAAATTCCCTAGAATATAAGCCCTTTAAAGACAGGAAATTTTATCTGTCTTGCTCATTGATGTATCCCAGCTATTTAGAATAGTGTCTGACACATAGTAGACACTTAATAAATGAATGAATTTATTACAAATTTTTAATCAATATAAATACAGAAAAATTTTTCCTAGGAAGAGATTTTTTTCATATCATGCTCTATTTGTTAATTAGAAAAGGCTTTCATATTCAGAGTCTCCAAATCCAGATCTTTTACTAAAACAGTACCTAGTAGTTTGTGTGGCAAAAGAAGAAACTTAGTAGAAAATATTAGGTAGTAGAACTACCTTTTTGTTAGTTCTCTTGCAGATGGGAAAAGGAAAACAAGCTGATCTGAGTTAACCCAAAAATTGCAAAATAGATGCAGAAAATAGACTGGAGGACACAGGGTTGGGGGGGGTGGGGGGTGAAGGGGAAGCTGGGACGAAGTGAGAGAGTAGCATAGACATATATACACTACCAACTGTAAAATAGATAGCCAGTGGGAAGTTGCTGTATAACAAAGGGAGATCAACTTGATGATGGGTGATGCCTTAGAGGGCCAGGACAGGGAGGGTGGGAGGGAGTCGGGGGAAGGAGGGGATACGGGGATATATGTATAAATACAGCTGATTCACTCTGGTGTATCTCAAAAGCTGGTACAAAAGTGTAAAGCAATTATATTCCAATAAAGAGCTTAAAAATGAATAACATATAATCCCTTAAGGTGCACAAAGTCTAGTCTATAACTTTTCTGTAAATATAAAATTATTCCAGAATAACATGTCTAAAATAAAACAAACCAAAAAGGAAAAAAAATTGCCAAATAATAATTCCAAAGTCCTAAGTTATATTGTTACTAAGGAAAATATTTAAGCAAAGTAACACACTAGTGAAAAGAATAAGCTAGAGAAGATTAAACATTCACTTCCTTGTAACATATTACTTAATTTAAAACTGTCATGTGTAGTAAAGTTGCTACGTATTCTAATCTGGCTAAAAGAAAAGTTTTAAGTGAAATAAAAGAACAGAGATATGACATAAAATAGCAAGTGGGGACCTTAATTACAGTTTTGGCAGTTGAAAGTTGAAATGACACAAAAATCCTGAGGAAAAGCACCATAAAAAGGAGTCAGGCAAGACTTAAAACAAAACAGAACCAGCTCCCAGAGCAAACATTTATACGGTCATTTGAAAAGAGGAAGGAAGAGTGATTGCCGTTTCTAAATGGTAAGTTGAATGTTTAAAAATCCACACGGAACCGTCCCCACCCCCCCACCACCCTGTCCCCATTTGAGACATCTCCTTAGAGCTCTGTCTGTGGGAAGAGAAGATGAACACAGCCAGACACCTGACTTGTCAAGATGAGGCTGAGCAGGGCTTGGGCTGGAAGAGAGGAATGTGAGCACAGGAAGAGAGAAGGCAGCCCCGGGAGTGTTTCTTACTCAAGGGTAAAATGCTAGCATTCTGGGTTTGAGAGATTATGATGTCTGATTACTGTCTGAAACTTCATCTGACAGCTCTTCCAAACAGTGTGGGCTGTGGGATTCCCTCGTGGCCCAGTGCTTAGGACTCCAAGCTTTCACTGCTGCGGGCTGGGGTTCAATCCCTGGTCAGGGAACTAAGATCCCACAGGACGCATGGCGCCGCCAAAACAAACAAACAATAACCCGGAAATGACTGGAAAATAAAGTTGAGGACGGAGAGGTAGTCATGGAACGAAGAGTCCCCTTTGTCCTAGGGTGAGCAGCAGTCTGACAGTACGGGTATATGGGAGGAGGCAACCGTCCTGACTCCTGTTCCTGATCGCTCTCCGAGTCCGGGCAGCGCACCTGAGCCAAAGGGGAGCAAAGTCTAACTCTAAATCTAAATCTGAAGGCTTGAGACTAGGTGACCAGGGACCTCCCATTGCCTGATGTCCTCTGGCCATTTATCTCCAGCGTGCTAATAGCTCGTTCCTCCTGCCACCTCCCTCCCTGATTTTTGCCTCATCGCCTGAAATCTCTACTCTTTTCTCTCTTTCTCATGCAGTAAAAATTCTGTAACTGTCCGCCTTCTCTTTTTGTGATACCTGGGTGACAACCTGTGGACCCACAGCCCACAGATGTGTTTTAACCTCAGAGTGTTTTCTAGAACATTTTTTTTCAATTAGTTGCCAATATTTTGTGACAGGAAGTGTCACAAAAATATCCAGATCTCCAGCACTTTTAACGGCCAGCACATCTGGCAAAACCTGGAGTAATTCCCGCACAACAAGCTCATGCTGGGGCTGAGCCGCTGCTGCCCTCTTTCAACTGCTTCTCACCCTGCAGTTCACAAGTACCCGGGCCCCTCCTGATGGTCTGGGGGGGTGTGTGCGGAAGGGGCGGGGATCTGTTGCCCTTTATTATTTTGTGCATGTTGTTTTATCTGTAACAGAGGGAAAGTTCTTTCTACCACGTCTTTTTTTTTTTTAATAAATTTATTTATTTATGTATTGGCTGCGTTGGGTCTTCCTCTCTGCACATGGGCTTTCTCTAGTTGTGGTAAGTGGGGGCTACTCTTTGTTGTGGTGCGAGGACTTATTGAGGTGGCTTCTCTTATTGTGGAGCGTGGGCTGTAGGTGCGCAGGCTTCAGTTGTTGCAGTGCATGTGCTCAGTAGTTGTGGCACACGGGCTTAGTTGCTCCACGGCATGTGGGATCTTCCCGGACCAATGGTCAAACCCGTGTCCCCTGCAGGCAAATTCTTAACCACTGTGCCACCAGGGAAGTCCCTGTACCATGTTTTAAACGTTTCCTCCAACAGTGCTTCACATACACCCGACCTACATTTAAACTACCTATCTGGCTACTCTAGTCTCTTGAGACTGCAGTCCATAGTTTATATTATCTGGCTGTACGCCCAGGTTTTCAACAAGGAAACCTCTAAATAGAATTCAAGAATGAGGTGGTGGCATGCGTTAAGCCCCAAACAATCCAAGACAGTATATAATCAGGTGGCTAGACTGAGGACACACTTCCAGCCAGGGCTCTGCTATTCATGCCTTATAAATCACTATAAAGAATCTTCACAGGAACGTGGTCCTCAAGAAATTCTGTGAGGTATGGATCACTGTCTCCCTTTTCACAAATGCAAAAACCGAGCCGCAGAAACATAAAGGGATTTTCCCATAACCACTCAGCTCACAAACGCTGGACCCGGAACCCAGCCCAGATTTTTGATGCCAAGTTCAGTCTCTTTATAGCTGCTGCATCGTAGCTGCTGCACACCACCCGTGAAATTCAACGTGCTGTGATTCTGAGAAATCTTCAGAATGCTCCTTACCATCAACGCAATAACGTGTTTCAATACCTTGCAGCCCAGCCAGTGAGGAGAAATCTTGGAATCATCTTTGACCCCCTCTCCAGCTCCCATATCTATCCAGGTAAATGGTCCTGTCTATTTTGCTTTTAAAATAACTATTCTACCCAAATGTTTCTCTGCATGACCCCCAACCAAAATCCATGGACTCATTCTCGAATTAATGTTCATGGTCTTCAGCTGAGGCCCTTACACAGCACTCTCTGCTCGACCCCTCCCCCCACCCCAATCTGTATTTACAAGCAAAGGAGATGGCTTTGTAATACAGCTTTCTGGTGCCATTGCTTGCCTCAGAAACTTACAGTGGTTTTCTATACATTAGCTGTAAATCACTGGGTCTGATGTTCAAGGTCCTTCCTTGTGGCAGCTGTGATATTGTTTCCAATACCTACTGTTCTCTGTGCAAGAGTTATACTTTCCCAACCAGCAACCTCAGTCTTGGCCACGTAACTTGCTTTGCCAATGAAATGTAAGTGAAAGTGACACAGATAATTTCTGAGGAAGACCTTTAAGAGCAGCTGTGGCTTCTCACCATCTCTCTTTTCCCTCCTCCTGGAGAATATTAATGTGCCAGATTAGAGCTGCTCCTTCAGCCTGGAACTTGGACTAAAGGAAATGTGGTACAGAGTTACAGCCAGCATGAGGGCTGAGCCTACAGCAATGCAGTGCAGACCTATAGGGCGACTCCTGTTTATATAACATGTTCACATAATATGAGCAAGAAATCAACCTCTGCTTTTGTAGCCTCTGAGAGTATGAAGTTGTTTATCATAGGGTAGCCAGAAAAAGAATATGGTACGGCCTCCTTAAGCAGCCTGTTTCCTTGACTCCACACACCGTACTCCTTTCCCAGGGCTCTTACTGGGGTATCTGTTGTCCATAGGTTTTCTAGTCCTTACTGAATTAGAGCCACTTAATTTGAACCTATCATTTTCTGTGGTATCAATATCAACTTAGTCCCAAAAGATGTGCTTAAGATAGAGATTGCTGGCTTTGCCCAACTTCTCAAGAGTAGGGCATTAGGAAATCAGAACCTTGTAGATATTCTGTTAGTATGCACAATAAAATGATCATACCATCTGACCCTGAATACCAAATGGCTGGTGCACTAATCAAACAGAGCTCTTAAATGTTCAGCTATTCAAGATGACACATGAGGTTGCAAGCTTCAGAATCCACAACTTCTTTCTTGGAGATATATAAATAGAGTGATCAATGATTTGCTCAAAGTTAGGTGGTTTCTGTGATTTCTTGAACTCCAGCGGCTGCCTTGGTGGCTGTTTTCTGCACACTATGGTGTTCTTAATTTGGATAGCAGCATTGGCAGTGGCTTCCCTGAAATATGACCCAGTTCCAGGATGAAATTGTCAGAAGACTGAGCCAAAGGTCCCCACATCATGAAGAACTGCTTTTCTTCAGACCCATTTGTCGTTATTCTCACCACCTGCCAACTTTCTTATTCACTCTTCTGAATCAGACCGAGTCATGCCTTCCTCATGAAGCCTCTCACTTTTCAGGATACCTGGATAGATGTTGGGAAAATGTCCAGGGGAGACATAATATAGCAATGTGGTGCCAGGGGACTGGTTAATACCTCAGGCAATTGTCTCAGGAGTGCTCTAGCACCAGGCTGCACCAAGGAGGCAAGGGGATGTTCAGAAGTTTCCAGAGGAAAATTAGGATCAGAAGCCAAGGACATGGAATTGGGCCTCAGAAAGCCAACATTGACATTAGGCTATAGACAGCAAGCAGAATCATTGGCCAGAAAAGGATAAAAGAAAGGTGAGAGCAAGTATGAAGTGAAGATTAGCAATTGAGACACCAAGGCTGCAAATACTGGGTTTGAGGCAGAACCTTTCTTTGTGTGGAGCCTAGAGGGTGTGGCAGGGTGAAGTAGCTCCTCCTTCAAGGATCTTCCATAACCACTATGGGCCTCATAGAAAACCCTCTAGTGCAAAGAAAAGGGTGAACACTAGCCACTGGGCCAAACCCCCCAGGTCTGCCCTGGCTCATGAGTGAGGTCCTCCCAGGAAGGACAACTGTGGGTATCAGTTTGAGCCAGGGCAGCCAGGAAGGAGGAAAGAAGTCACAGGCTGGGACTTCCCTTGTGGTGCAGTGGTTAAGAATCTGCGTGCCAATGCAGGGGACGTGGGTTCGATCCCTGGCCTGGGAAGATCCCATATGCCACAGAGCAACTAAGCCTGTGTGCCACAACTACTGAGCCCACGTGACACAACTATTGAAGCCTGCGTGCCTAGAGCCCATGCTCCGCAACAAGAGAAGCCACCACAATGAGAAGCCCACGCACCACAACAAAGAGTAGTACCCGCTCATTGTAACTAGAGAAAAGCCTGCATACAACAAGAAAGACCCAACGCAGCCAATAAATAAATAAATTAATTAATTAAAAAAAAGAAGTCACAGGCTAGGAGTGGGTGAGGGGGGTTGGGGTTGGATTTGCAGAGAATTCAAGGGCAAAAACAGAAAGTGGGATTGAGGCTAGGGAGATGAGAAAGGGGCTAGACTGTTCAAAAAGTAAGCAAAGTAGAACAAGGTCTGAGTGCAAAGTGGGATTAGGCACAACCAAGGAAAGGGATTCTGACAGCTATTTCACTTTTAGACATTGGTTTGGGGTAATTCTCTTGGGTGGGGACTTAAATATCAAGAACTCAAATATCAAGCTCTGACACCCCCCTCCTACTGCTTTGAACCACTGACTGTAAGATGTAATCATAGATTGTTTCCTGTTTCCCCTGCTGTTCCACGTGTGTTTCTTTGACTCTCCCAACCAGGAACTAGACTGTCTTCTGTTTCTTCAGCCTCTCCCCTAGTCTTGCACAATGGTTATTAATTTATGAATTAATGCCAACCATCTATCCACATAATAAATATGTGTTTTTCTTGCCATTGCCAGACATGCATTCATTCCACAAGAATTTATTTTTATACATTATAGATAATAACAACATTTATTGAGTACTCATTAGCTGTGAGTCAAACATTGCGCTCACACACATACATCAATGAAACATTTTCCGGATCCCTGAAGAGCTCACAGTCTGGTAAGGTAGAGACAGAAATGCAAATAGAAAGATTTTACTCTGCCTAGTGTCTCAAGGGAGACTTCATAGTTGAGGTGATCATTTTGCTGGGTCTCGAAGGATGGATAAGAGTTCTCCTGGTAGACAGGGCAGGGAGACAGACACAGAGGTTGATTTTTCATCTCCACTCTCTCATGTAGCCATGGAAAAAGGGATAAGGCCTCTTCTACACCTAAATTCAAGTCCTTGAATAAGACAAACACAATTTCTTTTTATACTATGCCTGAGAGGAATACTGTGGCTTTAGTCTTTGGCCTCACTAGCAAACAGTCAAGTAAAGTCCTAAGCCAATTGCTTTTTTGATGGGGCTGTTGAGTTTTTAAAATTGCTCATCAAGAGTCTAAACACGAGATTCTTTGCCTTTTTCATTATGAGCACTAGACTTGAGTGGCAACTCAAAAGAACTCTTCTTATCGTGTCTGCTTTTGATTAATTAATTGATGTTGTATATAGCATGAATAAATACTCCACATTCATTTTAACCACAAAAAAAATTCTTTTTTGCAATAATAAATTTGAAAGTGGTTCCTGTTATCTGCAAATTGCTCCTTTATTTCTCAGCATCCTAAACATCTTTTCATGTAGCTAACACAGTCCAACAATACTTTATCCAGCTCTGAGTGAACACTTTTATCTTCTGAGATATCATGGAATGCTTGAAATAACATGGATTCTGCTGCTACATTGTAACCCTAACACAGCTCAGAGAGAGTGGACTATTTATCCAAAGAGGAAGTTTTTTCTCTGCTGAAGTCAGGTGTCTCCCTCTCTTATCCCCAGGCTTTCAACATACCAGTAGCAGTTACAGACTCAATTTACGTACCTCTAACAGCGTGCAGAAACTTCTAGCCAGGGAGCATTTGTAGTGAGTCCACTAGGAAAAGCCACGGCTGGGCCCCAATTAAGAATGCAAGTGCCGTGACTGGGAAGGTCATCCATGGACGTTGGAACAACCACGTGTGTAGGTGTGAGCATCCATGAGAGAGGGGCTGTCCTTTCATGCCTGGAAAGTCCAGAGAGCAAATGGCCATGCCCTGACTACTTTGACCCTGGGGGCAGTACTGTAATTTGTAATTTATAATTTGTAATCTTGCCCTGCAGAACAGCTGAGAACCTTTTCCTGGAATCAACTTTGACCCAGATGAACTCTTGGGTTTGGGTGGATGGACAGCTAAGATTGCCATAGTATCTTATGCTTTGCAAGAATACTTGAGCTCTTTTTTTCTTTTTGTGTTGTTTTAGTTGGTGGTGGTAGTGGTGAAGGGGAGGGTGTGTGTATGTGTGTGTGTGTGTGTTTCACACGTTAATAAACAGAGATCTGAAATCTCACTGTGTTTCCTATCCTTCGTACTGCTGGCCTGTTAGAAGCACAGTCACACAGGCAAGAGGTGCTCAAAGCAGCTTTAGGCAGAAGGACTTCCATCCCTCAGGAAGTCTGCCCTCCTTCCCCCAGCTTCCCCTCTGTAGCCCTGAGTTCTTTTCCTGAACCTCTCACCTAAATCTCCACCTTCTTTTAAGTTCACAATGAACCTTGTGTGGCATGATTGTGATGTCGTGTGGAGGCTGCTGTCCAACAATAAACTCTTGTATTGAGGAGAGGAGAGGCTGGTTTGAAGAGACATGCCAGCCAGCACTATGTTCAAAAGTTCTTATTGGTTAATGTCTGCAAATTTTCTTTTTCAACAAAAAGCTAAATGGGGCTCATTAAGCTCCTCTTGGTATAATTTTTTTTTTTTAAAAGAAAGGACAAGTTAAAAATAGCCTAAGAACAAGTCTTAGAGGTAATGAAAGCTTTGGTTGTTAGGAAGAACTGCTGATGCAGTCCAGGGAGGGTTTTCACACTTGAACTTCAAATCTCTTGCAGGGCTGTAGGACCGCCACAGGAGGGGAAGGCTGGAGGGCTGAGTGAGAGGGGCCTTGTGGGCAGAGTACTGGTTCCAAGAATAGACTCACACTCAGATTCAACTCAGTTTTGCTTTTTCAAGGGCCTATTAACATATAAGCTACGAAACGGTAATAATAAAATTTCCTGACTCACATCTGCCTAGGAGGTCAGGATCCTGATACAGTTTCATGAGAGAGTTGGGATTGGAAAATCTGAAGGCCTGTCCCATTTCGAGGCACCTGCTCCTTGAAGAAGACAGCTGTCCTGACTCATCAAGGGCTGACAAGGCCTGGCCTGGCATGTGAATATAGCTGAAAGTGAGGTTTCAGTCACCGCCCCTCACTGATAAGCTGATAGCTCAGTGAGGAGGCTTCGGGGGCAGCACATTCTATTCTGACACCTCCCTCCGCAGGTTTTACTGTTGGTGAAAGGAAAGGCAAGGAGAGCTTTGGAGATGAAAATTAGTCATCAGCGAGCCCTCTATAGCCCAAGAGCTTTAACAAGGGCCTGTATGTGCGGCTTCTGGACCCAGCGCTTTCAGGGTTGTGCATCCCTGGCCTTCTGAGCACCTGAGCCTGAGCCGTTCTCCTCTGACCACGCCTCCCAGCTCTGCTGTGGTACGTTACCTGGTTTCTTAGCACTGAGGACCTCTCTAGCCTGTACCAATTTTTTTAAGTAATATTTTTTATTGAAGTATAGTTGATTTTCAATGTTGTGTTGACTTCTGCTGTATACCAAAGTGATCCAATTGTATATATATATATATATACTCTTTTTTATATTCTTTTCCATTACGGCTTATCACAGGAGTTTGAATGTAGTTCCCTGTGCTGTACGGTAGGACCTTGTTGTTGACCCGTACCAGTGTTAATCTGGATTCATGAGTACACGAGCCTCTCCTGCTTCTCCTGGAGGGACAAGGAGGGAAGTGGGGGGATGGCAAAGAATGACTCATTCTGCAGGAGGGAGGAGAGAGCTCTAGCCTCTCTTAAGGTTATGTCACTACTAGGCAGGCCACAGGTGGAACACATGGGATTGACTTAGAAGTGTTGACTTGAAAGTGTTGTCCAGTGATGACTTCTGGGGCTTGGGCTCTGTGTCCTGTCGTTGGTGCCGGACAGCAATGGAAAGATGGCATTCAGAAGGTGGGTAAGGCTGAGACAGAGATGGAAGCAGAGCAGCCACTTGGCAGGTGCAGGGTAGGGGAGGCATGCACCAGAGAGGGATCCCGACTGGGTGACCTGGGAGGCCTCTGTAACCCCAAGATGCTGTGGCTCCTAGCCATGGGAATGGGGGTGGGGGATGGCTCCTGAGTCTGGAGTTGCAGCAGCCCTGGTGGCCAATTGGCTCCTTTCCTGCCTCCGGTTTGTGCCGTGGACCAGGAACCAGGTCCTCCTCGCTATCTGCTGAACCGTCCACGTAGTAACTCACCCCAGAGGCAATAATTTCGTGGGCCCAGACTTCTTGAGTGTAATAAAAATATTGGAAGCCTTTGATCGAAGTCCCATCATCTCTCAGGAACCACACCAGGCTTGTACCTGCATTATCTCATTTATTCATCAGCCAGTCTCAGGTTCAAATCCTGGCTATGCCATTTTTTTTTTTTTAATTTATTTATTTATTTATTTTTTGGGGGGGTACACCAGGTTCAATCATCTATGCCATTTTTTATTTAGGCACATTGCTTAAATAAGTTAATGCATGAAAAGAGCTTTGCAGAGTGCTTGGCACAGTGCTCAGTAGTCTTAACCATTGCTATTATATGCCAGGAGTGTCATTATTATTATTATTATTTTTAATACGTATTTTTTAAAAATCTGGTTTTGGTGTTTTTTGTTTTGTTTTTTGATTTTTTGACAGTCCATTACTAGTCCACACCTGTCAGCATTAGGCCACTTCCTTATTTTATTGTGTAGTTATTTATTATTTTTTATTTATTTATTTTTCTGGCTGCACTGGGACTTCATTGCTGTGCGCAGGCTTTCTCTAGTTGTGGCATGGGGGCTACTCTTTGTTGCAGCTTGTAGCTTCTCAGTGTGGTGGCTTCTCTTGCTGCGGAGCACAGGCTCTAGGTGCATGGGCTTCAGTAGCCGTGGCACGCAGGCTCCATAGTTGTGGCTCCAGGCTTAGTTGCTCTGTGGCATGTGGGATCTTCCTGGCCCAAGGCTCAAACCCATGTCCCCTGCATTGGCAGGCGGATCCTTTACCACTGTGCCACCAGGGAAGTCCCGGGAGTGCCATTATCAGACCCATTTTATACATGCAGCCAAGGCTCTCCAACCTGGGTTCACAGGACTTTAAAGCTTGGTTTTTTTCCCATTATGCCTCATTGCTTTTTAAGACTTCTCTTAAATAATGTGGCAATTATAAGACTCAGAGTCCTTTGAACTCTCCCGAGGGTGGAATAGTGCCATTTCTGGTTTCCTATTAATAGTTAGACACACTGACATATAGATCACAAGATGATTTCACTTTAAATATCACACCCAAAGGTTCAGGGGCTGTGTCTCACACATTTCTGTTTCCCCAGTGTCTAGCAGAGTGCCTGTCACATCAAAGACACCTATTACGTATGTATTGAGTTGAACTGACTTGGATCCCGAGGCAAAATGAAGCTGTTGAAGTGATTAGGGATTCACAGCTCCCCTCGGCCATTACCTGGTGCCCCATTTGGCCCCAGAGGTCATCGTGTCCATACTTCCCAGCCTATCGTGAATTAAGGTGTTTTGTTTTTTTTAAAGTTTCTTCTCCTATGTTTCTTTCTTCTTACTCATTCTCAGTTTATTCATTCACTTATCCTATAAGTAATCCTTGAGTACCTAGTACGTATCAGGCTCTGCGCTTGGTGCTGAGATATAATAGTGAGTAAGGAAACGGAAGTTCCCGCCTCACAAAGGGATCCAGCAAGTACTCAGTAGGTTAAGCTGGAATAAAGTCAGTGAGAAAACACAGAACGACGTGTCCATGAGACAGAAAGATGTGTCCCGTGTCCCATGCTCTGGTGGGAGAGGTATGGGCTACCATGGAAACGTGTGTGTCCCATGTGCTGTGCTCTGGTGGGAAAGCTGTGGGCTCCCATGGGAATGTGTGGCAGGAGCACCCCACCTGGACTCATGCGATCAATTCTCGAGGAGCAGTAGGAACTGAGTCCTGAAGGGGAGTGGGTGCTACACAGGTAAGGGAAACAAGGGGAAGTTGTGTTTTTGGCAGAGAGAAGTGCTGGTAAACTGCTACCCCAATAGGGACCTAGTGGGTATGAAAGGGTGGAATAGAGCTTTTACTCTTGAGAAACAAAATCTATAGAAATGAGGCAACCTGGGAAAATATTTAAAGCAATAGCAACGAATGGCAAATCACACCAGATGGTGAATATATGAACATGAATTCATACAGAAGAATGCAGTAGTAGGTATTTTGTCAAAGTGAAATTCACAGACTACCTGCTTCAGAGTTACCTGGGATGCTTGTTAGCTGTGCAAGGACATTATCTCAGACCTCAGGAATCACAGTGTCTGAGGTAGGGGCTGGGTCTCTGCAAGTCCAACAAGCACCATGGTGCCTATTAAGGTTTGAGAATGACTGTGAGCACCTCCCAGGCCTCAACAAGCCCCAACACTCAGGAACAGAGAGGAGTGGTCTAAGGCCCAGAGGGGATGGCCTCAAGACACTGGGGCATGAAGTCACGGTGGTCTCAGAGGCGGATAAAGGAAAGGGAGGATGTTTCCAGTAGATGCGGTTCAAATAAAGTCACGAGGGAGTCCAAAAAGATGTGTGCATGGGACAGCAAAAATATTGGACTGGCTGGAGTGGAAGGGGAAGATAGTAGAATAACAAAGATTTAGCTAAACGATTTCTAAGGAACTCTGCAAATGAAAGACACTTAGTTAGACAATAGGACATAATTAAATGTTCCTCAGCGGGAAACACCCCACTGTGGTGGAAATGCTACTGCAAGGACGGTTAGTGGTAAAATACTTTTGCATTTATGACTTTGGACAGCTCACGTACTTTCACTGAACCTCGATTTCTTCATCTATAAAGTGGAGATAATAATACCTGTTTTTCAGGGTTGTGAGGATTGAATGGTACGTATGTGAAAAGTCAATCCTATTCCTGACCAAGGCTATATTGAGACAATAAAAACTAAAACCAAACACACACAACTTTTATTCATCCACTGTTGTCGCTTATGATGTCTGCCCCCATGATAATTACCGTACTTCTTCACTGTTTGTTTCCCCTCTTCTTGCCTGCTGTATGCTTGTCTCTAGCTGCTCAGGGCTTCCTGGGAGTCTGTATAGCCAGCCTTCTCATGGTGCGCCCTCTAGTGCCGGATTCTGTAATGACTGATCCAGTCTTGGAGCTGAGGATAAAGTTTTCTAATCTTACGAGAAACTGTCCTTTAAAGCTAATATAACCTACATAAAAGTACATCCTTAGTAGGATGCTGCACACTGACACCAAAGAAAAATTACTATGTAATTTTATAGCTATAATATCAATGACTGATTAAGGATTTTCTGCTCAAAACAAAATCTCTTAGCAAATACTGTGGAGTTAAAGATAGAACCAAAGATACAAAGTTTCTCCATCCTGAGGCTTCCCCTTCATGCTTCCAAAGCAACTGAAAAATGTTTCCTTTAAATAAGTCTTTTATTGATTATTTTACTTAAGAGGTTTCCTTTTTGGAAAGAGTGGAGATATCACTAAATTGGGAACATTAGGAGTCTGACTTCTCATTCTGCTGTTGGCTAATTGGGTGACCTTGGCTTAGCAACTCTCCTTCTCTGAATCGTAGTTTCTGTACATGTAAAATGAGAGATGTGGACTCCACGATCCCTCAGGGCTCTCCCTAGCACGTGGTTCTTTGCCTAAATAAAGAGGCTGTGCAGGGAACAGGTGTCACGCAGGGTAGGAGTCAGAGTCCTACATTCTTATCCCTATTCCAGGATATACCAGCTCTGAGACCTGGACCAACCATTAACCTGTCTGGACCTCTTTATCCTACTGGACCATGGTGCTCCCAGAGCTGGCACCACTTCACCCAGCACTTAAAGGCAAAATGTTAGGACTAGTGGCAGGACGGATACTATTTATCATGGGGTCCTTGGCCCAAACTCTAGTCACCGTATTGTATTCCTTAAAAAAAAATAAAAACAAAGATAAAACTGGAATCCCAGTGAAAGACTATAAGCACACCAACAGAACAAAAGCTGTGGACTCTGGCAGGAACTTCTGGGGCCCAGTGATGATGCTTTAAATAGGCTTGTTCTCTGATTTCCGCAGCCATCTTGGGTAGAGAAGGTTTATGTAAACAACCTAGGAAAATGCCACGTGGGAGCTGGCTGGCCTTATTTGTCAATAGTATTCAGAGGGCTGAAGGGAGAGGCACCTTCCACATCAATGAGGCAGCTTCACATCAGCGTTATTTCCCTGGATTTTGAAAAAACAACTTGTGTTTTCAGGCTGTGTGACTGAAAGGGAGAGGCCAGGTTGCAAAACCATGCTGATAAAAGAGGCTTGGTGCCTCCCTCCACTTCCTTTGGAGCCCAACCTCCCTGACTACGGAGGAGTCCAAGGAGGGCAGTGGGGAGCCGTGGGCGGACAGGTGCGGAGGGTCTGGGGGTGCTGAGGGAGCTGGCTTATTCCTCCCACATCACTCTTGTTTTAAAAATTGAGACTCCTGCCAGCAATATATACGGCATGATGTGCACTCATCTTGGAATCAGTGAGCAGATGGTGATGTTTTAGAGCCACGCAGCTGTAAAGCTGACACCCTGTGGGGTGAAGAAGCAGGAAAGCCATGGCTAGGCTCTCCCCCAGAGCCCTCCCTCCACAAAGGAAATCAGGGCTTCTTTGCACACTGCCCCAGATAAGTCAATCGAAGTGGACACGTCTGCTTTCTGCAGCGCTCCTTGCTTTGTTTGCAATATCCCAGGAGATGGGTTGGAGAGAATGGGGAAAGGAGATTGTCACTGAAAGGGCCCTAGTTCTGCATTTCTAAGTCCCTTGCTTATACAATTAGGAAATTGAACACTTTATAACAATCCAGGGCCTGCCAAAGTCTTATGTTTAAGAAATAAGAAAGAAGCCCCTTCATTAAAGAGTCCATCTTTTCTGCAGAGACAGACTGAAATCAGAAAACCTAGATTAAATCCTAACTCAGTCACTTATTAGCTGTGCAAGTTAGGGCAAATCCTCAAGGGCTGTAAATAAAGAAAATATATCCTCTCTTCCCTATTGAGCTCAGACAGTGATTATGAGAATGAGAATTAAAACGTGATAGAGTTTACGCAGAGTCTCTGGCAACTGAAAGGGATAATTAGACTTGCCTACCTCGCCCCTGGTTCATACCCATCAAATATCTGCGCAATTGGCTGCTGGAGGGAGATCCGTGGGGTGCCAGGCATGAAGCAGGCAAAACTGATAGGGAGATATTTGGGGCTTTGTCTTGGCGTATTCCTTTCAATTATTTATTTAGTCTGTCCATACATGGAAATGGCTTCAATTCCCTTCAGCCACACTCTTCAATTCCCCACCAATCAGCCAACCACAGAGGGTACACAGTGGACCTGATTCTCCAATTCCATCACAGCAGCCTGGGCCCATCCACATATGACTGACCATGTGCTCAATGGCTCATTTGTAACGCCACCAACATCTGTTTTCACATACTAGGAGGCCAGTGCAACAGCCTCCTATAGACCTAAAGGAAAACAACACCCAGAGGCATATAATCACCTCACTGGGTGCCTTCCAGGTCACAGCTGCACTACGTTGATTGAACTCAAGAGTGGAGCTGCTCAAAATTTAATGTGAATGGAACCACCTGGGGAGCTTGTCAATCGTGCATCTGATCCGGAGGGTCTGGAGTGGGAACTGCCGTCCGGCTCTCAGGGGGTGCTGATGCTGGCGGTCCTCAGAGCAGACTTGGGCTGGCGAGGCTGTAGAAGATTACTGAGGACAGAGTCATCTCTGCCTCACAGCTCTGTCTGCTGTGGTTGACCCGTGGTTGTAAGCCACCCTGTGATTTCAGCCCCGACAAAACATGGTGCTCCCTCTCCTCCAGCCCAGTGGTCGGTGCTCTCTGCCAGGCGCAGGTGTTCAAAGTGGACTCTTTCTCACATGGGCTGCTCTGAGGCTCTTTGGAGACCCAGTTCCTCTGCTTCCTGAATTCCATGATATACTCACAGACTGGCTGCTTGAAACTCCCCTTTTAGCCTCTGTTCCTGGGAGTTGAACTCTCTCTGCTGGAATTCCTTTGGGAATGGCCCTTTGGGGCAAAGTCTCTTTAAGAAGGTTCTAGGTTGCTTCTATGTCTTGGCTATTGTGAATAGTGCTGCAGTGAACATTGGGGTGCATGTATCTTTTCGAATTATGGTTTTCTCAGATATATGCCCATGAGTAGGATTGCTGGATCATATGGTAGCTCTATTTTCAGTTTTTTAAGGAACCTCCAGACTGCTCTCCGTAGTGGCTGCACCAATTTACTTTCCCACCAACAGTGTAGGAGGGCTCCCTTTTCTCCATACCCTTTCCAGCATTTATTATTTGTAGACTTTTTGATGATGGCCACTCTGGTGTGATGGCCATTCTGACAGGTGTGAGGTGATACCTCATTGTAGTTTTGATTTGCATTTCTCTAATAATTTGTGAGGTTAAGCATCTTTTCATGTGTCTTTTGGCCATCTGTGTGTGTCTTTGGAGAAGTGTCTATTTAGATCTTCTGCCCATTATTTTGAGTAGGTTTTCTCTTTTTTTGGATATTGAGCTATAATCTGAAACTAACACAATATTGTAAATCAACTTCACTGCAATTTAAAAAAAAAAGAGAGAGATGGTTATTTCAGGTCAGCTCACAATTCACCCTCCCGAACTACACTTCTGTTTCACGGTAAACATCCACTGCTGTCAGCGGAGTGAACCTACTTCCCAAATGGCGCCCTCTGCGCTGTTGCCATAGGCAGCTTCAGTCAGACTCCTGACCTTCAGGTTTCTCAGGCCTGGGGCAGATACCAGTCCACGCCCCACCTCCAGTGACACATTTCAGTTGCTTCAGAAGGTCTCCCTGAAGCCGGCTGCCACTTCTGCATTGTGGGGATTTGGGGTGAACCACATGCCATCCACTGACCAAATCCTCCTCCTACACTTCCCAGCCTCGCTCTCAGACCCCCCCAGCCTCTCTCAGGCTGGGGCTGGGTAGTTGGCTAAGGTCTCAAACCAGTTCTTAGCTCCTCCTTTGTGGGTCCTGCACAGTCGAGCTAGCAGCCCACTCTGGAAAAGGGGAGCACTTGCTACCTACTGTCCTGTGTCCTTAAAGGCCAGCCCAGGACTCTCTGCAACTGTAGCCTTAGATACTGTAACAGTCCGGGAAAGAGGATTTGGGACCACAAAGCGTTTTTGACACAGAATAAAATGCAGGCTTTGTTCCCTAAGCTCCTTGGGTGTTTGAAAAAATATCTGTTCAAGTTCTCCAGCTGTTCGACATAGCAGAGGGTGGCAGGCCCTGTCACCAGCTCCCCAGCGAGCCTAGCATCCTGACCACTCCTCCCTGCCCTCCAACAGTGCACAAGAGCTCCAGTCCAGGGGGTGAAGGAAAGGACAGGCTGGGTCAGTACCCTCACTTCCCAGCTTGGGAGGAGCTGAGGGAGCCCTGGGGGGAGGGAGCAGCAGCTCTGACAGTTAGACTGTAAGAACCCCAAGGGCAGGGACTGGGCTTCTCCCTTTCCTGGTGCCTAGTGCCCTGCCTGGCACATATGGACACTCATGGGGTATCTGGGGAATGAATGACTGGTCACTAGGAATGCTGGTGGCCAGGTCAGCCCGTTTCTCTGTGATGATGATCCTTCCTGGGTCCTGGATTTTTTTTAGAACAATTCCTAATTAAAATATAACCAAAATCGGGATTTGGAAATTATGGTGACTATTTCAGGAAGGGACATGCTCAGCTCAGATGCTCTTTGAGCCCACATATGAAAGTGCCACCCCACCCCCTGGAAAGCCATGTGGCAGGAAAGCCTGGGCCTCAGACAGCAGGAGGGGCTCTGGGGACATTCAGAAGTTGGTCTCTACTGGACACAGCAGCTGACTGGGTGTTGAGTGAGGGAGAGAGTGGAGTCCATGACTAGTATAATCATTTTGTAAATGTACCAGGTATTAGTCCTAATGCACTAGATGACTGTTTAAATGATTAATGGAAGAATTGCCTTCTACATTTATAAATTTATTTTACAAAAATATCAGGAAAAATCTAAATGTAAATCAACTGTACAACTTGATGCCAATTTGCCTCTTTTGTCTGCGGTCTGGGGTAATGTTTGGTGAGATTACCTATTTCCTCCCTCACCCCCAGAAATCCCACATCGAAATTCATTAAGAACATATGTGTGTTATATACAACAGAATATTACTCAGCCATAAAAAGGAATGAAATTGAGTTATTTGTAGTGAGGTGGATGGACCTAGAGTCTGTCATACAGAGCAAAGTAAGTCAGAAAGAGAAAAACAAATACCATATGCTAACTCATATATATGGAATCTAAAAAAATGGTACTGATGAACCCAGTGACAGGGCAAGAATAAAGATGCAGATGTAGCGAATGGTGGTGAAGGGGAAGACAGGACAAGTGAGAGAGTAGCGTTGACATATATACACTACCAAATGTAAACTAGATAGCTAGTGGGAAGCTGCTGCATAACACAGGGAGATCAACTCAATGATGGGTGACGACTTAGAGGGCTGGGATAGGGAGGGTGGGAAGGAGTCGTGGGAGAGAGGGTATATGGGGATATATGTATAAATACAGCTGATTCACTTTACTGTACAGCAAAAACTGGCACAACAGTGTAAAGCAATTATATTCCAATAAAGAGCTTAAAGAAAAAAGTTTTGGGAAGATGGAATTATGAAGTTGCCTGAAAAATGGCAGAAGGTAGTGGAACAAAAGGGTGAATACATTGTTCAATGAAGTTCTTGGTGAAAATGAAAGAAAAAAGAACATATGTGTTTATAGGCATCATCAACTCTAATCCTACAGAAAACTAGGAAGCATTAACTAATTTTCATGGAATTAACCTACTCACTAGGGGAGATGGGCTGACTATTCCAGCATGCTGTAATACCTACCAAGCCCTGTATAAGGTAACATACCCAATGTATCCAATGAGTGTATCAGTTATCTGTGCTGCAAACCCAAAATTTAGTGCCTCAAAAGGATGAGCATTTATTATCTCAGTTTCCATAGGTCGGGAACTGGGAGTGATGTCTTCCAGGGCTGCAGTTACCTGGAGGTGTAATTAAAGCTGGAGGATTTACTTGCAGGCTCACCTCAGTTGCTAGCTGGCTGCTGGCTGGAGGCCCACTGTAATGATTAAAATGTAATATTTACAGTTTTATTATGTTTGTACTTAATTTTATCCCACTAGGTACTTTTCTTCCCTAAAGTCTAGAATTATTGTCATATGGGAGACTGTGACATTTTTTAACATTAAAAAAATTTTTTGTACTTGAGTTCCCAGCACATGATAGACATTCGGTAAATATTTGTTTGACTGGATTAAATCAAATGTAGGGCACCACTGAATAAGATGATCACGTTGGCCTCTGCCCACTCTAAAATCTTATGAATTCTTTAACTCTTAGGCAATTTTCTAGTTTGAGTTTCACTGTAACCAATCACTTCTACATAATTAAAACCAGCTCTGGTCCACTGCATCAGTTCCTAAACACTGGGAGACTTTCTGTCTCACATACATATAATGGTACTGTTCTCTTCGTATTCACATCTTCAAAATCCCTTCCCGGAAATAATCTTCCCCTTTTGTATAAATCAAGTAGGTGGAACTTACACTCCACCCTTTGAAGCTTCTGCATCATAAATTCATTCAGGAACATGGATCATGTCTGCTTGTGAGGGTAAAATTGGGAGACAATACGGCACATCCCCAGTGCGGGGGGGGGGGGGGGTGGGGGTGGGGAGGGGGGTGATTTCCAAGGCTCTTCACAAACCCCCAACGTTTATTATTTTATGGTGTATAAGGTTCACAAGTTCTAAAATGTTTAACCAAATATATGACACAAAATATGTTGGCTTGTAGGGTAAAGAAGCTCCTGGTGCTCGCCTCATCCGAGATCAGTCCCAGGGGGAGGGCTGTTTCTACAGATTGGTCACGTTCCAATACAATGCTCAGAGATATTCTTGGGCCACGCCTCCTAAGCCGAGAGGCATGGGAGGCGGACCTTGAATAAGACTTCCGCCTTTGGGGATGATTTTCTTTCAGAGGGGGAAGGAAGAAGGAGGTGTGCTGGTTACTTCACATGATTTTCTCCCGTTTCTTCCCTCTCCCTCTTTCCCATCTGTCTGAGTAAGCCAGAAGGGCAGGGCTGAGTTCCTCTGAGGGCTGGGGCTGGCTGCCCAAACTGGCTCTATCCTGGGCATTGGTACACACGCCGGCTCACCACTCTTCTCTTCTTGGCCCTCGTTCCTGATTGTCGTTGGCTTGGCTTTGCCCTACGGTCCAGTGCTGGGATGAGGGGGCTGAGACTCGGAGGTGCTTAGACTAGGAGGGTCAAATAGGCTGTGGGACCAGTTTTATTTCTAGGCTCTGGGCCACTTTACCTAGCTGAGCCTCACCTACTAGTGGAGTACAAGCGCATTTGAGGCCAAAGCCCAAGTTTCAAAGTTTCCCTTGGCACAGCGTAGTCTTCCATATACATGTCGGCCTCCAGAATTTCTCACAGGGTTAGGAACAAGTGGAGCATGAGATCTAAGGGTTCTGATCATCTATCCAGGCCATCTATTTTTGTTTGCAACAATATGTCATAAGTTATTTAAGACGAGGATTTTTTTTTGACTTTCGAATTATTTTTTATTATGTAATCATAATTTCATAATAGCTGTTCGGGTATACAAATGTGTATATACAATTTTCTAAACATGAAATAAAAGGCAGTAGTTTAGTATATCTGCTTGAATTCATCTTACTTAAAACATTACCAAAACATTTATTAAAAAAATCAGTACAATTGTTTAACATGTTTTAAAAATCTAGGGTGTGTGTGTACATAAACATTTTCAAGCTTGCTTTACAAAAAAAAGTACAATTTCTATCCAAATGTTCAGAGTGACTTTCAAAAGTCGTTTAAAGGGGGAAAAAGAAGGTAGCATTGCCTTGTAATACAGCATTAATTAATACTGACTTACCCTGGGACATTCATGAAAGATCTTTTGTTATCACATATGGTAAAAATATTTAAAAATTAATTCTCCATTTCTATGAATAAAACATAGGAAATAATACTTTATTTTCTTAGACTAACTTTTTACCATGAAAAACTGCATTCATTCTGCAGATATTACTGACACCTCACATTATTACTTCAAAAATATTTATGATACTTGAACTTCAAAAAGAAACCCACAAGACCTATTCTCCCACTACATTCACAGAATGCAGATTTAAGTGAGCACACCTCATTTTGATTGTGCCCTTTATTTGCATACTTTCAAATGACTACAATATAGTACATTTGTATTTTTAACTGGTACCAAAATTAAGATGAATGATCTAGGCAAAACCAGCAGCCTGTACTTCTAGTAACAGTTGTCATATGCAAAAAAAAAGAAAAAAAGAAAAAAGCCCTGAGTCAGTATTTTTTGCAAAAGTAATGAAAAAGAGTGCTCTGAAGTCATTTTATAATTTATGAAATGGTTAAGACTGTCCAGTATTCATTGTTTTGTTTTCATTTTGATTGAAGAGAGGTATGGCTTTTTAGTTAATCCGATTCAGATCATTCCTTAATACTCAATTTCATTTAAGTCCTCAGAATATCCTGATGAATGCTGAGTTATATCTTCCATTTCTGCACAGGATCCTGCTTGAAATTTAATATCATCAATGGCAATATCACTTCTTATTGACACTCCCCGAATGGCTTCAAAAATTATCTGGTGTTGCCTCTCACAGCTGTATTCAGTCAGCGCCCGCAGCCAGGAGATGCTCTGTTCACCTCTTCTTCTCCATAAGAGGGACTCTTCACTGTCGCCTTCCTTTTGCAAAGGAGGCCAGTCCCTGCCCCATACATGTGGTAGAAAAAGGCCAAGCAGTGTTTTCCAGTGACTCCTCACAGAGGCGTGGACAAGAGTCGTGCTTTTTGTCCATACACCATGTGGGAAGCCTCAATGTACATGCAGTAGCCTGCTGGTGTTGGAGGGTTGCCTGCAGAGGTGGGGGGCAGCTGTGGCTCACCGAGGAGATGGGGGCACTGGCAGCAGAGGTTCTGGGAAGTGCTCATTGGCGTGAGCCCTTCCAGAGTCCACCATTAGCTCCCTTAAGAGGAGGATTTTACGTAGAGAACATGGGAAATGCACGTTAATTCAGACTGTTCTGAGTTTAATTGTATAACAGAGAAGATTGTTTTGAAATGTAACAAACCACCAATTTAAAGTTAGGAAACTGGGGTTCAAATCCTGCTACCTGATATTGGCTAAAACTTTTAGCCTCTGGTTTCTTGGACGTGTGTGTATTATACATAAATCTTATAGGAGAGTTAGGAGTAAATGGGCTATCCTGTATGTGCTATACAAATAGTAGTAGATGGTTGGTAAACACTTCTTGAATTTCTATGATAGTTCACATACACTTTAGTGAATTTACAATTTTGAGGTTATTTCTTCTGAGAATTTTCAGAGACTTGCTAAATTCATAGCATTATTTTATTTTCAAAGCAAGGGATAAAAAACTTACGTTTCTCAAAATGCAGTCTATTTTGGGAATCAGCAATTACTTCTTATGTTCAAAGACTTGTATAGTTCTGACACACTACTATTTTGAACGGTAGCTTTTGTCATTTAATTAGTCTCATTTCATTTATTACATTGTATTCATGCTTATTATGTGCATTTTATCTAAAAGGATTAAAAGCTTCACAAAAAAAGATTTCCCACATTTTGTGCTTTCATCCTGCAAGTAGATATTAGTGATTTTGACCTAGTTTTCTCTGCTATTCTTATTGAGGGAGATTCTGTTCCACACAATCACCTCAGTATGTAGTCAATTATTTTATAAACAATTTTTTTTTAATTGGCTGCACTGGGTCTTCGTTGCTTCACACGGACTTTCACTAGTTGCGGTGCGCAGGGGCTACTTTTCATTGTGGTGCACGGGCTTCTCATTGCAGGGGCTTCTCTTGTTGCAGAGCACAGGCTCTAGGCGTGTGGACTTCGGTAGTTGTGGCACATGGGCTTAGTTGCTCCATGGCATGTGGGATCTTCCTGGAGCAGGGATCGAACCCATGTCCCCTGCATTGGCAGGCAGATTCTTAACCACTGCGCCACCTAGGAAGTCATTTTTATAAACAATTTGGAATTTTATTTTGTTCTTGCAGTAATGTAATGACAACATGACAGGCAACACTAGTCAGATTCAGTGATTTGCCCAAGGAAACACATTTAATAAGTGGGAGAAAGTTAGTAGCCATATCTGGGCAGTGTGACCTTTGAGCCTGAACTCTGACCAGTATGCTGCCCAGTCTCCTAACTGATATCTTAGCCACAGTGATCACCATGCATCCAAACTGTCTTCAGGAGTCCTGGCTTCAACTATTCTCTCCTTGGTCCATGAAGATGCTCTAACTTGAACTGTGTGTCCCATTTTCTGGTAAAATTGTAACATAGGTAGCAACCATGTACTTATTGAACAGACACATTGTGCTTACTAATCTAAACACTCTGTTGAAATTAACTTAATCCTTATCACAACTGTTTAAACTATATGTTACCCGGTCACCTCCATTTTATATACGAGGCAATTGAAGAACAGAGAGGTTAAGTAACTTGACCAAGTTTGCAAAACTAATAAACAGTAAATGGCAGAGCTGGGATTCAAACCCAGGCCCCCTGGCTAATAACCGTTATGCCACATTGCCTCTACATTTGTGGTTAACAGTCAATGGAACACTTCTCATACGCTCAGCACTCAATTAGGGGGGTATAGACAAGGACTTTACCCTTCAGTTGTACACAAATTACAATAATAAATAGTTGCTCAGAGAAGGGTAAAGTTAAAGCAGGCTAGAGTAGGCTCTGAAGGTGTGGCAGATGCTTCTGATTGTTTCTCATATTCAGGCTCTTCCTCTTCCTTTCTGACCAAATGCCAGTTTTGTTTAGGATAGCAATATGCCCAGTAAGAGGTGGCTGTACAATGAAATTCTGCCCGACGAGCTGACAGAGGAAGTCTGCTGGGTGGGGCTTCCTGGAAAGCTATTATTTTCCTGATACAAATGCACAGATTCAGTTGACACACCCCTTTGACGCTTTGCTCTTGTCCTTGCCATTTCTTTTCCCCTGGGACCCAGACACGATACATGGAGTGGAATAGCTATCCTACAACCGTGAGGACTAAAGCCAAATGCTAAGGATAGCAGACAAGGAAGTTAGAAGCAGCCTGGTCCTTGATGCTTTCTTTAAGGGTCTATAGCAGTCGTGGACTTCTTGATGTGTGAGAAACAATAAACCCTTATATGGTTAAAGTACTGTAGCTGATTTTCTGTTACAAGCAATTGAATGAAGTCCTAACTTATACAGAAACCTTCATGGAATAGAGTCTCCATCTAAGCTTTGAAGGTCAGGAATATTCAGCTAGGTTGGGGGAAAAAAGAAGTACCAGGTGTGGAGTGCATGTAACCCAATGACAAGGAAGCAGAACCAGCACAGTGGGTTCAGGGGAAGGTGGGAAACCAGCAGGTCTGGGAAGAGCATGGTTAACACATCTCTGTAGCACCTGAAGAAGAGCAGGAATGGTAAATGAGCTGATGTATGGAACAGTAGGGAAGGGGCTGCGACTCGGTGAGAGACGAGCCTTGGGCCACATCATAGGTTTGGAACTAAGAGTTTGGGCCTTGGGAATACAGAGGTGGGAGGCACTGAAGAGTTTGGGTCAAAGACCTGATATTAAAGAGCCTGCATACAAGTGTTCTATGAATGCTACTGGATCGTCACATAGTCAGTCCACAAATATTTTTGAGCATTCTCTTATGTGTCAGTCATGGTCCTAAGCCCAGGGTGAGAGATCAAGATTCTGTAAGATGATAGAAGTTCAATTTCAGGGTCCCTAAACAAGTATTTTAGAAAAGGGGTTTCCTGATCCCATTTTTAAATGATAAAACATGAAGCGTTGTGAGTGGGACTGGTTGAGTTTAAATCTTGGCTTTGTTACTTGACACCTCTATGCCTCAGTTTCCTCGGCTGCATTATGCAGCTAATAAAAGCATTTGCCACATTGCTTAATTATGAGGATTCCATGAGGCAGGATTGACTCAATGCTCCCTGTCTAACGGCTGTCCGAGCTTCCCATCATTCAGTCCCCCAGTCATGGAGTATCCCTGACTCCCCTTCTTGCATCAGTAAATCCTATTGGATTTAACTTCAAAGTATCTGCAGAATCTCATTGCTTTGTAGCACGTTCACTGCTATCATCTAGTGGTGGCCATCTTCATCTCTGTAGTCGTTACGTGGTGCCCGTTCTTCCCACATGTCCTCTCTAGGACTAGTGTGCCCATCCTTCACCCGCTGGGTATTGGTTGTTGGAGGCACAACCTGCTTCACTCAAAACTTACACACTCTTCCAAGGGGCAGCCCTGTGAATACATTAGGGTCTGTGGCAAGGGGGAAGTTGTGTTGCTGATCAGCTGACCCTGGTCATTCAGGTGGACCCAGTGTAATCATGAGGATTTGTATAGATGAAAGAGGGGCCAGAAGCCAGTCAGTGAAGGAGAGGTGGCATCGGGAATGGAGGTAGGAGTGGTTGGATTGCTGGAATTGGAGTTTCCGCCAGAGCCTCCAGAAGGACCGAAGGCTGTGAGGTAATAAATGTCTTGCCTTAAGTCACTGTGTTTGTGGTACTTTGTTACAGCAGACACGGGACATTGGTGCAATTTTTGACAACTCTGAAGGGCCATCCCAGCTCCAAGAGCTTCCCCTAGGAGTGGCTGAGGCCTCAGTTGCCACCATCTGGCAGGCTGGCTTCTCTCTCTGCCCTAATCTGCCTTCCTCATGTCTTTACAGGTGTATTTCCCAAGCACACACCCCAGTAGCCTTCTGCATGCAATTCCCCATCTCAGTTTGTTTCCAAGGAACCCGAGGTAAGACAGTCTCTTACTTGAATTGTTGTAATAGCCCCCTGAGTGGTCTCCGTGCTTATATCCTTAACTCTCTGCAGGCTCTTCTTAACATAGTAGATGCAATGACTCTGTGAAAACTCCATGGCTTTCCTTTTCACTCAGAGTAGAGGTCAAATTCCTTAAAGTAACCTAGAGGCCTTTTTATAATCTGTCAACCACCTGCCAGTACCTCCTCTGCCTCATCTCCCGTGACTCTTCCCATTGTTCACTCCACTCCAACCACACAGGTGCTCTTCTTGAAGCTGCCGGGCAAACTCCTGCCCCAGGACCTCTGCACTGACTCTTTTCTCTGCTTGTATGCCACCTTTCCAGTGGGATCCCTGGTCACTCTACTTAAAATAGCAATTGCCCTTCATCCTACTTTTGTACTCCCTATCCCTCTTACCTGCATTATTTTCTCGATGGGCCCTAGAACTTTCTAATATACTGTATAATTTATTTATATTTGTTTATTGTTTTCTCCTCCCACTAGACTCTACCATCTATAGAGGCAGGTACTTTATTTATTTGCTGCTGTATCCCCAGTGCTCAGGACTGTGCCTGGCAAATAGTGGTCACTCAATAAAAATTTGTTCAATGAATAAATGAATAAATGCAGGTACAGTATTTAGAATAGTGTCCGGCACATAGTAAATGCTTAGTAAGTGTTAGCTATTACTTTTTGCTAGGAGTGAAGGGGTCACGAGATCCTGGTATTTCAGAGACTACTTATACTGGTGTTTCATCCTATGATCCTGCAGGAAGAGGAAGATGAATCACATACAGTTGTTGATCAGGACCTTCACTTCCTTGCTTTTACGTGTGTGATCTAACCCCTGGGATGAGCTGAATTCCCTTTAGACTAGACCTAAAGCAAAAGTCTGAGTCTCTCACAGGGACCGAGTTGGTGGTCAAAGACACAAGAGGAGGATGCGGGCTGGAGCTCTTTTTAGAACCACAATTTGGGCCCAGGGAACAGAGGTCAGTAGATCTCTGATCTGGCTTGAGGTCAGGCCTGATTCATCTCAGAACCATTTGGGAAATGGTGAAAGTTCAGCAGTTATACTCAGGCAGGAAGGCTGATGGAAGTTTATGCTGATTCTAAACTTTTTATTTATTGGAAGGACTGCCCTGTTTTAATGAGATTTCTGTGAAGAAAGAGTCCAGAGGTCTATTTCATATCCTTATTCATGAGCCATAGTATCCTTTCTTGAACTGAGTGCTGTTGGTCTAGGGTACTAGCCAAAGGCGAGGTCCTTTCTTTTTGTAGGTTTTGGGGAAAGAGGCTCAGAAATGTACTGTGAGATGGAAGGGAGCAAGAGTATATGCATATAAATTTGTAAGATATCTTGATTCCTAGGAAAATGCACACTCATCTTTAAAAAAGATAAATTCTGCTTCATATATAGATTTGTATTAAACTATAGAACAACATAGCCATTTCTGCCATCTGTTGGTTGTCTGAGCACTTTGAAGAAAAGCTCCTGTGTATAAGGTACTTAAAATCATTGAGTCCTTGACTCCAAAATATAGATAATGCCTAAACTGTCAGGGACAGGAGGGGATCGGTCTTATTTTAAAGATCTTTTGAGATAGATGCTATAATTTTTGCTACTGGTTCAATCCCAAATGAGACAATATCTTGGAATGTCTTAATAGCATCTAAGCTCAGTTAAATGCTATTTTGATACCTATTGGTCATGTTAGCACCTAATTAGATGCTAACCCTGAAAATTGTATACTTGAGATATATATGAAGTGACTCCTGTAAATTTTTTCCAAAATAAGGTTAATTCCTAATTCTTTAATAGTTCCTTAAGGAGATGGATGGGATGGGGGAGCTTTCCTGAAATTCGTATCGTGTTCAAGTCACGTCAGAGTGCCTCAGGGCTTGCACACCTATCACACAGCGCTTACTTATTAAAAGTTGAATTCCTAATGCCTTTAAAAATTAATCCACCTTGAATAGAATCACTGAATTCTAGAACTGAAAGAAATTCCATCTCTCTTATCCAGTTCCACCATTGGAGAGACAAGGAGATATTCTCAGTGTAGTTAAGTGACCTGCCCAAAGTCAATTAGCTAGTGAGGCTGTAAGAAGATACTTAAATATTATGTCAAGATCCATAACTAGGCATTTGATGCAATAAACTATGTTAGTATGCACAACTAAAACTAAGCAAGAGGAGGCAGGAAATTGTGGAACAAGTTTTTTGAAAATAAGTTAAATGATTAAATTTTAGCTGATTAACAGGCCCAAATTTCTAAAAAAAAAAAAAAAAGCACTTTTAGATTATAAAATTTAAGCCATATAACTGGGGGTGGGGCGCAGAGGAGAAGCTCATTATATATAAATCTAACAATTCACAGACTTTTGTATGGAAACAGTAAGATAATTAGCTAAATAAATATTTATAAAATTCATGTTTTCAAAAAAAATTAACCCATCTTTAAATATCTCTTCTAAATATTCAGCGGGTGAAACATGATATAGACAATAATATGCACATAGAGGATTCCTTTTAGCTCCTGAATTACATGCATCTTTGTCGTATTTCTGTGGATGGGAAGTATGAGATTTATCTCACATCCTTGTGTCTTGAATCTGTTGAAATAACACATGTTGCCGAGGTAAGGTTTTCACTTAGAAAGTCATAGTTCTTTTTTCACTGCGCTTTTATTTAGTTATTTATTTTCCATCTTGTCTCAGGACAAGATGAATTGGACCAAATATGCGACCTCATACCTCCATTCTTACTGTACGTATTTCATCTTGGTTTTGGTGGGCCACATTATTGACCTAATTTTGAATAATAGCCTAATCTTCAAAGGTGCGATAGTCCTGTCCAGGGCTGCCTGCTCATCCCACCTGCCCGTCACACCTCACCCTTGTAGTCATGGCTCACTGTGTCCCTGCTATTGATATGGACTGATGATTAGTATTTCTAGCCACCAGGGTCCACATCTAAATGATTTTTTAAATCTAACTTCTTCAAACACCATGTATTACAGGGCTGTGTCCGTATCTTCAGATGCTTTGCTGAGAGGAACAGTCAGTGAACAAACTGCAGTCAAGTGCTCTCGCTTCCTGCCTTCTCAAATTCATCCCTGAGTTTGTGTTAACATTATACATGCTTGAACTTCCACTTGTGTTTTTAAAAAATTCTGCATCATGCTTTTCAATTCTGTTTCTTGGTATCTAAAGTATCTTAGCAACATCTTCAGGCAACAATCAAGGGCATAGTTTCACAAAACTACAGCATTCAAAGCATCCTACTTGGTTGTGTGCTCATTGTTTCCGGACAACCTCTTTTTATTTTAGGAATATAATAGGAATCCAGAAGCTAATGATTTATTGCCCTTCTATCTTCAAGGTAACACCTCCTGCCACAAGCACATTTCTAAAATTCTGTGACAGTCTTAAGGAGCTTCTATATGCTGCTGATACTCTATCAGCTATTGTTTTTAAGCTTCCCAAAGAAGGCAAAGCATTTTTGAGAGTTAATTCAGACCATGTCCTGATGGGAAACCTGTCAAGATCATGTACTAACATGAACCCTGTGAACCTCACTATTAGCCAGAGATTTAATATTTTAATTGAGGTATAACATACAAACAGTAAAGTACACGGATCTTGTATAAAGTTGATGAATTATACACACACACACCCAATATAGCCACTGCCTAGATCAAGACATAGATTATTTCCAACATCCCAGAAGTTTTTCTTGTCTTCTTCAGCCCTCCCTCTTCCCAGTTAATACCCCACCCCAGATAACCATGAATCTGACTTCCATCAGCACAGATTAGTTTTGTCTGTTCTCTAACTTTATAATAAACGGAGCTACACAGTGTGTGTGCTTTTGTGTCTGGCCTCTTCCTCATCAGTATGTCAGTGAGATCATTCATGTTCCTATCTGCAGTAGGACTGCATTTTTTCTTCCTTTTTTTTTTCTTTTCCCTGTTGCTGTGTCTTACTCTACTGTATCAATGTTCCACAGTTTATTTGTCCATTCTACTACTGAGGGACATTTGGATTGTTTACAGCTTTGGACTATTGTAAATAAAGCTGCTTAGTCAGAGATCTTTACATGCAAAAGAACACTTAGCCACGCACAAATTCCTGTATTTGGACAATCATTTATATGATGATAGACACTGAGTAGAAAACCAGATCAAGAACCCTAGGATACTTTTTGTAAGACACTCAGAATCCATGTGTCATTCAGGTTGAAATCAACTGTAAGAGCACAGGCAACAAAAGGAAAAAAAAAGATAAGCTGGACTTTATCAACTTCATGGACATTTGTGCACCAGAGGATACTATCAAGAAAGCAAAAATGCAACCTACTGAATGGGAACAAAATATTTGCAAATCATTTATCTGATGAGATTAATATTTCAAATATATAAAGAACACAAAAAACTCAACAACAAATAAATAACTCAATTCAGAAAATGAGCAAAAAGTTTTGAACAGACATTTCTCCAAAGAAGGTAGACAAATGGCCAATAAGCCCATGAAAAAATGCTCAATATCATTAGTCATTAGAGACATGAAAATCAAAACGCCAATGAGCTACCACTTCACAACAACTTGGATGGGTATAATGTTATTAAAAAAGAAAAGAAAAAAAAAGGAAAATAAATGTTGGTCAGGATGTGGAGAAATTGGAAACCTCATGCACGACTAGTACAAATGTAAAAGTGGTACAGCCACTGTGGCAAACACTTTGGCAGTTTCTTAAAAGGTTAAACATAGAGCTTTTATATGACCCAGCAATTTCAGTTCTAGGTAAATACCCCAAAGAATTTAAAGCAGAGACTTGAACAGATATTTGTACAACAGTGTTCATAAGAGCATTATTGACAATAGGCAAAAGGTGAAAACAACCCAAGTTCCATCAACAGGTGAATGGCTAAACACATGTGGAATACACATAAAATGGAAAATATTCAGCCATAAAAAAGAATTAAATTTTGATATATACTACAACATGGATGAAACCTGAAAACATTACAGTTAATGAAATAAGCCAGACACAGAAGGACATCTATTATATGATTCCACTTATGAGGTACAGAGTATGGGCAAATTCACAGAGACAGAAAGTATTATTAGAGGTTGCTAATAACCTCTAATAGGTTAGGCAGAAAGGAGACATTATTGTTTAATGAGTAGAGAGATTATTTTGGGGTGAGATGATTAAAAATTTTTGGGTGTAGATAGTGGTGGATGGTGATACAACATTGTGAATTAATTTAACTCCACCCAACTGTATACTTACAAATAGTTAAAATGATGAATAATACATTGCGTATATTTTACCACAATAAATAAATCAACTGTAAGTATAAGCAATATTTCTTTGGTATTCAAATCATTTGACACATTCTTATTGAACATGAGTATTAGCGTTATCACAGAAAGAAAGATGAATCAGATATAATGTATTAGCTTCCTATTGCTGTTGTAACAAATTGCCACAAACAGTGGCTTAAAGCAACATACATTTATTATCTTACAGTTCTGCAGGTCAGAAGTTCAAAATGAATCTCACTGGGAAAAAAATCAAGGTACAGCACAGCTGCGTTCCTTCTGAAGGCTCTAGCGGAGAACCAGTTTCCTTGCTGTTTCCAAGCTTTTGGAGGCTGCCTGGGTTCCTTGGCTTACAGCCCCCCTTCCAGCTTTAGTGAAAAGCACCTGCAACACTTCAAGCCTGTCTCTGACTGTCCTGCCTCCCTCTTTCATTTATGCAGATCCTTGTGATTACAATGGGCCCATCTAGGTGATCCAGATAATCTCGCCATTACTATAGCTGATTAGCAACCTTAGTTCCATATACAACTTTAATTCTCCCTTTTCATGTAGCCTATCGTATTCATAGATTCCAGGGATTGGGACATTGTCGCCTGTGGGGGGGCATTATTCTGTTTACCACACATGCCTTCCTGACTTCAGAGACGAGCAAGGGAGATACAACAATAAAATAAGACATGAATGATGCAGCTGACATGCTCTGAGTTTAGGATGAGAAAGATTATTCCAGCTGAGAGACAGAATCAAGAAACTCTTCTTTAGAGACTATATAGTAACCAGTCAAGAAATAATACAGGGGTACCCTCTATGTCAAGGACTTTGGGATTCTCACAGCTTCATGGCATATGTGAGCTACATTCCACATCTAGGCCAGACAGGATCATAAGAAAGCAGCTGGTCAGTCAACGCCTGAGAGTGACCCACAGTGGCTGCCCAGCAGCAGGACTCAGGTGGGTCAGCTGGGGGACAGGACAGCTGTGTTGCCACTGCTTGACAAGCAAGGCTGCCAGGACCCTCAAGTCTCAGTGTGATCCACAGGTGACTCTCGTGCGTGGTACCTGCTGACAAACCAGAAACCCCAGAGAAATGTGAATGCTGGCACTAGCATCAAAAGTGAGTGTGAAATTGGGATTGCCGTATGTAAATTACTAATAAGAAAGAAATATCAAATTGTACACTTCAAATATATGCAGTTTATTGTATGTCAATTATATATATATCTCAATATAATTCATAGTGATAAATCATAGTGAAAAAAACATTTTATAAAATGTTTATATATGTATAACTGAATCACTTTTTTTGTATAGCAGAAACTGTAAATCAACTATACTTCAATTAAAAAAAAATACGTCTAGGTTAGGTGAGTCAACCTAACCAAATGCTTTTATATCTCAAAAAAGGAAAAAAGTCAGTGTGAGAGACCTAGAAATAAGTGGCAGCCTGGCCCTGTGATTCTCTTACACACAGGGTGGCTACAATTTGGGTTGTGTACCAGTGTTTGCATTTGCTCTGGATTAGCCAAGATGTGACCCCACCAGCATTTTCATATAAATGGCTGTTAACAGAAAGCAGCAAGACCCAGTATATCTTTTGATGTAAGATTTTTCTTAGAAATGACAATTTTGTATCCCAAATGGCACCCAAAAGCACTTTAACCTCAGGAGGTGAGCTGGGAAACACTTCTCTCCAAGTGCAGGAGTGATGCATTCTGCACCTGCAATACACAGCATCACAGAACAACTCTGCTAAACATCCAGGCATATCCAGCAGTGGCCACTACAGGATCCCTCCCCAACCAGTATTCTCCTCCATGTTTGTCATTGAATAAATTAATCCATTGGCGGCATAATATGAACTCAATAAATGTTTAATAAATGCATGAAATAGGAATAAGCAAATGATTTCAAGTACCTAAAATTCTTAACCCAGATGTAGGTTGTGGTTCTGAAGGATCATACCTCTGTGATCACACCCATTTCCTTGCAATGACCTCATGTCTATACACATCCTTGTTTGGTCAATTTGAAAGACGTGTTGCCCGTCTGTGTGAATTCTAACTGGAAAAACACATTTAAGGATATTAGAAAAAATGTATTTGAAGTTTGTCTTATAAAAACAAGAAACATTTTCATTAGCATTTTTGCCTTGGTTAAAGGAAAACATTGCTGGACCTATGCAGACTTGCTTGTGTCCTACCTCCAAGGACACATCTGAACCAAATGAAGCTGGCTGCCCAGAGCCCAGGAGTTTGTGCCCTTTCTCTCCTCTATTCAGTGACATCAGGAATACTGGTAATAACCTCTTTCAGCTGTGTGATTAAGGTCTGCGAGGCCCAAAGTATTTCACTGTTTATTCTGAGAGGATGTCCGGGAGAGTTGCTTTCGAATCTCTAGACTCGGCCAAGGTGCCACCGCAGACCCATGATCCCCTTATAAACGGAATGTATTCAAGGATGCGTGAAGTCCTCAGGAAATCAGATGCCCCATCTTTGTTTAGGTCTGGCATAACGTTTTATGTCACTTTCTCTTTCTTCTTTTCTTCTATCTCCTTCCTTCCATGTATTTGTTAATTCAACAACTATTATTGAGCACCTGCAGTGTGCAAGAGGCTGATTAGGAACCAAAGACTCAGCTGGGAATAAGATGAAGTGGTTCTTGCTTTCATGGATTCTATGTACTAGTGAGAGGGTAGGGTCATGAACAAGGGAACTGATTAATTAGTGAAATATCCTCATATTATAGGTATTAGGAAGGCAGTAAACAGGGTACTGCGATAGAGAATCATGTGGAGAAAGAACACGCTTTGTACTGAAATGTGTGTAAATGGGCAATTGTCCGCAAGCGTGTGAATAACACTGAACCAGTCTTTTGCGGGCAGCTCCCAGAGGAGAAAGCTTAGGTTAGTCTTCCTGGTAAAGAGGGAAAATGAAAACTTAAAAAGACAGGGCAATTTATCTTGTGAGGCACTCAGGGAGTAAGGGATATCCATCTTGTTTATGACAGTGTGTCCAGCATACAGCAGTGTGCTGGCATGCAGAGAATGCTCCAAAAGTAATAACTGATGGAAAAACCAACTGACCCTGCAAAATGTATGTTTATAAAACCAGTTCTTTCTTTTGTCCTAAGAAGAAGAAAATCCAGCAGTCTTGAGTGATTTCCAGACACCTTCCCATACATGGCAGACTTTGATGGGTTTGGGCAGGACCTCCTGGAAAGGCACTTAGTGAAAAGTGGCAACGGGTTCAGGAGAACTTTCTTCACGGCCTCATACAGGAGGTCAAACCACAGGAGGTCACCTCTTAAAATTATCAAGACATTGATGCTGGCTGATTGGATGTTTGGGTAAGGATTATCTCTTGGGGCCAGATTGCTATTTACCAGAAGAAAATGAACACTCTTGGCTCACCCTGGGAAGGGTTCATTAGGAAAACACAATATCCAATTATAGCATTTACCCTCTAGTGATTTATTTAATTGTGTGCACATCAGTCTCTCACTCCAATAGACCATAAGCTCTCTTGTGGCAGCTTAAAATATCTGACAGGAAGAAGGGGTCAAATCTTGTCTTGAAGCTGTATTTTCATAATAAGCATGTGTTGGGCTTCCCTGGTGGTGCAGTGGTTAAGAATCCACCTGCCCATGCAGGGGACACGGGTTCAATCCCTGGGCTGGGAAGATCCCACATGCCACGGAGCAACTAAGCCCGTGAGCCACAACTACGGAGCCCATGTGCTACAACTACTGAAGCCTGCATGCCTAGAGCCCGTGGTCTGCAACAAGAGAAGCCACCGCAATGAGAAACCCGCGCACCACAACAAAGAGTAGCCCCTGCTCTCCGCAACCAGAAAAAGCCCGGGCGCAGCAACGAAGACCCAATGCAGCCAAAAATTAAATAAATAAATAAATAAATCTTTAAAAAAATAATAAGTATATGTTTTGAGATTACAGGTTTTACATTAATGAAAATAACGTTTTCACGCTTTTCATTAGATTCCACGCTTTTCATTTACTTTCACCATCACCGTCATCACGTGACTGGGTGGCTTTGGGGTGGCTGCTGAAGGTTATGGTCAGGCCAGCTCCTGCTCCCCCTGCATGTACCACAGACTCCTCCCCTGCCGGTTCTTCTCTTGTTGATTTGTTACATCCCCCATGTTTAGCATATAGTAAATAATTGTTGCATGGAGCTTAAACACTGAGAATAAAGAAGTAATTTTTAGGGACTTCCTAGGTGGTGCAGTGGATAGGAATCTGCCTGCCAATGCAGGAGACATGGGTTCAATCCCTGCCCCAGGGAGATACCACATGCTGTGGAGCAACTAAACCCATGTGCCACAACTACTGAGCCTGTGCTCTAGGGCCCGTGAGCCACAACTATTGAGCCCATGTGCCGCAACGACTGAAGCTCATGTGCCTGGAGCCCATGCTCCACAGCAGGAGAAGCCACTGTAGTGAGAAGCCCGCACACTGCAACAAAGAGTAGCCCCCACTCACCGCAACTAGAGAAAGCCCGTGTGCAGCAATGAAGACCCAACATAGCCAATTAATAAATAAATTAATTAAAAAAATAAAAAATAAAAAAAAGGTCACTAAAAAAAAAGTAATTTTTAAAAAAGAAAGCATAGTTATACAAGTGTTAATCTCATTTCCCAATACCTGTATTTTGAACATTTCCCATCATTACTTATTTTTAGCATTTCCAGTGTGATATACAAGAAGCTGCAACAGGATAATCATACTTAATTCAAAAAAATTCATGTTAATGCCATCTCCTACAGGGTGTCCTGGAGACCACAGGGGAGAGAAGACAGGCATATTGTCTTAGAATATTTAAATTCATTTAAGTGTGTGAACAACAAAGATACCCACACCTACTGTCCCAATCCTCCCTCTCCCAACCAAACCTATTGACACTCCCCCACCCCGCCCCAAACCCCCGCAAAGCCTCCAAATCTTCTGACAGGCCAGGTGAAAGAGGCAGAGACCAGAGAGTCTCTAGAGATAAACTGTCATGAAAGCCCCATAAGCTTTCTTGCCCCCGGACATGGCATTAGAGAAGTGATCTGAGCTGAAACGATTATCGCTGGGCTGCTGCCAACAGAGGATATTGTATTTGCAGCTTAATAATAAAAAAGAAGAAAATGCAAGTTGAATCCAAATGAAATATAATTCTATCTGCTTTTTATCCAAGTGATTTCAGTGGACAAAGAATAAGGGCTCTGCTGAGAGCAAATTAAATGGGTCCTGGGGTACATCACAGCGGCTTTTAGGGCGGTGAGGAGGGTGGGCTGGAGAGGGAGGGAAGGGCACTCCCCCTCCCCAAAGGCAAGTCTCTGAATGTCTGAAAAGAGCGGGAGGTGAGGATGGATTGAAGTCCTACCTTACTGATATTCCTCCCTAGAGGAGTGTTCTTCCCTTGGAAAATCACTGCCGTAAGCAATGGGGAGTCACAAAAGATTCTTGAGTAGGGGAGTGGCAGGATCTAAGTTGCATTTAGGAAGCTGACTACATGTTTGTCGAATGAATGAATGATTCAGATTAAGACCAAGACAGAGACATGAATTTGGCTACTTCTGAATATGGATTTTAATAAAGGATTTAGAAAAAGGTATTAGAAAATAATATCCAATCAATACCATAATTATAGTTTTAGGTTATTTATAGCTTTCTATCTGCTTATCCTTAGGTTAATGTAATAAAGATATTGGACAGATTTTACTTGTGGATGTGATAAAACACAGCTCTACTTTTGTTTTTACTGATGACTTTTGTGTGGTACTCTTCCTGTCCTGGATAAACACAATTCACCCATAGGTAATTTACAGTCAGTCCTGTGGTCATTTGAAGTCACAAACATGGCGTAAGACACAACAGAACACACAGCCCTGGGAATAATTAAAACTCTGAAGTTTATTTAATGTTAAATCTCATTTTCCCTGGCCACACGACTGTGGACTGGCAGCCACATTTCTTCTTTACTGTATTTCTTATTTTTCGCTCCTCCTCTCTCATTAGGCTTACTCCTGGGGTTAGAACACAGAGAAAGGGAAGATGGGAGCAGGAAATGATTTTACTTCTGCTGTATCTGCCATTCCTTGGCTTTGTGCTGAGTCAGGCTCATGTTTAAAGCTGATATTCTCTTGAGGGCACTTTTGGGGGTCCCGCCTGCTGGGATTCTCTGGAGATGTGTTTATTGATGCCTCTTTTTCAGCCAGCTGCACACCCTCTTCTCTGAGGACCAGCTCGCACACTGCTGGGGTCCCATTGCCCTTCCTAGGTGGTCCTTTCTGGGGGGTCCTAAAACAGCCTCAGGACGGCAGACCCTTGATCCTGGGGGCTCTGCACTGGGAAAACACTTGTCCTGCTGCTGGAGGGGGATGAAGTAATTTCCCAGACACAGTGGCTACTTGCCTTGACTCCATCATCCCCAACACAGTTTCTCTCCTACCCTGCATATTTTCTGGGGCAGAAGTTACCCCTCAGCTCACTGTGTCTCCCAGACTCTAGCCAAGACCTGCCAGACTCTCAAAGTGGCCATGTTAAAAACCTCCAAGGCTTGGCCTCCCTTATTTCCTCATGGGATGAGAGGTTTTAAGATTCTTAGGACAAATTGCTCCAAAGAAATCCTTCTCTCTAGAATCTTTCCTCTTCCTTCCCTTTCTCCCAAAAGCTTTTATACTTTTGAAATGCAAAAGACGTCCCTGCATAAATATCCTGAATTTTGGAAACCAAACCTCCAGATTTTTTTTGAGTTGTCTTGTTGCACTCTGCGTCATATACACCTTGGTACCTGAGAGCTGTAATATCAGTCCCTTTGAAGAAATTGAGGTGAGAAGTGTTCTATTTAATATCAAGTTACATTCACTTAAACTCTAAGTAGGGCATTCTATATAGCAGCTTCAATTCCTCTCACTTAATATTCTTGTCCTTTCAAAGCCTGAAGTTAAAAGAACTTCCAAAGTACCCAAACTGGTAAATGATATTTGCAATCTTTTTTCATTCATAATTTATTAATTTATTAAACATAAAAATTAAAAGCCTAATGGGGCACTACTTTTCATCTAACAGGTTGATAAATATTAAAAAGTAGGATAAAACTTAGTGATGATGTGAAAAAACTTTCACAAACTGTTAGTGGAGGTAAACATTAATGCAAAATTTTGTAAGGTAATTTATCAACATATATCCCAATTTAAAATGCAGTCTCTATTGATTGCAACCATTGCCTGACCAGCAGAGGCAGCTCTGGGTTGTGCAGAAGATTTCACAATTTGAGGGTCACTCTTTAAGAAAAAGAATGCAAAATTAGAATACAATTGGACATGAAAGCAAATGTTTACTTAGACTGAGAAAAAGAATTTACAACAAATTACCAACTTTAAAATGCTAATACCAGAAACATCAAAAATCCAGAAAAATTACATGACGCTTTCGTGAATAAATTATCTTGTACACATACTTCTAGAATTTCTTTTGAATTTTGATCTGATTCAAGAATTCTGACTAAATATAGAAAATTATCTGAAATTAAGGCCTGCACAGGAATAATTAAAATGTGTTAAAACATCCCTACATTGTATTAAGCTACTTGATTATATCATTACATTATTTTTATATTACACATATCAATTTATTTATAAATACATATAGTGATTTTGTTCCTGGGTTGTCTCTTTAAGTTGTTATGTTCCATCGATGGATAATTTTTCATCTCTTTTTGTCTAAAACTGCTGATTCTCTTCAGGATGTGTTGTGATCCAATATGTCGGATGTATAAAATGTATAACCAAAGAAATAGACATGGTCACCATCGGATTGGCACTGGTTTATACCCTACAAACGCAGAAATTCTGATAAATTCTATTTTGTGTGATTTACACTGAAAAAAAGAAAGAAAGAAAAAATATATTGTGAGTTTATAATTGCATGCATTACTTATTAAGTATATTCAAGGCAGGAGAAAAATTTTGACTAGACATCTGTGAGAATCAAATGCTCTGCTTATAGTTGTACATATCTGAAGACAGGCAGAACTTTCACAGACTAGCTTCTGCTTTACACCTTTGAAGACTCATTTCTCCTTCAATACCCACATACTTCCAGTGCCTGGTAAATAGGCCGTGTTCATGTCCCAGAATGACCTCTGGCATTGCCAAAGTGGGCAATGGGAATATTGCTGTAAGCCAACCCTGCACCAGAATAGCTGGCAATAACTTAACTAGATGTGAAAGTGAACTGCATAAACATAACCTTCTTACCATAAACCCTACGTATCTTCAACTCAGCTTCCTCTTAGCTGAATCCCAAGCAGCCCGTGGTCTCACTAACATCAGCCTATAGAAGGGCGAGTGTGACAGAGGGTAAGGTGGAGAGGAAAGAGACTGAGGTCTTAACCCATCGTGGCTAACACAGCCCTTACGTTTTACAAAAACATATGATCGTGTGAACACATTGCTTGGGCCCCAGGCAGGACCTTAAAGGGGTCTGCGCACATGAGGGGCCTAGATATCATTAACTTCGAGGTCAATCTGCCTTGCCAGTCAGGAAGGAGCCCTGGTTTGGATGAACCATCTATTCACAGCTTACATTTACAAGGTTGGCACACCGCGGTGTTTGTGGGCAAATGCAGGTTAATTATGTTTAGCAGCTGGCTAACCTCTGACAAGAGTCAGCAATTGAGTAGAATTTTCCTAAATCTTATTTCCTAGCCTCAAGGCCTGAGGAAAGTTACTGACCTCATTATGGTGATCATGTACCATTGAAAGGTGCTTGACTTAGAAAATGAAGGTATTTTGATAAACTCGCAAAAAGGAGGCTCGTGGAAGGACCATGAAAGGGGTGGGTTGTGCTCAGACACTGGGAAAATTAGAGAGCATGGGAAGATGCCTTGATTATCAGTTTAAGGACTCTCTTTTGTACACCTACATTCTGTAAGGGAATTGTCAGGAACGATTTCAGCTGGAAGTAGCAGAAAACTAACAGCGGCTTAAATAATCAAGATGCTTAATTAACTCTTAGAAAAAAAATCTGAAGGTAGGTGACCTTATAATTCTGCGATTTTGGGACGCTGGGTCCTTGCCTCTGTGATTCTCATGGTCAAAAGATGGTTGTCACAGCTCCGTGAATCATTCATTCAAAGGCAGAAAACAGGCGGCAGCGGGAGAGTATGTGCCTTTCTCTTTTCAGCAAGGAGGAAAAATCTTTCTAAACAGTTTTCTACCAGAATTCCTCTTTAGGATTCATTGGCCAAAACTGGGCACATGGGCACCTCTAGGAGAAGAAGGAATTGGGAAACTGGGTGACTGGCAAAGGGTCACGGGAGTTCCATGTTTAGCTTAGTCATGCTTCATCTTTCTGGGCTGAGCATATGATTTCCTTGAATGAAAATTTGGATTCTATTAGTCAGGAAGAAAATGGGAATGTCTATTTGGAGGAAACTAATGTTACATGCAATTGGAACTTTGGGTTGAATATCATAAAAGTATCTTTTGCTTAACGGTTATTAAACTGACATGAATTGAGAATTTAACATGAATACAAACTATCAATTATTTAGTCAATACTCTGTGCCAGGAATTGGTGCTAGCTGTTAGGTATATGTTATCTGCAATTACCCCAGCCCTGAAAGATGAATATTATTATCATTACTATTTTCAGAGCGATTAGTTTACCTCCCCGTTGGGGAAATAAGCAGCTCTATTTGACTTCTATCATTAAAGTCTTTGCCTTTCTTGAACTTTAAATGAATTAAATCATATAAAATGTTCTCTTTTGTTTCTGATTTCTCCTGCTCAATATTAAGCCTGTGGTTCATTCATGTTGGAAAAGGTATCAGTAATTCATTTTTTGTTACTGTGTATTATTGCATTATTTGAAAATATCACAATTTATTTACTCATTGTACCATAGATAGATATTTGGGTTGATTCCACTTTGGAGGTATTCTGAATAAAGTTGCTATTAATGTTCTTAATATGTGTCTTTTGGTGGATAGAAGCCCTCCTTTTTTGTTGGATTTACATCCAGGAGTAGCACAGGGTATTTTTAGCTTTAGTGGAGATTCTCTTTCAGTCTTTAAAAGTTTTCCAAAGTGGTTGTACCAAGTTACACTCCCACAGCAATTTATGAAAGAACCATCTGCTAGTGTTTGGTTCTGCCATGTAGAAAGTGATAAGTGGAAAAGTTGGGCAAGACAAAGGGGATTGTTAGCACCGGGGGAAAGTGGGGCAGGTTGAAATTTTAAATACGGTGGTCAGGATAAGCTTTCTTTTCTCTTTTTGAGAAGGTGACATTCGAGCAAAGTCACAGAGGAGGTAAGGGAGTGATAAATGCAGGCCTATGGAAAATGTCCTGGGCAGAGGGAAGAGCCAGTGCAAAAGCTGTAAATAAATGCCCGGTGCAGTCAAGTCAAAGTCACAGGTCAATGTGGAAGAAGCTGAGTGAGTGAGGGGGAAAGAAGTAGAAGATAATATAAGAGAAACAGACAGAACCCAAACAGGTAGGGTCTTGTAGGAATAGGGAGGACTTTGACTTTGACTCTGAGTGAAATGGGGAGTCACAACAGGATTTTGAGTAGATGAGTGACATAATTGACTTACATTTGAAAGAGACTGTTCTGGTTTCTGGGTTGAGAACAGACTGTAAGCTATTGCAGCAGGTGACCATGGTCTGGATCAGAGGGGGACAGTGACATGTCAAGACTGGTTAGATTCTGGATATATTTTGAAGGTAGAGCCATCGTTATCCTTGGCATCACCAGCTCTAGTATTAGCAGTGCTGTGATAATAATAATAATCATTTCTAGCCTCTTACTATGTCCATACTTTCTGCTTTATTATCCTCATAAACTAAAGCTCAAAGACATTAAGCAACATCCCTAAGGACACGCATTTCATAAGAGATAGTCCAGGGGTTCAATCTTAGCTCTAGCAGATTTCAGAACTCTTAAAACTGCTTTATCACTGGTTTCTGGTTTCCTTTTTGCCTAGCCCACTCAGTGCCTTATACATAATAGATGATCAATATCTTTTTATTGAATTTATTAATGACACCAGTCACTTTTTTCTGTACTTGCTGAGACTGAACTGCGTTTGCTTCTGAGGTTTTTTTTTAAAAAAAATATTGTTTTATTTTATACTTATGTACAGTACATTTCACATTTTTTGGTATATAGTTCTATGAGTTTTAACACATGCACAGATTTGTGCAACCACTACCACAATCAGGATATTTCCACCACCCTTCCTGGTAAATTCTCTTATGTAAATTCCAAATAGGTTGTGAATAAACAAGGCATAAACATATTTAAAAATTTACCCCCTGCCCTTTTTGACCCAGACACCTTTCCATTTGGAGACTGTGTTATTGTGATGTAACTTAAATGGAAACAACAAAACTTGCTTGCAGGATTTTGTGGCCCGTAAGGAATTCCTTATGAAATAGGCCTAAGCTTTGCTTTTCTTTCAGGGGTGTTGTAGAAGTTAGATAATCAAAGGTCATGAGATGATGAATGGAAAATTGCCTCAAGATATAAGAACACACATTAATATTATTATAAAAGATGCAGTCACTTATTAATTAAATGAAGGCAGTGTTTACGAAGTAGCTAATATAGTGAAGGTATTACGTTAGATATGGTCTCGGAAGAATATAAGCATGAAACAATGCTCTAATCCTCGCGGCATTTATAATCTACTTATGGAGAGAAGTAAAATGTAAAAGAATTTTAAATAACTGATTCCAGTAACACATGAGTATGCATTACAAGGATTTATTTAACTTTTCAAAATGATTGTATAGACAATAAAAATATCGTACTTATCTATTAAACATCGATATATATTTATTTATACGGTGCACTACCACAAAGTATTTGTTTCCTCTCACAATACATAATATGTGAGGTTGACAGGTCCAATATTATTATATCAGTCCCTATGCAGGTGAGATTTGAGCTGGGCTTGGGAGAACAGTGGAGTCTTGGTATTAGGAGGGAGAGGACATTCCAGGTAAATCAAGTTTCAAGAGCCAAAGTGCAGAGTTAAAAAGTGTGAGCATGTGTCAGACTCATGAATGAACTAGTTAGCTTGTTAACAGGTGAGTGACAAGTGAGCACTTACTAGTGCCAAGCACGGTGCTAAATCCAATATGTGGGCTATCTCATGAAATATCTCCTTAACAGCTTTGTAAAGAAAATAAGAATTCAGAACCTTCCATACAGTTACAAAACTAATAAGTTGTATACCTGGGGCTCTAACCCAGAGAGTCTGATTCTAGTTCTCCACCTGGACATTGTACTGTAGCTTAAGGCTAGAAAAGAAATTCAAGGCCAGGTTAGGGAGGGCTGAGATGTTTGAACTTTTTACCCAGAGGGCTTGTGATCCTCCATCTTTTTGCCACTTTTCTACATTGAGGCATAGGATACCTCGAGGAACTGCACTTCAGTCAGTGGTTCAGTACGAGCACGGTTTATGAGAAGAGCATCCGCACCACCAGCCTCCGTGTGGACACACCACTCACCTGTCCTGAGATGGTAAGATGCCTCCCCAGGAAGCGTGTCTCCCTTTTGAGGATCAGCCCTTTAGACAATGGGGAAGTGAGGAAGATTCTTAAACACAGAACACAGAAGATAACGAACGTCCGGAAGACGAATTTGGCAGCAAGGTGTGTAAAGGATTAGATGTAAGAGACAGAGGCAGAGAATCCAGGAAAGAGACTACTGCAGTGTAACTCAGCACGGGTGATGAGGCCACAGCTAGGCTGGGGGCAACGGGAGAGCTGTTGGGAAGGGCAAATTGATAGGACTTGGTGCCCAGCGGGATTTGGGGGCTATGGAGAGGGAGGAGTTAGGCTATAAACATTTTATTACTGTGGTTTCCTTCCTGAGTCTTTTAGGAGAGCTAACTGGCCTTGGCACAGAGTCCCTGAGCCCTCAAAGACTATTGTCACATCAGTCATGGCCACTAGAGGGCTTCCCCGCCTCGTCTGCTTGCACCCAGGAAGGGCAGCTCTGCTGTTTAAAATCTAAGTCAGATATATACACTACCAAATGTAAAATAGATAGCTAGCAGGAAGCTGCTGCATAACGCGGAGAGATCAACTTGATGATGGGTGATGACTTAGAGGGCTGGGATAGGGAGGGTGGGCGGGAGTCGTGGGAGGGAAGGGATATGGGGATATATGTATAAATACAGCTGATTCACTTTGTTGTACAGCAAAAATTAGCACAATAGTGTAAAGCAATTATATTCCAATAAAAAGCTTAAAAAAATAAAATAAAATCTAAGTCAGGCTGGCCCCGGAACGCTTCAGGAAAGCTAGGGTTTAGAACAGTTGATCTTCATTGACACGGAAACTTGGACGGTCTCCCACTCGATTGACAATGGCTGGAAACTGGGCCCAAGATGTAGTGATGAATTACAGAGTGCAGGCTCGGGACCAAGAGGTGGGGAGGAGGAAACAGCTGCTTACAAAACCCCGGCAGCAGCCCTGAGCCGGTCCTGGCGCCAGGGACCTGAGGTACCCGAGATTCTGAATCCCTGCTCGCTGTGGTCACTCGGCTGGGCCAGCGGCTACGTTCCTCTCCCTATCCCAGGTCTGAAGTGTGTGTGAGTGCGCACATGTGTGGCTGCATGTGTATGAGTGTGTATATATAAATGAGTACGTGTGTGCACGTGTGGGTGAGCGCATGTGTGTGCACGTGTGGGGGCAGATGTGTGCGTGTGTGTGCGCGCACGCTTGTGAGTGTGCGTGCGTGTGGGCGTGCTTGCATGTGTCTGTGTGTGCCTGCTCTGCAGGGGCAATGTGAATGTTTGTTGCTTGGCTTCAGCCCAAAAGAGAAACAAATAATGAGGTGAACGGAAGTGAACTCCAGTCTGGGCTTCAGCACTAATTAGCTGCTATCAGTTTTGACAAAGAGGACGTACAATAGTCGCGAATGAGCAAAGGAGGGAAAACCCAGGGACTTGGATTGTGCAGGGGGCTTGGAGGCCACTCAACAGTCCCCTTGGGCAGGCAAGGCCATCTCAGAAGCCTGGGCGCCTGGGTCAGGTGGGTGGATCCTTCCTGCCCTTAGGTGCGGATGCGTGCACGATCCCAGCATCTCTTTGGGCGGGTCTTGATCTTACTAAGCGCCACTTCACTTTTTGGTGGGCCGACAGTAACCCACCTCACCCTCCCCTGGGCGGTTTTCTCCTTGTCTTTGTCAGGCTGGCCCCTGTCCACGTTTTCCAGAGATGTGGTCACAGACCTCTTACTCGCCCGCTGCTTAGATGGCCCTGGCTTCGACCTGGGTCTGCACTGAGTCATCTTGTCTTGTCCTTAGGCTCTCCTTTTGCTCCCTGTGGAGGGTTGGAAGAAGAATGGTAAGGGTAGAAGTACAGTCTCTTTGGTGGATTGCTGAGAAGGAGCTGCTCCTTAATTTCCAGACCTACATATGTATTTATGTGCAAGTGGGTGGGAAAAATGGTGGTAGAAAGTGACATCAGAGGCACCCCCTCCCTCACCCCCCAGGCAAGCCTTCACTCATCAAAAATAGCTGGGGGCCCTGTCTGTGCATTTTTTTCACAGGCCCAACGCACATGGGCTTCAAAGATACAGGTTCAGATCACAAATGAGTGTCCCCAAAATTGCCAAAGTGCCTGCCCTGCCTTCAGAGAACAGGGTCTCTCCTGGGCCCTCACAACCCACTGTGAACATACCCTGGGGGGCACCAGGCCGCTTGAGCAGCAGGACTATGAGAGGTTTTTCCAAATCTCTCCATGCACAGCAAGTTCACCTCACACTTGTATACTTGAGTGGGGGGTGAAGTGGGGGGAGGGAGTGGCAGGGAGGATATATATCATCATTTCATTCATTCACGCCCTAATAAATCTAGAGACCGGTCGCTTCTTCTTAGAAATTACTCACGACACTTCCTGCTTGTTGATTGTCTTTAAATATTCCCTGTTCTTCGTTTGCCTCTTTGGGGCACACGTGGCCCAGTCCCAGCTGGTTTTCTTTCTGATGTGGTTCTTCCTTTATAGTTTGCTAGAATGAACGGCAGTGGGAATTCTCAAATTTTAGTAAGAAAAAAATCTCCTGAAGAGCTTTTTTTAAATGCAGATTTCTCAGGCCCTGTCCAAATCTATAGAATCGGGCACAGGAATTTACATTTTACCAAGCCCTCCCCGTCACCTTCCACCCCAAGATCCTAAGTCAGGTGGTCCACAGAACATATGCTGTAAAATGTGGCGCTCAAGGATGTACCTTTCTTTTTTTTTTAATGTTGAGTTTTGAGAGTTCTTTACATATTCTAGACCCACAGCCTCTGTCAGGGTTGTTTTTTCCCAGACCATAATTTGTCTTTTCATTCTTTTTACAGGATCTTTCACAAAGCAAAAGTTTAAAATTTTTATTAAGTCCAATTTATACATTTTTCCTGTTATGGATCATGCTTTGGTGTCAAGTCCAAAAATTCAGCCTAGTCCTAGGTCAGGAAGAGATTCTCCTGTGTTCTTTTCTAAAAGATTTATAGTTTTGTGTTTAAATTTAAGGCCATGATCCACTTTGAGTTAATTTTGTATAAGGTTGTGAGGTTTAAGTCCAATCGCTCCAGCGCCACCTACTGAAAAGGCTATTTCCCCTCCACTGGGTTGGATGTACTCCTTTGTCAACAAGTAATTGGGGGTGTCTGTGAGCATCTGTATCTGGGCTCTCTATGCTCCTGCACCGATGTATGTGCCTGTCCCCTCCACCAGCAGTGCACTGTCTCAATACCGCAGTTATGCATCAGACCGTACCATTGAGAAGAGTGATGCTCCCACTTTATTCTTGTTTCTCAAAATTGCTTTGGCTATGCTAGGGCCTTGCTCTTCCTATATAAATGTTAGAAGTTCATCTAGGCCTATAAGGAAACTTGCTGAGATTTAGATAGGAGTTGCATCAGTATGGATCCGTTTTAAGATAGGACTATTTTTTTTTTCTTGCAGCAGAAGATTTTTAAAAAGCAGCTCTAAAGTCTTACCTGGTTAAAGGTATATTTTTACTTTCAGCCAATACAATCTCTTTTTTTGGTTACAGAGAAGAAACTCTGTGGAAAAGTTGGGAGGCTGTAGTTGGTAAAAGATTCGCTAGTAAATGTTGTTTCATCCCAGAATCCTGGAATCTAAGTAGACTTGTAGAGGTTCAGAATGAGCCTCCCCTAAATGTGTCACTTTTATATGAGTATTATTTTGAGCTAAAGGCAATTGAGACCCTGGTAATTCAAGAGAAACTACAGCCCCTCCCTTAGCTACCTAAAAGTATTTAACTTGGGGATGTTCTCCAAAAAAGAGTCATTACCAGAGATAAATTTTATTAACACGGCCCCATCTGTATGGCAGAGCAAACTTCTAATTACCAAACGTCTGCTCTTCTTCTTATTGTCCTGGGAGTGACCCTCGTGTCCTTGGAAGCACCAGCCCCTATCCCATTCCTTAGCTCAGGATGACATACATTCCTCATTTTATCTTTCTGTCTTTGAAACTCTTGAAGTATGTGAGGTTTCTGGCCCTGCCATGTTTGTGGGGTTACCACACATATGAAATTAAGTTTTTCTCTTGTTAATCTGTCTCATGTTAATTTAATTCTTAAACCAGCCAGAAGAACCTAGAAGGGTAGAAGAAAGATTTCTTCCTCCTCAACAGACTCAGTGCTTTCAGCTGGCTTCTTCAGGGCCCATTGTAGCTTCTTAATTCATACATTGTCTTAGGAAAACAAAACAGAGGTTTAAGAGAAGTGGGTCATACTTCTTGAGTCTGTGAGAACCAAGTGTTTCCTTCAGCGAAATTGATCCTCTGCTCTACTTTGCCAGAGAAGGAAGACTGAGTGGACTTGAGGGATTATTGGAAATAAGCCTCTCACCAGCACCATCAGGAACTGTTGTGAGGGCAAGGGAAGAAGTGGTGATGGTGTACTAAAGGGAAGTTTTATTGAAGGCCTTCCAACTTCCCCTCACTGCGCTTGTCTCCTCTTGCGTGTCCTTCATGATTCTTATCCATGAGGGGACCAGCTCGCAGCATCAGATCTTCCTGTCTTTACACCCTTTTCTTCAGTGTCACCACATCCTCCTAGTCACAACTTTAGTTCTCCAGTCCGTTGTCTTATTTTCAGTCAGTGGCCCAGATACTTGGCATGTTAACCTTCATTTTAGTTAACACCAGATGAAGTGAACTTAGTTCCCTTTCTGTCCTCATCCAAAAGTTGGCCCCAGACCAGTTCAACAAAATCTCTGAATTCTTCCTGGGCCGGGCTAGGTAACGTGTGCTCCTTTAGTGATATGATTTATATTGGATCTGTGATGGGCACCACATCAGACAGCTGCAAGCATTGCTAGGGAAGCATTTGATAAGAATGACTACTTATCCAAAATCTGCCCTCAGATTGTGGGAATCTTGACTGTGGATGACAGTTTTGGGGCATCCCCAGATGCTTTAAGGGCTTCTTTAACTCTGACTCTTACAGAGGCAATCAAAAGATTTGTTGAGAATGAGCAACCTTACATGTGGGATGAGAACTGTATCCAGTTAACTGAACAGTTAATTATATCAGTTAACATCTAAGTGTGGTATCAACACAGGAAGCTTCAAGTGGCATCAGGTGCATTGTAACTTAAAATGCTGCCGTTTAGGGAATTAGTGACAGCCTTAGTCAGATCTGGCTAAAGAAATGACTTTATCCAAGCTCAAAGAAGACCTCTTTCTCCACTCCTTCCCCCATTATCCTTATTCTATATTGCTTACCCATCCTCTCATATGTCCTCTGCCATCTTCTGTTGGAATGGTTCCTTCTGGATACAAACTGTAGCTGATGTGGTCATTGAGTCCATTGTCCCCCAAGAACTCACTCGTGGTGACAGGCACATGCAGGGCCTGAGGGCTGGAAGCCAAAGGAGACAAGAGTGGAGTGTTGCTGAGCTAACCAAGCAGCTATGTGTCCTCTCTATTTTCTCTCCTTGGACGTGAGAGCACACAGCTGCCTTGCTTGAGATTATAAGCTTGTGGGGCAGGGCTCGGGGCTATGGAAACAATAACACCCATGGGACTAAGCCATCACTTCTCTTCTTTGCTACGTTCACTTCCAACTCCAGAGCAAAAATAACAGTCCTTCTCCTCTCCCACCGTTTCTGCCCAAGCAGTCACCTCCTCCTGGGCTTGTCACACCCTCTCCCCTTACCTGCCAAAGAAAGAGGAGATCTCTGTTGGGATGCACAGAAGAGTCCTAAGTTTTCTAGTGACACTACTCTGTCCTTTCTCGCCCCAAGCTCCTTCTGCAGATTGCAGAGAGTTCTCAGTTTGCAGGGGCTGCTTCTTTCAGTTCTGCTTTCTGCAGAAACTGGCCCAGCTGCTATCTGGGGTACAGCATCTTCCACTGAGGTCTGCATGAACTCTTTCCCTGTAGACTGCAGGGATGGGAGTGATTTTTAAGTCCTTGGCGTTTTGGTAGGAAGCGAGAAGCTTTCAGATTGAGTATAAGCTAAAACAGGTTTTCCCCTCTGAACAGAGATCCTTGATACTTCCTGTGTTGCAATAACAGACAGCCCTCCGGATATGGGTTTGGCTGTTTAACAGCTTCAGGCTCATTAGGGAGGTGGGGCTCAGAGAGTGGGATCTAAGGTGCTACCCTTTTAAGCAGGCTCCATCTACAGAGCACTTCCTATAACTCCCTTCCTGCTTCTGTAATCTTGGCAGGACAGAACTGCCACCATTCCTCTTTGCCGAGCACTGTCTGTGCTCAGCACCTCCTGTGCCCTCTCTAATTTCCCTCTTCCTTATAAAATCCAGCTGCCTGTTGAGGCTTCTCTCCCTGTATTTACAGCCCTCTAATCAGCTGGTAATTTACTTTCAATCAGTGCCAGATTGTGTTTCTCAGATTCGTATCTCCTCTTTCCTTTAGTGAGGAAATTATTGCCTTTCCTTTTTACCATTTGTTTTACATATTAGCTGCCATGTTGTGCTGATTAATAGTCTTTTAAGTATAAAGGTATAACCCGCCAGTTCAAGGGCGCGTTTGTCCAAATCTAGGCCAGGCTTACATCACAGGCAATTTCAAATGCCTGGGAATGGAGTAGAGTCTTTCCTGCCCAGTCTTATGGCTACTGCCTTAAATCTTACAGTTATCAGTGTCAAATTTAGATGTCTAGCAGCTTTCTACTATTTAATTCCAGCCAGGAATCATTTTCCTTGCAGGCTGCCTGTCAGGACCATCCTAAATCGTTAGAGGTGGGGGAAGGGCGGTGGGGCTGTGCCAAGGTGCTCTGTCCCTAAGACTCGAGCTACACCAGGTTATAGAGGCTGCCTGTTGAAGTCTGAAAAGCTGTAGGCCAATAACAACAAGATTATTTTTGTGGCTTGTGAAGCTGGTTGAGTCAAGCAGAAGAGAAACTGGGGCGATGAAGAGAGCAGGTAAGGGAAGGTAGTCAGATTGAGTTAAGGACAAGTAGGCTGAGGGCCAGTTGAGGCTCATTCAGCCAGGCTTTCCCCTTAAGCAATCTTGGAATGCTTCAATGAACAGGGAGTGTGTCCTTACATGACTGACATTAGCAACCTGTTGGTCTTCCATTCTGAGAAAGACTCTCCTAGTGGGACAGGATCAGGGCTGGGAACCCTTGACTCCTGCCCACCCTCAACACTCCCTACCTTTGTTCGACTCATCCCCAAGGGCATTCAAGGATTTCTTTAGAAGAGGGGCTTACTGGTGGCCGTCGGTTTGAAGCAGGTAGGTAAGGTGATGCATGATAGGGGACCTGTTTCAAAGCAGCCTGGCATGGTGGGCAGACTGTTTTTCCTTGTGAGAAAGGTAGGAGAAAACCGTAGCTCCTGGAGGCAGATTGCCTAGGTTCAGGTCCCAGGGGCTCCACTTAGTTTTGTGACCCTGGACAAGGTTCTTAACTTTTACGTACCCCAGTTTCCCCCATAGGAACTGAGGATAATAATTTGGGAGAGTCATTTGGGAGATTTGTCCTCAGAGCTGAGTGGCCCGGCCACTGGACTGGGGTCTGGAGTTAGGGGTCTTCCAGGAGAAAGACTGGCAAGGGTGTGAGGGAATAGCAGGCCCCCCCCCAGATCTGTTTGGGGTAGGGACACCTGGGGACACCAGGCAGCACAGGAGCCCACTGGGGGCACTGGACCCTGGCTGAGTTTAGCAGCAGATGTGGGTCCGTCAGTTCCTGGGTGTTGGGACCAGGAAGGAGACTAAAGCACACAAAGTGAAGTAGGCCCTCCCTGCTTCTCATGTCTTAGAATCACCTCTATGGCTTCATGAAAGTCATCTGAGGCTTTACCTTGGAGTTACTGAGATGAACATAACTGGAGGTTAGGCCTCAAGTCTGAAGCTCTTTACTGGGATGACCACAGGCTCTGACACGAGGAGCTAGACTCAGCAGAACCAGGGGAAATGAGGCACCTTGGAATCAGCCTGCAAACTCTCCCGTCTTTGGACTGATTCTGACTGTATTTGTTTGCTAAGGCTGCTGTAACAAAGTCCCACCAACTGGGTGACTTACACAGTAGAAATTTGTTGTCTCACAGTTCTGGAGGCTAGAAGTCTATGATGGAGGTGTGGACAGGCTTGGTTCCTCCTGAGGGCTGGGAGGAAGACTCTGTTGCATGCCTTGGTGGTCCTCGATCCTGGTGCTTTGCCCTGTCTTTGGTGCTCATGGGCTTGCGATGCATCGCCCCATATCTGCTTTCATGGGCTCGTAGTGTCCTCTCTGTGGTGTGTCTGTCTCTGAGTCCAAATTTTTCCTCTTTATAGGAGATAAAGATACCATTATTATAGATTATGACTTTATTTTTTTTTCTGGTTGTGCCATGTGGCATGTGGGATCTTAGTTCCCAGACTAGAGATTGAACCTGTGCCCCTGCATTGGGAGCATGGAGACCCAACAACTGGATCTCCAGGGAAGCCTCATATGACCTCGTTTTAACTTACTATCTCTATAAAGACCTTACATTCTTAGGTACTGGGGGTTAGGGCTTCAACACATCTTTTCTGAGGGGGGAAGAATTCAACCCATAATACTGACCAGGTGGGAACTGGATGGGGAATAGTAGGAGGGGAGTGGGAATCATCTGAGGGCCCAAAATTGCTCAGGAACAACATCTTGGCTCCTTCTGTCATGCTTTCAAAGTTTAAAATAACGTTTGAAACTTTTTGAAAAAGAGAAAGAAAATCTCACAGGTATAATCAAGAGATCCAATCCTGAGAGATAAGTAACTTTCAAAAAAAAATTCTGATGGCACACGTAGGGATGATCCTGAAGAAAGGAATGATTGTGTCTGCAAAGAGAGCCCTTTGGTGAGTTCTTATTATAAAGGGTCGTGGGCAGAGGAGCACCTAATTGAGAATAAGCATAACTCGCAAAAGGAAGCTGAGAGTGAAATGTATCTTACAAAAATACGTAGGGTGATAAAATGGACTTTGTTACACAGGTGTAGAGCAAGGAGAACAAATTAGGAAGAGGTGATGGATGGTAACTAAACTTACTGTGATCATTTCGCTACATAGACCTATATCCAATTATTGCGTTGACCGCCTTAAACTTATACAATGTTCTATGTCATATATCTCAATAAAACTGGAAAAGAAAAGAAAAAATTGAGTAACTTAAAAAATGAGAAAGTGATTTTTGTTTTAAATAAATGAACTTTATTATAAAAAGTACCAAATGTGGAAGAGACACGGCATGGGGCAGATGTCAGCAGACGATAATAGGCAGCTGTCTATTTTGTTCTGAATTCTTTAATAGAAAAAATACATCTCAAATTGTAAAGGCAGTTCAAAGATGGGTAAAGAAAAAACATCCAAATATAGATGAGCTGACAGAGAGAAATCACATAGCTGTCTTAAATGAGTTCAAAAATTTACCCTAGACTAGGAGTTGGCAAATTTTTTTCTGCAAAGGTGATATTTTCAGCTTTGTGGGTCATGTGGTCTAGGCTGCAATTACTCAAGCCTGCTTTTGTAGTGTGAAAGCGGCCACTGATAATCTGGAAATGAATAGGTGTGGCTGTGTTCTAATGAGACTTTATAAAAACAGGCAGCTAGCCAGATTTGTGCTGGGCTGTAGTTTGTAGATCCTTGCACTAAAGGAATAACAACCCCAGAAAATGAAAAGTTGACTGTAGGTCATCTCTGAGGAAACTTAAGGAAAGCGGAATCATCCAGAATCTGGAGAAGGGCTGAAAACAAAAAGGGGAGATTCTTTTTTTTATTGAAATATAGTTGATTTACAATGTTGTATCAATTTCTGCTGTCCAGAAAAGCGATTCAGTTTATATACAATACTGTTTTTAATATTCTTTTCCATTATAGTTTATCACAGGATATTGAATATAGTTTCCTGTGCTCTACAGTAGGATCTTGTTGCTTATCCATTCTATGTATAATAGTTTGCATCTGCTCATCCCAAACACCCAGTCCATCCTTCCCCAACCCCCACTCCCCCTTGGCAACCACATGTCTGTTCTCTATGTCTGAGTGTCTGTTTCTGTTTCACGAGTAGGTTCATTTATGTCATATTTTAAATTCCACATGTAAGTGATATCATATGGTATTTGTCTTTCTCTTTCAGACTTACTTTAGCATGATAATCTCTAGGTCCATCCATGTTGCTGCAAATGGCATTATTTCATTCTATTTTATGGCTGAGTAATATTCCACTGTATATATGTACCACATCTTCTTTATCCATTCATCTGTTGATGGGCATTTAGGTTGTTTCCATGTCTTGGCTATTGTGAATAGTGCTGCTATGAACACAGGGATGCATGTATCTTTTTGAATTAAAGTTTTCTCTGGATATATGCCCAGGAGTGAGATTGCTGAATCACATGGTAATTCTATTTTTAGTTTTTTTGAGGAACCCCCATACTGTTTTCCATAGTGGCTGCACCAACTTACATTCCCACACCAGTGTAGGAGGTTTAAAGGGAGATTGTAAAATCTACAATCCACTTAGCTTCACACTTACTTCTGACCCATTTACAGAACAAATTATTAGATAATTCTATTCCACACATGTTATTTGAACACCTACTTCTCACTGTTTTGAATTCCCAGAGATAAACACAACAACCAGGAGAGGAGGAAGGAAGCCGCCTTTGTCACAGAACAATGCAATGCTGACGGCCCATCTGGCCAAACTGTGGCTCTGGCCTCCTTGGACCTTTCAGCTAACCAAGATTCAATGCTGTTTGAAGGCTTGCAAGGAGGAGAATATGGTCACAGTTGTTGACCCCCAAATAATTCAATTCCAGTGGAAAAAAGCAGAAGACTAGGACCCTGGCCCACAGATATTCTGTATAATGGCTTCTCCCCTTCATGGTGATCTTAAAAAAAAAAAAAAAAAAACCCCAAATCTAACCACTCCACTAATCCTCTCCAACTGTCCTTATAATAATATCCAAACTCTAGATCATGGCTTAAATTGTCTGATTCTTGCCCTTCACTCCAACCTCATCTGATATGCTTGGTCTAACATTTATTTCTTGAGGGTAGAAACATTTTCTGGTGCACCATTGCATTGGCAATACTGAGAATAGTACTTGGCATATACTTTAACAACTATTTGTTGAATAAATGAATCCAGACTTGACTTACAAAGAACTTGACTGAATTCATATAATGGAACCTCTCATCACTAAATTCTTAAGAATAATCCCTTTTTAGAAATTCTATCCCCATATCTACATCATACTTTGGAAATGAAAAGCATTAGTTTGATTAATAAGGGGATAGCTGAAGAAGTGAAGAATAATATTGAATATCATGTCCAGCTCAAACTCCTTGGGGGAATTTGGTTGGGAGGATGGAATTACCCAAGTTGGCCTGTGCCCAACGCGCCAGGCTTAAGTTATTGGGTAAGAGTACGTTAGAAAAATGAATTTTGGCAGTTGACAAAATATTCTCTTTATGTGGAAGTAAGTGACCTTGGATTTAGTTTCTTTTAAAGACTGGCTTTCTCTGGCAGGGGCAAGAGATGATACTTTGAAGGAGCCAGGATTTTGCAATGACAGCAGCAGTGCTAGGAAACTTGTGGGTGGTTGTACTGTGTCCATTTCTCAGCCTCCAGTAGAGTAGGAATGTGATGGTCCAAGTCTGCTTTTTGTTTTGCCAATATTTGGTCCCTTCATCTGGAGAATCACCCATGATTGTAGCTGAGTGTATTACAAGATTCATGAGCCTTGGCACCTGAATCAGATATCTATGGATAAAAAGAAACCATTTATTTATTCCTTTTTCCTTTCTCTTTTCTTCCTCCCCTATTTAACTGTCACAGATTGTCAGTGAATGAGTCAAGCGTTCAACATTTTTTCCACAGAGACTGACTTTGGAAAAGCCGATACAGTCCATCATACTGTTTCTCGACAAGTTCATCGTGACATTCCGGGATTTTGAAAAGACATCTTTTCCGTGTCAAGCCGTCCTAGGGTAGCTTATACCCCTTTGTTCATTTTTGGAAAGATAGATGGAGGACAGGGCGATAACACAGCAGAATGAAAGGGAGAGAGTGGTGGGGTACAGGGCTGAGGCGTGGATGTCGGGAGTGGAGGGTGCAGGTGGAGCGGAGGGTAGAGCAGCAGGGAGGGTGAGAGGCCTCCTTTTCCGAATTGTTCCGTATTCCAGCGTGTCCTTAAAACTGGAAAGGAGTTTAAACAGTGGAGGCCTTCTTTGAGGTATTTATAGTCTCTGCTAATAAGGTCATAAATAATCACCTTTATTGTGAATCCAAATAGAGTATGGAATGCCAGTCATTGTGGGGTTTGGAGGAAACCACCCCAAAACAGCTCCCCTACCAGCCTGGTGTGGTGCCTACCATCTCTGCTCCCATCGTTCCGTTGCACAGAAGTCCTGTCTCTCAAGGCCCCTGAGAAAATGCTGGCATTTTACCTGGGAGGGGAGGGAGGTCAGTAGACAGGAATAGGGTCGGTTTACTTAGCTGTCAGCTAAGCATGCAAGAGATTTTAGCTAGAGAGTTTGGAACGGGGTCAGGGAGGTGGGGCGCCAGCTGCAGTTGCTCTCATGCTGGAGCGCTCTGGGGAGGCAAGAACAGCAATAAAAGACACCTGTTTGGGGCCGATGAGGCAAGTCAGAAGGTTAGTGGCAACATGTGTGAGCTACAAAATGACCATTGCTTTGCTTCTCCCCTTCACAGCTCCCACAAGAACATCTCCTGTGGCCACTCTAATGGGACACGTGCAGGGAAGGGAACTCTGGGAAATGCAGTTTGGCCTCACCAAGTTGATGCTTTTCAAGTCACCCTGCCAGGCCAGCTGCTTCCATATCCTGAGGCCTTCCTGTGACACCACATCGCCGTTCTCCAAATGGCCTTCTAAGTTATTTGTTCATCCTGCCTAGCTCAGCCTAGTTTAAGTGTCGACACCACGGGCCTTGAGCGGGGCGAGTGGTGGCGGCAGTATGCAGGAGAAAGACGCGGAGGTTAGCATCTGCTAGGGCAGATCCAACCACAGATTAAACTCCAGCTGCAAAGGAAAAGGGCCTCATCCTTGGGGTGCATATAGGAGGGGTCAGGCATCATTTTTCATTACCCTTAGCCCTCCAATACCCGCTTCTCCCATAGCCAGCCGCCAGGGGCACGTATGCAGTTTATGTCCTGCACAAAGATGTCTGACCAAGGAGGAACATAGCCCTCCTTCTCTCACTGGGCTCACACGTGCTTCAGCCTTGAGGAATACAAAATGTTTCCAACCCAAGGGTCTGGAGGAGGCACTGGCTGTGTGGCTGCACCCCTTGAATCACCTGCTTGGAGCTGTCTCACATGTTTTGTTGTTTTCACTTGGGAAAGCTGAGCCAGGGTGGTGTGCCTGGACTTCACAGAGTGCCCTCAGATAAGCTCAGCTCCTGGCCGTCTTGTCTGGAGCCTGAGTGCACCTCCATGTGAGGAAGGTAAGAGCTGAGAGGACGAAAGTCATCCTGAAGCATCGGGACAATGATACATCACCACGATTTTGAAGAGTTTCTCCTTTTCTTGTTGAGTTTCAGCAGAGCATTTCAATGAGAAAACTGAACTTGATAGAGCAGGATTTGGGGTGTGTGTGTGTGTGTGTGTGTGTGTTGTAGGAAGTGAGGCGATAGAAGCACATTTTGAAAGAACCAAAAGGGCCGACTGTTGATGGGTTTTGGCTCCATACAGTCTGTGAGCTCATAGAATAGGAACGTGCCTTATCAGAATTCCCTGAGAGCTGAGTATCTACTGAGGATGCTTCTTTCTTTCCTGCTGCCTGTCATGGCTCAGATCCATCTGCTTTAGCACTTCCAGCCTTTTGCTCTGATGTACCTCTGAGCTTGTGCTTTGGTCCTTATAGCCTGGCATCCTGGTGGTGCTATTATGGGATGGCTAACTGACGCCGGTTTTGGACAATTCTTCATATTTCCTTTTAAGCATCAAACGAAATTCTGGAAGTATGTAATGCTTGTGATTAAAACTGTAGTGGAAAGTACTACCGGCCCACACCAGATTCTGCTCTAAGAATCAAAAAGAGATGCACTAGTTGGCTAAAGAGCACACATGCATTGTTTTCAGGGTTCTCTGATGTAGACACAACGAATCATCATTATATGTGGCTATTTTGTGCTATTTAGGGGGCCAGACCTGCAGTCATTCACATACTCACATCCGTAGACCCAATCCAAAGTAAAACTATGCCGTTTAGGAAGTCTGTTTTTATGTTCCCAGATCCTCACCAATTCTTTTATCTGCACCCCTTTCTCTCCTCTCTGGAACTTCATCATTCTTTACTCTTTTTTACAGCATGGAAGAATACGAGTAATCATAGTTAATGTGTATTGCATACTTGGCATGTACAAGGCATTGTGCTGAGCACTTTACATAAATTGAATAATATTATCTAATAAATATTTGCTAGGACTAATTATATATTAGAAGATGTTCCAGGTGCTGGGGATACAGAATAAAGCTGACAAAAATCCCTTCTGTATGGAATTTACATTCTGAAGGGAGATACAGAGAATTTAAAGAGTAAAATATATGACCTAAAGATGATGACAAATGCATTGTAGAAAAACAAAATGAGGAAGGGTGCTAGGAAGTGCTGGTGTATGTTGACGAGGGGATGGTGTGGCTATTTTAAATAGGGTGGATGGCAACAGTGGAAGCTGATCCATATGACATCTCTGTAAGGCAGATTATACCGCTATCCTCATTTCACAGATAAAGAAACTGAGGCTGAGAATATATGAACTTTTTCTCAAGAACAGATCTATCTGCTATTATGCCAGAGTCTACCTCTCCCAGAAGCATTTGCCATAACTTCCTGCCTAGCTGTACAATGCAAAGCAGTGGTACACAGTTGAGGAATTATATCACAGTGGCTATGCCAAAGGTGTTCGAAAGAGGAAAGTCTTCACTGCTTGTGGCTCCTACCATCACGATGGTTGAGCTGGCTTGCTTACCTGATCTCCCTCTTGAGCTAGAACAGACCTTGGCGTGATGCTAGGCAGTGTTCTATGGCCATAGAGCTAAGACTTCAAAAAAAAAAAAAACTCAGCCAACTTTTAAAAAATAGACTTTATTATTTAGAGAAGTTTTAGGTTTCCAGCAGAATTGAGTGGATAGTACAGAGTTCCTCCCCCGCCCGCCCCCCCCCCCCCATTCCCAGCCCGCCAGCCTCCCCACCTATTGACGTCCAGCTAGTCTTTTCTTTGCAAAGGTAACTTCTTCCCTGTCCGGTTCCGTTCTCATGTGTTAAATCTGGGCTGCAGATTCAAATACTATCGCTCCCCGGATGCTGAGGCCCCGATGCACACCTGAGCTGCCCTGTCAATCAGGGGGCCAGCTGTTCTCTCTCTTTTGCAAGGAGGGTACAGTGCCTGCAGAGGAGGTCAGAAGGACACACAGGAAACACGGATGGACAGATGACTGTGTTCCTGAATGCCTGAAGGGCCACAAGCTGCTGCAGGTCGAAGGCCATCCCTGGCTCGTAGGCCTGTCAATTCAAGCAACCTTCTCCTCCCGGCCAAGGTTATGCATTTTTTTCTAGGAATTTCTCAGCCCTGGGTTTCCCCTTTTGCTTTTCAGTTTCTCACTGTGAGTCGGCTCATCTTGCCCTCCAGACTTGCCTAAAAACTCCTTATTGGATGTTGAGCCATGAATAAATTCCTGTCTGCTGCCACAGGCTGAGTCACCATTCCTGAGACTCCTCACTGACTCTTGGCTGCCTTTTGGGCTGGCAGGCTTGCCCCGGGGCTGAGAGGATGCAGCAGCCAGGCGGACACCCACCCCTTCAGGCAGAGCCACTTCTGCGAAGCCGTACTCCATCCTCAGGGTGAAAATGTGTCATCCACCAGGTGGGTGGGAGAGGGACATGGGCTTGGGGGTGACGTCATGCCTGATCACTCCTGCTGGATTTGAGAGGAGGTCATGGTTAAGCTTGACTTTTGCGGGGGAAGGAGGTGAAGTCATTGATGAGATTTCTCTACTCGAGAGTCAGGGGAGGAGGTCACATCTGGGTTTGTCTTCTTTAGGAGAAGAGTGAGATCACGCTGCCGTTTCCCGTATTTTGGGTTCCGGAGTGAGGGGAGAGGGTACACCATGCTAGGATCTGCCTTATTTAAGAGGCTGAGGAGGTTAGGAAGCCCTGTGCCTCCACATGGAGAAGCTTGCTTCTCTCTGGGAAGGTGCCTGAGGGAGCAGCCCTCCCGGGACAGCGAGTTCCGCTGTTCTGCTCAGGACACCCAAGGCCACACTATGATTCTCACGGGCCCCTTCCTCCATTAAAAAAAAAAAAGAATTTTATTTTATGACTGTGTTGGTATAAAGATGACTATAATCTAGACTGGAATCATTATTACACATGCGTTATATTCATTTTTCTCATGATTTTAAAAGAAAATGAAAACATTTTTGTGGGTCTCTAAAAAGTTTCATGGGCCTTAGGCCCTCTCCGCCTAATGGATAAATTAGCCCTGAGCTCGGGGGTCTCCTTGTCTTCGGAAAGGAATCTGGGGCTAGAGCAAGAACACGCAGGTCACCACCAGCTCCCCGCCCTGACTTTGCCTGACCGGGAGGCTCTGCCAGGAACTGGGCTACGGGAGACCACACAGAACGCGGCCAGGGCACTGAGCAGAAGCAGAGCGGTCCATCGGGCAACAGGCTTGCTTAAGAGGACTGACATCTGGTGAACTGCCCTTACACTAAGTTCATAATTCATCCGAGAGCAGATCTAGTCATTTCATCTGGCAAAGGCAGAGATCCACGGGGGCAGGATTTGGAAATTCATGTCAGGTGATCAGTGTGGAGAAAGCCACATAAGGTAAGGGTGATCACATACATTATTCACATTCATTCATTCGACAAATATTTATTGAACATCAACTATGTGCTGAGCACCAGGCTTTGGGGGATACAAATTCTGACATTCATGGAACTTACATAAATATTATACATTGTACATTTGAATTCTCCAAGGTATCTATTTTTAAAAGATTTTTTAATTTATTTTTTGGCTGCATTGGGTCTTCGTTGCTGTGCGTGGGCTTTCTCTAGTTGCGGTGAATAGGGGCTACTTTTCATTGAGGTACATGGGCTTCTCATTGCGGTGGCTTCTATTGTTGTGGAGCACTGGCTTTAGGCGTGCAATGCTTCAGTTGTTGTGGCACGCAGCCTCAGTAGTTGTGGTTTGCGGGCTTTGTTGCTCTGTGGCATGTGGGATCTTCCCGGACCAGTGATCGAACTCGTGTCCCCTGTACTTGCAGGTGGATTCTTAATCACTGCGCCACCAAGGAAGTCCCTCCAAGGTATCTATTTATAGCCACAGATAAGTTGGGTAAATGGGGAGGGAGAAAACCGTTAAATTCCTCCCTCCTTCCCTTCCTTCCTTCCTTCCTTCATCCCTTCCTCCCTTCCTTCTGAGTACTAATTAGAGTATATAGAACATAATTTAATCTGTTTTAGTTGAGAATGAAAATCCTTCTGGAAATTTAAATTCACTGTTAGGAATTATTTTCATTGGATAGAATGATGAATATTGATGTATGAAGTCTACAGACTAGTCTGAATTGATAAATCCTTGAGAAATGTCCTGAAAGTTGGTTATGAGCAATCCTCAATTTAGAGGATTTTTTGCCAGTTCCCATTTTCTCCTAAAAATCAAAGAAAGGCAAAAGAGTTTCTGATTAGCTGAAGTTTCTGGTTATTTGGTCTCTGGTTAAAGTTTTCTTTGCCACTCTCTTCTCGTCTTTTCCAGATACATCTCGGTTAAAATATTAGGAAGAACCTAACAAGGGAAAAGTCCCCTCTTTTATAAACCATCCACATATTTGGCTGCACAATCATCTTCACGTTCATAATTATCTCTGGTGGAAAACATTTTATCCTGATTAATTAAAGCACTTCTGCTGCTACCAACAGCAGGCAAGAGTCTCTGGAAAGGACTCCAAGTCACTTAGCCTCTTTAAAATCTCTACTGTCCACAAGTCTAGACAAGCACATGCCTGCCACCACTTTGATTATTTTATCTAGCATAGCAGAAGTGTGGCAATTACATACTTTCGATTACTTCTGTCACACTTGAACTCTACCCACATTATTAACAACCTCAACTTTTAAAAAATGCTTTTCTATCTTAAATTCCATATGTTTTCATTATAAAAAATGGTAAAATACAGAGAGACATAAAGAAAAGTACAAAGATCACCCATATTCACACTACTAAGTGATAAATATTAACATACTGGTGAATATCACTCAAGTATTTTTTCTATTTACACATTTTTTAATATTCAACTTAAATCCTACATTTTAATAGGGATTTGATCATTTTCCACTAAAAAAATATATCTCAGATATTTCCTCTGGGCAGGTAAGTACTCATACACAATGTGACATTTAATGGCTACGTAGTGTCTAGTTGTGTAGATGTATCATATTTAGTTAATAAATCTATTGGGAACCACAATTAGGTTGTTGCTTTTTTCACTGTTGTATGTAATAGAGACACAGACAGCCTTGTACATAAATCTTTGCAAGCAATCTCAGTTACTTCCTTATGACAAATTCCTAGAAATGGAATAGTTCGCTGACAGGGCTTAAACATTTTCAAGTCTTTTGCTAAAATACTGCCAAACTAGTCTCCAGAGAGAATGTACCAATAAGATGATCAAGAGACCAATTGCTTATCTACATTCTCAACAATATACAATCTTCAAAATAAAACTCTACTAATTTGGTTATTGAAAAGATGAGACTCTCGTTTTCATGGAAACTTGCTTGAATAAGAGTGAGGTTAAATACTGTTTTACATGTTTAATTGGCCATTTGTATGCGAGCCTTATGGAATGGTTCATTGATGCCATGGACTCAGTTTCCTACTGTGACGGCTATCTTTTACTTACTGGTTTGTAGGTGAGCTAATTGTTAGGTAGTTTCCACTGTCAGATCATTTCCAAAGATGAATTTTATGGCAATGTCTGTTTTTTGTCACCTTATCTAAGAAGGTCATGAAAAAATGAATGTATGTTAAAAATTGTCCAGTTTACTTTGCTTCCAAATTTGCAGGTAATGTTTCTCCTAAGTCTACTCATGTAATTACTCTGTTTTGAAATTTCCCACGGACTACTTTTCACCTTCGGGCTGAAAATGAAACTTACTAGAAAAAAGCAATGTACATGATCTAGCAGCAGATTTCTTCTAGAGCTGTGCTGTTCAATACACACTAGATCTTAGGTTAAGCGTTCTCATCACACACAAAAGGGCTAATAAATAGAGGACAGAAGGACATTTTAGGAGGTTATGGGTTTGTTTATGGCATAGACTGTGGTGATGATTTCACAGGTGTACACTTAATCTCCAAACTTATCAAGTTGTATGCACAACTTTTTGTATGTCAATCATACCTTAGTAACATGATTTAAAAAGCACAATAGCCACCAGCCACATGTGGCTATTTAAATTTAAGAGTGCAATAAAATTAAAATTTCAGTTCCTCAATGCTCAATAACCATGTGTAGCATGCGGCTACCTTTTTGAACAGCCCCAGTATAGAACTTTTCCATCATTGCAGACAGTTCTGGACACAACTTATCAACAGATTTAACTTTTCCCAGTCCCTAGATCTGCTCGCCTCTATACCTCCTAGCCTCTGCTTGGAATGCCCCTCTCCTTTTCTTTGGCTAATTCCCGCATATCCTTCAACATACAGCTCAGATATCACCTGCTATGGAGAAGTGTCTCCTGACCACTCACACCCTGCAGCCTGGACTACATGCCCTTTTGTGGCCCATTGGAGCCCTGGGCATAGAATGCCCACAATAGTCCACTGCAGTGTTGTTTCTATGGTCCCTTGTCCCCTATCAACTCACTGAGGGAAGAGTATGTCTTCCACTTCTGATTCCCCAGGACCGAGCTTAGTTTCTGAAAAATGGACAAAGCTCAGTGTATGCTGAATAAATGATCTGCCCTTCATTTGTCCCACCCTGTGCAAATATAATGGTCTACTCTTAAAAAGTCTCAAGAACAAAAAAGTATATCAAAACAAGTACTTAAGGAACAATGTATTTATTTTAGGAAGAGTACAATTATTAACTACGATAAAGTAATGAAACACATGCGCATGCTTTATGAACCGCCTCATGAAAGACAGCCACAGCAGCAATACTATAACCTTTCTCTTGATAGAGGTATAGACATATTACTTTTACACTTCAACAAATATACATCATTGGAATAATTACAAAGCATGTTCTCTTAATAATTCTCACCAAAAATAAAACCTTCTCTGTTATCCTTAGTCTTCCAGAGTCTCTCTGGGGTCTTCTTCTCCTGTTCCTTCTAAAGTGATAGAATATTGCTGGAGAATGTGCATTTATGAGTGCCAGGCCAGGGGTACTTTTCTCCTTTTAAATAAAAAAATCACAATTAATATATATTTCTTAGAGGAAAAAAATTAAAATACTAATACATATAAAAAATAAAGGAGGACTTCCTAGGTGGCGCAGTGGTTAATAATCTGCCTGCCAATGCAGAGGACACGGGTTCGATCCCTGCTCCAGGAAGATCCCACGAGCCACGGAGCAACTAAGCCCGTGCGCCAAAAAAAAATAAAAAAAATAAAAAGAGGAACTCACTGATAACCCCACTACCAGATGACAACCTCTGCTTGCAGTTGATGTATAACTTTCTCCAATTTATCTCTACAAAGAGATATTCTTTTTTGTTTCTTGCAAAAGTGAGATCACACTGTGCTTAAATTTTAATTTTTTTCAATTAACACATCATAAATAAGCTTATTTGTCAATAAATATGTCTGTAACATTATTTTAAATGTCTATCTAGCATTTAAAATAATACTGTCTACTTTTTGGAAACTTAGATTGTTTCTGTCTTTTTCTTTCCCTCTTGTTAACTGTGCTGTGATGGCTCTCCTTCTGACTAAATGCTTTCCATGGGTTTATAGAGCTTAATGTGTTCTCCTCCAAGGCAGAAACAAGGAATGATCTTCTTTGGGGGCATCAGAAGGAAGAGGCCATTATAAACCTGCCCAGGCCAACCCAGGAACAAACCAACCAAATGAATGGTCCATGTTATTCCCTAGAGAACAGTCTGAGGTAAAGCTTACCTGCTAACGCTTCTTTGGACGGCGCAATGGCAGGGTTGTGAAAATGAGAGAAAAAGAAAAGCGACGCAGGGAAGGAGGAAAGTGAATACTTGTTAAGGAGTTAGTCACAGCTTCACGATAAAACTCAGCTGACTTCTTGATGACACAGGACGGCTCTGGCAGAGCAGGCCAGACAACTGAGCCTCAGGATGATTCACAGCAGGGAGGCTCCTTGGGTCTCCTTTCTCTCTTTGGTTCAAGCAAACCCCGAGGGCATGGACTCCCCTCACTGCCAGGTTGTGTCACCCAGTTCCTCTGGACAGCAGCCACCGTAAGGGTGGAGTCACACTCGGCGGGGCAGTGCTTACTCTGGGTCCAAAAGGGGTTGGAAGACTGAGGAGCTTCCCAGGTCTAGTCAGGGCGAACAAGGGTTACAGAGACGTTCCCACCATGGCAGGCTCGCAGGGTCCTGCCAGAACCTGAGCCTCACCTCGAGGGAGGCAGGAAGTGCAAATAAACTAAGAAACAGTACCAGCAGAGGAGGGGGAGGACCTATGGCTTTTCAACCTGCAGTTTTCCCAGTAGGCCCATCAAAGCCCTTGGTTTTAAGAAAAAAAAAGGGATTCGGCAGAGTGGTGTCCACATGAAACACCAAGTCCCATTCTCCCCAGAGGACAGGATAGGAATGCAACGTTGTAAAGAATGGGAAAAGGAAATTAAGTTCTGTGGGCCAGAAATCTCCATGTTTCCTCTGGGGACAGAAAAAGAGCAAGAGGTCAGATGGGGACACTTGGCTGAGTCCAACCACGTCCTCCTCCACATCTTCTGGTCTGGACCATCCAGCCCACGTGACTCAAGAAGGCAGCTGGGGCTCGGCCTGGCACAGGCTTCAGAGAGGATGGGCAGATACAAACTGTACATCCTGTTGTGCCCTGAGACAAATGGCACCTCCAAATGAGCACCCCAAAACCACAAGGGGCAGGGGCAGGGCGGGGAGGTTTTGCCCTAAAAGCGACACTCAGAGTTCAGTTTAACTGAGTGATTTCCTTTATGACTTTTCAGACTCTAAACAGGGCAATTTTCCTGCAATCAGCTGGCCTATTAAAAAAATGGCAGCAAAGCAAGGGGAGAAACTAGGGTGTGAAAGGAGAGGAAGAGGCAGGGACAAAGGAGAATGAATCGGTTGGGTGGCTTCCCTGAGGTCTCCCAGTGCCAAGGGCAAGTTAAAGCAACACTTTACTGTTTACGAGTCTCATTACGCACAGCCAAGTTCACTCTGGGCATTGTCAATCTGCCCATGCTTGGCTTCTCCTTGCAGCCTTTGGTTTTCTTCAAGACCAGATGGTAGTTTTTTCTTTTCACAAGGATTTGAAAACAGAAAGGAAGGTCTCAGACAGCCTCTGTAAGATTATCCAGGCTTGGAGTGTAACTTAGGATAGGCTTAAATTCCTTCCTGTTTCCCATTGCCTGAAGGATAAACCAAAGAGCTCTCTGGTGTTGGTGGCATATCCAGGGCACCCTCAAGCTTATCTATCCATCCTTACTTCCCATCTGTTTCAATGGCTCTTGATCCTCCCCTGCCCCGAAGCCCTCCAGTGACATCAAGGGTCTCTCAGGCCTCTGTGCCCACTCAAAGAGCTTTCTCCACAGTACTCTCAGTTCTGCCAGAGCTTCGCCTGCATCAGAGCTCAGCTCAGGTTCCTGAAACCCTTCCTATCATCAGGTGAGTATAACCGCATCTTCCCTGTACTCACATGAAGTGTGACTGGGCATCGCGGTGAGCTCTTGGAACACACTGTAGCTATTGGATATATGGCTGCCGTTTCCTACTTGTCTGGTACCTGGAATGTGCTCAGAAAATGCTGGTTGGTGGAGAAAGTGCCTGTGTTTCCAGAGTAGTACAATTGGTCCTGTGGATACAGAGGGCTCACTATTCTACACTATTTTATATAAGGGACTTGAGCATCCACAGATTTTGGTATCTGCAGTGGGGTCCTGGAGCTGTGAAAGGAAAATCAAAATGACACTAGTGCTGCTAAGAGAGCTCTCTAAATGGAGCTGGGAGGCCACTGAGGAAGTGTGACTTGTACACATCTTGCCTGCGTAGAATCTGAACTTTTGACCGCTTGTTGTCTTAAGGCAGACACTCAGAACAACTGCCAGAAACTTAAGATGTTTACCCAACCATTACCTTAAAACAACTGGTGACAGCCCATCCCTTAAGGACAAATGTTTCTTTTCTTATGTCAGGGTACAGCCTCATGGCTTTTGCATTTATAAGCCTCTGACACTTTCTTTTCCCTGGAACACTCTTTTGGCTTTACCTGAATCTGTGTCTCCCAAAATGCAACTTTTCAGACCCCAAATAAACTCTTTTCCTATTTGCAGCCTTCTGGATGTTTTTTGGTCCACAGAACCAATCCCCTGCAGATATCGAAGGATGACTTACTGTGTTTACACGCCTGCTACACCACTCATCACGCTGCCCAATGGTAACTGCTTACCTGTGGCTCTCCTGGGATGCTCCAGCTCCTTGAGGGCAAAGGACAGTGCCTTTAAGACAATGCCTAGCACATTCTAGGTGCTAGATAAGTGTTGACTTTAGGAAAATGTGCAGTGTTGTAGGCTACTTTTTTACATTATTCAAAGCTCTGTCCATAGTCATCATAATACTAGCAAATTTCTTGAGTGCAAGCATTGAGCTAAGCATGTCTTACACGTCACACAACTGATCATCACAACAGCCGTTAAGATGGGTACCCGTTACCCACCCCCGCTCCCTGCCCCACACACACATTTTATGATGAGGAGACTATGACTCAAGGAGCTAAGTGATTTGCTCCAATATTCACAGCCAGATAGTGACAGAGAAGAGATGTAAACTCTGGTTTGAATTCAGATGCTATGAGGCAGCCAGCATTTGGGCCCTAGCCCTTCCTCCCCATATCTCCAGTTACCTTTCAGTATCTGAACTTCCAAGAAAGGGGAACAACCCTTCCTTCCCTAACTCAACCCACTTCTCCTCATAGCCCCCGCTAACTGCTCCTAAATGTGGCTAACCAGCCACTTGGTTGACTGCATTATTACTACATTGTCATTTCATTTTACTTTCTGGCTATCAAACTTTATGTTGTATCATAGAGAACTTGAAAATAGCTATGACTTGTGGCTCAGGGTACAAGAATGCAATAATACTCAGCCATAAAAAAGAATGAAATAATGCCATTTGCAGCAACATGGATGGACCTAGAGATTATCATACTAAGTGAAGTAAGACAGAAAAGGAAACACAAATATCATATAATATCACTTACATGTAGAATCTAAAATATGACACAAATTAACTTGTTTATGAAACAAACAGGCTCATAGACATAGAGAACAGACTGTGGTTGCCAAGGGGGAGGGGGCGTTGGGGAGGGATGGATTGGGAGTTTGGGATGAGCAGATGCAAACTACTATATGTAGAATGGGTAAACAACAAGGTCCTACTGTATAGCACAGGGAACTATATTCAATATCCTGTGATAAACAATAGTGGAAAAGAATATTAAAAAGAATATATATATATGTATAACTGAATCACTTTGTTGTACAGTAGAAATTAACACGACATTGCAAATCAACCACACCTCAATAAAATAAAGTAAAAAAAGAAGAAATTTAGAACTTAGAAATTTAGTAGAATTGGTACCAGCCTTAGGATATGTAATATTTTAGTACTTCCTAGGAAGGGCCAAAATATGGATAGCTTTAATATAAACGGAGGCCAGAGAGTTTACACTAACTTTCTCAAAGTCATACATCAGGTAAATAGCGAGTGAGGGTTTGAATTCCTGTTGGATTCCAGGGCCCGTATTGGAAATGCAGGTCAGGCCTAGATTGTGGTAGATCTTGAAAGGAAGTCTAAGACTGTATTAAGAAGACAGTGAGAAGGTTTTTGAACAGAGGAGCAAAAAGATCAGAACTACGCTTTGGAAAACTAGTCTAGCAATGGAGAAGAGAAAGCGAGGGTTGGAGGGACAAGAAGTTTGTGGGGAGACTGTTTAGGAGGCTGCTGCCACGACCAGTTACGCTTAGATGAGATTTGCTCTCGGACACATTAAGATGTGTCTTGAGATGACAGGACAAGTGGAAACGCCCAGAAGCCAGCTGGAGGTGAGAGGCAGAAGAGAAGTGGTCACTAGAGGCAGAGATCTAGGAGTGGCTACAGAAAGGCTGCAGACAAAGCCCTGAAAGAAAATGAGTTCACTAATGGCTGGGGTAAGAATGAAGGGGGATGTAGGAGTGAGGATTACACGTGGAGATTTGGCATTTTCAGAGGGAAGGAGAAAGGCAGGGAATTTCGAAGACAGGTGGAAGAGCCAGAGAGGTGCAGCTCAGAGCCACGACGTGTAACAAATTGGCTGATAAGATAACTTAGCAGACATGAGAACTCCTCTTATGGGATGGAAGTACGCAGAGAAAAACTTTGATAAGCTGCCAAGGTGACAGGGGTGAGAGTGAGGAAGTAGATAGCGGGAGAAAGTTAAACTACTGGAAGTGCTGGAAGTGAGGAATTTGAGATTAGGGCTGTGGTGGGACAGAGAAAAGACCAGAGGGCTGGGGAGAGGAAGGGATGAGGGAGGGGTGGGGGTGGGAGAGGGGTGATGAGGGAGGTGGGAGGTGGGTGGCCAAATCACTGCATAGACCAGTTGAAGGGCTTTTTACACGTTTGAGGCTCTAAAGCGGCTTGCGTGGCCCTGGTGAATGCTCTGCCCCTCTCCAAACCTTCACAAAAATCTGAAATGCACCGAAGCCTGGCGTGTGCATTGGGGGATATCACGGAAAGGGCAGATTGTCTTTCAGGCCTAGAACAGGGATCAAGCATGGGGAATAGTGAGCGGGGAGTGGAAGTCATTCTATAGAAATAGAAGCTCAGGGGCAGTGGCCTGAATCCACAGCCATACCAGAAATTTGTGAACTTTGGGGAGGGCACTGGACTTCCAAAGGGCATGGAATGGGGGGGAATAGCCAATTTCATCTAAATCTTGAGACATGCAGACTCCAGCTGGCACCCGTGGTACAGGTGGAAGACAAGCCCTTCAATAGTTATCCCTTCTGAATGAACTAAATACGCTGGTGGATTTCAGAGAGTGAACATGAGCGAGGAGAGCCCTCAGTGAATTGGTGTGGAGATTTAGTAGGCTGCAGGGAGAACACAGAACTTAAGGCAGCATTACATAGACAGTTCACATCAGCTGTAGCAGGGCAGGCGGCCCAGCCGTGAGTCATTAGTTTAAATTGTCTGCTGGAGAACATCTCTGGGACTTTTCTGGTCCATTTGCTCATGAGTAATTGTTTCCTAGAAAACTTTTCCAGCCCCCAAATGTTATTCCTGAGCTAGAGGGTTAGGACCTAACAGAGAAGGCTGCTGCCAACAAGGGGCCAGGGGCTTCAGGGACCTTTCCAGCGGTCACTGTGAGGGTTTGTCAGGCAGTGAGCTAGGGCGGGAGGCAGACTTCTATGCCTGGAAAAGAACGGAAGCTGAGGAACTCGGCTAAGGGACCATGCCACGTCTCTGCACTTTTTCCCCACAGACACTGATGAGACTTTTCCTCCTATTAATTTGTGTAAGTAAGAGACCCAGGGTGTATGCATACACACGCATCCCTGAGCAACTGAGGAAATTTTGGTTAACATTGGGAGAAACATACGATAATCAAATAAAATTGCTTATACCCTGTCAAAAAGTTGACGATTTTCAAGATGATTCACTAAAATGAAATGATGGCTTCATTCCAGTTATTTCATAATAGAAATTCTGCCAGGCTCTCCCAGCTTGCCCAAAGAAATTAGAAACAAATGGAGTGAAGAAAATACTAGCTTTCTCAATTCTCTCTCTCTTTTTTTTCCCCCAATAATCGCTAGCTATGCGGAAATATTGTGTGAAGTTTGGGAGTGCACTTGGCCTTTATGGACCTTGCATTTCTTAGCATTAATTGCTAGTGGACATCACTTATGGAGAGGTGCTGCCCAATGGTGGAAGAGGACGGTGTGGATAGTGTGACAGGTTATATTTTTCACAGATGCCTGAACAATATCTCTTCTTGCACATATGCTTCCTACAATGTGACACGGACACTCCTCGCATTGAAAGGTGGGGTGTCTGCGTGCCCTCTCCTCTGCCCCTGAACTGGACAAGATATATAGTTATTTCAACAAAGAGAATATGGCTCAAGTGATGTCATAAAAGTGAGGTCATAAAAGGTGATGCAGTGTAATTTCTGCCTGTTGGAATAGTCACCTTGGAACTCTAAGCTATCACCTAAGATCTCTGACTACCCTGAAGGTGTCATTCTGTGAGGAGGCCCAGGCTGTGTGGGGAGGTCCACCTGAGGTTCCACTCAACAGCCAGAAGCAAATGCTGGATGTGGGAGTAGATGTCTCCAGATGACTCTAGCTTCCAGACGCCAAGGCTTCCCAATTGCGGTTCCAGTCATTGTGGAGCAGAGATAAGCTGCCTTTGCTGTGCCCTTTCCAGATTCCTTATCCACAGGGTCTGCGAGTGTGATCAAATAATTGTTTCACCCTATTAAGTTTTGGAGTGGTTTGTTGCAAGACAATAGTAGTTGGTACAGATATGAAACCAGGAGCCCTATTTGGTCCCTGAGCCCTCCTGAGATACTTTGTGGGAGAGTTAGAGCCTCTTGGAATACTATTTGAAAACCTCTGGACTAAACAAGGACTCCAAATTCTGTGTTTCTAAGAAACCTGGAATTTAATAGCTTTATCAAGAAAGGGAATTATCTTGCTCAGTGTTATGAATTGAATTGTGTCCCCCCAAAAGATGAAGTCCTAACCCCCAGTACCTGTGAATGTGAACTTATTTGGAAATAAGGTCTTTGCAGATTATCAAGTTCAGATGAGGGCATCAGGGTGGGCTCTGATCCAATATTACTGTGTCCTTATAAAAAGGAGAAGTTTGGACACAGAGACACACACAGGGATAGTGCCTTGTGAAGATGAAGACAGAGATCAGGTGATGCATCTATCATCCAAGGATTACCAAAGATTGCCAACAAACCATAGACATATGGAACAGATTCTCCCTCACAGTCCTAGAAGGAACCAACCCTGCTGACACCTTGATCTAGAACAGTGAAATGATAGCTTTCTGTTTAAGCCACTCAGTATGCGGTACTTTGTTACGGCAGCTATAGGAATATAATACATTCGAGAACCGGTTTGAACAGGAATGATGGCCCTTCATAGCTCCAAGGCCCTCAGTTAACGGAAGTTAGGCCTCTTGATTCACTGAGCAATATTTTTTCAGGGCTCATCTCATAGAAGTCAAAATGGGAAGCACTATAGAAAAATACAAAGATAAATTAAGTCTTGGTTTCCGCAATCATTGGAACTCTGACTCTGGAGGGAGAGATATGATAAGTCCTAAAATAACCATAGAACAAACGATAAGTACCCTAGATAATGAGGCGTGTAGAAAGTGTTAAGAAAAATTCTAAATAAGCCTTAAAATTCTTTTAAAAATTCTCTGGGGTCTTAGTATAACTAGAGCCAAAACTAAATTTGGATGGACAGAATTGAAGATAGAAGGGGCATTTCTATGAATATCTAACACTCAGTGAGTCCCTGGCTAATCAATTAAAGTACATAGATAAAGTATAACCCCTTTATTGTCAGGTCTATTTAAAGCATCTATAGAGTCCTATATACATCTTTGTATAATGATTGTTTCCTCCCTGTACACAGAAGAAAAAAATGTGTATGAGTCTAAATGTTTTAAAATAACCTAGAATGCAACTTCTGTCTTAAATTTACTACAAGGTTTTGGAGCCAACTTTCAGGCATTTTTGATGCAAGTTCTTTTTTTAAAAAAATTTGATTGGAGTATAGTTGATTTACAATGTTGTGTTAGTTTCAGGTGTACAGCGATGTGAATCAGTTATACATATACATATATCCACTCGTTTTTTAGGTTCTTTTCCCATATAGGCCATTACAGAGTACTGAGTAGAGTTCTTATCAGTTACCTATTTTATATATAACAGTGTGTATATGTCAATCCCAATGTCCCAATTTATCCCTCCCCACCTTATCCCCTGATGCAAGTTCTTGATCAGATTTACAATTAAAGCTCTCAATAGTCACTAGTAGTTTCTTTTTAAAAAATTATTTAGTTTATTTTTATTTATTTTATCAGTTTCTGAGTTAGGAAAAGCTATTTGAAAATAATGGTCTAGCTGGTTTTGCATACTTGAGATTTGATTGCTTTAACATTGTTGGTAGAATTAAAGGGCAACAAATCAGCCTGAAGTTTAGAAAGTGCATTGAGCATCCTTTATCAGGAGGCTCCCAGTTAAGCGAATCACACCTCTATTCGCCCTACCTCCCACAACAAACAAAAGCCTTACGTAATATAAATCAGGAATTTAATCCCTCTGATATTTTTTCATTTTTCCCATTTGACAGCAATTTAATTTCTTTGAGAGGTTATCGGGACTTAAAATATGTAGCTAAATATTTAGATTGAGTAGTTTTGTTTTAGATTGAGTAGTTTTGATTGAAGCTGAATCTCTAGTTTTCAATTTCACAAGCAGAAGCACATTTTAAATACTTCCTCACTTCTTGTAATACCTATAATGGAAAATAATCTTAAAAAGAATACACACACACACAGACATATATACATCTAAATCACTTTTCTGTACACATGAAGCTGACATAGCATTGTAAATCGGCTACACTTCAATTAAAACAAACAAAAAAGCAAAGCGGGGGAAAAATACTTCCTCTCTCAAGTAAGGGCAGTCAACATCCTGTCTTTTTTTCTGGATGCATAAAACAATTAAACCTGTTAGCATGCTGATATTGTTAAGGCTTAGAATGTGACTCCCAAGAAAGTATATGATGTCTCATCACCAGAGTCTAGAACCTGGGGAGAATTAAGAAGAAACCCTGAATAAATAATAAGTCCTGAAAATAGTCTTCCTTACCATTCTAACAAGTGAGATTAATTTTTTTCTTTAACACCACTTAGAGGTCATTAATATACATGGCCTCTGGTTTTTGTTGAGATTCACTACATCATAAAGTATTTTTCATAAGGCAATTTAAATCATTAAGAAATATAATTTATACATACAACTTAATAGGCATAAACGGAACACATCAACTACTTCATAAATTTGTGGGCATTTCTCAAACTTACAATGATTATAGCTTCATGTTTTTGCATTGATTTTATTTATTCTTGGACTAAATCAGCCTGAGATTTTTTTTAAAATTTATTTATTTATTGGCTGCATTGGGTCTTTGTTGCTGCACATGGGCTTTCTCTAGCTGTAGCGAGTGGGTGCTACTCTTCATTGTGGTGTGTGGGCTCTTCATTGTGGTGGCTTCCCTTGTTGTGGAGCAGTCTCTAGGCGCATGGGTTCAGTAGTTGCGGCCCATGGGCTCAATAGTTGTGGCTCATGGGCTCTAGAGCACAGGCTCAATAGTTGTGGTGCACAGGCTTCGTTGCTCCACTACATGAAGGATTTTCCTGGCCCAGGGCTCGAACCTATGTCCCCTGCATTGGCAGGCAGATTCTTAACCACTGTGCCACCTAGGAAATCCCAGCCTGGGATGTTAAAAGCTGCTTCAAATGTTACTTAGAGTATTATTTTAACAAAATTATTCCACATAGTCTATGTGAAATTACAACAGAATCCCAAGAACCTTATAATTCAGACTGAAGAAATGTAATTTTTTCCTACATCCAAATCACTGCTGAGTAGTTGATTTTTTTTCTTAGAAGAACTATGGAGGAGATATAAACTGCAAAACTTACATGTTGCCTCTTTGTGTCATTTTCTCCAAGATCTGTATTACATGAGACTGGTAAGAATGGAGCTAAACACTTTTTTAATGGTGATGTCTAGATGTAACCTGAGTTGAAATAAAAGCAATTCCACAACAAGGGCCTACTGTATAGCACAGGTAACTATATTTGATATCTTACAGTGACCTATAATGTAAAGGAATCTGAAAAAGAATATATATCTATATATCTGAATCACTTTGCTGTATACCTGAAACTATCACAACATTGTAAATCAACTATTCTTCAATTAAAAGAATTAATTCCTTAAAGGATTAAAAAAATTATGAGAAATTCCATCTTCTAATTGTTCCCAAACTTTAAAAAAAGAAGAATCTCTAAATCAAAATAATCAGAATGGTCAGTTTGGTTCAGACATTTGGTAATAAAATCTTTGCCTAATGTTGTGCTTTTTATGCAAAATATCTGAACTCTGAAAATACTTCATCACTTATGGTATGCTTTATTACATAAATGTTTACTTGTACCTTGCTTAGTTCAAAAATTTTTAAATATGAAATCTAAAGTATAATCTGTATTCAAAGATTTACACACAAAAAGAGTGCAGCTTATGAAGAGCTTTTCACTTTTTCCTACTTGGATATTTGGGATGACATTCAAATGTACATTCAGAAATATGTAGACCTGTGCTATGGCTATTTAGGTATCCCACTGAGTCTAACATTGGCCTTAGTGACTTCTCTCTTCATTTACTTCTCCATCCAAATCAAAGTGCTTATATCTTGCTAGCCAATAATAATGAATAACTGAATCAATTTAATTTCAGTGTTTATCTCAATATTCTGTACAAATGAAAGAACTAGAAGATGGGGCAGTGGAAGGTAGCAGTGGACAGAGACATTTTCTTATGTGCAAATTGCACTGAAATCACTAGATGTGTCTAATCTGCTGCCCATCTCGGCTCTCATCTCCAAAGTTTCTCCAGGGCTCTCACATAATCCCTTCTCAGTTTCTTATACATACATTCGCAAGGCTCCTCTCACCACACTCACAATTTTTCCTCATCTGAACAGTTCTTCTCCAAAGGACTATCAGTTGATTATCAGTAAAATAACTGAGTCATAAATAACTATAGAAAAATACGTAAAGTGGCAATTTAGCTTCAAAAGTTACCAGTCACAATTTTCTTATGCATAAGCGGTACATAAAGTTTTCTTATTAAGGGCTTCCTTAAGTCTGTGGTGTATGTGTTCAACTAGGGGAGGCCTTCTAGTTATACAGAACCATTCTGATTTCTTTAAGTAACCACAATCATTACCATGAAAGTATTTACTGAAAGCTGGGCTGGACAGCCATTGTACAATCTGATCTGGCAAATGTACAGAAATTGCACTCCAGATTACACAGTAAGGCACTAATTACCCAAATGAAACTCCAGGGGCACCTTAGGTAAATGCAGTACAGACAATTAAGGAAGGAAATAATTAGTCACAATTGCAGAAACTAGCTAAATACAAAGTGAAAGAATGCATGCAGCCTATTTCCTGCAGAGTACAGAGAGCCTTACTAAGAGAATATGCAAAAATACAAGAGACATGCAAAAGAGAAACATGATTTCTACAAATAAATAAGAAAGGGATCAATCTCAATTTTAAATTACAAAAATGATTTTATTTAATTTATTTTCTGTTTCTATGTACTACATAGCTAAATAACATTAAGACATTGTATCATGAATTACACTATGACAAATCAACTTTCAAGCATTTTCTTGACAGTTTTAGAGGTTTTGCCAGCACTTGACACATCTGAGCACATACAGTGAGAGAAAACAAGCAGCAGAAGGAAAACTAAGTGACCACATAAGGCATTGAGTTTCAACCCTAGTAAAAAATAGGCAGAATCGTAAGGGAGAGGGAATGATATTCAGCAGAAAGCAAATCTATATACCACGTCCAAAACCATGCATAGGAACTGTTATTTAACATGGCCGAGAAATTAAGTTGTTTGAAGTTATATACCCCTTTTTAAGGTCTTCTAATTAAAAAACAATTCCTTGGGGGCAGGCAGAGACCCTCTTCCCTCTCCCCAAAATAAATTCAAGGATGTTACCTTTATCAGTGAAAGGCTCTGGGAAGATGCAGTAAGAGTGGATAGCTAGTTTGGAAAGCTGGTATGAAATTGTATTAGAAGCATGTCACTGAGGCCTAAATCTGAAAAATCAATGGCAGGTCTGGTTGAGACTGTGCAAGTTTTCTGACAGTGTGCCTGAATAGACAAGAAAAAAATGAAAAACTCTTACAGACACTTGAGGCATTCCCCTCATTAATAACTGTGCTGTTTTGCAATGGAATCCTACCTACCCTGAGTTACTGAGATCCTACCAAAAATGTGAACGGTTTGAATGGCATTATCACATTTAGGATTCATAGGAGAATGTAAACTGAATCTTAATTTAGTCTCTAAACACAAATTGAAATTGTTCCTAAGTTTACCTTAACTATTCACTACTAAATACTGCTGACAGTTTTCATAAAGGTAAATCATGAATGTTCACTGTTTAAGTAAATATATCATTACTACTGATCAGGTATTTGGTATGAAATTAGATTAGAGAGTAAAATACTACTTGAAAATGGACTTTTCTTAGAATTAGGAACATAAACAACAGCCAAACTCTTGGGGGGCATGTTAACAAGAGATGTAAAGATTTTTTCTTCTCTTGTAACAGAAATCATTGCAAAAATGTGGGCTTTCCTCATCCCAAGTAACCCAAGAAAGATTCTAGCTTGCTGAAGCCCCTCTCTATAAAGATGGCTTGCGAGGCAGATAAGGAGGCACCTCTAAAGGAACAAAATACAGCAGGCTTATTTCCCAAGCCTTTCTGAAAAAGTAGTACCTGCACACAGGATGCCATGGCAATTGTTAGAATTCGTTATAATAGCTACATAAGAAACCTAAGGCAGGGAAAAGTGGGTGAACAATCAGAAAATTTACCAGTGTAAGTAACAGGTTTCACTGTATCAAGAACATTTATATTACAAGTGTTGTATTAAAAACAAAACAAAGTGAAAACCCAACACATAGCTAGTTTTCTGAGGTGTGGCCTTCTTAGGTGAGTTCCATTGGGATAGGCTTAGATGCTCTGTCTCAACCAGACCATCCCCAGACAACTGTCTGTTCTACACGTGACTGCTGAAACGGACCGAAAAGCATACTCAATATGGGTGTCTAGTAGCCAGAGGACTTAAGAGTATGTATGCTTTTATAGTTCCATAAGCAGTTTTGCACGAATCTGATAGAAGTAGGAGAAATAGAGCTAGTTGTTCCTTTTTAGCAAGAGCACTTGTAAAAATATGAAAAGGATTAGGTAAATACCCCTTTTAACACTGAGTTGATTCACTAAAGAACTTTAGAAAAGTCAGCAGTTCATTTACCTGAGTTTCCCATTTAAAGGCTGAAGAGTAATTAAATGCTTTTTACTTAAGAATGTGAACAAAAATATACAATATTAAAAAGGGTCAGTGTTGGAAAATTTAGACTCAAGATGAAGTTTGAACATTTTGAATTTTTATAAAATCTAACAGAAATATCTATGAATTTTCCTTCCTAGTTAAACCATAAAGTTATAGAACTATACTGATTTACTGGATGTTATTTAGGACTTAGGTTAGGAGTCAGCCTGTGAAAGCATTAAGAAAGCAAATCAAATTCTTCTGGCATTTTGAGCAACTTGTCACAAAGACTAATTATTACTGACTTCAGTTATGAACCCAGATGAGATTATGCATTAACACCAGATAAAGATTTCAGCATAAATATTATTTTTTAACCTGAATAGATAGATCCCTCTTAAGGGTGATATAGAAAACAACTATAAATTTTATCCAAAAAATAGTGCACCCAGTGTTTTACCAGTAGTTATCAAAGCTCACCTTTCAACAGGGATATTCTTGTCATGCTCAGCCATGGACAATCTTCCAGGTTTGTTTGTTTGTTTGTTTAAAACAGGTAGGGCTATGTTTCTAAATACAACACAGTGTTCATAATCAGGATCCTAACAACATTCTAGAATTGAATATTTTATCCTACAAGTATAACCATGGTACTATTTTAAACATTTTGTTTCAGTTTCGGATCGAAATAAACCAGCTATACAAAATCACCATTCTAACACTTAAACACAGAGCAGAGACAGCAAAGCATTTTGGTCTACATGATTCAATTACTAACTAAATGAAAAGCACCTCTTCCCCAAATCCTTCACCCCAAGATGTATCATAACATTTAAAACGTAATTGAGGTACATAATTCTGCTGAGTAGTTCCCATAGCCGTGTTCCATGTGTGACTCAAAGTAGCACTGAACAAAGTCACCAGGATCAAGGAATAAATTTTAAAAGCAGCATTTTGAAACCCCAAACCATCTTCCTAATTTTTTTTTGTTAAGTCACAAAACTTCCTTAGATCAGACTAGGGTTCCAAAAACAGTCAGTGTGAATTTGGAGCATAAAACAAAAGTCCCATGATAGGTAGCACTGGTCCTGGATTGTGGGCACAAATAGTGTTTCATTTTCCTGTTCTATACAGCTTAATAGGCAGTAAAAACTTTTGCCCAAGACCCATGCTATGTTGGATTTTTAAGTACAGAGATAAATAAAAGCTCTGCTGACCACCAGTCAAAAGTTATTTCTAAGTGACATTTCCTTAGCAACTTATTCACACTTAGGAAAAAAAAAAAAAAAGGAGCAGAATCATTTTAGATGAGATGCTTTTTTTAAGCCAAAGAGAGCAGATAAAGTTTCTGTGCTTGCATCACTAGCATTCACAGCAAGGGCAGGTTTGAGGGAGATCAATTAATATATATACACATACATGGATTATTTCGTGTAACAGGCAGAATTTGAATAGAGATCACCACTGCCACACTGCGCAGAGGAACCAGTGTGCCTGACTGGAGTGCACCAGCTCTTTAGCAGAGTGCTTTAGTAGCATATTCTTTTTTCCATTGGATGTATTCACATATCAAGATATCAAAGATGATTAAATTACTCAAAAACAGGCTTCTGATTCTGATTTTTAAATTTAATTACCTATTTTAATTAAAATAAATTAGCTTTTCTAAGGTTGTTCACCAGTACTACATAGCAATATTGATATTGAAGGGGAGGAGCCTCTGTTTTTCCTTTTTCAATGATATTTTTAAAATGTTGGTAAAAAATGTCAAACAGTTAAATTATAAATGACCAATTCAAGCAAGCCAACCATGGAATTTTATTGTCTTTACTCACTTAACAAAATCCTTGCCTAAGGATAAATAACCGTCAGGTATGTGAACGAATATAATTTAGGGTTCCATTGGAGGCAAGGGGAAATTTTGAAACTAATAGTCTATGACAGTGCACTTTTGTGACTTTATACTCCAGAGGAGAGTTTTCTATAGAATGAAATACTTGGCCAATGGAAAAGGCAGCTGGTATTAAAATAACTAGCACAGATTCCTTGGTACACATACAATGAAAACAAAAATAAGGACCCTGTAAAGGTGTAAACAAGCTAAAAACGACCTTGGCAAAATATCTTCATCGATTTAAAAATTACCAAAAGCATGCAACTTAAAATTCCCTTCCTTTCACAAGAATGAACTGAAAAACCAAACCAAACAAACAAACAAAAAAACTAAGACAAAAAAACAGATGGAACCATCTGCTTCTGTCAGTAGAAAACAATAATAGATACCTTAGGTTCCAGGACAAATAAAACTTTAAAATATTAATATTGAAAAAATACAATTAAATTTTTATTAAAAAATACATACTCCTTACTCAATCTTTGTGTACATTTTGTTTTGTGTGAAAAAGAAAAAAATAATAAAATAGGAAAGGCATTAAGACTACCTAATTATTTATACTGTATTTGGTAGAAGCATGTTTCAGTCAAACTTTAAACAAAAATAAGTTATTCTGTTTTCATTTGCTCCCGGACATCAGAAGGCAGGGTTTCAAAGAGAGCGTCTTCTACAACTAAACCAGCTCGCTTCAGAGCCCGACAGTCGCCCAGTTCGGGAGGGAGAATTTCAAAGTGGTTGCCTTTAACATCTAAATAGGAAAGAAATAGTAAATTTCCAATTTTTGGTGAAAGTATTGATAGGCTGTTTTTCCCAATCTTCAGAGTTTTGAGTTTCTTACAGAAGTAGAGTTCATCTGGAAGGCTCTCCACTTTGTTACAAGTGATGGAAAAATACTGTAAACTTTGTAGAACTCCGATCTCAGGTGGGATAAATCGAATGTCATTGTAGGACAAGTCCAGGTATCGGATTTTGTTGCATAGGAAGAGGTGGGAAGGCAGCACCTCTATTTTATTGTGACTGAAGGACAGACGCTCCAGGCTGGTGAGCTTCTTTATATGCTCTGGGATGTAGGCGATGCTGTTATGCCACAGTTTTAGCACTGTCAACTTTCTCAAGTGCTGGAAGCTAACAATTTCCTCTATAGATTTCAAATTATTTTCCTTGAGGTCCAATTCCTGGAGGCTGAGCAGGCTGAACACGGCATGAGGAATGCGCTCCAGGTCACAGTGAACCAGCTCCAGCTCTGTCAGATTGGTCATCTTCTTCAAATTGTTGAGCATCACCAGCTTGGTGCCATCGTTGTGTATGCACATCTTCTGGAGATGGCTGGAAACATCAACCACTGCCTGCGGGATTTTGGAAACGTTGCTTTTGATAGAGAGAATTTTAAGGCTTTTGAGATCCCGCAGAGACTCAAGGGTGATATTTTTGGAAATATCGTGACTTAGAGAGCCAACCAGGTAGAGCTCCTCCAGGTTCCGGAGGCCATACATCCAGGGGGGCAGCTCCCTCATGTCATCAAACTTGACACTCAAGACCTTGAGGTTCTCCTTCAGGAAAGAGAGCGCCGCGCTGTGGATTTTGACCGAGCACTGGTGAAGAGAGAGCTCCTGGAGACTGTCTAGCTGCGCAATGGTGGCTGGTATCATGACATTCTTAATGATTTCAAGCTTTAGAGACTGCAACTCTGTGATTTCAAAAACAGTGTCTGGAAGGCCAGAGAGCATGATGAGAGGCAATTCCAGGCGGTTATGGGCATTTGTCTGCAGCTTCTGTCTCAGTTTATCCGGAGTCCACTCATTATTTAAGTTCAGCTGCTTTAATTTGTTTTCACTTACTTCAGATAGGAACACTGCAAATCTCTTGGAATACAGAGGGTCATACTGATCTATCATATGAAGCATAAAAGCAAAGTCATTTTTCACATCTGGAATATCATCAATTCCAGTTTCCTGCCGGACATACTCAAAGGAGTACTCCCTCAGAGAACGGTAGAACAGCCAGTATAAGGTATAAAGGCACGTCAATCCGTAGATACTTACAAAGCACAGGTAGCAAAAGGAGAGTTTTGAGAACAAGTGGGCCATGGTATGATTGCAAGAAAAGTTTTTATATCCAGTCATGTCCTGAATGTCAACATTACAGTCCACTGTAAACTGGACTTTGGAAACCAGGGCGCTGTTATACGCAATGATGATTAGGAATTTTATAACCTTAAGTACAGTCTGGCGAACATACATAGCATATAATATATCACCTTCTTCTACATGCAGCCTGAACTTCTTCACCTTCTCAAATAAAGCCTTTGCTTGCTCACCCTCCTTCTTATCCAGAGCCCCTGCAGTGGATTTGTCGACCACAAACTTCTCAGGAATTGACTTTAAAGACTGAGAGTTGACCAGGCTACCTTCGGGACCACACTGGGTGGTGTTGGACCTGCTCATGTTGTTCTTCCTGTTGTCCTTTTCTTCTGAGTCCTCCCCAGACACTTCAGATAAAGCCCGTGTGGTCCAGGGAGAGTCAAAACACTTCCCCAGGATTGAGATGAAATGTTCTATTTTGGAGCTGGAGCCAGGGAATTTGAACCAAAAGTTGCTGCAGAGCATGAAGACCAGGGTATGGATGAGGACAAGGTAAGGGAAATACTTGGCGTACCAGTGGAGGGCTCGCTCGTAACACATCTGGTTAATAAAGCTGTACTGCTGAAGGTCCAGATCTGTCTTCAGTCCTTTCATTTCCACAGTCACCGGGTTAGTAGGAGATGGTTTTGGTGGAGGCAGTGGGGTGGTACTGGCCACTGGTTGAGAGACATTCGAAATGGAAGAGTGGTTCTGAGAAGGCTGCACTCTTTTTGGAAGGCAGATTATCTTGTCTTGCATGACCTGAAACAAAGAAATAATGTTTTCAAATTATATTACTCAAAGAGCTTTCATAATGTCATTAGTACGAAGAAAGCAGCAATAACATCCAATAAATGTCCATTTCCTTTGCCTGGAGAATACAACGTTCAATTCCAGCACCGAGATTTTTATTCTTAGCCCACATGTTGGAAAAATGAAGTGTATTGATATATCTTTGTTCACCACGTCTAACTCATGACACAAAACGCTACACTTTTGTTAGGACACAGAACAATTCACAACAAAATAAATATTTAAAGAACATTCATGTATTTTTAAAAATTTGCATTTTTTTCTCTCACTGAAGCCTCAGAGAATCAGTCATTGGTCTTATCAGACTCAGTCTTGAATTGGATGGCTTCCAAGATTCTATTAGTTTCTGCATGAGAAGTAAAAACATTAAAAGGAGGAAATATAGGAGACATTCCTGTCTATCGCTTCCTCTTTTCTTTCTACCCATATCTTAGACATGCATAGATGAATGTGAATGGTTTTAATAAGATGAGAATTTACTAAGTTTTGTAAAAACTATTTCTTCAGAGAGAGATGAAAGAATACAGAAACATTTGATAGTAAAATAGTTATGTCTAAACGTGCTGCTTTTCACACAAAATATTACATCAACTTCTATTCCTCTACCAATGCTTCAATTTGTTGAAAACAATATTAAGCCCTAAGAATGTCCACTAGTCTCCTAAGATTGCAATTTGGGTAAGAGAGAACACATCATTTCTGAAGATGAGGTAGCATGCGGCAAAATACATCGTGAATCAACCTGGAGGAATCATCCCCAGGAAGAAGTACACATAAGTGGAATTATCTGAATGATAAGCAAACAGTTCAGATAAAGAATAATAACCAAGAAATCAACAGCAATAACATGGAATTAATAATGCAGGGGAAGTCTATTTGTACCTTAAAATGTCAAACAGCTGAAAATCCGTAGCGTATAATGATTTTGCAACAGCAAAGCCCTTTATATTGATTCTAGAAGTAGAAACTGAGTCTATTACAAAGTAGACTGCTATGGCATGAGAATATGACCACAAGCTGGTGACATGGGAGATACAGCCACCCAGAGAGAAGTATTTACAAGGTTTGACAATGCAATGGAGCATCCAAACCTTAGCTCAGTGTCTGATACACAGGAGACCACCAGTGCATATTTGTTGAGAAAGTGAATGAATCTGGAACTGACCTAATCCTTCCAATTCAGAGTTGCATAGGTCTGGGTGTGGATCACACCTCTCCTAGGGATGAAGATAAGGATGGTGATTATAGTGATGACAGCAACAAACTTTCTGCTGTGTTTAATACGCAATCCTATTCTAATAATGCCATGGGTGTTAATTAATTATTTTAATTGTCATCTTAACCTGATTAGGCAGGTACTCTTCTTATCCCAATTTCACAGATGAGGAGACTAAGGCGCAGAAAGGCTAAGTAACTTGCTTAATGTCATCTAGTTCAGGCCACCTGGACCCAGAGCCCACATTCTTATTTTATTTTACTGAATTTCTAGGATTAAACCAAAAAGATCTCAATTTGACTTTATCCTAAGTAGCAAATTGCCTTATATAAATTATACATGTTTTAGGGGGAAAGCTTATCTCTTCCCATATCCTATGCAGATAACAATGAAAGAATGAGGTTAGGAGGTGAGAGGAAGTTTTATTTATAAAGACTTATAAAGGCTCCAGCCTAAAAGATATAGGAAGGGGCTACTACTTACTATGTAAATCAAAAGAAGGCAGGGAAGAAAAACAAATGTAATTGCATTCGGAGGGGTCAGTGGCTACAGAGGTGTGAGAAGGAGAAGGTCTTTAAACATTTAATCACTTACCTCTAACAGAGAAAAAATGTTAAACATGCCCAGATTTGTGGGTATATATATGTCTATTTATAATTATATCCATAAAGCACTGCCAATCCATATGTCAAATATTAGAAAGCTTAATGATTTTTCCTTTCAGTTTAAAATAAAGTTTTCATTTTAATCTCATATCTCAATGGGACATCCTTTATATTTCTTGGGGGGGGGGTTAGGGGGTGTCAAGCACTCTTCCTTGGAAACCTCTGGAACAGAAAATAGTTGGAGAAAGCCTAGACAGATGCCAGACTATCCTGAAGAAATAAAGAGAAAAAGTAAGAAATTCAGTGTTTGGGGTCATGGTCTAGATGTTTTCTCATTTGTGGTCTCATTTAATGTCTCAGTAATCTGTGAAATAGGCAGAAGGTGGGGGCTAGAGACCCGCATGGAAAGAAATGCTTCTCTAGAACCTTCTCCAAGAGTGACACCTTTGAGTTAGCATGCTAATATGACATTGTTAATGGTGTGATGAACATAGAGACGCATTTGCATGAAAGCAGATCAGCTAGAAGGTAAAAAGGCGGGCATCTTCTGGAGATGCTGAGTCCCTGCCAAGCAACCAGGTGGCCCCATTACTGCCCCCTGCCCAGCACTTCTCCAGGAGTGCTCCTCATGGGGGAAGATGACAAACTTCTGGAGCTTGGCTGCTGCAGAGGGTTTCAGGTTATGCCCTGCACGAGGGTGCCCAGCTGAGGGGCAAGTGTGGGCTGAAATCCTGCCTGTGCCCTCCTCGCTCAGCTATGTGCCCTCATGGGATGCCTTTTTATGTTCTGCACAAAGACATCTGATTGGCTAGCATCTGCCATGCTAGAGAGGTAGGTAATTTTCTCCCTAATCTATAGCAGAACCCAACTAAGATTCAAAGAAGTTCAATAACTTGCTCATATTCACATAGCTAGGAAACAGCAGAGCAGACTAATATATTTCCACCATTCCAGACAGCCTCCTCCTTTCTCCAAGCTTCTGCTACCATGGCTTTAATAGAACAGCCCAACATAGGAGGGTAACACATACATGATCTCCAGAAGTTCCTTTCAGTCTTCTGATGTCACATTTCTTTCAATCTTCACAAAGACGTAATTTTTAAAATGTGCCTATTTAAATCCAAGGAAGGGAAAGACAGTGATCTATTTTCCAGAAGCTGTTAACTACTCAGAAATGAGCACCGAGTAGAAAAAGATACTGGAATTTAGTCACTAAGAACAATAGCTGCTCATGCTGCCAAGAGAACACATCCTAAGAAGATTCCAGCAGAGACACATCTCAGAGTTGAATTCCCAGAGAATGTGATGGCAGGTTGTCTATCCAGGACTACAAAAAGGAAGAGGGCAGTTTACGGAGTCCAACGATTAAGAGTGTGAGGACTTAGTTAAATAGCCACAAGAGAGAGGAAGGAAATTATCTTCCATGGTTAATGGAAACACTGCAACACTGAGAAGAACTGGGAGAAGCAATAATATTTTCAAAGGTATAGCAAAAAAGAGAAAGAAGACAGAAAAAAATAAGGCAGACAAGCTTCCTTTTAAAAAAAAGGATAAGGGTGTTTTGTGGGATATTTGTAAATAGTAGCTTGTAAGAACTTGAAAGTTTTTGTTTCACCTTTTCTCTGTTGAGAAGCTTGTCTAGTTAAGCCTATACCTTACTTCTTTTCACCTTTATCCAGAAGTTTAAAGATTAGAGTACAAAGCAAACCTTAAGGAAAGGCTGCAAAACAAATTTCAAAGGAATAATGGGTTCCAGGCTGCTGGCGCAGGACTAAGGGACTCGGGGCAAGAGCAGGGAGAAAGCTCCCGCCCACATCCTGTCCTACAAAACATGGCTCAGACCATCACCACCAGCTCATACCACACATATGTCACAATGACGAGGAATCCCATCCTTTTCTTCTAGGGACAGTCCTCAGACTGCCTTTGGAAGGAAAAGCATTGAGACTAGAGCTACACAGAGTGTTTATGTAGGGGGAGGGTGAGAGAGGGGAAAGAAATGGGGGCAGGGCTAAGAGAAAAGAAAATTTAAAAAACAAGATGAACAAGAGAATCCGATCCAAAATATAGCAAGGTGAGAAAGTTACTATCCTAAAAGTAGATATGAGAATAACTATTGAATGAAGTCACCTACGTTAAAGAAAATATCTAAGTTAATTTGGGAATGAGGAAGAGAGGGACATAGAAGGAGATGAGTCACTGAGGGCAAAGGTCAGGTGAAGCCAGGCAACAAAGATGCTAAACCACCCACTCTATATTGGGATGAATGGGCTTGGAGGTAGGAGGAGGTGAGTCAGCAGAGTAGAGAGGGAGGAATTGAAGGAAATAGGTCAAGCAACAAGGTAGGAGGCTGGAGTATACACTCATTATTTCTATTTTGAGATGTAAATACCTTTCACTCTTCCCTAAACCTTTGGTAAAATCTGCTAAACACACACACACACCTTTTATGAATGAATTTTGTAGAAATCACAACAAAAAGAGACTAAATTTCATGCTTGGATCAAAACTGAACAGACAAGGAGAGTTTGCCTGAGATGCTAAAAATCTATAAACTATTTCCATGGAAGCAGGAACTGGGACCATGAGAACCTAATTCTTCCAGGAGTCTGTCAGAACTTAGGCCATGGACTGGAATTTGATCCAATATCCTCTAGGACCTAAGGAGCAGCTGACATCCAGGTAACAGAAGTATATAAAATGCTCCTCAGGACTTCACAACTAAAGTTCTTAGAGGAATAAAGAATATACATGTAAAATTTCTGCATGACTGTCATAATATCTAGGTTACATTTCTGGAAAAGAAAGACAAGGGTTGCAGTGATTGGAGAAATGGGCTCACTAAAAGTTGGATTCATGAATTCCCATTTGCAAATTATTTTGAGATAACACAAATAGCTGTTTTTGGAAAAAAATTCTAAGGTCAATGAAATAAACTGAATTTCTTGCTTTGACTTTCTACAGGGCGGTGTGTTTTCAAGAGAAAGTAAAATTCAAACTTCCTTAGAAAAGGAAACAACCCATCCCAACTATGCCCTGAAATGCTGCTCAGAGCTAGGAAAAGAAATAAAATACTTAAAAGTGTAATTGTCAAATTTATACCAGCAAAGAGATGCATTTTAAGTGGAGTATGTACATATTTGATCACACATTGAAATATCCTGCATGGTCAATGTAAAATTAGAGCCTTTTAATAGTAATTTTCACAATTTTAAATCATTAATGTTCATCTACATTTTTGATTGTATCTTTGATGATGGTTATTTGATTCTCATTCCCTTTGTTAGAATCATAGCACCCATTATTATACTGTGAAAAGGAGATCTACTTAATTTAAGCAGTTTCCAGAAAAGCACTGCAGTGAGAAGCAGCAGGGACCAGTGGCAACATGTTTCACATTTGCATGAACGAGACACCAAGGGCTGAGGTTCAAACCAAACCAAACCACTTAGCTTCAGAGAAACTGCTTGATATAACAAAAATAGAGCAACATAAGTAAGAGCCAGCTTATCTATTACATGCAGGAGATATAAAGGACATTGATGCAGGTGGTGTAGGATGTGTAGAACACAAGTGCTGAGCAGTTCTGCGTGTGCCTCAGGAAAAGTCACCCATTGCGGAGTATCTGCTGTATGTTAGATATCACGTTAGAGATACCAAGAGCAATGGGCCCTTCAAGGTCAAGCACAGAAGAGACAACTGAATCAGTCATGAGTGTTGTAAGTGCTCGAATTCATGCTTGTCTTTCACAATGAACTTTATAATCAACTTTATAGTCTAGGTCCAGAAAAAAAAAAAAAAACAACAAAAACCTTGGTGGTATTTTTATTGGCATTACATTTATAAATTAATTTAAGAAGCACTGACATCTTTATGGTGTTGATTCTTCCTCTCCATGGTGTATGTTTCCACTTGTTCAATCTAATTTTGTGTCTCCCACGAGTGTTTCATAGCTCTCCTCAAATAGATTTTAGACATTTATTGTTAAATTATGCCTAAACATTTTATTTTACTTTTTAAATTTTTTATTGAAGTATAGTTGATTTAAAAATGTTTCAGGTGTACAGCAAAGTGATTCAGTTATACATATAAGAATACATATATATAAGAATATACATATATATATTCTTTTCCAGATTCTTTTCCACAATAGGTTATTACAAGATATTGAGTATAGATCCCTGTGTTATACAGTAGGTCCTTGTTGGTTACCTTATGTATTTTTCTTTCTTAATTTTTATTGGAGTTTGGTTGCTTTACAATGTTGTGTTAGCCTCTGCACTAAACATTTTATTTTTTGCTATTATAAATCTTTTTTAAAAAAACACATATTTAGCACAGAAGGGAGCATCCTCCCTTCACCTTTCCTATTCCCCTGCCATTCCTCAGCAAGCCCTTGATAAGCTTGGTACGTACTCTTCTGGATCTTCTGGATCTATATCTGTGCATTTACATAAACATGACATATAAACACATGGGATCTTACTACATGAATTGTTCTTTCACTTTGAGTTTTTCACTTTCATGGTATGCCTTGGTCAATGAAATAAACTGAATTTCTCGCTTTGACTTTCTATAGGGAGGTGTTTTCAAGAGAAAGTAAAGTCAAACTTTGGAGACCTTAACACATTGGCACATAGGGATCTACTTCATCCTAAGGGGTACATTATTACATGGTCTGGATGTGCTATAATTTATTAAAAACATTCCAGTGACGATGTGCATTTAGGCAATTTTTAACTTAAAAACAGTGCCAGTCTCAAAAAATTACATGCTGCCTGATTTTACATGGCATTCTGTAAATCAGGCTAGAGAACAAACCAATGGTTGCCAGAGGCTCACTGCAAAAGTTCAGCCCCAGGGAATTCCTTGGCGTGTTGAGATTCTTTAGTATCCTGTGTGGTTTTATAAGAATTTATGCCATGTTTTAAAATTTAAATATATACCTTGTTTTGATAAAGAGTGCATTTTTGAAGATGGGAGGGCTAAATGCTGTCTCATATTAAGAGAGCTCCACTGGCTTTTTCCTGTTTTTTAAATATCCTTCTTTAATCTCTATTTTGTACCTTTGTCTGTGATTTTTGTGTTATTTTTTAGGTGTCTGTTTTATGGATTTTTTAAGAAATCTAAACTAATCACCTCTTTCTTCTTACAAGTGAATCTGATCTATTACATTATTTTGCTCACCTCACTCATGTTTGGATATTTACTGATATTTGGATGTATTTCCATATTTTATTTTTATATATACCTTTTCTTCCACCTTCCTGTTTCTGTTTCATTGATAACATTTTCCACATCTCCTATTTTCCATCCTGCCTCAGCTGGTTGGGAAGGTGTAGACTAAATTTCTATAATAAAGGTTATCTATAATTTCTTAAAATGTAGACACACAAAGCTTTTCACAATCCCTACCTCCCCTTCTAAGTGTGTTTTAACTACCCACGGAACTATCCCATTTTGTTGTTCCCCGAGTTTCTTTTAGCTTTCCTTTGAAACACACAATTTAAAAAAATAACCTATAGTTGATTGTCTATTTAAATATTTATTAAATCATGTGCTCATCTATTTTCTTAGACCCTTTATCTCCCCGGGTTCCTTTTCCTTTTGTTTAAGTATATCCCTTAATAATTCTTTTAATGAGGGTCTGTGGGTAGAAAATTCATATGTCTCATATGTCTGAACATGTCTATACTGCTTTCATTCCTTCATAATGATTTAGTAACTTATAAAATTCTGTGTCGACAGTAATTCCCTTTCAGCACTTAAAAATATGATTCCATTTTCTTCTGGCCTACTTTTGCTGGTGAGAAGCCTGCTGTCAACTTAAATTTGTTCTTTGGTGGGCGATCTCTCTTTCCCTAGGGTAGCTTTGAAGAATTTACCTTTAATCCCAGATCTTCTAGAGTTTCACTTAAATTTTAAGGGTATGATTTTAAATATATGCAGTTTATTGTATGTCAATTGTATCTCAATAAAAGTTCTAAAAAAATAAAAAGGTGATGAACATGAAAAAAAATTGAAGTGTATGTGGATGAACACTGCTCAATGTCTGTAGTTAAGGACCTGACTTTCTTCAATTTTGGAAAACTTTAGCAAAATCTCTTTAAATAATTGCTTCAAAGCTGCTTCATCATTTCTTCCATTTGTTTCCTGCAATTCCTAGTAGATGTATATTAGAGCAGGGGTCCCCAACCCCAGGTTCTCGGCCTGTTAGAAACCGGGCCGCACAGCCGGAGGTGAGCAGTGGGCAAGCGGGCAAAGCTTCATCTGCTGCTCCTCTTTGCTCCCCATCACTCCCATAACCACTTGAACCGTCGCCCTTCCACTGTGTCCATGGAAAAACTCTCTTCCACAAAACTGGTCCACGGTGCCAAAAAGGTTGGGGAGCGCTGTGTTAGAGTCTCTCAACTGATCTTCCATGGGTGTATGTGTGTGCTTTTTAATCCCTGTCTCTCTCTGTGCTGGTCTCTGGGTAACTCAGAACTCTGATCTCATTCATTACTTCTTTCTGCAGCTGAGGACAGTGTCATTATTCTATCTATTGATATTTTAAAGTTCCATAGCTTTTTTAGTTCCATGATTTCTAAATTTTTTATCTTTGATCTTATATCTACCTACTTTTTAATGTTTTGTCTTTATTTCTTTGACCACTGTAAATCTATTTTTTCTGCTTTTAATTTTTTTAGACTCTTTTTTAGTAAATGTATTTATTTTAACTTCATTGTTTGTTTTAAAACTTAGTGTCATTTCGAGTGGAATGAATTGATATTTCAACTGTCAGTTTTGCTAAGAGACTTTCTTAACCTGGTTTCCTTCATGTGTTCTGGGTGGTAGGCTTGTTCTGAGATTGTTTTCTTTCGTGCACTCTTTTGTGGTTTCCTGCACCCAGCCCCCCAGTCCCCTACTAGGACTTGTCATGATGTTTTGATGCTCTGCTGTGATGTCAGGACCTCACAGTTCCAGTGAGGGAGACATGGGCAGGCTGACTCAGTTCCTGGCTGGGACGCACCCCAGATGCATGGTTTCCTCTGAAGCATCAGCTCGAGCAGCCAGTTAATCACCATTCTTTTTAGCTTCCTTTTGGGAGTGAGAGCCTTTGGTTACAAACAGTGACCAGGCTCCAGTCTCTTATCTTGCTTGGTGCGTTTTTAGTTCCTTTACTGGCAGGAGCTGAGCTCCTGGCCGCTCTGCCTTCATTTGGATGAGAGCCCGGCTGTTGCTTCAGCCCCCACTCAGTATTCCATTCGTGCTCCACAGAAGTGTTTACCTTGTTTTTGAGTCCATGTAGGCATTTTTGGTATCTCTTTTTATATTTTATCATGGCTATACATGTTGAACACAGGGAGTGTTTTCAAGCATAACTCTTGCTTTATTATCTTTTCAGAAGAGACAGTGTGTTGTAATATAAAAATTAGTCACAAGACTACCATTATGAAAACTCAGCATTGCTTGGGTAGTGCCAAACAAGGTAAACCTGCAATGTCAAATTCCTCTCCCTACAAGAAAAGGCTGGATTTCTTTATACATCTCGCCCTAAGAGCATATGAGAGTACTTATTTTCCTACAACCTCAACAATTAAGTCCAATATTTTTTCTGTGAACTATAACACAAATTATTTCTCTGGTTTAGACTTTAAATCTTAGGTATGACTATATTATCATTGAAAGAAGTGAGAAAATCTGCTGCATATGATAAAACAGCAGGCATCATTCCAGTATGTTAACATGTGACCCAGGGGTATTCTTTAGATTGTGACCTGTCCTTTTAAAAGATGGTGCTTTAACTTTGTTATGGCAAGTTGGATACAGACAGATCAGAGCCACAAAGTGGCAGGTGAGCTAATAGGAAGGTGATTAACTTTTATCCTTTACCCTCCCTCCACTCTATAGATTCAAATACAGCTGGTTCCAAAGGGTTGTACCCTGAAGCTGATCGTCCAGATTTGTCCCCAATCTGATAGAACAAAACAAGTTATCTCTGCTGATCTAACAGTGACCTAGCAAGAAACAGATGCCAAAGACCTATTCCCCAGGGCTTGTTCAGAGATACTAAGGACAGACTATCCTTTATTAACTAAAACTTATTGAATATCTATTTTATGCTAACCATCACAGGAAAATCAAGGAGGCATAACTAATATTCACTGTTCTAAAAGCACTTACATTCTTGTTGGAGAGACATAAATAGCCACATGAAAAGTCAAACGAGGGCACACAAGGCTGTATATACACCAAGTGAATGATGTGGTAAATGCAATAAAAGCTAAGACTTGCAGTGAGCAGAGAAGGATTCATGGAGTAGGAGCAGCTACATTTGGGCCTCAAAACTGCTGGACCTGCATAGGTTTCGGGGGGTGGGTAAGATCAGAACCTATGGGGTCTAGAAACAGGAGGCAAAGGGCTGCATTTGGGAAGAACAAGGAATAAGATGAAAAAGATCGGACCTTCCTGGTGAATGTGGTTAGGATTCCAAGATTTCCACTGCAGGGCGCATGGGTTTGATCCCTAGCTGGGGAACTATGATCCTGCATGCCATGCAACACGGTCAAAAAAAATTTTTTTTTAATTAAAAAGTAAAAAGATTAAAAAGATGGACTGTCGCTCTTCTTTCCTGAGGTAGACCCATTTCTCCTGGGAAAAGAGATGGAGATACAAGGGAAGGGAATTGACGTCCATGTCACTAAGTTATCAGTTAATGTACAAACTAATTAATTATGTTCTCTCAGAAATAAGATGCGAGAAGACAAAGCATCTATCCTCAAGAGATAAGAGATTTACCCTCATCAGTGATAGGGTTAACTCTGAGAATGCAGAATTTGTTTCAAGGCTAACTACTGAAAATATTTGAAGTACCAAAAAATCTTGGTGAGAAAGAAAAGGAGCTGAAAAGGCAGAGAAGATGGTTCTAAAAGGGCGAAGATTTAAATGTTTTCATTCTCAGCAAATGTCTTATTCACAAGGCTTGCTATTCTCCAAGTCCAATACTTGTGTATTTGGGGGCAATCACTGCTGGAGCACAAAAATAGACATCCATGAGCACCACACACACTGCATCACTCTCACCGACACAAACAAGTCCTTGTCTCCAGGGGAAATGGAGAAGCACAACTGCAAGGGTGTGGCATCGTTTCCTGCCTGCTGTGCACATGGTATCTTTCTTCCTTAACGATGATGTTTGAAACTTATGTATTGGTCAGAAAATAACACCCTGTGTATGGAGGAAGTTTAGACCCAGAGAGTAAAGAAAGAGAGACAGCAGTGTAAAGAAAACTGCCAAATATTAAGATGCTAATTAATAAACACAAGGGCTGAGTAAAAAGTCTGTTTTTATTGGTTGCTCATTTACTCAACAGCAACAGGAAAAAGAGAAGAAAAAAAAATCATACCCTGGCACCTCTGAGGCAAGGAGGCAATGTCTTTGGGAAAAAAATTTAAGGGATTGGAGGGGTGAACTGATTAAAACTTAGAGTTTTGAATTAACGAAGTCTCTTGATGATAAAGTATAACAGTAGTATACTTGCTATAGGATTCATCTGTACGTGATTAAAAACCAGACATCAAGAAAATCTTCTCTAGTGAAGCATCATCAGAAATTTCTCTGCTTGAGGAATATCAAATGTCATCAGTCTGGTTGAAGAATTAAACACTGAAAAAGTTTAAGCATAAAATTACCTGAGTCAGGACTTCCCTGGGGGCACAGTGGTTAAGGATCTGCCTGCTAATGCAGGGGACACGGGTTCAAGCCCTGGTCCAGGAAGATCCCACATGCTGTGGAGCAACTAAGCCCATGTGCCACAACTACTGAGCCTGTGCTCTAGAGTCTGTAAGCCACAACTATTGAGCCCATATGCTGCAACTACTGAAACTAGTGTGCCTAGAGCCTGTGCTCCACACAAGAGAAGCCACCGCAATGAGAAGCCCATGCACAGCAACAAATAGTAACCCCTGCTCACCATAATGAGAGAAAGACTGTGGGCAGCAGTGAAGACCCAATGCAGCCAATAAATAAATTAATTAATTAAAAAAACAAAAATAAAATAAACAAATAAAATTACCTGAATCATTACTGTATATTAATAGAATGAAAGTATACAGTTGACTGGAACAGTTTTTAAGTCCTGCTTTTCCCTCTCCTGTAGCACCTATGGAAACATAGTGTAACTGTCTATTATTTTACCTCCTAGACCAGTAAGCTCTCTAAAGGTAAGCCCCAACCTTGTTGACACTGCCTGGCACAAAGTAAGTATGCACCAAATATGAGGTGAATAAATAAACACTGTGACCCCTCCCCAAAGGAAAAAAACCACAACAATGGCAAGCACACACATGTATAAAATCAGATGCCAGTGAACATCTGGAAAAATCTTCCTTCTAGCTACCTTCCACTGAGATGAAATAGCTCATTTCATGCAACCTCCAAATTGCCAAGTGATGTCAGCCTAGCGATTCCTAAAGCCGGAGCAAAGTGCTGACTCATTTAAGATACACAAAGAGAGCACCAGATTTGGGAGGCACTATCCATTCATTTCATTCCCAAGTGAAAGAAGAAACCATCACATCTACAGTAGGATCCTGTCTGCATTTTGATACCTCGCTTAATAAAGACAGTTCTCCTACCACTATGAATAAACATACACTAACTTCTCCAGGGTAAGGATGACTATACATACTATGAATGTTAATTTCTTTTAACCCTTGGTTAGCCTGAGACTTTTCAGCTATTGAGGATGCTTTCATTTTCTGTATCCTGTATTTTAGTTGTATCTATGTTATGTTTTCTTCCCCTTTCTTTTGAGGAAAGCTTCTCCAGGACACACACACACACACACAAAAAAAAAAAAAAAAAAAGAAAGAAAAGAAAAGAAAAATGAGGGAGTGGATGTGATTCAAAACTGTTTTCCTTTTGCTTCATGGCATTTTTCCATAAGCCAAGTAGACTAATGAATTATTAGATCCATGGCAATTTAAGTGGAAAGTGTCCGTTAAAAAGTCAAAACCATGCGAGAAAATTCAGTGCATATACAAAAACTATGGATAAACATTAGGAACATACTGTTAGTGATTCATAACCAAGACAATTTGTTTATGTTGCTTAAAAATTTGAAATATTTATAATTATGCTCCTGAAATAATGAAGAAAAAGCTCGTTCTGAAGCAACCCCCAGGGACTGAAAGCTTAGTTCTGTACTCAACTGACTTATCTCTGGACACCCCTGCAGTTCAGTGATAAATCTGTGGGCAGGAGTAAGATAAAAGAAATTGGGAGAGTCCCAGAGAAACATAAATCCTTTGGACTATCCACACCAACGTACAAACAGCACAAAGATACAGAATTCTAACACTGGAATCATACAAATTAATAAACAAAAAAGTACTAAAAGAATCTTTAAAAAAAAGTCATTTATTTTAGCAATTTTCTATAGTAATCAAAGAATAATTTGCTCTAGTACTCAGCAAGTGAATGATGTCAACTGCCAGGCTGTGGTAGCTGTACCTTGTTATGACATCACAAAGGCTTGCAGGTAAGGCAAGAGTCATGACAGTTAGTCATTTAGGTGTGGTGGACGGTAGGAGAATTTTTTTCCCAGTCATTATGCTCTTTGGAAGTTAAGCTATCTGGACTCCAGAAATATCATTAATTTTGTTCCACACGTTCCAGGCAAATAGATCTTTTACCATATAAGGTGAATTTCAGTTATGGATTTTTTTCTTTTTTCTGACTCATCTAGATGGCTGATCTCTGGACAGAACTCAAGACTCTTCTTTGTTCCCCCTTACTTCTTTCTAGGAAAAAGAGGGCTAGTAGAGATGGTAACATTAAAGGAGAAGTATTGCTCATAAGAGGTTAAGGCTCTGAGTTCAAACAGGGGGTCTCTTGGAATTAGTTTGTTTGGAGTCTCTCTTTAGAGCTTCTCTTAGGAGTCATCACTTTGAAGTCTCTCTTCTTCCTTGAAGTTGATGTGATAGGATGGGTCTGGAGCTGCCTCTCTCTTGGAAGTGGATTATACCCTCAGAGGGCCAGAGGAGGAAAGCTCAGACAAGCTCTCCTCTTGGCTTTAGGGAGAATCAGTAGTCAATGTCCTCCTCCCCACCCCTTCCTCACCCTGTCTCTTCTTTGTCCAGGTTCCCCTTTTCTTGCTCTCGGCAGACAGAGAATAAAGTACAGGGAAAGAAGGTAAGGAGGCTTCCTGTGCTTCTGGTTCAGGCCTTCAGTGCTTAGGCAAAGGAAGTCCTTGTGACTTATCTGAGTTCTGGCCTAGCTCACCAGGAGAGTGATAGTGAGGTCGGGGGCCAGAGCTTAGTTTTCAGTAAATGTTCTTTGGCCTGCCTTATCCTCTGTCTGTATAGTTCCTGCAGATCCTCTGGGAGAGGAAGGCAGGTAGCTGTGGGAGGGAAGCATTGGGTGTTTGGACCTTGATCTTAGACTTCTCTCAGCCTGTTTGCCAGAGACCAAACTAATCACACCTGTGACATATGGAAATGCCCCAGATGAAGAGAAAGAATTTGAAGTCTAGAGTTAAAGAGACTAAAAATAATAAATGTCTATTTTACCATCATTTTTTTCATAATCTGTGAGATGGAAATGATGCCAATCCTGCTCATTTAATGAAACTGGCTCAGAAAGGCCATGTGTTTTACCCAAAATCATATGGCAGAGCCCATGTTTTCTGCTTGAAGCTTTGGGGAAAGATTTAACTTCTTTCTTTAATCTACTTGACCTAACTGAAATTATAAAAATTAACCAAGATTTTATATTTCCAATGAGCATATGAAGTTTCTTACAAGGTAAAATGATGATATACTGATGGCCTGCTTATTAGACGAAAGATTTGTAGCTGATACTGCAGAATTTCTAAACATATAAATTTAAGCAACTGACTAGTACAATGATACACAAAAGTGATTCAAAAAGGGATCTCTACAACATTGTCTCATCAAGCATTAGGCATTTTCTGAGTCCAGGATCCAGCGCTAACATTTTAAAAGTTAACATCAACATCCCAAAACATAAGCTAGCATATTTGAATTTAAGATTATACAGCCTTAGCTTTAGGTACTAGTGCAAAGAATCTCACCAGCTTTTAAGACTAATATACCTTGAGCAGGGAGATGCCAACTCAAGTTTAAAGTAGCTAACTCTAATATGGCCAGTTAGCATAGCAATAACTAGCATACTGCCAGTGAGCCTTCTTAGGAAGGCTAAAGATTTAAACTTGCTATTACATGATGAACAGTCATGTGTACATTTAAAAGCCTTATTCCTTTACTCTTAGAAATAAAGTGCTGTTACACTTAAAAAGCTGAAAGTCTTTATTTGCTAGACACTTCTGTGTGGACATTTATTAAATTTTACTTTGCCTCACAAGTCTTATTCTTTGTAACACACCACAACACTTTTTTTCCCCAGGAATATAATTTAAACCATCCTATATAGAATATCAAGAAAGTTGATTTCCCCAGGTAGACTTAACGTTTCTTCCTCTTTTGCAGCTATTGCAATATATGGTCATTGCAATACGAACACACACACACATACACAGACACCCCCTAACAATTATCTTGTGTTTTAGAAGGATGTATATGAATGTCCATCTTTGCAACAGTTTAAACATCTTCAGGGCCAAGACCAAGTTTTGTGTTGTCAGAACTTAGTGCAGTGCCTATAACATAGCATACTGAATAACTGGTACAATGAATGAATGTGTAATTTTGCCTCTTCAACTATTCCTTAAGTTCCTTTGGGGCAGAGATGGAGCCTTAAATTATTTTGTATTCCTGCACAGCAAAGGAAACTATAAGCAAGACGAAAAGACAACCCTCAGAATGGGAGAAAATATTTGCAAGCGAATCAACAGACAAAGGATTCATCTCCAAAATATATAAACAGTTCCTCCAGCTCAATATCAAAAAAACAAACAACCCAATCAAAAAATGGCCAGGAGACCTAAATAGGCATTTCTCCAAAGAAGACATACGGATGGCCAAGAGGCACATGAAAAGCTGCTCAACATCACTAATTATTAGAGAAATGCAAATCAAAACTACAATGAGGTATCACCTCACACTGGTTAGAATGGGCATCATCAGAAAATCTACAAACAGTAAATGCTGGAGAGGGTGTGGAGAAAAGGGAACACTTGCACGGCTGGTGGGAATGTAAATTGATACAACCACTATGGAGAACAGTATGGAGGTTCCTTGCAAAACTAAAAATAGAACTACCATATGACCCAGCAATCCCACTGCTGGGCATATACCCAGAGAAAATGATAATTCAAAAAGACACATGCACTCCAGTGTTCATTGCAGCACTATTTACAATAGCCAGGACATGGAAGCAACCTAAATGTCCATCAACAGAGGAATGGATAAAGAAGATGTGGTACATATATACAATGGAATATTACTCAGCTGTTAAAAAGCAATGCAACTGGGACATTTGTAGTGACATGGACGGACCTAGAGACTGTCATACAGAGTGAAGTGAGTCAGAAAGAAAAACAAACATCGTATATTAACACATATTTGTGGAATATAGAAAAATGGTACAGATTAACCGGTTTGCAAGGCAGAAACAGAGACACAGATGTAGAGAACAAACATATGGACACCAAGTGGGGAAAGCGGGGAGGATTGGGGGAGAATGAATTGGGAGACTGGGATACCAAATTGTACGCTCTAAATATATGCAGTTTATTGTATGTTGAAAAAAAAAAGAATTAAAATGACAGCCTAAAAGTAAAAAATAAATAGGCCTTTAAAAAAAAATTATTTTGTATTCCCAATAGTACCTAACAGTCCTGGGAACCTAGTCAACATTCAATAAATATGCACTGATTTATTTGCTGTATCATAGCAAAAATTTCATTAAACAGAACACTTCTCCCTATCACCAGATATACTCAAGTAGAAACTAGATATTAACCTGTCAAGGACGCTATAAAAGAGATTTCTATATTGGATGAGAACTTATACTAAATCACCTCTAAATTCTTTTCCAGTTCTGAAATTCTATTATTTTTATTTTTTAAAAGAAATTTAACTAGTGCAGGACTATAACTTTCTTAGATTAAAATAAACCAATATCATGAAAATATCACCATTACTCAGAAACCGCTAAACTTTAAAAGAATTTTTTAAAATCTCGGAAAGACTAAAGTATACTAAATAGTTAATGAACATAAGCAAGCCCTCAAAAGTTCATTTGAAAACTGTTTGTTTAGAAAGAAGAAACCATTTCCCCACAAAACAGCATGGAGGTTTTTAGACTCTCAGGGCAGTTCATAAAACCTACCATGGATACAAGATCAAGTACTAATACCGTTACAGAACTCAATCAACACTCATAATGTGGTTTACTTTGGGATGCCTGAAATATACTTCTCCATACAACATCTGTATGAATGGGCAATCATCTGGATAAGAAAAACCTGGTTTTCACCATGGCATTCAACTTTATTATGAAACAACCACATATGGCCAAAATATAAACTCAGTTCTATGAAAATAAGCTTCATTGGTCTTACTGAAATGATTCTGTTACTTGCTCTACTGAGATGCCTCAGTGTCTATAGTTTCTTAAATTTCTTTGCCATAACAGCATGATTTTTTTTCTACACAAATTCTGGCTGTAGTTTTCTAGTACGCGAGGGCACATAACATACACAAGTCAGGAACTGTTGATTTATTATTAGCACATTTTTGCAGTACATCCTCAAAGGACTTTTTCTTTCAAGATTATTGCTCAAGCATAAGGGCTTGTCTCCCTTCTCTGGTACTGGGTTTATGCTAATTATTCTAGAAAGGGTACTCCTTGCATTTCTATCCCGTTCTGCAGAGGGCTGTGATTAATCTCTGATACTACTAAAGAAAGATCATTTGCTACTGGCTGCTTTTTCTACTTTTTTGCAGGTAAGATGTGATTTTTATCACCTCATCATTAATTATCCCACACAAAGCTTGCCTCTATCAGTTTATGATCCAGTTTTAAATTACATGTTCGTACAATTGTTTTTATTGTTAAGACAGTCAGTGAATTCTTAGAGCTGCTGAAGCACATTGATACATTCACTCAACACACATTTCTTGAGGGTTAGGTTTAAGACACAAAGGTTTAAGGTACAAAGATGTATCAGACACAGATCCCGCCTTTTTGCAACCTGAAGTCTTGAATGGGCAATGAGATATGTTCTTAACATTTTCCTCCACACACTGTCAACAAAGAGGTAATACTAATTGCTTTGGTGGTTCATGAGGTCCCAGGTTCCAGCCACTGCAGGATTAAATTCTGTATCTTAACTCTGACAAGTCTGAAGCTGAACTCTCAGATGCCTGTCATTTGCAGTAATGCTCAGTTCAGGTCAATATTGGTATCAAACCTTACACGGTGGATCCTAGCAAGAGAACACTGCAAGAAGCCACACTCCCCTGTGCTGTCTCCATGCCGGCCACGCTGGCCTCTTGTGATTCCTTTGCCTGAAATGTTCTTCCAGATATCCACCTCCCTCCCGCTTTCAGTTCCTTTAGTTCTGCTCCAATGTGACGTTTTCAGAGAGGACCTCCTTGACCACCCTACTTAAAGTAGGACCCCTGTCCCTCTCTCTCCTCACACTGCTTTTTCACAAGGCACTTATGGCTGATGTTGTATTTTAAATGTATCTTTATTTTTTTGGCATGGACTTGTAATTTTTATGACAGCCTAACCCCACTGCTTGGAACTATTTATTATAGGTAAAGGATATATGCGCACGGTTCTCGGGAGACACGGATTTTCCTTGTAGCCTCCCCTCTACCAGGCCGTTCACTGTCAACATGGGCATCTCCAATAATAGGAAACTCACTACCTAACATGACATTTTCAGAAAGTTCTTAACTTTTTGAAAGTTGGGTTTGTGCTGAGCCAAAATCTACCTTCTTAAAACTTCTGTTTGGTGTTCTAGGACACATGGAATCAGTTTAAACCATTTACACTTTCCACATGACAGCCATGCAAGTATCTGCTGTCTGTTCTCATGGTCCCATCAATCTTCTCAACTCTAGGCTATGTATACCTTCAACCAGGTGTCATACAAGGGTTTTTGGTCTTTCTTTTATATTGGTCATAATTTCTTAAATTACAGTATAAAATACCCAGAAATAAGTACAGCATCTCTGTAATTCAAAGGTCTCAGCTCCTTCTCAAGGCCATTAAACGCTCACTGTACATTAGCACATGGCAAAAATGTCTCATCCACTCCTCCTTACTCACTCATCCCTTCATTCCACAGAATGAACTCTGGTGAGCCCTTAGACATGAACCACAGGACTGCTACTGTCTTTCATTCTGGGGACACAGTAATGAACCCTACAGACAAGGCCTGGCCTTACAAAATATCTATTCCTAACAATTAGAAATAATTCTTCCAACTAGAGTTTTGTTTTTGAAACAAAGGGATGCCATATCTTAGATCTAATCATTTATTCACGTGTGAAATTTAGAGTTAGGAAATTTCTTGCTTGTGAAATAGAATATTTGCACAGAGATTTAGAAATTTACAGTTGGAAAAGGGATCCGAATTAGATGGAGCTTCTGACTCACATTCTATAAAGGAAATCTGAAGAAATTAGTTCATATAGTCAACATGTTTTGTTGCATGTGTGGTGGGAGAAGGGACCCTCAGTGAGAGCTGAACTTTCCATATTCCTCAATGCACAGTATGTTATCAGTTCCTCCTCTTCCTCCTCTCTCTCTTTTCTTTCCTTTTATCACCTTATACCATTCTATTCCCCTTCACCACCATAAGTGAGCATTCATATAAATTTTGGTGTATGTTCACCAAGTTTTTTTTTAATCTAACTAGAATTTTCTTAATATTGCTTTGTATTTATAAACTAATTTGTGAGGACCAAACATCTTTGTAATATCAAGTTTGTGCCATCCAAAGATATACAATGTCTTTCCATTTATTCAAATTGTCTTATATGTCATCTACTAGGCATTTAAAAGTTTTAATGAAGTTCTTATGTATTCTTGATCAGCTTACTTCCTAGATACTTGATAGTTTGTGTTGCCATTGTGAGTGGTATCTTATTTTTTATTAAATCTTTTAGTTGGTATGTATTTTCTAGTTAGGAGTGTTTTATTTCCTAGTTTAAAAATTAGATACAAAACAATAATACTAGATTAAAAGAAACCTATATGAAGACCAGATGTTCCAAAACAATAGGAATTATAAAATAAGAATAACAAAAATGCAGGATTTTACAAACCGAAACAGTAGTATAGGGGACAAAGGAGCAGCACTCATTATTTATATTAAACAGAAGACTCCAGATATAACCTAGAAACTTACTAGCCCTGCAATTAAAATGTAGTGCCAGTGTTAGCCTAATCCTTACATAGGACCCCTGTGCGGCTGAGAGGACCCAGATGTGGTCAGTGTTCTCAATGAAATGGGGAAGAGGGGCCTTAGAGAGGAACCAAGAAAGGGCAGGAGGGGACGAGTGGATCTGTGTGCCTGATAGGATGAGAGGATCGGGGAGGGTCTCCAAATTGGGGTCCTGATTAGAAATATAGGATTATCTCCCTCCGTATCATGATAAACCCACTTAATAGAGATGTTTAAACACCGATTTTGGTGATTTACAAGACAGGATCCACAACAGAGACTAAATATACAGTAAATCTCATCTGTTTCACATAGGAAAAAAATCCAGTACTCTGTCAGTGATTTGTTACTTGAGGGAAAAGATGTATCATTAAACAATCAATAGGCAACATGGCCATAACAATCCGTAATAGTGAAATGAAAGGAAATGTTGCCCATTCACTGACTGGCACTGGACGGCATCAGATGATCTAAGAAAAGCACGCAGATTCATGCCCTGTGTTACACCTGAGAGAGTGAGTTGAAAGGCACTCATAGATTATTCTTGTGGCCAGGAATTCACTGCACATTAAGCTGTCAAGGTGATAGATGACAAGAAATAAAGTTCTAGGGAAGAAAAAAGTATCAGGTTGAATAAACCACCATAACAAGGAAGTCCTAACTAAGGTGTATTTTTGTTACTAGATGTAACAGGGATTTTGAAATAGTGTTTCTCTCACAGCATCCACCACCAACCCTACAGAGATGAGAAAGTTGCTCTTTAAAATTATTTTCACCATCAAATGATTTTTGTTTCATACTCCCCAAAGACTGAAGTAGAATGGTGACATGTTATGGGTACATAGAAACTATATAAAACATATCTTAGATGAGGTCTTCATTTTAAGCCTACCCATTGGCTCTATCTGCTGTTTCATTAGGATTCTGAATTTCACCTTAAACAATAGTTTAATCTAAGTAAGAATTTCTGAGTCTCTACCTGTAAATGCAGATTTGGCAAAAGAAAAAGATCTACTAGAGATCCCGCGTAGTATGGGACAGAGGATTGGGGGAGAGAGGTATTATAGAAGCAAGGATTCAGGACATATTATTAAAATGAACGACTCTGAAATCCCTGTACAGTCTATAATTTTTACCACCTGTGCTTTCCAGTGAACTGCCTGTGAGCACTTTCAGCTGAAGGCCATTTGCCATGGAGTTGATGCTGATGGTTCTAAATCAGAGAAGCAGTTAAATATGTACCAAAAATAAAAGTGGGGATCAACTCCAACCAATAAGCTCAGATGTCCCAAACTCTTCTCCAGTGTGACTCTCCTGGCCAGTTTGCTCCTGGTGACTGGCTTAGTCCACAAGGATTTTTTTTGTAGGTGTTTCAAGTCATTGAAATCATTCTCTAGGCTTTCCCCCCCTCCTAATTTAGAAAGCAGGAAACGTCTTTCCTGTGTAGCAGTCACAGAGCAGTCCCCTAGGGTATCCAGGGGGCTTGTCTTCCAGTTCCTGTTTCTGGTTTCTAACTGTTAACTCTATATTTGGTAATGGCCTGACCGTGGGCTGTTTGGTTATAATCAGATAACCTGGAGTCACGGAGCAGAGATCTAAAGCAATCTTATTTTTCCAGGAAGCAACGTGTTGACCTTTCAGGATTTTGTCTATTTTATTGAGTATGTTGAATTTTTGAATAGTGTTGTTTATAGCACAAGATTGGGTGTTTATGCTATTGGTCCTTGAGGGTGTGTGACTGTACAGAAATAGGATACTTACACTCTCCTGGTTTACAATGAGTTTATATTTGTTTCTTAAGTGGACTGATATAATCTAAGGAATGCTCTTTATGCGTGCTCTTATTCCATGGCTGCCTTGAAAATAGCTTCTTGCTCAGAAGTGAATAAATATTTGTCAGATTAGTAAGACAAGTGTTGATTTTAATCCTTTTACATCAGGGCAACAAAGAATCAACACCCCATTGATAGACAATAACTTCCTCCTTCCCCCAGTACTTTCAAAGCTGCATAGTGTTAAACCTATATGCACACAATCTTTTAGGAATAAAGAAATAATGAACTATTGTTAGCCACTGGAAGAAGCCATTTATAAAACAGTAAAAAAGCTACTGGATTCCTATTTTACCACCAATGAGTGCTCTTCTAACCCTATTTAGATTTTGCTTTGTTGTGTTTTCAAATTCCAAGAGTTAACTTGTTTTGTAAATAAGATCAGAAAGAATTATTGTATTTTCATTTCATAAAGGGAAAATCAAGACATAAAAAACATATTTTGATTACTGTAAGATCACCTTGGAAATGGGAAAGGATTTTGAGCTTCACAGAGAACCTTTCGTTTATGAAGTTATCAGTCATTAAGCCAATTTCAGAGGATTATCATAGCGGAGCTAAAATAAGAGCTTAAATTCTCGCCCTTGGGAACATTACTTTCATTTGTAATATGAATACTGACTGGGTGGTTTATATCCTATTTCTTGTCTCTTTAATGTTCACTATAGGTTGGAAGTTATTATTTTTCAATGCAGGTGTATAGTAAATAATCGTTTAGAGAATCTAAGCTGTAATTCAGAAAAGCGATTCTTTTTATAACTTTTTATTTTCTCTTTTAGTCATTTTGCACTTGTTTTTACACTTAAAGTCCTGTTTTACAAGCCAAAATTTGGCCACAGGATCTGTGCAATTGTAATGATTACATAATATCCCATAGCAGGTGCACAGGGGTGAAAGCCACATGCTGGAGAACTGACCTGACATCTGAACCCTCACTGCATTCCTCTTGGCTTTGGGGCATTACCTAACCTTTCAGATGAGAGTTCTCACCTGAAAAATGGGACAAATCTATTTCCCAAGGGTCCTTCTGGGAGCTAAATGAATACATATAGATTCTACACACAAGTAGCACAGGTTTCTTACCAGTGTCCCTCAGTGGGAGTGCTATTAGCAACCTGGATTCTGTGGGAATGCCCCCCAAAATGCCACAAAGACTCATCAATGAGGTCTCTGTGAAATGGTCACACTAAATTTACTGCTCATGCTGATTTTTTTTTCCATTCCTCTTTTAAAAAATGTATATTTTGGTTTTGTATACTCATTCTTTGAGAATTAGCACAAATTCACCTCCTCAAGTCCCTAACTTCTAGTAGCTGAGATGACATCATATTTAATTCTCTTGAAGTCTACCACCATTAAGGTGCTTACACACTGAATGGCATAACTTCTATATTTCTATAGTGTGTATACTATTAGCAGTCTGAGGGTAGGGGCTGTACTGTATTCCTCTTTCAGTGTCTCTAGCACCCAACAATGCCTGATACATCACGGGTGCTTAGGGATGTTTGTTGAACCAATGGTCCACTCCATATGAATTCTGATCCTGGTAGCCTTCATATTCTGATGCAATCTTCCTTTGGGGTATTTCACATTTTTTAGAACCTTGACATCTCAGACTACACTTCCTGTATCCAGTCAACTGGCATCCATGTTCTTCTTAAAGGCTGTAAGGATGTAATAGGCCTGTGTGTGAAGGGTCCAGGTTAGGTCACCATCTGAGGAGAAGGTACTAAGTGTGCTGGGCGGGTGCTAAGTGGGAAGCTTCTGTGTAGCAGAGAGATATGACGGGGGCTGTGCTCCGGGAGGATGGTTCTGACCAGGGCTCAGGAAGAGATGCTTAAGTTGTGCTTGAATCCCCTTCTGAACTCACTGTGGCCACATCCCTAAATGATGTTCATCACAGACATTTTCATAGGTACACACTCCTGTTTTCATTTATTTTGTTCCAAGTTAGCTACTAGTTCTTATAGAAACTCTGTGTGGAATAAGTAAACAAGAGAAACGACTCCATACTCCAATATAAAATAAAAAGTTAAAAAAAAAAAAGAGAGAAACGACTCCTGTGCTTGTTAATATAAGCAGGTCCCGCGGCAGTGCTGGTGCCACCATATGTGGCACAGTAATAAAGTAAGACAAACGTAGGGTCCTCCTGTGGGATCTATGTCACCTCCTCTACTATTTCCCAAACTTGCCGGTCCAAAATTTGCCCTTCTCCTCGAGAACCCTACTCCACCACTTGCCTTGTTGCGACATCTTGCTACCTCTCTTACCTCACAATCTCTCAGCAGATGTATCACTTACTATTTCACAGAAGCCATAAGGCACACGCTCCCGTCTTACTGTGCCTCTCCTCTCCCGCAATAAAATGCATCTGTAGCCATCATTCCTGTTCTTGTGGAAGGTACCCCTCCACCCAAATCAAGGATGATACCACCTAGATCCTGGATCCATCACCTCCTTCCTCCTGAAGATGACCATTCTTCTGTTACCCTGAACTCCCAGGTCTTATACCCAATTGCTTGCTTCTCTACTTGGATATCTAACATATTTCAAACTTAACATGCTCAGAATCAAACTTTTCCCAAGTGGCTCAAGGCCTAAACATCTTACAGTCATTCTTGATTTCTCTTCTTCTCTCACACATATCACTCAATTGAATCTTCTCACAAGTCTCAGTGTTTTTCCTTCAAAATATATCCAGAACCACGGCTTCAATCCTGGTCCAAACCATCTGATTCATGTCTTGGCTGTATTGTTGCACCAGCATTCTCAGTAATCCCCCTGCTTTCGTTCTTGCCCCCCACACTGTATTCTCAACAGCTAGAGTGGTCTTGTCAAAACCCAAGTCAGATAATGACAGCCCTCCAAACAGGTCCCAGCTCACTCGGAGAAAAGGCAAAAACTTTACAGTGGCCTCCAAGCCTTCCATGATCCGGAAGCTGTTGCCTCTCAGGCCTCATTCTTCTACCCTTCTTCTCCTCACTGCACTCTAGCCCACTGACCTCCTGGCTTTTCCCTCAACATGCGAGGCATACCCCTGCTTCAGGCCTGTAACATCACCAGCTGTCTTCCTAGGATCATCTCAACATTCAAACTTATAGTACTATCACAAACCTCATTTGGTACCAGCATCATTGGAAAGAAACAGGATTGGAGTCACAGCTTGTCAGCCAGGCAGCATCACACTCTCTCCCTTTGGGGCAATCTTCACGACTGTCTGTGGGGTGGTCCACACTGCTGCCCGGGAGCTAGTCTCTCTCCAAGTTTTTCCTCCCCGATCAAGAAAAAGAGATCCACTGTGGGCAGATTCTTGGTTTACTCTGGCTTCAATGCCTTATGCTCCAAGGGTGCCAATAGCTCTTGTAACTCAATGGATACATCTTCCATGTGCCAAGGGGACATGTCCAGTTACATGAGTCCCCGCAATCACAGAAATCCCATCTATGGCTTCCTACCAGGTGCTTATCATTCTCCCAGCCAGGATGCAGTTGGCCAATCAGCAGCCATTTATGCCATCAGCAATGTTGCCTAGTAACACAGTCAACATTCTACCCTTATCAGGCTCCGGGGAAACTGAGCTAGAAAGCTGAGAAAGCCAAATGTCAAATTCTCCTGCAGAAGGGGAAGTGTCCCATGACTACTTTGTTCATTGTGTCTCTTGCTCCTTCTGGTCCCTCTGCCTGGATGGCTCCTCCCTGGACATCTGCATGGCCTGCTCCTGCACTGACTTCAGTTCCTTCCTCAAAAGTCACCTCCCCTGTGAGGCCACCCTATTTGAGAACCGCAACTCCTAACCTCACCTGCTATGATCTCCAACCATCCTTGTATGCTTTATTTTCTTTTCCATTGTCCTTATTACCTTCTAACATATATAATTTACTAACTGATTTTGCTTGTTTTTTTTCCCCCATAGAATTTAAGTTCTATAAGGCTGGGATATTTGCCTTTTATTTTGTTTCCTCCTGCATTGATAATGCTTGGCCCCTAGAACAGTGCCTGGCACACAGTAGGTTCTTCAACAACTATTTGTTTTATTTATGAATGAATTTATGCCCTTTCTTTCAAACTCTAGTTTTTCATTGGCATCCTTTTTTTGATGGGGGGAGGAGGGTGAAATATTTTCAGCCCACAAGTAAAAAGCAGCATGGTGTTAAGGATTAAGGATACGGACTTTGGGGCCAAACTGCTTGGATTTCAATAAGGGTTTTGCTATTCACCTTGGAAGTTTCACTAATCTCTCCATGCCTTCATTTTGCATCTATAAATGGGGATAATAATAGGACATCCTAGGGTTGGCATGAGGATGAAATGATTTAAAACGTGTAAAGTGTTCAGAAGAGTGCCTGACAAGTAGGAAACACTAGATGTTTAAAACACAGCATTAAAAATGTGTTTATTTCTACACTGCACCACTTCTAGCTACTTCCCTCTCTCCAGGCTCCTCTTCCTCTCAGATGATCTGCTTGAAAGTTCCATCCACCCCACAGCCTTTAATTCCCATTCACTTTTCCAACCACTGACGCTAAGATTTCTAGTACCCTAGTTGCTGCTTTTCTCCCCTTAGCCCGTGTTAGTTGAACCACCTGCCGTCACGGACCACACCTGAGCTCCTGCTCTCTCTCGGTATCCTCCTACCCCCATCTTTATGGCTGCCTTTTCCCTCATTCACTCTTACTGTTATTCCTGACATCATCTCACCAATTTCATTCCCAGGCATGGCTTCAACTCTCACGCTGAGGACACCCAAGGGGTGCCAGTCCCACGACCAGTTTCCCAGAGACGTCATGTCCTTTCTCACATCCATGACTTGGACCTTTCTTTCCTCTTCCTGGCACTTTCTTCATCCCCAGCTCCATGTTCCTGACTGGTTCTCAAGTTTAAATACAACCATTTCTCTTGTTCCCCTCCTTTGCACTCAGAGCTTTTTGGAAGCCTCTATCACAGTATAATACAACCTTTTCTGATTGCTTATTTAGTTTCCCCCTAGAAAGGAACTGCTTATAGGTCTATATATCCTCAAAGTATGATGCCTGACACATGGGTATGCAAAAAAACCAAACAAACGGGGATCAATATATGATTATGTAGGATCTATATAGAATAAATCATGATTCAGTTACGTTTTACTTTAGAACTAAGCATTGGGTAAGATAATATCTCATCCCAGAAAATCTTATCAGGGGTAAATATAAGAGATAAAGAAGAAAGTTCCATTTTAACAATATATATATATATAAATGGCACTGTGGATATACATGCTCTATTCTACTGTAAAGCCAACTTTGAAAGATAAAGGATTCCCTGTGATGTTCGTGACATCAAATATTACTTGACTGTAGTCAACTGCTGTTTGAGCTCAGTTAAATCTTACAAGTACCATATTTACCTTATTAGGAAAGTTCGGGAAATTAGGCTTCAGGCTCCCTGCCATGATTACAAATGCCCCGCACAAGTAGAGAAGAGCAACTAATATATACATGGTTACAAATCACACACTTTTTAAAGAGGTTTCAACGGCTTAGTGTCTTGCTCTGGCTCTTTTCTGACATGAGCCCGGCACCTACCTGCAAAGTGCATCCGAACACACCGATCATCAGCATGGCCACGGACAGGTAATCGGTAAACACATCCCACCACGGCTTCAGCACCCGGAAGGCAGGCTGCTGCTCAGAGAACTGCCGGAACTCTGTCACCGGAATCATGTTTCTGAGAAAAGAGAGATTACTGGTGGATTAATTTATCTTTACACACACATACTGCATTGTTAACAGCAATTGAAATTCTGCTTCAACTCGTCGGATTCAGTGGTCTGAATCCGTCCAGGAACGGTCACAGCACCTCCAAGTTTTAACAAGTCATTGAGAAAACCGCCAGTTGAGGAAATAAGGAGCCCCACGTGGAAAAAGCATGTACCTCTGCTAACTCTTAACCAATCAGCGGGTGCCCTTCGGCTCCAGATGGACCGGAGAGAGCATGATCAGAGCTGTCCGTTATTTCCCGGTCTCTCCCTTACCCTAAACAGAACGTGAAGATGCCAGAAACAGCAGAGCACATGCTTTAAAATGTTTTTGCTATTTATCTCATCATCTTGGGTTTTTGCTTCAAACTGTTTTTCTTCTAAGTGTAACCTCAGCATTGGTTTGTATTAATTACTTACTAAGCCCTACTTGTAAAGTCTTTTGCTTGCTCCCTGGGGAAGGCAAATGACTTTGCTACTTGTCCTTTTCTTGTAAAAGGGAAAATCTCATTGTGGGGAGGAGGTGTTGGGGAGAACATCAATTTTTTTTTGCCTCGCCTCTTTTTTTGGTCCCTGTGCTTTTGACTTGACTTTTTCTCCATTTCCGAAACTCCTTATATTTCACTGTGAACCTTAAGCTTACCCTCTGAGAAACCAGTTTTCTCTGGTAACGCCTATCTCTATCTAAATGGCAGAAGATAAATAGGGTGCACTGAGGCTCTGGGAAAAGGGGAAAAGAGACACATCCTTTTCTTAGCCCACACTGTCCTTTCTCATCGTTCAGTCCCACTGCCTGTATTATGATCTAAGGCTTCAAGTTAATCATCTGGCTTCCAGGAGGAGAATATTCTTTCCTTATCTCATGGCAAGGAATAAGGGTGGCCAGTGATGGCCAAAAAGACAGTTTGTCTCCCTTTTGCCATCTTAGGGTCCAATAATCTCACTCTTACACCTGCCCTTGTTATTTAGTCTGATTAAAGAGCAGGGAAAAGGCTACATTTGGTGCTCATTCTCCCAAGCCTTTTTATTTCCTGGATCTTCTCTTCCCTAATACTGAATAAAGGCTGTAAAAGAAACAGCCTAAAGAAAACCAAAGCCTCTTCTATGAGTTCACTGGTGTTTGGAAACTATTATAATGTGTTCCATTCCATCTCACTGCTTTATCTAACTTTTTCTTAAGCAGTAATTTGTCTTAACACAATGTTGAAAATTCAACCGCTTGGTGCTGCTTTCACCTATGACCTACCTACTTGACATCTGTGCAGCATTTGATACGATTTCCTCATTTTATTGAAACATCAGTTTCTTTGTTTAAAAAAATTTATTTATCTATTTATTTATTTTTGGCTGTGCTGGGTCTTATTGGCGGCACACAGGTTCTTTGTTGTTGCAGCATGCATGCGGGATCTAGTTCCCCAACCAGGGATCAAACTTGGGCCCCCTGAGTTGGGAGCATGGAGTCCTACCCACTGGACCACCAGGGAAGTCCCAAAACACAACTTTCTTAACTCCACTTTATTATCACCACTGGGCTGCAAGTTTCTTGAAGGGAGAAAACCTATATATTATGCATATGTGTGGTCTCCAAACATATGCTGCAGGCAAGCCACCCAAGCTAAATAAATAACTTCACCTACTCCTAGCGTTCACATTTCAGGCTAGTCCGAGGTTTGATTTTCCTGACACTTCATGACCTTTTTCTTCTCAATGCATCATTATAATCTCATGGGCCCAAATGTTTTCTAGCCACAGTTGTCCAGTGGCAGTCACAGACAGACACTAACTCATCTTAACTCCCCCGCTCTGCCTAGAAGCTATTGTCTTGTTCTCTTTGGCACCCCCATCACTTACCATGGTGCCTGGAAAACAAAGGCCCTGAACAGCTGTCTGTTAAATGGATGAGTGAATTCAGACGCTTGTTCATGGAGTGATGCTCACCTATTCAGATTAGGGGTGACCCTAGCCAGCTGTAGTGACAGCGCTAACAAGTATGGTACCCGTGCTATAGTCTACATCCTTTGGTAGATTTGGTTATTGTCTCCTTCATGATAAGTTCCTGGACATCACGGAGGGAACTGGGCTTGTTCTTTGAAGCAAGGAACAATTGCAAGAATAAAATACACCAATGTAGAGCTGTGGTTCTCAAACTTGTTGATTCAGGATCCCTTCTTGTTCTAAAATGTAGTGAGGAGGACCTCAAAGAGCACTTTTTATTTTGGTGATACCTATCAATACTTACCACATTAGAAATTAAAACCAAGAAATTTCAATAATATATGTTAACTCACTTAAAAATAGTATGTTTGTAATAAATAAGTTACAAGTTAAATTATGTTATAAAAATAACTGTATTCTCCAAAACAAAAACAATTAATGACAGTAACGGTAGTGTTTTACATTTTTGCAAATCTATTTAACAGCTGGCTTAATAGATATAGCTGGATTCTCATATGCTTCTTCATTCAATCTGCTGTGATATGCTGTGTTTTTTTCCTTTCGATCTTTATTGGAGTATAAGAGCTTTACACTGTTGTGCCAGTTTCCACTGTACAACAAAGCCAATCAGCTGTATTTATACTTATATCCCCATATCCCCTCCCTCTTGAGCCTCCCTCCCACCCTCCCCATTCCACCCCTCTAGGTCATCACCCATCATCGAGTTGATCTCCCTGTGTTATGCAGTTGCTTCCCACTAGTTATCCATTTTATATTTGGTAGTGTATAAATGTCGATGCTACTCTTTCACTTTGTCCCAGCTTCTCCTTCCCCCTCTCTGATGTAGAGATATGCTGTTTTGATAGAAATTGATGAATCAAACATATATGCAGTTAGAAAAGGAAGGAGTATCTTAACAGATTTGCATATAATTTTGGATATTAACTTTGGCTAATATGTCAAACTAACTTGGTTAATTGCAGCATGGAAACTGAAAACTGTATCAATGAACTTTTCAAACTCCTTGATATTAAAACTCATCCATCTATCTTGCACTTTAAATGGATCATTTATCCATGCCTGATTTGGTAACAACATGCATTGGTCATCTGGAAAATACTGATCACTTAGTTATGCAGATCCTCCAAATGCTGACAAATTATACTTAAAAATCAAATTAATTAATATCACTACTGCTTTCATCAGACAATATTTTAAGTAATTGGAAGCTGTCAAACTCATGGTGGTGCACACAAATTTTCCAAAATTCTAATCATCACTTGAAAATTTGAATTTTACATGTGGCAGCAAATATTATCAGTTGTTCTCCTTGAAATGTCAAGCTCACTTCATTTTGAGAAAGTATCGTCCATATACTCAAGTCTGAACAATCAGTTGTTTTATTCAATTAAAAATGGTACATTTTGATAAAGTGGCTAATTCAATTTTCAACTCAAAGATTTCCCTTGAGATTCCCGCTGTACTTGGAACTCAGAAGTACTTTGTGTATTCTTCCCTTTCATCACACCGTGTATTATTACAATACGTAGTCAAGGGTCGAGATCTATTAAAATAATAATTTTTAACGATTCAATGAGGACACTAGATGAAACCGGCTTCTTTTTCTTTTAAATTGTAAATGTGTGCCATTGAGAATACAGTAGAATTTGATGCCTCTATCTTGATTCACTCTAGGATGACTTACCCACCATTGCTTCTGTACCATCAGTGAAAAAGGCAAAAAACATCTTAGCATTAAAAATTAGTTTTGATCTTGTGGGCCCCCCTAAAAATGTTTAGATGACCGGTATGAACCACACTTTGAGAACCACTGAGGTAGAGGCTCACTGTTCTTTCCTATATCTATGGCTCGCCTTGAAAACACAGAGGCCTGGGTACTCATAATAGTGAGATTCTCCAAGACCTTGGCTGAGTTGCTTCACTGGCATCATTCTCTTGATATGGAAAATAAAGACAAACTGAGGAATCTAAGAAACTTAAGTATTATCTACTGCTTCCTAATAATTGGTACAGCCTAGTTAAGATGGATTGTCAGAGAAACGGTCAAGATGAAACAGACTTTTAGTGTTACAACTCTACTCTTAATGTATCTAACCTCTTTCGGGTAAGTGTGTGTATGTGCGGGTGCATGTATGTGCCCTTCCACGTATGTACATACATACTACATATAAATGTATATAGACACATGTATAATATACACACACACACAGACTTTATTGTTTTAACATACCAAAAGGCTCAAAGCCAATAACCAGCAGAGATTTAATCCTTGGAATTACTTTTTATGCCAAAAAAAAGGGGGGGGGGAGGGAGGAAGTAAAGGAGAAGTTGACTAAAAACCTCTAAAACTAAAGAGAGGGTGGATGAACCTTGGATTTGGTTAATTGAAAAAAGTTTGTCTTCTTTCACGAAGTTCAGCACCTCTTAAAATTATGCATTACAGTGACACAATTTCTCTTTCACTATCGTAGTTTCCAAACGATTTGTGACCATTTCAAGAATTATGATTTCAAGCTGAAGCTGCCACTTCTGAAATAAATGCTGAGTTTACACAGTTTTTCCCCCTAAGGATCAATCAGGATAATTTTTATTTATATTTAAAATTCTTTTCTATTTTAGAAATATAAATGGTTCTCTTTCTATTTCTTCCAACTCCAATTTCCAACCTATTATGTAAGATTTTAGCTTATCTAATGATGTCTTTGGGAACATGGCATTTCAAATTAAATCAAAAGTTTCTGGTATCCTCATTAAAAACACATCAACTTTTACATTATGTTATATATTTGCCTCTGTATCCTTCTGCAGAAATCCATTTGCATTACTTTTATTAAAAATACTTATTACCAAAGGTCATTTTAATGGCTTTATTGTCTATAAAACTACCTCTCAAAAATATCACATCATATAATCCTTTGGTAAAGAATATTGGTAAAAGTTGCAAACCCAGAGCTTCTCATTTCTTTCATTTATTTAGCTTTTCCTGAAGCAGTCTGTCTTCCTCCCCCTCTCAGGAGAATTTTAATATCTTCTCCAGAATTAATTACACAGGACAAATGCTGTTCTCTTTATGAACCCACGACTTCAAGAATATCAAATATATTCTACTGTGATTCAAATCTGATTGCTAACACTGTCCTCCAATGGCTATCAGGTGATATACAGCTACCAGTGCTTTGTCCCACATTTTTCTGGCAGCTGGAAAATGGCATCACCTTTAGACAGTACCATCAAATACGGCCCAAGGAAACAAGGGCCAATTCCGAGTGATAATAGTAATCACATCAGTGACATAGTGAGTGGCCCCTTACAAAAATGAGTTTAAAAATTCAATAATTCCTGAGCACATCAAATGTGAATTCTAAAGGAAAGAAACCCACATGTATTATTCATCTACGTGGCTAAATCGAATGGTCAATTCTCAGCCCTCTTACCTGCTCTATCTGCAGTATTTGACATAAAATGACCATTCTTTACTTGGCTTTTAGGATGCTACAGGCTTTAGGTCTTCCTCCCGTTTTCCATGCTGTTCCTTCTTTAATTCCTTGACTGTTCCCTCATCTTCTCCCTGACCTCTGACTTTGCTACGCCTAGTGCTTAGTCTTCGGTCCAGTTCTCCTCCCTAACTCATTTACTCCCCTGTGCGCAGGATGCTTTAAAGGGTGGACCCAACTGCCTACTTGACATCCCCATCTGGACCTCCAGTAGATACATTAAACTCACTATGTCCCAAACCAACTCCAGTTCCCTAATCCCCACCTCTCCCATCCCTGGCAAAGCCTTGTTCCTCTGGCAACTTTCCTCCCTTGATGGCAACTCCACCTTTCCAGTTGCTTAGACCACAATTTTTGGAGTCATCCTTGAGTCTTCAGCTCTTACAGTCCACATCCAATTTGTCAAAAAATAATTATACTCCTTAATGTTTTGTCTGTCGCCCCTAAAAGAATGTAAGTTTCATGATGACAGGAATTTTCTTTTCAATTTTATTTTGTATATTGATGTGTCCCAATACCTAGAAAATAATGCTCAGCATATAGTAGGCACTCAATATTTTCTGAATAAATTAGTGAATACCTAATAGTTTTAATAAAGATAGGGGGTGCAACTGCCTTTCGTTTTGGAAATAATGATTATGAAAGCAAAGCATGTGTCTGAGTAATGTCGTGGGAGGAAGATCCCACAACGCAGAGCCGGGACATTGGCACAGCCGAGGCCAGTGCAGAGAAGGAGTGCAAAAGAGGAAGAGCGTGGAAATATCATGATTTATTTATGGGTTCTTCTCAGTGGTGCCACTCAAAATAAAGTCAACAGAATATGCTCAAAACATCAATTATAAAACAAATTACTTGTCATCTAGAAGTGCAAATATGGACATAAAAAACAGGACAAAAAGCCAAATTTTCTCATTTTATAAAAATGATATCTTTCTTTCTTAGGAGAGCATGACTGGATTGTGTTTTACTCTGTAGTTGTGGTGTATATGACAAAGATTTTTAGAAAAATCCACTAAAGACCATAATTACATGGTTCTATAGAAATATATTTAAAGAAACTCATAAATGGGTTATAACACTTCAGAACCGGAAAGGCACTTTTAGAAGTCATCCACTCCTTAACTCTTGTTTTATGAGTGAAAAACTTGAGCCAAGATAGATTAGGTAACTTGCCCAAGGAACACAGCTAGTGGTAAGCCTTGACTTCTAATCAAATCTTACCTATTACCCTACAACTCTTAGTTAATACGACACCATGCTGATCTGAACGTAAAGAATCTAAAATATACTAAGAAACAAGTGGTTTAAATAGAATTTCTCTTTTTATGTCCCTCTTTGAAAATATAAAATGAAAAATAAACTATTATTAATGCATTTCAATGATTCTTAAGCTATAGTGCTCTTATAGTCCCATAAATGAGAACTTTAGACTCAGAAGGAATCATGAGGCAAGTTTTGAACTTGGAACCCAATGGACACTTCTGTACTGTCATCTCCTTGGATATTTCCATTGTGTCATGTCTTAAATTAATGGCCCAATCACATTATTTGGAAAGTACTCAAAACGAGCTTAACCTGTTTTTCTAAGAGTGGTGGGGAGCAAAAATCACTCCTACTTGGCAATTTTAGTTCTCTCTTACTCGATAAAGATATAATACCTCTTTCTCATTATACCCTTCCCACACTTAAAGAAAACCCCTTTAACCACTGTGCTTCAGGCCATACATCTCAAGACTGTTGCTGTACATACCAGTTTCCATAGTTATCTTCAGCATAGTCATAAGCTTTTAATTCACTAAAAATTTGTTATGTCCTATTATCAGTAGCTGATTTTTCTCTCACAAGCATAATTCATTTACTCATACATTTGCTATAAATATAGAATTATAATAAATATATATTAAAATATATATTAAAATGTACATAAAAAATATAATGTTTAAGATATGCCAGGCACCATGCTAGGTGCTGGTGGAATGGAAGTGAACAAAATACACAAAGTGCCTGCCTCATCCCTGTGTACTAGGAGAATGTTCATTAAAGAAATTCCTATAAAAGCATGAATTATAACTGATCTTCTTTGCACATGTGTTTGAATTATTGTTTCTGGTGCCAATGGTGCATTTAAAGAGGCCGTTGTTTTCATTTAAAGAGGTTGAGGGCAGGAATTTATATCTTGTTTATCTTTGTATCTTCTAGAAAATAGCACAATGCCTTAGAATACACCCTTAAAACATATTTGTTAAATTCAAAGAGGCCTAAACATACACACACAGTCACACAGATACACACAGTCACACACAGATATACACACCCAATTGAGCATTTTGTAGTAAAGACCAAATTCTTCTATTATGTTATTATCCTCTGTTATAGTTTGATACTACAGTAAATAAGGGAATACCACATAGCTTCACATTGTAAATAGTGATCATTTAAAGAACATCCACTACTGAAGAGACTGTTTGATAAGAGGACAAGAGTCAGGAATAACATAATTTCAAACTTAAGCATCATTGAAAAAATTTTTTTTAGCTCTTTATTGGAGTATAATTGCTTTACACTGTTGTGTCAGTTTCTGCTGTACAACAAAGTGAATCAGCTGTATTTATACATATATCCCCATATACCCTCCCTCCCACGACTCCTTCCCACTCTGCCTATCCCAGCCCTCTAAGTCATCACCCTTCATCGAGTTGATCTCCCTGTGTTATACAGCAGCTTCCCACTAGCTATCTATTTTACATTTGGTAGTGTATATATGTCAATGCTACTCTCTCACTTCATTCCAGCTTCCACTCCATACCTCCCCCGACCCCGCCCCATGTCCTCAAGTCAGTTCTCTACATCTGCATCTTTATTCTTGCCCTGCCACTGGGTTCATCAGCACCATTTTCTTAGATTCCATATATATCCATTAGCATATGGTATTTGTTTTTCTCTTTCTGGCTTACTTCACTCTGTATGATAGACTCTAGGTTCATCCACCTCACTACAAATAACTCAATTTCATTCCTTTTTATGACTGAGTAATATTCCATTGTATATATGTGCCACATCTTCTTTATTCATTCATCTGTTGATGGGCATTTATGTTGCTTCCATGTCCTGCAGAGGTCATTGAAATTTTAATGTACAATATCTGCCACTAGTTGTAAAGAGGACGTGTCAATCAATGACACATTCTTAGGCACCAGCCTGTACCCTATGGCCACAGTTCGTGACTCCTTTATCAGAACATTACTCTATTAAGAAACAAGTGACAGAAAACAGATCCAAACACAAAAGTCTTATTTACAATATAATTGTTTGGAATACTGCATTTATAAATCTTGGTGAGATCTTGATTCCTTTGGAATTTTTGTCAAAGAGCTTCATCTATATGACACTAATAATTATTTAATGCTCATTCTATATATTTTAAGTAAATTTAAACTCAGAAATCTTTTCGAAAATGAGGCGAAATTATGATCTAAGTTTCTTAAAACCTGACCATAAAAGATTATCATCAAATGTTACTCATTCCTTCCCCTACCTCTGTCATTCTAAATACATCAAGTGTCTCTGAGAAATAAGGCTTCAGCTCTCTGAACCCTACTGGTCTTCTTGGTCACCTCTTCATTCTACACTGTTTCTACCTCCTTTAAACCAGGAATAGTCATTTTTCCAGGAGTTAGTGTATACTTAACCCACCACCCCCACTCCATAGGATTCTAAACCCTTGAAAAGACTATGTTTCCCCTTAAATGCTTGATATCATTCAAATGTGATTTAGACAAGGTTTCAGTTCTTATCACTCTTCACATCCAAAAACCAAGTCTAGATTTCAATTGAGTAAATCTGTAATGATTGGTATGAAGATGATTTATTTCTTCTTTCAGTGGACAAAAAAAAGACTGAGGTTTATCTCCAGTCCAGTTTTCCTCCTTGAACAAAGAAAGCACAATAGTTCTAAGCAGCTGACACATCATGAATATACAGTGCAGGCCAGAAAATTTAAAGCCAGAAGCCATCTACCTGGAAGACAACCTTCTTTCTAAGGAAGGGCCAGGGAGGAGATGGAGGTGGAGAAGGCAGGATCATTCCTGCCTTCCAGGACATTAAAACTAAAAGGTTTTTTGTTTATTTTTCACAAAATGAAGTAGTCTGAAAAGGCAGGGGTCACCTTTTATTTCATACTGCTTGCTCTGGGGCCTGAAACGCTCAATAGTTTGTTGAATTGAATTCCTGATGATTCTATGGGGGGAAAGTTGCCTTTTCTGTTCCAGCAGAAAGTTTGGTGTGTTTTACAAACACCTTTTCATACACATAGATAGACTGGTATGTATAAAAACAGAGCACCAACCTAAAGAGTGACAGGGATGCTAAAACAACTTGTTATCAAAACTTTGCCACTAAGCTTTTTCTTTTAATGGGGTAAAGTTTTAGTTTCCAGGCATGTTAAATACAGTAGGAAACAAAGTAACACTCCTCAGGAAACAAGAGATCAGTGCTTAGAGTGAGGATTGAAAGACTAATGGATGTATAGTACTACCATTTTTATAGTCCTTTTTAGTAAACTCATCTGTATAAGAATCTACCATTCACAGTTTCCCTTTTAAGATCAGGGACCACGGTAGGGTTGTCAATAGCAGAAAAATATTAAATGTTGAATAAAACTCTTTGGGGCTTTTCAAGAAGGTTGTTCTCAAGAAGTTAGCTCTTGGTTTGTCTTTTCTGTTGGCTGTGCTCAGTAAAATTCATGATGGAAGGAAGAAGTTCAGATCCTCCATCCTCCAAGAAAAACAAAAACAAAAACAAAAACTACAGGAGAAAATCTACAATGACAAGAATTTTACTGTTAGAATATTAAAACGGACATGAACACACCTGAAAATTGGAATATTAGGTTTTTGTCCATCCAGCCAGTAAATATTGATTGCAAGGCTTTGTGCCTAAAAGAAAAATATTTGTTGGGTTTGGCTCTAAAGTTAACATATTGATTTAATGGCCCATCTTTTCCAAGTTAGACATTGTATGAGTTCCCTCTTCCAACTCTTACTTTTCACAGCAAGGGTAAATAAAATCTAACATGATGTTCAATTCTCCTAGAGTCTCACATCCTAGAAGCTGACAAGGGGCATAAGAAGCACCTGTGTATGAAGATTCTAGGGAAATACGGTCTATGGCTACTTGCCTCTCAGACCCAGCCTGTGCCAAAAATCTAAATGAAAAAAAATACTTGGAAAAATATAAATCAATTCATTAAAACACACCTGTTTATGAAGATGATATACTTTTTACCAAAAACAAAACACATAAAAACCCCTATTCCCCCCTCCCCCCCCAAAAAAAAGGAAATAGTGAAACTTGGTGATACACATTACATGACTGCAAAGGTCGAGCGATCCCTGGGGCTCTCGAAAAGTCACTACAAAGGAGATACAAGCAATAGTAACAAGACTTTGTGGTGCTAACCCTACAATAGGAATGTTCTTTTAATCTCTCCTCACTTTTCAGACTCCTATGCATCCTGCAGAGCTTGGCTCTAGTACTACTTATTCAGGGAAGCCATCCTTGATCTCCCTGACTAGGTCAAATCCAGCACTGCAGGTTTTCACAGCACTGTGGATCTCTCTTGGTGGCCTCTGTCGTAGACACCATTTTCCATTCATTTGTATGGTTTCTGGATGAATGTTGGTCTCCATTGTTTTGCCAACACCTAACAGTCTTGGCATATAACTGGTGCTCAATATATATTCATCGAACAAATAAATAATTCATTAAAAACAAAGTTTCAAGAACAGTTCCAAAAACAGTTCCAAGTGTGAGATCTCAGAATTATTAATTTGAATACTTTGTCAGCAAAAATAAAATAGAGGGAAAAATTAAGAGCCCAACAGCTAACTTGGAATAAGACCCAAAACAGTGCCATCTTTATAGACAAACTGTGTAGTATTTTGAAATTGTTTATTGCATTGCTATTATTAGTAAGAAAGATGGCTTGGGGCCAGATGAGGTCTTCCTGAGAAAACTATTTCAAAGATATTGAACCCTGCCAAATGTATTTTTAAATGGTTCAAAGACCTAGAAAACAAGATACTGAAGCCCAGCAATATATTCACTTGATGGTGACATCTAATTATCTAAAGCGTTTTTGTTGAAACAACTTCATCAGTAGGATGAAAAGGTAGATTGAGGATACCTGAAAGGAACAAAACTGATTCAAGAGTTATTAAATTCGGAGATTTCAATTACTAATCACAAATACTGAAAAACTGTGTAGAAAGGTCACAGACATTCATTTAAAAACAGATTTAGAAGGAGAAAGTGAGGAAGAAACAAGTAAAACATTATTTTTAAAAGTCAAACATTTCAAAGATGAGAGATCTTTCCAAGTTCTGAAGTAAAATGGGATTTACGAATGAGTGAATGATCTTTTGGATGGCCTAGGGCCAAAGGAAAAGACAAAGTTTATGGAACAACTGTGGGAATTTGTTTTTACTTGTCCTGTAATGTTTAATCCTATTTTCAGACGACCCATGTTAAAAACTTAATAGACTAATGTTTCAGTGCCCTAAAAAATGGTTACACACTCATAAATTAAAATTGTTTCTGGAAAAACAAATATCTACTCAACAAAGGAAGAAAAATTGGTGAGAAGATAAGTTCGTTCATTTCTACTCAATGTTCTTAGATATGAAAATTGGTGAAATTCTTATGGGAAAGAAGTGGGATTTAGAGAAATGAATTGTAGAAAGCCACAGAATCTTGATTCATCCTTGGTCTTTCCTTTCTGGAGGCTGAGAGAGGGATATATTATTAGAGATACCTACCCCAGAGGTACAAAGTTTTTAAAGGATAGATGCAGTGCCTTTGAAAAGCTTTATATCCCTAGCACCTACCACGGTGTCTGGCAGCTTTATTCATTCTTTCTACAAGTATTAGAGTAGCTTTTATCTGCAAGGTATGGAGCTCACTAATGTGGATATACCAATGATTAAAACAGACATAACCCCTGTCCTTATGAATCTTACATCATGGTGGAAAGACAGATAGTAAATAATGACCATTTAATCACAACTGTGACAGGTACAATGAAGTGGAAGTTTCAGATACTCTGGTATTATACTGAGCTACCTGAGCTACTGGGGGTTTAGGAAGTGACATCTGCATGAAAACAGGAAGTACAGGTAGGAACAGTCACTTTGGTAAAGTTGGAGGCCAGGGCCAGGAGAACATTCGGCGCAGAATGAAAGGTCTGCAATGTGACGGCTTTTGGTTCCCCCTTTGAGATGTATCATTTTGCCCCCCATCACTCATTAGAAAGGTATTGTTTCTGTTTGTTCGATAGGATTGGACTTGACATTTTCTATCTCTGGAGACATGAGGGTAGTGGTAGCCTGAGCTGGTTCAGATTCCATGAGAAGAGGTGGCTCCAAGTTACATGTTCTTAGACTGAAAGGGCAAAAAGTCACCAGGACTCACCAGGAGTCTTTTTCTAAGGTGGCAGCTATGAGGACCAAAGGCTCATCCATCCAAATGTTTACCAGCCTGCAGAGTAGTCATCTCACTCAGAACCTGTCTGGAATTCCTCCTTCGGAACTGACTGCTGAGTTACACACAGGAAATTCAGTCTTTAGTCAGAGGAGAGTCTCCTTTACTCTGTTTTACTTTTCTTCCCCTCCTTTCCTCCCTTGGGTAGAACCTTCTTCCCTTCATTTCTCTCTTCCTCTTTTCCTTCCTTTTTTCCTCCATCGCTCCCATTCTCCCTCTTTCAACATTTGTTATCAAACCACTCTGTGTCAAGTACAGGGGATAAATAAGAAAAGACAGTAAAGTATGTAGGCAACAGATCTATAAACAAGGAGACTCAAAATGTGTTATCCCTTCTTTTTGCTCCTCAGCTCTTTGTATGGATTCAAACCCAAAGGGTTTATGTGAGCCAGACCAGCCTTAGGAAAGAAACACACCAACTAGCCATTTAACTGCTGCAAGTAGTTTGCCAAGAGACCTGTCAGAGAAGGACAGAGAGATAAAAACGAGCATGAAATTATCGTGGGATGAAATAAAAATAAAAATGGAAATAAAAAGGTACCTTAACTTTCACAATCTGAACTGGAATAGACTGGGATAGACTTTTTGCTATACAAACTCTTCCAACTTGCTATTCAAAACCCAGAACCAAATAAATTTGGATAAGAGAGACTATTCAATATTTTCATCCATTTTCTTTGTAATTGAGATAAATTGATATACAACTTTGTATTATTTTTAGCTGTACAACATAATGATTTGATATATTATATATTGTGAAATGATTACCAGAGCAAATTTAGTTAACATACATCACCACACATAGTTACAAATTTTTTTCTTGTGATGAGAGAACTTTTAAGATCTACTCTCTTAGCAACTTTCAAATAAACAATATAGTATTGTTAACTGTAGTCATCATGTTATCCATTATATCCCCAGAGTTCATTTATCTCATAACTGGAAGTTTGTACCTTTCAACCACCTTCACCCATTTCAGCTACTCCCCACCGCCCCCCCCCCCCCCACCTCGCCTCTGGTAACCACCAGTCTGTTCTCTGTATCTATGAGCTCAGTTTTTTGTTTTTTTTTTTAAGACTCTACACATAAGTGAGATCACATAGTATTTGTCTTTCTCTGTCTCACTTATTTCGCTTAGCATAATGCCTTCAAGGTCCATCTATGTTGTTGAAAATGCTAGGATTATGACTGAATAATATTCCACTGTATATAGATACCACATTTACTTTTTCCATTCATCCATCGAAGGACACTTAGGTTGCTTCTACGTTTTGGCTGTTGTAAACAGTGCTACAATGAACATGGGGGTACAGACATCTTTTCCAGTTAGTGTCTTTGTTTTCTTTGGATAAATACCCAGAAGTGGAATTGCTGGGTCATATGGTAGTTCTATTTTTAATTTTTGAGGAAACTCCATATTGTTTTCTATAGTGGCTACACCAATTTTCATTGCTAGCAACAGTGCACAAGGGTTCCCCTTTTTCCATATCCTCACCAACATTTTGTTCTTTCTTGTCTTTGATGATAGCCATTGATTTGCATTTCCCTGATGATTAGTGATGTTGAGCACATTTTCATGTGCTTGTTGGCAATTTGTATGTCTTCTTTGAAAAAATATCTATTCAAATCCTCTGCCTATTTTTAAAAATTGGGTTGTTTGAGGTTTTTTTTTTTTTTTTTTCTATTGAGTTGTATGAGTATTTTTTTTTTTTTTTTGGATATTAACCACTTATCAGATATATGATTTGTAAAAAATTTATCCCATACCATATGTTGCCTTTTCATTTTGTTGATGGTTTCCTTTGCTGTACAGAAGTTTTTAGTTTGATGTAATCCCACCTGTTTATTTTTGCTTTTGTTGCCTTTGCTTTGGGTATCAAGAACTCACTGCTAAGACTGATGTCAATGATCTTACCCCCTATATTTTCTTCTAGGAGTTTTATGGTTTCAGGTCTTATGTTCAGGTATTTAACTCACTTTGAATTGATTTTTGTGTATGGTATATGATAGTGTTCCAGTTTCATTCTTTTGCATGTGGTTGTCCAGTTTTCCCAACACCATTTATTAAAGAGACAATCCTTTGCCCATTGTATATTCATCCTTTTTTCTTAAACTGGCATTTTTTTTTCTGGTGAGAAAGTCCATAGCTCTTTTCTAGTCCTCAATGGGATTTGTAATCCCCCAAATACTTAGCCACTACACCACAGTACCTCAGTTATTATGACTATAGAAGAACAGAAAAACGTGTGTGTAAAGAAAGTAGCTGCAGGAATTAAACTAGAAAAAAAATGGTAAGAACATGAATGAGTCAGCATGAGGGTATAACAGCTTTAAAAGGTATCAACTTCAAAGAGAAAATGAAATTATTTGGGTTGCCCTAGTAACACCAAGATAAAATGTGGAAGTGAAAATGCAGGATTTAACATTAGAAAAGCCTTCTTTGGCACTAAGATCTCTCACATCATGGAATGAGCTTTACCATGGCAACAGGCAAAAAACATGTAAATGGATTAAAGAAAGAAAATATCCCAGGGAGTAGAAGCACAGTAATGAAGACTAAGCTGATCTAATAAACAATCTGTACCTTTCTTTTCTTTTAACTCACAGAATTAAATAGGGGGAAGGCAAAAGGTATGCAGGGATCAAATGAGACTTTCTTCAGTGACGTGATCATAAATGATTTCAAAAGTTCAGCTTAGTGTATTATTTTCACCCACTTATTTTTCCCCAAATGGTGTAGAATCTCTACTCAGTCTAGAGCTCTAGTTTTATTATAGGAAAAAGCAAATGAAAGAAAAACAGAAGGCATAGGTTACATTTTCCATGCCCAATCTCTACTTTTTTGGAGGAGTTATGTCCCTGGTGATTAAGGCAAGAAGAGGCATTCATATCAATGTAGTACTGGAGTATTCAAGGATTACTCTAGTATTACAGTACTCAGGGCATGGCACTGAAGTCAAAGTGCCCAGGTCTGAATCCTGGCTCTGCCACGTGTGAACTGGGTGACCACGAACAGGTTATTCAACCCTTCTGTTTCCTCATTTTTAAAATGAGGAAAAGGATGGTATCTTCCTTCACATGGTTTCTGGATAGTGTTTAAGAGGTAATTGTGGCAAGCACTAGTTGCTATACTAGGCAGGAAATTAGCACTCAGAAATGACAATTACTAATATTATCAATAGAGTAACAATCCAATTTGATAAGTACGATAGGGAGTTTACTATTCAGAATAAGAATTCCTTGGTGTTTCAGGCCTTCAGCTCTAACTTGAGGTATCACACTAAAAATAATTCTTTATAAAACAAAAGAAACAAACTTTGAAAGATCATGTTTGTTAAAGGGGAGAGGAAAGGTATAACAAAGAACATTTAATATTATGATGCCTACTAAATACTAGGCATTAAACAAGTTATCTGTTGAGCTTCCACATGAAACCCACGAGGTAGGTACTACCTTAGCTCTTCAAAAGAAGAGCTGTGCGGGAGTGATGAAATGATTTCTCCAAGGTTACAAAGCCTGTGAATGGCACGGCTAAATTCCCACTCCGCTCTCTCAGATTCCAAGGCTCAAACTCATTCCACTCCATGAGAGGAATTATTTCAGTCTTTAACAACCTCCTTTGTGGGAAATTCAGCCCGGTCATCCATTGGCAAAAATGCCTATTTGGGGAGTTACCTATCTGAGGACTGAATTCAGGGCAATCGAATTTGTGATTTGCACACTGTAGCCTAAAATCTGGCACTGAGATAGAAATCCAATCTGAGGAAAGATCTTTTTAAAGTTTATAAAGGACGCAGCTTCTCTCCACAAGGGAGTAACTGGTATGGCACTTTATACCTCTGTCGTAAATAGCTAGAGAAACCGAATTTTACCAGAACCACAGAAGGTCTTTTATGTTACACTATTGGTTACACCTATTACTCATTTGATGGTAAACCCTTGGGTGGAGAACGCAATACCCCAGTTTCACATTGTTCCAATCTCCTTTAGGGGGATCTACATGTGACTTTCAGGAACTCAGTGCAGCAAAACAGCAAGCACCTTCTGTGCTGAGAATTTCAATACCGGGAAACATATACCAAACTAAAACAGAAGGACAGTGGCTACTTACTTCCTTTTCATTGTTCTTATTCAAGTTAATTTGGTCAAGACACTCAGCTATTAACCATCTCTTGCCCCTAAAAAATTATCAGACCTCCCTTTCTTGATGTTTCAGCAAAATGTTTTGTTTTATTGCAGATATGCCCAGAAAGAGGATTCATTTTTCTAAAAAAATGGCTCCAGCGTTTGCTGTCTTTCTAAAAATTATGATTCTGAATTTCTTGCATCCCAATTCAGGTCTCACAATGTTTCCAGAAGCAGGGGACAGAAAATGCATTTGGTGCACTTTATGTAAAAAATTCCCATGGGTACCTAAAGTCACTTCCCAATCCATGGGGTTACAGCCTTAGTTCTGCCAACTAATTCTTGACATATCCAAACATGTGGACCACTCTGAAACTGTAGCTCTTTTGGGGGAATCTGATTTATGATGTGATTTCATGTCAACCTAAGTTCTATGACACATGTTCCCTTAGCTTCAATTTTCTTCATATCATTGAATACCACCTGCAAATCCTTCTATTACTGCTCTGCTTTCTAATTATATTTAACCTCAATTTCTTCATCCCAACTCCCCAAGTTTCCTCCTTTTCTAGTTTCCCCCAATATAAGTAACTCATGACATATCTGATGGATCAGATGTAGGGTTTGAGAGAGAAGCTAATAACACCAAGATTTTTGACTTGAGCAACAGAAAGGATAGAGATGACATTTTCCGAAGAGAGAAGGAAACAACAGAGCAGGTTTGCGGTGGGGGGGATGAGGAGTTGGGTTAGAGACATGTTAAAAATGAGACATCTATTAGACATCCAAGTGAAGGGACTCCAGAAACAGCTGGATATACCAGGCTAGAGTTAAGAAAGATCTGGGCTGGAAATATAAATTTGGGGGTCATCAGGGTATAGGAAGTGATTAAAGCCATGGCACAGCATGAAGTCACTTTTGAAATATACAGACAGAAAAAAACTACCTAAGGACTTCCTGCAGCAAGGAGTGTTTTCCCACCAGATGTGGGATTGAATTACTCTCTCACTTCCTTTAGGTTACTGGGAAAATGTCATAATATCATTAATATGTTAATATAACATTGTCTCTGATGACCCTCTTTAAAATATTAATACTAATTTGTCACCACCAGTGGCACACTATCCCAGCATTCCATTTTTTCATTCTCCTGAGTTTTATCGACAGCATTAACTTTATCAGATGTACTACATATGCGTTTACTTGTTTACTTGTGTTTATGTCTGTCTCCTGCACTATAAGGTACGTTTCATAAGAAACAGGGACTTTGTTTTGTTCACTCGTACCTCCCAGTGTGCAGAACAGTGCCTGGATAACATTTTTTAGCAATAAGATATTGTAAAACTAAGGTATGTACATTGTTTTTTAGATATAACGCTATTACACATTTAATAGACTACAGTATAGTATAGACATAACTTTTATATGCACTGGGAAACCAAAAAATTGGTGTGACTCACTTTATTGTGATATGTGCTTTATTGCGGTGGTCTGGAATCAAACCCACAACATCTCCGAGGTATGCCTGTATAACAGCAATATTTCCATGAATACCCGAATTTAGAGTTAGGGGCACTTCGCATTGAAGAAGAGAACCACCAGATTTTTTCTGCAACACTCTGCATTTCCTCATGATACCCACACTCTGCTTTGGGGCAGAGGAGAAGCAAAGAAGGCATAAAAGGCCACCTGGGAGATTTATGTGGAAGCTGAAAAGGAAAATCTTTCTCTGCCTTGTTCAGGGAGTTGGGAGAGGGAAGATAGGAGAAGAGTGGGAAAAGAGGTGTTCTCAGCTTGATTTATTTTGAACCGTGGGCTCCCATATAATAATGGTAGCAGTATCATATTCTTTACTCCCATCGCCTGCCTAAATCACCTTCCAGGGACCTACCGTAGAATAAGGTAAAGGCTGCAAGAAGGAGGAAGGACAGGTACTTAGTAAGCAACAGCAGGAAAGAGTGATCATTGATAGTTTGGGTCAGAAGTCTCACTGACAAATAACCAGCAAAGCATAAGTGCAGGAAAAAGGGAGACTCAAGATATGGGAAGCTATGGTGAAGCTACCATTGTTCTGTAAAAAAACATGACACTGAATTGGTGGTAATCAAGAGTTTGCAAGTCAACCTTTTGCTATAACTAGCATTACTCAGTCCTTTACTGGAGTTTGAGTTCCATCTTTCAAGAGGAATGTGGAAAAATATGAGATAGACACTTATTTAAGAGTAACAAGTTCTACCATCAAAAATACATCCAGATTTCAATATCTCCAACTCAGCTCTATTGCTATTACCCTGGTCTAAGCCATCATCATTATCTCTCAGCTAGATTACTGCAGTAGCCTCACAACCGGTCTCCCTGCTTCTACCACTGACCCATATAGATTTGTCTCAACTGTGCGGCCAGAATGGCTCCTATTCAAATACTGGGTTTCTCCTGTGCTCAAAACCCTCTAATAACTCCATCTCACTCAGAAAGAGCCAAAATGTTTACAAAAATCTTACTAGGCCCTATGTAATCTGCACTCTCCCCACCGTCAGCACCAACGTCATAGCCTCCTTCACTCTGCCTTGCTCCAGCCACATTGCTCTTTCCTGTAGTTCCTTCAACATCCCAGGTTCACTCCTGCCCCAGGGCCTTTGCATTTGCAGTACCCTCCGCCTGGAATGCCCCTCTTCCTGATACCTGCAGGCTCAACCCTTTGCCTTCTTTAGGCTTTGATGACACTTACCCAGATTCCAACTACTTTTCACCGTTTCTGTCACTACCACTCTGGTCCAAGCCTTCACCAGCTCGCACGTGGATAATACAGCAAAGCTGATTTAATATATTACAACCCCAGCCCAGCCCCAGCACTCCCTTTCTTCCTGCCCTGCCTTATTTTTCTCCATAGCATTTAGCACCTTTGAACATACCACACGTCTTAGTTACTTACGTACTTCTCGTCTCCTCCCTCTTGACCATAAGTCCCATGAAGGCAGGAATTTTTGTCAGATTTGGACACTATTTTGTCCCCAATGTCCAGGAGAGTGTCTGGCCCATATCTGTCATTCAATAGTTATTTTTTGATTGAAAGAATGAAGCAGTAGCAACAGAATTTATACAGACATGTTACCTAAATTGAGATAAACAAAGGAATATATAAATCTAACAGATGATTCAAGAGCCTAGAAGTAAATGGATAGACTAAGGTACCAAATACAGAGTGCTTTGATTTCAGATGTAAAAACAGGCCTCAAACTGGGGCATGAGAGATTTAGGGTAGACAGGAAGATCCTGTTGTTAAACGACTCAATAGATGGTTCTAGAACAAAACCCGTGGGTTGGTCATGCCATGGAGATACGACAAATGGGTGAGACTTGCTCTCTGGAGGCGGAGTGCTAGCTGAGAAAGGCCCCTGCTGCTCTGCTCGGACGGAGCCTAAGATAAGTATTTCCCCAGAAGCCAACATCACTTACCGACACAGCAGAGAGTGCCATGTGCTTCCAAAGGGAAAACACACGGACTGATATTAAATTAGGAATTATCCATTGGAAAACAGAATCTGGGCTGAGCCAGGCTCCTGAAATTTATTAGAAAAATCCTGGGGGAAATGAAACCCAGGGTACATACAGTGATGGCTCTCAATATGTGGAATCAGCTGGAAAGTTTAAAAAATACTAATGACCAGGTCCAGTTAAATCAGAACACACCCCAGGCGTGAAGTTTCTTCTTTAAAAGGTGCCCAGGTGATTCCAACATGCAGCTGAGGTTGAGCTCTGTTTCCCTAGAAACCTCTTACTTCCTCTTTTTGTGATTAAAAAGTAAACCTATGAACCAGGTGAGGTCTTAAGGAAAAACCGGAGCTTTATCTGAGCTACCAAAGCAGAGTTCACTCACTTAAAATGATTTCAATACTCTAGGAACTCATATTTTCATATCATGTCTTTAGTTAATAGGTACCTCACCTGTCCCCGGATCACCACATCAAGACTGCGGGGAAGAGCATGCTTCTAGGGTAACATTTGATGGGGCCATGACCCTAACTGCAGGGTCCTATTTTGGAAGCCTGTGGCTGAGTGTTTTCATATGCAGTCCAAGATCAACACTCTCCCTACCTGCTCTGTTCACTCCTTCACTCCCCTGGGTTATTTATACACGCGTCTATCTCCCCTCCCACACTGTAAGTTCTGTGAGGGCAGACGCTGCCTTGCTCATTTTGGCTCTCCCAGCCTCTGACCTCGTTGTCTGAGGAGTAATGACAAGGAACTCCACAGGCACAGCAGTGATCTACCCCTCCAGGACATTTTCTGATGCTTCCAACACTAGAACTGTAGTTCTGATGGGGTCCATTTTTACTTTAAAGGCGTTTTATTTTAGAATAACAGTGAGTGTGGATCTTACCAGCAAAGATCTCTTTATGAATAAAGAAAAATCCCATCTCCATCACAACATGGGTTAAGGTTTACTATGTGCCTAGACAGTGTCGGGCACGTCACGTGTATCATATTATCTAATCCCCAAACATCCCTAGGCTCCAGGTACCCTTATGGAAGAAACTGAGACTTTGGAAGGTTACAAGTCCTTCCTGGGCTTACACAGCAGTAAGTAAAGAAGCCTGGATACAACCAAGGTGATCTGTTTTTAGAGCCAATTATTCTAAGTCACTAAACCTAACATTTCACGGACAGCAGAATTGAAAATTGAATTTCTTCTTGATTTAATTTAGGAATTAGCAGGAAAGGGTGTTTTCCCTTACTCTACAGAACGTTTCTTAAAAACTGGGAGTGTTACTACATAAAATGTCCTATTAACTTACACTATAATATCAGAGATGCTTTGTTTTAAATTCATATTATATTCAGAATATAACATATTAAGAGATGTTATCCTTTAATTTTCTGTTTGCTTTTCCATTGGTGTTGGCTCCTAACATTTTGGCTTTAAATCTCTTAGTTCTTCAGTCTCTTGGTCAAGCACTTAATAACTTTAGATAATAATAACCGCATTCAATAGCTAAGTGGGAGTACAGCTAGTTCATTTTCCTGTTGTACATCCATATTTTTAATAGAAAACTTATAGTTTATTACTTGATAATGAAAGATAACACACAGGTTCAATTTTTATATCAAATGCTTAGTTTCGGAAAGATAATGAAGATTTCTTTAATCTTCTTCATGGGTGATTCCAATATAAAAATACTGATGTGCTTAGGCTTAATCTTTCTCAGAAGGAGGACACAGCTGTTTTTAAAGGATAGTGTTTCTGCTACTTTCCCCACTCACACTAAATAAATGACTTAGCTGGAGTATGAGATGTTGAGAGATTGGGAATGACTCTTTTAAAATTTCATACAGGTTAAAAAATTTCTAACTCTTTCTCGGATTATAGTCTAAAAACAAATATATTTTGAAACAGGCTTCATTCCAGGTTTCCAAGCAAACACACCCAAATAGATTAATTAATATATCAGGGCCTTAGACTGTTTTCAAATGCTATACTTACACTGCTTATGATGTCACACAAATAATTTTGATTCAGTTTGAATATGTCAACAGGAAGAGGTCTGGCAGAAACACAAAATTCTAAGCAAACGAATTCTGAGACTCAAGCAATTCCATTACCAGAAACGCTAGTTAAAGCAAACAGTTGTGCGGCCAAAGAACATCAAGGAACACCACTGTTTTCAAGATTTGTGGTCTCCTCATATAAGGGACCTATTCTGCTCTTATATGCATGAGGCACAAGGGGTCTTTTTAAAAGCATGGCATATTTCAATTTAATAAAAATCTCAATATAGCTGAGTGAACGTAAAGATGCTCTCAGTCAGATACTCACATTCCTTAGTCTCTATAAATATGTCTGCTGCTTGACATGAACAACAGACCTTGTTGTCTCACCTAAAACACTCTTGTTTTGGCATATCAAATATTCTAGTGTGATATGGTCTTTTGCGCATGGTTCCAGATTGGGTCTAAAATTCTCTTCCCTTCTATTGAAGAACAGATCTGAAAATTCTGCAGAAACAGTGTCATCATACTAAGCATCTTTCTTCCAAACCACAATGGCCACTTTTGACTGAGCTTACTAGGCAAAACCATTCATAAAGGTGGGGGTGTTCCTTCTTATGACACTGACAAGATGTTAGTAGCATTTTAATACAAAACTTCAGGGTAATTTGTACAAATTCTCTATGAATTGATTCCAGTTTCATACATTTAGGCTGATATGAAATCCTCAGTCCAAAGCAATATACGCCAAGAGTAAAACTAATAAAAATATTCCTGTTATTGCCTTATGGGTATATATTACCTCACTGAACATCTGTATTCTGAGAACTCTAAGTTTAGTCCTAAGCAGCCACATTAATCTAGAAAGTAAAAATAGAAGTAAATTATCGCTACTTATCATTTTGTTCAACATAATGCAGTGGTTACAATGCAAATTTTACAGCCAGAAAGACCTGGGTTTGAAATCTAGCTCTGTAGCAACCTCTATAAATTATGCACACTTAGAAAAGGGCTTGGCAGTAAATAGGACAATTATCATTATTTAATTAAGAAAGTATTAGCCGGGTTTCTCTCCTGGGAAGCTTCTGGATTCTGAAAATTCCATTTACTGTATGTTTCTCTGTATCGACCGTTCATGGAATATGCCTAAAAGTACCCCCAAATTGTGGTGTCTTCTTTAAAACATTTGGTAATTTTCCCCCTTACCTCAAGACAGGCCAGTTTCTGCAAATCAACTGCCTCTAATTATATGTTTTACCTGTCTTTGCTGCATGGATATACTGAAACAAAACTCTATGAAAAAGCCAATCTACCCCAATTCTTGAACTAGATATCTGGAAATCTAGAGGTCCAAGATATGCAAATCTGTTAGACCCCCCCACCTACCCACTCCGCCCCATTCCTGACTAGGTGGCTCCTGAAGGGTCCCCAGCACCTAGCATCTGTGGAGATGACCCAAAGTTTTAAGGAAGCCTCAATAGCTAAGACCAGTAAAGAAAAGGCCAACGGAGCAGTTCCTAAGAACAAGTACCCATCCCCACCCCCCACCTTCAGGTGGTTAGACCCGCCAGCATGAAAATCACACCACCGTAGAAAGGCTGTTCCTCTGACTGCTGCCATCCAAGAACATCGCTGCCTTTCTGGTGTCTAAAGGATGGCCAGCAGCTGCAGCTGCAGGACTGACAGTTCCCCTTAAGAGAGACTTTCTGGAAGCTGAGTCACCATCTCCAGGAGTAGTCACTGAAAGGGTCTTCATGTTGAATCTTCCTTGCAAGGTGCTACCATGGCCCTGTGCTCTTTGTGGCCTGAGCTATAAGATGGCAACGCCATGGTAGGAGAGATCACTTACTGTCTCCTGGTATCCAGTGTCTCCTTTTTACATGATAATTGATAAGTGCCTGTTCCAGCCCCCTTGCAGGCAGGTGTGACCATATGACTTAGTCCTAGCCAGTGAAATAGAAAAGATATATTCAACTCTGAGTTGTGTCCTTAAAGGAAAGGAGCTTGCCCTCAACATACCCTCCTCCTCATTCTGAGCTGGGATGTAGGCTTAGTATTAATCATCTTCAGTCAGACCAGCAAGGGATACATGATAGCAATGGTGGACATCAAGACCTAAGGAGGCTGAACCCTTGCCATTATAGACCCACATGATCACGTACCTACTCATATAAGAAAAAAAGTCTTTACTTGTTTAAGCCACTACTAGGAGGAAGCGGAGGGTATCTCTGACAGCATTTGAACTCTTAACTCTTAGAGACGTGGCGGTGCTCACACTGGAGTAGGTGAATGCCCAGGCTGGGGGAGAGCATGAGAAGCCATAAGATATACATGTGCATTTTCCAGGTACATAGACTTTCCTCAAAGATTTTGGATTAAAAGTGTTATACTGAAACCAACAGGGACATGATTTTATGTGCTTTTTAAAGTTAAAATACAAGATAGTAAATGAAATTTGGTGCTTCAAACAGAATGCTTCTAGCTCTATTCCAGGTTCCTGAAATAAACAGAAAATCTCTTCTATCTTGAGAGAGGCTCTGATGGAAAGTAGGAGGTGCATTAGTTGTAGAAAGGACATTTGACTACAAGTCCAAGGTTCTAGACCTAACTCCACTTCTGACTATACTATATGATACAAGTCCTACTGCTCTGTGCTTTTAGGTTTATGAAACAGAGCCACATGTCTATGTGTCCATATATACACACACTATTGGGTTGCATGGAGGATAAAGATGACTTAGACATGATCCTGGAAGGCAAAGAGATGCTAGGAGTTGTAATCCAGGAACATGACATCCAAGTGGAAGTCATCCCAAAAAAGGTCACTTACCACCTGGACAACCTATTGTGAAGCTCTTTAGTGGAAAAATTCTACAATTTGCACAGAACTCCCAGCTTTCTATGCTTCATTATGAAATGAGAAGACAACTATAAATTACCAGCTACTTAGGGAATGCCTCCACCCTGAGAGAGATATAAAGAAGACAAATACACAATCAAAGGAGCAAATGAACACACACACAAACCTAAAGCAGGAGAAACATAAAAAGACAAGAGTAAATCACATCAAAAAAAAAAACCCCTCTAAACCAGAATTAATATTCTTAAAGAGCTAGCAGAAAATATTGTGTCCACAAATATTATCAAAAAAAGCTTGGAAATTAAAAATAATTAACTTGTCAACATCAGGGTTAGATTATAATGTTCAGAAAATTTATCTTGAAGTAGAACAAAAAGGCAAATGGGGAAGAAAAAATAGATATACAGATTCCAGATCCCATATCTGAAAAACAAAAATTTCATAAAGATTATAAAGAGAAAGTGAGTAGAGAAATTACACAGAAAATACTGCAAGAAAATTTTCTCAACTTGCAGAATATGAGACTCAATATTTTGAAACAGGATGACCAAAGTGTCCAGCATGAGGAATAACCATACCATCATGAGGTGTCAGAGCATCAAGGATAAAGAGACGATCCTGAAAGCTTCTGGGGGATAAAGGGGGTTAGAGGGCATATACGAAGAAACAAAAATCAGAACAGTGTTAGACTTCTCAATAACAATACTGGATGCTAGAAAAGTTTTTTTAAAAAGCCTTTAAAGTCCCTAGTGAATGTAGCTGTCAATTTAGAGTTCAATACCCAGCCAAAATAACTTTCAAATCTGACAGCAGAATAAATAATATATTTCAGACACTGAAAGACTCAGAAAACTCACCTTCATGCATTCTTTCTTTTAAAAGTACTGAGGGATGTAAAGGCAATAAAAAGTTCCTCCCTTGAATTCCAGACATATATCCAGCTGCTGACTTGACATTTACAATTAGATATTGAACAGACATTTCAAAATTACTAAGTCCAAAACAGAATTCTTCATTTCAACCCCAAATCTGCTATTCCCACGATCTTCTACATTACAGTTCCTCTGGTTTAAAAGCTTGGAGTTAATTTTGACCTTTTTATCTTGCACCCACGTCTATTCTGTCAGCAAAGCCTAGAGGCTCAACTTTTAAAATATATCCAGAATCTGACTATTTCTCATTAATTATACTGCTACATCCCCAATCACCAGCATGTCTCATGTGGTTTATTACAACAGGTTCATAACTAGTCTCCAGGCTTCCATCCTTGTCTCCTATAGTCTAGTCTCTACCATTTTTTCCTCAAAGTGTGCCTTTTTAGAAAATCAGTGAGGTCTAAACTATTTTCATAAGAATACTACACATGATTTGCCTTTTTAACTCAAATTCTCTGGTAAGTATACAGAGGAGTTTTCTGGAGGCTATATGATATTTGTGAACAGACTGAGTACCAGGCATTAAAGAAATGTGTAAAATTTTAAACAGTGTTGGGACTTCCCTGGTGATGCAGCAGTTAAGAATCTGCCTGCCAATGCAGGAGACATGGGTTCAGTCCCTGGTCTAGGAAGATCCCACATGCCGTGAAGCAACTAAGCCTGTGCACCGCAACTACTGAGCCTGTGCTCTAGAGCCCTCGAGCCACAATTACTGAGCTCACATGCTGCAACTACTGAAACCCATGTGCCTAGACCCCATGTTCCTCAGCAAGTGAAAGCCACCACACTGAGAAGCTTGTGCTGTAGACACTGCTCGCCACAACTAGAGAAAGCCCTCATGCAGCAACGAGGACCCAATGCAGTCAAAAAGAAAGCAAACAAACAAAAAACAATATCACCGTCTTTCTTTGGGAGGAAATATAGTTATTTTCGTAAAATTATGTTAATTGTGTTAACATGTTTTCTTATTATTTTAAAATAAATTAATACTTAGTTTTAAATTTCTAATATGGTAAATATCTACAAATATAACCCACATAAAGCTCTTTGGGAGTCTTCAACAATTTTTTAAAATTACAAAGGCCCTGAGGCCAAAAAGTTTGCCTAATGGCTTCTCTACACTGCAGCCAGAGTGATGCTTTTAAAATTCAAGTCATATTATGACCTTCATTTGCTCAGAACCTTCTAATGGCTCCTCACTTGACTCAGAGCAGAGGAGGACAAGACACTTCAGGAGCCTACAGCACCCTCTCTAATAACTACTACTCTCCCCTTGCTCAGTGCCTTCCACCACACTGGCTCTCTTGCTGTTGCTGCATCATGCCAGGGATATACCTTTGTATTTGCTGTTCCCTTCTCTTGGCGATCTCTCTCTCCTCCTATGCATGGCTCCCTCCCTTCCTCCAGGTCTTTGCCTTATGAGCCATATTTTTTATTGTTTCTCTTTCCAGATATTTAAATACTTGCGAATACTTCCCTGCTCTTCTCTGGCAGTGCTACCCCTTATCTTTGCCACATATATATTTGTTTACCCTACCCCTCCTGTCACAGAGTGTGTCCTGAAGGATAGTGGCTGTCTTTTAATCTCTTCGAAGGAGAGCAGATCTGGTGGTGGTTTACACCCAGTGTGGTCTTGAACTAAAAACACATGGCTGATCTCAAGGGATTATCTGGCTACAACTTCAGGCAAAACCATACTCAACCCAGGGCAGAGAGCCCTAACTCTACTCAATTTTTGAAACCAAAGACCCAGCCTCTATGAATATTTGTGGAAAGCCTGATGACTTGGTGTCAGAAAATTCTTTTTAAATCTTTATGCTGCAAGTTAAACTTCTGTCTCCTTTCAGAAGAGATATGTAATCACTCTTTAGATTCAGTTGGAGATCCCTTCACACCACTGGAAGTAATTATTAAGTTTCTTCTCGTCTTCCTCATCTTAGCTGAAATATCCCAGTTCCCTGCATTTTTCCAAACAGATTCAGATTTCAACGCTCTAAACCTCTTTGTGATGGTCTTCTGACTCTTTTCCAAGTTTTTCACCTTCCTATTTATGTGTGTAAATTAAACTGTAATAGCATGGGGTCAAAAGAATCCTACAGTCTACTTCTCTTTTATTATAACCTACCATATGCTTTTGATATATACTAATACATTGCCTTATAGAAGAAAAATTGTTCCAAATCTGTTTGTGTAATATAACTTGTAACTTCCTCCCAGAAAGAAATTAACATTCCTGATGTAATGCTTTCTTAATTGATTCTCATGAACTTTAATGACATTAAGAAATTCTGAGGAATTAATTACCACCCAAGCAGTTGATAAGCTGTCAACCAAGAATTCAGTAGCCTTTAACCAAATATTATTTTCTTTTGATGTTGAATCTAAGTTTTCTAACCATTTTCTTTTCCTATAAAATGTCCCTACCAAGAGCAAATCTTTGAATTAGCCTACTAGAGAGCTTTTTTTTTTTAAACAGGAAATCTGTTGTAATTCTTTGATACATGCTAACAACAAAGTTGTCTTTTTTTTTTTTTTTTTTAAATGCAGGGATCAGTAAACTTATTGTATAGAAGGAGAAATCGTAAATACTTAGGCCTTATAGGTCACATCCGGTCTATGTTGCGTATTCTTTAAATTTTTTTAAACAACCCTTCAAAAATGTAAAAACCAATCTCAGCTAGTGGACCATACAAAAACAGATGGCACACCCAAACTACGCTGGCCACAGTTTGCCAATTTTTTGTTGTTGTAATTGTTCTTGGAGGTCCCATGGAGATTTGCTTACCTCAAAAAAGCAGCCCCTGGATCAAGGCATATATCCTGTTGAGATCCCTTGCTTCTCTTCCTGAGCCTGGAATTGTTTGCTGATCTATGGCAATTTGAGCCCTTGAATGTCAAAGTCTAGTGGCCGTCTGAAAGGATTCCTGTTCTACTGGGCTTGTGGTGATTTACTATCTAAGTTGAGAGCTCGGAGAGCAGTCTGGGCCATAAGAATTGGTTAAACTTGGGGTTGGAGTTAAAGCAGAACTCCTCCCCAGGATGAGATCAGAGCGCTATTTTGATATCTGAATGACATAAAGAACTCCCAAGAAGGGGAGTCAAGTGTAGAACCCAAAGTTTCCATCCCATATTTTAAATCTGAGAACTTCCATGACCAGCGTTTTGAATTTGACACATTCCATGGCCAAATGTCTGTTATTATACTAAGAAAAACCAAAGCCCTTAAAAAGAAAGTTTAGGATGAGCATTGTTAGGGAAAAAAGTATCTAAAACTTGTAACTGAGGCAAAGGGAGGGCAGAATATCCTTTTACTATTACCTTGAAGAACTGTTTAAATGGCCTACCCAAGGATAATTTAGGGAAATATACTTTTTATTTTGACTTGCTAATTACTAATGATTACATTCCAGACTTGTAGATTATTGTTTGGTAGAAAATAAAAACCCAAAACATATGGTTTTTATTGCCCTGAAGGACATTACCTAGTTTTGTATCTAATCTAGCAATGTTATTCTAACATTTTTAAAATAGTTCCTGGAATGCTCTTTAAACCAAGCGTTTTGCCATCTTGCCAGCTCCTTCATTAAGGAGTTGAATAAATCTTTGACATGTTCATTCTATATTCATTTTAGTCATGTTTAACATTTTGAAAACTATCCCTTGACAACATTCACAGAAATCTTATCTTGTGTTTTGCTTACAGAGGGTTTGTTTCTATATATATCTGCACTTATATTTGCATTTGTCGAACTGTTAAAAAAAACTGTATGTAGGAATTGGTTCAGAGGTTTTATGTATATTTGCCTGTTTCTGTAAGTGGTTATCTATAGTGTTCTGCTTTTTTGTGGTCAGTGAGTTCTTTGGGCACCTACCAGACCTATAGCTTCTCCCTTGCTTCGAATACCTTTAAGAATGAAGGTTAAGTGGTCACAGGAGTTTGTCCTTTGTGTGCTAGAAAAACACCTCCTTAAACAGATTCATTTTGAAATGAAGGGAGAAGGGGAAATCTGCCTGGATGATTTCATAAGGGTGTGTAGGAAAGAATTAAAGGAAATTTCTGCCAGGTCTTGGTCTGATAGTGAATTAAAAGAATAGTTCTAAAAGACCAAAACAGATAGAATCTACCATTTAAAAAGATAGTCCCTCTATCACCATCCTGGGCAAAAGAGTAGTGCCTGAAAGAATGTTCACCAATGAAAGGTGTTTTACTTTTAAAAGTGCTTTTCCCTCTTTCCAGAGGGAAATTAACAAGACTGTTAAAACTCGAATGAATTCACATATTCCAAGCAGGAGATAATAAACATATATCTAGAATAAGGGAATACGAAAAATATTCACCACTGTCCCACAACAGGAGGAAGAAAAATGCAGCACAGAAGGGAAGTTTGGAGGTAATGGGTGGTATCCAGGTCACTAAGGATAAGGAACTAAAAAATACGCAAACAGCCTTCTGCTCAGCCTTCAGCAGCTCTTTCTATATTTCTCAATCAGAACTTTTAATTCAAAGAGATTTAGTAGTGCTTTAATAGTACCTTGCAAACGGTGACTGAATTATATAAAATTCAAAGTTCAATTGACATTGCTGATAATGAGTACCTGGATAAATTAAACTCTTTTGTTAAATTTCATTAAAAAGACAGCTAAATGTCTTAGCCCTGATTTTATTCTAGTTTGGGAGATGATGAAAAAATTGTACCATGTTTATATCAAAATGTTAAACACAGAGGCACCAGATGACCCAGCAATTCCAGCTCTACATGTACCAATCCAAGAGAAATGAAAGCATATGTCCACACAAAAACTTGTATATGAATGTTCACAGGAGCATTACTCCTCATAGCTCCAAAGTGGGAACAACCTGAATGTGCATCAATTGATGGAAACAACCTGAATGTCCATTTTTTTCCAGGTGAATGGAAAAAGAAAATATGGTATACCCATATAGTGGAATATTATTTGGCAATCAAAAGGAATGGTGTAATGATGCATGCTACAACTTGGATGAATGTTAAATATATGCTAAGTGAGAGAAGCCAGTCACAAAAGACTACATGTTATATGATACCATTTACATGGAATGTCCAGAATAGGCAAATCTATAGGGACAGAGGCTAGATTAGGGACTGCCTAGAGCTTGAGAGAAGAAGTGGGGGTATGGTGGGGGGTGATAGCTAACAGGTACAGACTTTTTTGGGGGGTGATGAAAATGTTATAAAACAGGTTTATGGTAATGGCTGCACAATTCTGTAGTAACTCTAAAAACCTCTGAATTGTATACTTTAGACAAATAAATGTTATAAAAGGTAGGTTACATCTCAATAAAGCTGTTAAAATGTATTTTAGTTCATGCATGACTGATCTGTACTCTGATAGGATGCCTATTTAACTGGAAGTTACTAACTTCTTTATATTTCTCATAGGTTAGATCATTTTTTTGTTGTTGTTGAGAATTATGTTTTATTTGGCAGATAAAACCAAGGACACAGCACCTCAGATAGTTCTGAGAGACTGCTCCCCAGATTGTTATTTACACTAAAAATTTGTCTTTGCAGATATGTTCAACACCACTGAATTATAACTAGTGCCAATTTATTTAATGGTTGTGTACTCCTGCAGTAATGTGAAACAGTGGAATGTCATATTTCCCTGATACATTTTTAATATAAACTGTGATTATATCATTTTTCAGTGGCAATGTAAATTGTAATTAAAGCCAATTAATATTAAGACCTGGGACTAATATTATAATTAGATAATTAATGAATAACCTTTGGCAAATACTATCACATGATAGTTTTAACCTATGTATCATATCTATACACAATTTGTTCTTTGTAACATTTAAATACTATAATCACTGTCATATAACATGCTTTATAAAATTAATTTTATCTGAAAAACTGAAGTGTAACACATTAAATACTGTCATCCACAATTTTATTAACTTATGCAATTTATATGATAAGTAACATAGGAGATAAAATTATTTTTTAATTAGCTTAATAGAATAGATAACTGGTAACTAAGGAAAAAAATTTTTTCTCAATATGAAGCTGTAAAATTATTTACTTACCATATATTCTACCTAGTTGACAAAAGATATTTTTTCACTCACCCAAACCAAATGCGTTCTTTCAGAAGGGACAATTAGCTTTCCTGCTTTTGTGCTGCTTTTTGATATTTCAAAATTATAAACAGCTAAAAACAAAGAAGCAGAATAAGAGATTCCTGGCCTCTAGAGAAATTAAAATTCTGAGCTTTCTTAAACACTTTCTTAGTTGTAGTTAATGTCAGCCACCAATATGGCCTTATCACTGGGCATCTATATTCTTATCTGACAATATATTAAAATGTTGCTTTGAGATTGTTTCAAATTTGGAGCAATAAAAAAGGAGCATTTTTTTAATATTCAAAACATGTTTGAGACACACTAGACAGCCTCTAGGTAGCACCAAAGGTGTGCTCCCTCTTCTATAATCCAGGATGTGGCACTCATAAGTAAAAGAGATGCTGGAAATAATTAGTTTTAATTGATTTGCTCCTTAAATTCCTTAATTAGGTCAACAGTAGGCTGTTCTACTCACTGCAGTCACATTATGGGGAAAGCTGTCAAGCAAAAAAAAAAGTTAGACAAAATGCTATTAATGTGATTATGTTATTAAATACCCTTTCAGAATAAGTAAAATCATCTTCAAGTTCAGGTACAAGGGCTGACTGAAACAGTCACTGTCAACAGATTTACTTCAAAGATTTTGTTTGTAAGTTTTAAATACCCACATGTCAATTAGCGATTAATGCGGCATTTATCTTTAGTTGTTGTTCTGTAGATTCCTTGGGATATAGAATCCTGATTTCAAACACAAAGTCTGTAAAGAGACATACTTTTACTTCTTCCTTTCCAATCACTATGTCTTTAATTTTTTTCATCCTTATTGCACTGGCTAGCCTCCTCTATAACACTGAATGAGAATAAGACTTGTCCTTTGAAACCAGCTAAAGAGCTAATCAGTTAACTGTCAACTGTTAGGCAAGAGTCTAATGACCTTGAACCCACATTTTAAAAAATTAATTAATTGGCTGAGTTGTGTCTTTGTTGCTGTGCTTGGGCTTTTTCTAGTTGTGGTGAGCTTGGGCTACGCTTCGTTGTGGTGCATGGGCTTCTCATTGAGGTGGCTTCTCTTGTGGAACATGAGCTCTAGGTGCACGGGCTTCAGCAGCTGCAGCACATGGGCTCAATAGTTGTGGCTCATGGGCTCTAGAGTGCAGGCTCAGTAGTTATGGCTCATGGGCTTAGTTGCTCCACAGCATGTGGGATCTTCCTGCACCAGGGTTTGAACCCTTGTCCCCTGCATTGGCAAGGGGATCCTAAACCACTGCGCCACAAGAGAAGTCCTGAACCCACATTTTTTAATCTAACCTATGATATCTAAACATCCACTATGCCTATAAAATGTCCCTAGTTGGGATGAATTTTGAAACTGACCTACCAGAAATCTTTTCTCTTATATATAAGACTAAAATAAAACTTTAACACATACTCATAAAAAGATTTGTCCATTTCTAACTAGTCTACTAGTTATCTATCACCACCTCCTTAGGATTAATTTTACTTTTGCCCTAATGGCATGTAGCTAGTCTTTCTCCATCTTCCATTTCATTCATGTATTCATTCAGCAAATATTTACTGATCCTTTGCTTACATATTAGCTACTGTTCTCAATACTGGTGATACAAAAATGAACATAACAAAACAAACAAAAATCTAGTATATTTGTATGGCTGGTTTATTTATTTTTCTTCAAGGTATAATTCTATACTTTCCCTAAATGAATTTCATTGCTCAGTTTTGACTATTTCCTTTCATTTTTATTTTATTTTGCCAAGCTCATTTCCAATCCTCGATTCAACACTGTACTTCTCTATCCACCATGGAGCCACTCACAGAAATATAATATGTTATGTTATCCAGATCCTTAAATAAAATGCTTAAACTCTCAACACAGATCCAAACCTGAGACACACCTCCAGCTGCTAGATCCTCAACTGTAACCATTTTCTGGTTACAGGGACCCACATAGCTGTGCATTAACCTGAAAAGCTTTTTTGTGTGATGTACAGTATTTCCTAACTTTGCTGACTTTAAGAACATTATCCTGGAGCTTGCTAATTTCAAGGGAGATAATACAAATTAGCTTGACGATGTTTTCCTAATGAAGCTATCCTCATAGTTATTTTTAAAAATCAAGGTGTTCACGCCCTCTTGCAAGAGCACCAGAATTACAACTAACTGCTGAATAATCATCGACAGAAAGACACTGGAACTCACCAAAAGAGACACCCCACATCCAGAGACAAAGGAGAAGCCTCAATGAGACAGTAGGAGGGGTGCAATCGAGTTAAAATCAAATCCCATAAATGCTGGGTGGGTGACTCACAAACTGGAGAACAGTTATACTGCAGAAGTCCACCCACTAAAGTGAGGATTCTAAGCCCCACGTCAGGCTTCCCAACCTGGGAGTCCAGCAATGGGAGGTGAAATCCCCAGAGAATCAGACTCTGAACACCAGTGGGATTTGATTGCAGGACCTCCACAGGACTGGGGGAAACAGCGACTCCACTCTTGGAGGGCACACAAAAAAATGTGCTCACCAGGACCCAGGGAGAAGGAGCAGTGACCCCATAGGAGACTGAACCAGACCTACCTGCTGGTGTTGGAGGGTTGCCTGCAGAGGTGGGGGGCAGCTGTGGCTCACCGAGGAGATGGGGGCACTGGCAGCAGGGGTTCTGGGAAGTGCTCATTGGTGTGAGCCTTCCCAGAGTCTGCCATTAGCCCCACCAAAGAGCCTGTGGGCTCCAGTGCTAGGTAGCCTCAGGCCAAACAACCAACAAGGTGGGAACACAGCCCCACCCATTAGCAGACAAGCAGATTAAAGTTTTACTGAGCTCCACCCACCAAATCAGATTAAAGTCTTACTGAGCTCCGCCCACCCAGCCCTACCCACCATTAGTCCCTCCCGTCAGGAAGCACCCACAAGCCTCCTAGATAGCTTCCTCCACAAGAGGGCAGACAGCAGTATCAAGCAGTATCAGCAGTATTCCGTCTTGTGGAACTGAAAACCACAGCCACAGAAAGAAAGAGAAAATGAAAAAGCAGAGGACTTTGTACCAGATGAAGGGACAGGATAAAAACCCAGAAAAACAGCTAAATGAAGAGGAGATAGGCACTCTTCTGGAAAAAGAATTCAGAAAAATGATAGTGAAGATGATCCAGGACTTTGAAAAAAGACTGGATGCAAAGATTGAAAAGTTTACCAAAGACCTAGAAGAATTAAAGAGCAAACAAACAGAGATATGCAACACAATAACTGAAATGAAAAATACACTAGAAGGAACCAATAGCAGATTAACTGAGGCAGAAGGGCGAATAAGTGACCTGGAAGACAGAATGGTGATCATCACTGATGCAGAAAAGAATAAGGAAAAAAGAATGAAAAGAACTGAAGACAGCCTAAGAGACCTCTGGGACAATGTTAAACGCACCAACATTCACATTATAGGTGTCCCAGAAGGAGACGAGAGAGAGAAAGGACCTGAGAAAATACTGGAAGAGATTCTAGTTGAAAACTTCCCTAACATGGGAAAGGAAATAGCTACCTAAGTCCATGAAGTGCAGAGAGTCCCAGGCAGGATAAATCCAAGGAGAAACACGCCAAGACATATAGTACTCAAACTGACAAAAATTAAAGACAGAGAAAGGTTATTAAAAGCAACAAGGGAAAAACGACAAATCACATACAAGGGAACTCCCATAAGGGTAACAGCTGATTTCTCAACAGAAACTCTGCAAGCCAGAAGGGAGTGGCATGATATATTTCAAGTGATGAAAGGGAAGAACCTACAACCAAGAATACTCTACCCAGCAAGGATCTCATTCAGATTTGACAGAGAAATCAAAAGCTTTACAGACAAGCAACAGGTAAGAGAATTCAGCACCATCAAACCAGCCCTATGACAAATGCTAAAGGAACTTCTCTAAGTGGGAAACATAAGAGAAGAAAAGGACCTACAGAAACAAAAACAAAACAATTAAGAAAATGGTAATAGGAACACACATATCGATAATTACCTTGAATGTAAATGGACTAAATGCACCAACTGGCTGAATGGATACAAAAACAAGACCCATATATATGCTGTCTACAAGAGACCCATTTCAGACCTAGCGACACATACAGACTGAAAGTGAGGGGATGGAAAAAGATATTCCATGCAAATGAAAATCAAAAGAAAGCTGGAGTAGTGATACTTATATCAGATAAAAGACTTTAAAATAAAAAATGTTACAAGAGACAAGAAAGGACATTACATAAAGATCAAGGGATCCATCCAAGAAGAAGAGATAACAATTATAAATATATATGCACCCAATATAGGAACATCTCAATACATAAGGCAAATGCTAACAACTATGAAAGAGGAAATGCAAGGCAGAAATAGAGACACAGGTGTAGAGAACAAACACATGGACACCAAGTGGGGAAAGCGGGGAGGGTTGGGGGGGGATGAATTGGGAGATTGGGATACCAAATTGTACACTCTAAATATATGCTGTTTATTGTCTGTTAACTGTATCTCAATAAAAGTTCTTAAAAAAATAAAAAATAAAAAATAAACAAAAATCAAGGTGTTATTAGCTAAATAATCCCCCATTGTATTTTTCCAGAAGTTAATGTTATATCTTTCCCATTAAAAAATGATATTTGAACCTGTTCCTAATTTTTATAAATCTCTAAAGTATTTGAAAAAGAGTAGTTAGTAATTTTTATTGATTTGACGAGTTCTTCATATACACAGGGAGAACACAGGACCCACAAGTTTTCATCTATTTAGCTTATTTAGTGACTTTTATCTAGGATTTGTTTTGATGTTCTGACTTCATATTTTATATAGTACTCCAAACTTCCAATTACACATAGAAATATTTCTGTATACATATTTCATGACCCTATTAAGAAGAATAACTTCTAATTATACTCTCAAATTTCATTTCTAGAATTTAAAATAATAGAAAGGGAACTGGATGCACTTTAAGATGGTAGGTTAGAAACTTACTGTAAAATGTATCATTAAGTATTTATTCCACAACTGTTTCCTGAGCAGCTCTGTCCCTGGTGCTGTACAGGTGCTGTGGATACAGAAGTGAGCAAGACAGATATGGCCTATGTGGCCTCCGCCCCCATGGGACTTTCAGTGCACCTCCAAAAATCAAACAGAGAGAAAAGATGTTGAAAAACAAAGATATTTCTGGAGGTTTGAGGGGAAAGGAGAGGGAAAAGAACAATATGGTGAAAATAAAATCTGAAGAAGAGGATGAGTTGTTGTGGGAGAAGAAGCATGCAAACACTGACAGTCTCCAAGTGCTGAAAGAAGGTGAAATATAAAGAAACCAAGTTCCTCTACCCCTCACAGCTCTGAGATTCCACATCAGAAGCCCAGGCTTACGCTCCCTAGGGAACAGGAGCAAAGAACTGAAGGTGAAAAAGCTGAGAGTGACTTCATAAGCCCCACCCCCACCCCTAAATATCTACTTGTTATGAGTTAAAATCTCTTTGATAGGGAACATAGTGTTTCATAATAATAAATAACTGCTGTAAAATGTAATGACAACCTAATTTATAGTCATGTATAATTGACCAGTCACAAGAATGAATGTTTAGTATCAGAGCCTCCCCAGCATAATAGAAGTAAGTAAATAAAAGATGTTAAGCATTTAAAGTTTGGGGAGGGCTTCCCAACCCAGACACAAAAGATCACAGGCAGAAGTGGCTTTGGAAGGTAACAACACATTTAATAATTTTGCCAAGATGAAACTGGGACAATTGGAAGACACAGTTTACAAATATATTTCGGCTTAAGAGCCAATAAAGTATGCTTCTTTATAAAGGAAAAAAAAATGTATTTGTATATACTGTTCTTCAGGTCTTTTAGTTCCATATGGCTCTTTTGTGATTTTCAAACATAATCTAGAATCATGCTCTACCATGTGTTCTCAATAGGGGGGCAATCTTGTCCCTGTCAAAAACTGGGTCTGTGGGGCAGGGTAAACGAATCTTCAGGTTAGGCCACAGTATGTAAATGGGTATACAGTGTATCTGTGGCATTACAAATGTATCTAAAAAAAAAACTCTGGAGGGAGGGCAGTAATGAACTAAAGATTGAGAAATGCTTTGCTATGGATGTCATTCTCTCTTGTGCTTCCAGCCTTCAGGCAGTGTTTGGGTTTAGCTAGACTAACTTTCCTCCTTGCTCTTCTGTCCCATCCCTTTCCAGTATGTGCAGAGCTTTGGTTCTTCTGAGTTTTTAGAAGGGTCCTTTAAAGAACCTATAGTTCTCCTGGATGCCTTTGACCTCAAATACTTTGGTCATCTGGAACACTTTCATTTGTTTCTTGAAGCTTTGAAACATTTTTTCTTAAAATTGGTTTTTGAATTTTGCCAATTTTGTCTTTTCTTTTCTTAAGTCTCTTCATTTTCTAAATGTTACCATGTCTCTATGAACTGCCATTCACAGACTACAGAATCATATATTAAAAGGACATCCACGCAACACTAGGAAAGGACCCAAAATTCACTCCCAGAAATTGCAACAGTGTGTTACACTTCTAAATAGATAGCCCAGGTTATTTTTTTGTTTCATGCCTGATACTGGAAATGAGTTCAGTTATTCTGTACCTTTTAATATATTTAGGAAATTTTCAGTATACCTGCCTAACTATCTACCGTAAGCAAAGTTCTGAGATTACCCTCTGGCCCTTTTGTGCCAGTGCTGGAAGCAAATGGGAGTATATTCATGTTCTAGATGTTTGAGGCCACACTAGTTTCTCTCCTCTCTTGCCCACCTTGACACCACTGTCTCTTTCCTATTTCCATAGTCCAGGAATGACCCATATCTCGCAGGCCTCAGTACTATTATTTATTATTATTGCTATTTATAGTGTGATATATGTATATATCACATATATATGTATTTATGTATATAGCACACTACATATATAGTATATCACACACTATATGTATATCTCACTATATATGTATATATCATACTATAGATATATACACACATATATACACACACACATACATATATAAACACACTATAGTCTTGTGGTGAGACTATCTGGGTCTTTTCCCTGTGCTAATTCTCTAATGAAGATCACTTCTGTTTGTACCCTCCATACTGTGCCATGATTAGTCCTATTTTCAACCAAAGGGGTTTGAAATCCTCCTTGCTTATTACCTCAACCTTCTCTCTAAGGCAGGTACAGGTATCCCCACTTTTCAAAAGTTCCCTTTACCCCATATCACTTTTACGAAAGACCCACATCAGTAACTGTTTTCACTAACCAAAACCAGAGAGGACGTTTGCTCTCATGAGAAAAGGCAAAAGGCAAAAATAGTGTTCAGCGTTGGTTCTGCAGTGAGCAGAAACACAGAGGCAACGTGCACCCAGAGCAGCAGCACATGGTCCCGCCAAGCTCCTTCCCCAGGAGTTACACTCAGCATCTCAGCATCAAGCCCCATTTTTACTTTGTGCGTCCATTAGCAAGGTGCATCTTAAGGTAACTGCTTCTTCACTTTACACTATTTTAGCTTACGTTAAGTTTTCATAGGAACTCTGCTTGCAGATAGCAGGGGGAACCTGCATTCCTTTCCCTCAGGTAAATTATAGTCCTAGTTAAAGAAATCCATCTGGACCATTGCCCCATCTAAAATGCCAAACTACTCAAATACTGTTGATGTGTTCAATATGTTGACAACCTACTGAGGTTATTATACCACTATGGTAGCAATTTATTAAGGAAACATAGCTATCTTACATGGTACCTAATGGCCAAGGCTTTTAAGAACTATGGCGTTCCAGTGAATATAATGCCAGTTAAACGGGTGAAGAAGGCTGGGGCGAACAAATCTCAGAATAAAGAGGAAGGTGCGACTAATAATCATGTAACAGGACAAATGATTTGGGTGTCTCTCCTAATTATCGCAGGGATTTCTCTCTGAACATATGACTCATCTTTCATTCTGGAAATTGAAACCATCTATATTTATTTGAAGCAAAGAATATAAAGAAATATAGGATATTACCTGGGCAAACATAAAAATGTAAAAAGCATTAGGAGTACATACGGTCTGAGTGAACTAACAAAAGATAGAAAATGAAGGTCTATGGGCTCAGGAAGGAGGTAGCATTTAGGCTGGGCCTCGAAGGAGACACAGAATTTCCGCTGGCAGAGGCTCAGTAAGGGGTGAGGTATGTGGTGGGGAGATACTAGGATTGCCATGGCGCTCTGAGTGATAAGCAAGGCTGAGATATCAGGAGATGCAGAAAACAGAACAGTGCATTTGCCAAAAAATACAAATTCCATCCCATTGAAATACGGCTGCTAATATTCTAAAGTATGTGCAGAGTGAGCAAAGGAAAAACTGCATAAGGTGAGTAAATATTTATTAGTCAAGACTACAAAAAAAGGATGTGACTCAAAAGTTAAAGATGCTAAAAACCAGATAAGGTCTTTATACAAGAGTGAATCACTGACAGTACTAATAGCTGTATATGTATAAAATATACAAATATAAAATAAAGCAGAAATTTTGATCAGTGCTAGAATACAATAACACCTACCATTTATTAAGCACCTACTAGGTGACAGGAGCTGTCCTTCATATGCATTGTTACATTTCATCCACACAACCATCCAGCTAGGTAGGCTGGTAACCCCATTACACACAAAGAAACTGGGGCTCAGAGAAACTCACTAATGTGCATTCACTGGTGTTGATGCTGTGCAGTAGAGCCAAAATTTACACCAGCTTTTCCTACTTGGGGGCCATGCCCTTTACCCCATGCCAATCTAGAAGGATTTATATTTTAAGAGAAATTAAGTGAATTCAAGGATACCTGCATAATAATGTCACCTCACTGGTTGCAATATGCTTTCATGAGTGTTCTGGGGCTGGAGATACAGACAGCACTCCAGGGATTGAGTATAAAGTCTTTGGGAGTGTGTTGCAGCCCAGAAGGCCATCATTATCACGTGGACGAGAATAGCTGATGAGAAGGAGTGAAATGTTCATTGGGTTAAGCTCTAAATCAGTCATTTAATAGAGATCAGTGGCAAGAACAGGGATTTGGGAAACAGATGGCCCTGAGTCCAAATTTGAATTCTGCTATATACTAGTTACATGGAAAACCCTGGACAGGTGACTTTACTTCCTTGATCTCCATTTCCTCATACAGTCATTACAGTAAGATAACAATAAATTTATGTAGGGGAAAGAAAAAAACAGGCAGCTTTGGATAACAAAAGAGTAAATCATTAAGACTAGAGGCTTTGGATATATGTATTTGTATAACAGATTCACTTTGCTGTACACCTGAAACTAACACAATATTGTAAATCAATTATACCCCAATTAAAAAAAAAAGACTAGAGGCTTGGCTTCATTCAGGCATTAACTTAGCTGTATGGTCTTGGGTAAGTCACAAACTCTGAGCTTCTTTCTTTGGTGAAATGTGAACGGCCGTCTACCTTAAGGGTTTGTTGTCAGATTCGGAGATAATGAGTGTGAGGCACCTACAGCAACTAGACTGTATTATAGCGATGTGCCATGTTAAATTATTAACACAACACTTGGCAAAATAGGTATGCATTTCCACTCTATTTCTTTTTAAACTTGGGCTTTAGTATAAAGTTACTGGTGACTATGACTTAAAAATACTACAGACTATTAAGAATCATTAAAAATTTGGTAAAAATTAGATACCTTAGAAGTTAAAAATATTGCTAACTTTGTGTTTTTTTAAAGGATAAACTTCCTATAAGTGGAAAACTATTCATTCTTTTCTTTTGCAGTTCCTAATACTTTTTATTTTCACTAAAAGCATTCCCTTCTAAAAACACACTTCATTAGGTAAGTGCCTTGTCAATGTGAGAAATAAAAGATTCGTACCATTAACAAAGGCTGTGATAATTTTATTAATAAGAAAGTTGTTAAACATGCTTGCTATCTCTGATATGGTTGTTGGGTTAGTGGGCCTTATCAGTGGTCAATCTATTATGTGAACCACAAAAAACATCCATCCTTGCAAAGCTGCTCCTCACCTCTCCCTCAAAAGCAAACAAGCTGACCTAAAGAGAGTATTTGATCAGTCCAAAGTAAAGCAAATCAGGGTCACATCCCTATTTACGCAAGTCACAAGAGATGCAAATATCACAGATTAGAGTTGTATACATCTAACCTGTTATCTATGTCCACACACCCAACACATGGCTTATGAATCTGAGCAAATTTTGTGAAGTTTGGCTTACTTTTGGGGTTTACATAAATCGTTAAAAAAACAGAGAATGTAAAAACACATAAAGCTGCTTGGCTCTGGCGATTTTGCAGTATTGTGCCAGTAGGGTTAAGACCACTTATCCTCATCTCTCATCTGGATGGTATTTTAATGACGTGTCCATGAAGAAGCCTTACGTATGCCTTAGGAAACCACTACGTACCTGTCCGGAAATGCGACCGTTGGTTAAGGCTACATTTTTAAAACTATCGATGGCTTGTAAGAAGTGTGTGACTAAAACAGAGCTGCCATTTCCTTTACCTATTCCTCTCCCATAAGGCTGCATGAAATAATCACTCAAGCCTCCCTCTGCCCAAGCCGGCACTCCCACACAGGTTAATTGGTTCTTACTTTCTACTTTAAGGTGGATGGGGACTTGAAAGTGTTTCCTAACTGGTTTACTGCCAGTTTAAAATGCTTAAAAAGAATTTGAAAGTGAAGTTTGGCCCTAACCCTCTGAAATATCCATCCTGGGAGGTGGGCTAGGTGTCCGTGGCGTTCAAAGCTAGGTACAGAGCGAGGTTTTGAAGGGACTGGAATCTGATGTACACCGGCAGGCGTGGGTGGGGGAGGGAAGAACTGGCGGAGGGAGAGAAGAAAGGAATTAGCGTCTACAGAGCACATCCGAAGGTTGCTGAGTTGCTAACTCCATCCCTAACCATCTCGTCGCTGAGAACCAGCCGGAAAGGGAAAGACCAGCGAGCCTGGGTTTGGGTCGAAGGCAGCGGTCCTGGCCTCAATCGCCGGCCTAGACACCTGGCTTCTGGGGCCCGCGCGATCCGGCGAAACCCTCTCTGCCCTAGGGTTCGGCTGGGGAGCAGACATCGCGCTCTCGTTCCCTTCGGAGACCTTCTAATTCCTCTCTCTCCCCAAAAGTGCCAACTTCAGGGGCTCGGGGGTGGCAAGGCAAGAGCAGACCAGAAGGGGCAGGCCCTAGGGTCTCGTGGGTTTTTTAAGGTAGAAAGGCACGACGATCGCCCCAGCGTGGCCCCGTTTTCTCCTGGTCCCCCAGCCCCATCCCCCCAAGTCCGCAGAACCTGCCGCGCTGCGCTTGGCGTCAGGCTGGGGTCTCTCGCCCCGCGCTGGGGCTGCCGTGGGATGGGTGGGGTAGGGGTTGGCGAGCCCCCGAGCCCCAGCAGCGGATAGCTCCAGGGACCACACGCTGGGCAGGCGACTACACTCCGCCCGCCCGAGAGCCGGGGGAAGGCAGGGAGGCGAACGAGGCGGGGCGAGTCGTGGCTCCAGCGCACCTAGCGGACCGAGCTAGGTCCTCGGCGGGCCGTCCCTCTCCATCCCATCCCTCGGCGGTCCCCGCCCTTACCTCTGGGCGCGAGGGTGCCGGCTGCGGAGGGTGCTGGGGAGCGGCGAGCCGTCCCCCGGCCGGGCTCAGCGGCGGCCAGCGACAGCGGGGTCGCTCGCGGGGCCGCTGCTCATGGTTCGTCGCGCCCGGAGCACTGCGGCCGCGGCCACGGCGGCGCCTTCCTCCTAGTCCTCTTCGCGGGCTCCAAGCCGGGACGCAGCTAACGCCCCAGCCCCGCAGCCCTCCGCCCCTCCGCCTCCCCGGCCACGGACGGGGCCGCCTCCAGCGCCGCCCCGCGAGCAGTCGGGCCAGCGGCAGCCAGCGCCGCCCAGCGCCCGGCCCCGGGGTCGCCGCGCCGCCCGCCGCTCGGCTCCGCGGTCCCAGCCCGCTGTGACGCAGGCCGCCGGGCCCGGGAACTTCCTCCCCCGCGGAGACCACCCCGCGCCCGGGCAGGCCGCCGAGGGCTGCCGCCGGCCGCCGGGGGCTTCTTTCAGAACACGGAAGGAGACCTCCCGCCGCTTCCCGCCGCGGCCACCTCGGCCTCTGAGACGCCCACCTGGCGGCCAGCGCCGGGGGAATCGGCCGGGGCTGATACCTTCCCCCATCCCTAACAATGCGCGGAAAACCCGAGGCTTCCCTGCGCGCTCGCCGCCCGCTCCACAACCGCAGCTCCTCCCCGGGGTAAGTTAGAGGGGAGCAGCTACCACTAAAAATAGCCCTTCTGGGAACTCCTCGGAAGGACCCGGGTCAGGATAGAGATAATCCCTGCTCATTATCATCCTCCCCGCACAGAAGAACAGAACGGTGGGAAGGGGTGGTGGGACGCATCGAAGGAGACAGAGGACAAAGGCAAAAACCAGTTTTTCTGGAACATAAAGCCCATGAGCCGGTCGCTTGACACCTCAGCTTGCTGTCCAGTAGGTGCCCCCAAGTTCCCAGACCCTAACAACCGGGCGTCTGGATCTCTCTGCCGCAAGTTCCAGGGACAGTGAAATTGAATGCTCCGCCTACAATTTCCTGCTGTGCACGAAGGAGTTGACCAGGCACGTCAAAACCACCTGTTGTTTAAAGAGTATGAGGGAGGGGTTTTCCTTTTATTTTTTTTTTTCCTTTTTTTTTTTTTTTTTTTAAATTGATTCCAACCATTTTCTTCTCCACCTTCCCCTACCCAGTTTCTGGATGAAAAGCGAACTCTGCCTTCTTGAAAGCTGACAGTTAACTGTATGGAAAGTCTGTCCAGTGGAAAAATGTATAGACAAGATTACTAAGTAATATAGGGTCTTCTGGGATGCCTTACCAATAGGGCCTTTTCTAAAAGCACCGACAATTAAACTATTGCCTTGTCCTGGCATTCAGGAAGAGACGGATGTATGCCAACAGAGGAATTTATAGACAACGAATCCTCTTTCACTAGTTGGTTGGTTCTTACACAGCAAGCCTTGAGAAAGCAGGCACCTCCTTTTACCCATGTTTATTTCCAAGCCAAAATTAAAATTTGTCCAAAAGTTGTTCTCTTCGGCTTTTAAACTGATTTTTCCACGCTTCCCTGTCAAACTCCTACACTTTTTCCAATTCCAATACTGTTGTTGGGTGTCTTTCCCAGAAGACAACCTTAAACCCTCCTAGGCGTTAGGAGATGACCCAAACACTAGCCTTAATTAACCTAGATCAACGCAAAATTCTAGAGTGGGGCCATCCTCCTAGATAGCTGGTGGAAAAATTCCTGGAAGATTCCTAGGGAACAGACAAAGGCCGACTAGCAATTTGCTAAAAGTATTGAGTACCTTGCCAGCCACCAGGTACTAGCTGAGGTAGTTCCAGCTCTTAAATGCCTTATCTGAATTTAAACGCTCAGTGAGGTGAGGACTAAGGGCACATATGTCCTGTGGAGGACTTTATTCTTGTGCCACTGGCACCCTAAGCTCAAGCTTAGGCATCCCTGCAATGCTCCCTCACTACCCAGTGGCAAGGAACCACAGTCCTAGACTTTGGACTCAGGTGAACCAGGAGAAAATCCCTACTCTTCCTGTGTAAATGTAAGGACGTTACTGCTACTTTTTTTCCCATCAGCAATATAAGTATAGTACTATAGGGTGCTGTGAGAAATAACATGCTTAAATCACTAAGAACAGGGCCAAACACTTTATAAGTGCTCAGTAAATGGTAGCTGTTGTATTTACTACAGTTCATTGCCCTGAGAACAAAATGACCAGAAACAGCAGTGAGGTTTGGAGATGGATTTGAATCCCTGCAAGTTGAGTTCCCCCACCCCATCCCCCACAGTTGCTTAATTGCAATGCTTTTGTCTGCTCTGTGCCTGCTTTCTAGTAGGGTGAACCGGACAGTTCTGTGTGTAGTCAGGTGATTCCCATGCACACTAAAGTCTGAGGCACTAGTCTGAAAGCTGCTGTGTTGTACTGCGTTCGTCTCTTTTTCTTATTTTACAGAATGTAAGACTTACGTCTAGTCACCTTACTTCAGTCAACCTAACCAAAATCAACACACACACTTGTCAAGCCCTCTGTAAAACAGTAGGTGAATCAGCAATCAATCAGCCAACTTCTATGAATGGTGGACCATTCATAGAAGTATGAGAGAGGATATCTGGCATGCGTTTGAATCAAAAATCGTTTTTAACTAAATGTGGTTGAAGTTCAGAGAAAGGAGAGGGCACTGTGGGCCAGAGCCACCATCTTGATCTTTCACTTAATACCCAATTCTTTTCTTTTTTTTAAATTTATTTTATTATTTATTTATTTAATTTTGGCAGTGTTGGATCTTTGTTGCTGTGTGCAGGCTTTCTGTAGTTGAGGCAAGTGGGGACTACTTTTTATTGTGGTACACAGGCTTCTCAGCGAGGTGGCTTATCTTGTGGAGCACAGGCTCCAGGTGCACGGGCTTCAGTAGTTATGGCTCATGGGCTCAGTAGTTGTGGTGCACGGGCTTAGTTGCTCCTCAGCATGTGAGATCTTCCCAGATCAGGGATCGAACCTGTGTCCCCTGCATTGGCAGGCAGATTCTTAACCACTGTGCCACCAGGGAAGTCCCAATACCCAATTCTTTAGGCCAAAATTTGACATTCCAGATGGGTTTCCAGAGTGAGTTCCCACACTTAGACTCCACATAGTTACAAGTTAACCATGTACTGTTGACAATAGGGAGCAGAAATAGACCTTTCTGGGCAATGCACGACCATGGTTAGGAGTTTGGAATGATGTAGATCTGGGCTCAAATCCTACATCCACCACTCACTAGCTGTGTGACCCTGAGCTTCTTAATCTTTGAACCCCAGTTTCCCCATCTGTCTATTAGAATAGCAGTACCTTCTTTTTAACACTCTAGTGAGGCTTAGAAAGAATATGTGCAATCGCTCTGGTGGATTGTATGGAAATGGTGATTATATTGCATTCTCTTGTTAGCTATAAGAAAAAGCAGGCAGGGGTATATCATTCCTCGAAGGCATATTTCAAAAGTCACCTTCTCTGTGGAGCTCTGCAGGCTCCAGCCAAGTGTAAATCTCTCTTCCTTGTGCTCCCACAGCACTTATTTTTGAACCTCTGTTTCAGCACTTACTGGTATCCTGCATTTATCTGTTTACGTTTTGCTTCACTACTATATATTCATCTCTACAACAACACCTAGCAGAGAGTCTGGCATTAAATTTCAAAAGAACAAGCTTAAAAATATTTCAATTTCTTGTACTGGTTCTGACTTTCAGTATAATTTGTATTGTACTGCAGGCTTTAAAACCTGAACCCTTTTGTTCATAGTTTATAGTAAAATTATGTGTTATGAAAATGTATCTACTTAAATCTTGATTTTTCAATGCTAGGCTTAATTTTTAAGACTAACCTGCTATGCTTGTTTTGTTTTGTATGTGATGTCAGTTGATCCTGCCCAGTAATAGTGAAAGTAAAATCTAAATTCTAAACCAAAACCACCAGCAAGAACCTTACCCAGCATTCTCTACCCACTCTGTGCACATCTGCTCCCCAGACCTTTTCTGAGCTTTGTGGGAAGGATCCTGAGCTAACAGGAATCATGGTTGTTTTAAGTTTCAGCTGTTAACACTGTTGCAATCATTAGCACTTTCTGAATTAATAGCTGCAAGATAAAACCCACTTTTAGCACTTTTAGCAACAGTTTTGAAATCCTTGACTCTATGCCAATAAAAATGCTAGGACAGGGAAAACCTTCCCTAGAAAATGTCCTGCGAGCCGGAAGTTGCCCAAGAGGTAATGTAGTCAAATGTGGTCTTGACCCTAAAATGCCAGCAGAATTTGTGCCAGAGGAGAGGGTGGTGTTGCTGAGGACTTAAAAATACGATTCTAGAAAACTTTGGGTCAAATTCTTCTAAAACCAGCCCAGTATAATTTATACACCTCCCTCAACACACACGCATGTATGTGTGCATGCACACATACACACACACAAGACGGAAGTGGTTGGTACCACTAAACTGGGAGATAGTCTTTGGAAATAATAATAATGAATAAGCACTTACTAGATACACGCGATGTGCTAAGTACTAGCTTTGTATGTATTGTCTCATTTAGTTGCTGTGGCCATCCACTAGTAGGCAGTGTTATTTTCTGCTATTGAGAGAGGAGAAAACTGGGGCACTTTGTAATCAAGTAACTAGCCAAAGGTCACGTGACCGAGTGGCAGAGTTAGGATTTGGACTCAGGTGAGTCTAATTTCAGAGTTCTCAGGCTTAACCACTATTCAATCACAGGGAAAAGGAATATTTATTTTTAAACTGAATCCATCAAGTATATTGGTGAGGTTAATGATGTACTTTTTCCATAGTTTTTGAAATTGTTTTCATTGTGCTTTCCTCAATAGCGCACTCATATCCTAAATGTGCCTTCCTGGGGTGATTTTACATCTTACTCTTTAGTTGAAAAGCATTTTATGACTGAAAGCAAACAATGAAAGATCATGAAGTGTCTGTGGTTCTGAGTTTAGACAATAGGAAATATACCAGGCAGAGAGCCTCATTCTTAGAATTATTGTTTATATGAGCCAAGGATAAATAACTTTCACATGATAGATATGTAGTGTAAGTTTAAAGTAAAAAACAAGTTTGACATTCTCAGGAGTGACTTTTTGTACCCAAATATCACTACTATAACTGCATTACTAAATAATATTTGCTTGATACTACTTATTAATCATGTACAGCCACTGATCTTAGGACTTTACATGTATTAACTCATTAATCAAATCTACAAATGACTGGCTCTCACCATGAAGTAAATTATTCTAGAGGTAACGAAACACAAAGCGTTTAGAACTTATTTATTAAACAAAATATATTAGGATTTACCTCCTAAGAAAGGTAACTCATTTTTTCCCCAGGACTCAACATTTTCAGGCTTCACTTAACACCATATCATATTATGCATGTAGAATGTACCTTAGAACATCTCAGATCACAGTTTAACATCTACTTGCTTCAAATTTCAGTGATATCAGCCCTGACAAGGCACCTAATTTCAGGCCTGAAGAATTGCTTCTTTCCTTTGACTAAACAGCTGTTCTTTCTCTCTCTCTGAGGCATGAAGATCCATGGCTCAAGACACCTTATCAGGGTAGTGAAATTGAAGACGGTCTTGTTACTCACATAAACATGACTCTCTCTTTGGAAGAGTATCATGGACGGTGCTTTGTTTACTCAGAAGATGCTACAACCATGCCTGGATGTTCTCTTCTTAAAGTTGCACCCATACTGACACAAGATACATTTTCTTGAGCCTTTTGGGAGTTCATTAATGAATTTCCTGAATTTACTCGTGTTGTTTACCTCTGGGAAAAAAAAAAACAAGAAACAAGACAGCCTGGTTTGCCTTCTCAGTATCAATGATAATGATCCTTTATGGTCATTGCTAGTAATGGAAAGAGTATAACCTGGGATTAATGAGACCTGGATTCCAGGTGTGGTTCTGTCATTGACTAACTTTGTGACTTAGGACAAGTCTCTTAATATCTTTGGATCCTCAGTCTCTTTATCTGAAATGAAGGGGTTGGAATAGGTGATTTTTTAGGACTTGTTTAGCGCTAGAACTTTTCACATTGATCCTAAAATGGTACATATTTATTCTCCCTAGATTTCAGGTAGTTGTGAATATAATCACCAACATCTAATCAAAGATGCAGGAAGGCCTCCATTGCTTCTATCTGTGGGAAATATGTCTAGAGCGGGGCAGACCAGTCAGGCAAGATCTTCCCAAAGCACATCTGTCTTCTACCATCCATTGCCAGTGAGATAGAGTGATTCCTCTACTGAAGCATTTCCAAGTAGCATTCTGTAGAACCTTTGAGTATGCTGAGAAATAGGGGTCTGTGGTCAAAAAGTCATTTGGGGAATACTATATTCCTCTTGGAGATTCACAGTGCATATCAACATGCTTGGGGCTCTGAGAAGTCCTGCATTAAACATACTTGTTGACTTTGCTGAACCTAGCATTTCTCTAACTTCATTTACCATGGAACTATTTACTTTGTCATATATATCAACATTCCAAGAAGAATCAAATCTCTCAGAACAGAATATTTGAAATGCTATTCTAGAGTTAAAGACTTCAGAACCTTCATAAGATTTTCCCCCTTTCAAAAGAGAAGGGAATTATAGGCCCTATTAACTAATTTAATGAATGCCTACGAAGATGAGCCCTCTTGATAGATGCAATCTGCAGGCATTTTCCTTACGAACAGCCGTTAATAGAGTGCCTGTAATTTTTAATAGGACAAAGAGCCCCCATTCTCACTGGTAATAGTGTAGCCTTGTTCCTTTACACTGAAGAATATTCCCTTGCCTTTACATGTTTGTACTGGCCTCTAGGTTCTTTGACATCCTTTTAGAAATAGTTGAAAGTGGTACAAGGCAAACACATCCATTCTGCTCACTCAAAGGGATAGCATAGAATAGTTTATCAGTGACCACTGGGAGACAACTCTCCATGGATCTCTAGAATTTTTGCACATCTTGTGAGCAAGACACTAACAGCGCTTTCTTCCAGACTAGATTTTCAAAGATATTTCTATAGTGAACAGCCTTTGAAGATAGTGATAATGTCTCCCTCTGGAGCAAAGGGCAAGCATACTTACTGTCCAGTATAATAGAGATAATATCTCTCTCCAGAGCAAAGGATGGGCACTCGTTATAAAGGGTTCACATTTGCTAAGCTCATGGTTCTTCTTCTATAACACAACCTACTGTTAATATGTTGGAGCTCAAAGAACAGACACATTAAAAATGCTGGTACTTCTGGCTACTGCTGTTGCTGTGAGGAAGGAACTTTTTCCCATCTCTGATCCAGGAGTTTCATGTGTTCTACCAGCATCCAAGAAACTGGGACAGGCTGATTTTTTAGCTTGTAAATAATAAAGTCTCAGGTCTTTCACAGTCCTGGACAGTAACTGGCTTTTTCCTCCCTGTGAATTGGACATTGGTGGAATAACTTCACAACCTTAGGTGTTGTCCCTGCCTGCCTGGTGTTGTGAACACACTTTGCTATGAATGCTCCTCTAGGCCTGTTGTAACATTTATAGCTGCCCAGTCCTGTTTCTGAGGAACGTTCAGTAGAGGGCTGACAGAGATGATGTGCTCTGATTATGGGATATCAAGGAAAAGCACCATGAATTTCTGTCCATGATAATATTTCATTAAAATGATTAGAAGATATATGTTCTATCTTATTTTAAAGGAATTTAAAAATTAATCTTCAATGAAAAGGAAGTACCGTCTTACAGTAAAGAATGAATAAGAATGTGTGTGTGTTAGGGTGGGAGGGAATACTTCTGAGTTAACTGCACTGATTTCTTCCAAAAGCAATGTAGATAAAGGAAAAAACTAGAGTTTGGATAAGACAAATTGCTTCATGTGGCCAAAGGGAGGACCATTTTACCATAACATGAAAACAACAGTGATTGCATTTAAGAAACTGAAAACATCCAGATTTCTTGAATGTCAACAACATTTTTCAGCTTGTGAGATACTCCCTACAACAGTCTATTTACATCTTATCTAATGGCATTTCATATTAGCTGCTGATTTCATTAGCTAAACCAGAACTCAAAATTATGTGTTTTGTGATAATGCTTTTGATTAGTTGCTTTGAAACAAATATTTCTGATCAAAAGTGTTTCAGGGACTTTAGAATATAACAGTAATTGGTTTGTGAGCAACCTGGTCTGGAATTTTTAAGAGGTAGTCTGATAACTTGCTACAGTGATGTGAATGCCACAAATAGGGTAGTAAATTAACATTTGTTGAGTGCTCTCTGCCAGGCAGGGTTTAAAGCATCTTACACATATTATTTCATTTAATCCATGTAACAACACTATGAGGTAGGTACTATCACTGACCCCATTTCACAGATGGGGAACCTGGGGACACAGGCAGGTAATGTAATGCTTAAGGGAAATAAACATCAATTTCCTTGCTTCTTTAGAGTTTTATCTTTAGATTATCTTCCCAGATATAGTGTTTTGTTCTTCATTTCTCCATGATGAATTAGTTCAGGACCATTAAGGATGAATTATGTCCATCATCAGCCCATGTTGACTGAGAAGGGAGATACTGTGTAGCTCATTTTGAGCAGGGAGACATTCCAATTAAGCCACCTTGAAATGTTCCATTTTGACGGATCTCAAACTCCTGACACAAGATGCATTTGAGAAATCTTTTAATAACCTAAAACAAATATGTAATAGATGTTGAGTGTTAGTGTTTCAGTCTGTATCCAGAGAAGGGGGAAAAAGCAACAATATTTTTAAAGTTACCAGTTGTTTACTTGGGCAAGCTTTAACTTTTCATGATTAGGAGTGGTGCTACTGCCAGTCCCCAAATCGCCCATGGTTGCCACAGTCCCCAAATGAGCACATTGTGACCCTGTCTAGGCGAACAATCACGTCACATCACAATGCTTTTCCTCAGATCAGACTGGCAGCTTATCCCAGCTAATCTCCCAAGGAGCGTGGAGGTAGGCAATAGTAGGGGACTTCTGAGTGATTTAAAGGGAAAGGAATTTTAAAAATCTTGGCTACTGCTTAGAATGATGAGGTCATTTAATATACAGCATTTGTAGATTGCTGGCCAGCCTCTGAAACTCCAAAATGATTTCCGAAAATTTGTGATAGGAAGGTTTCACATAAAACGCTCTGCGATGCTGGATCTGTTCAGCGTCTGGCTAATGAAGACAAATGGTATGGCACAAATTTCAGCTGCAAGAACAAGATGCGCTACTGCATCTCCTGCCACCATTTTCACAAGAAAACGCAGGAGTCATCGTGATCTTTACTGAATGACTTTTGTGGGGATTGGTCAGTATTTTTCTCTTTCTGTCAAGGACTGCAAGAAGTTTCTGCTTCTCAAATCTGGAGTGAATCTACAGGTTTAAGAGGAGTGAGTTGATGGTTCACAAAGCTCCTTGGGAACTTCCCTGGTGTAATCTGATGTTGACTCCCTTACTGGGAGGGCAAGGAGAGACGGAAGAAAAGAGGCAGACAACTCCAGATTGGTAGGTGGCAGGTTTAATAAGGGGATTTACTTACAAGGCTCATTTTGGGCAGATGCAGGACAAATAGATTTCTGCCCCTGCTCACCAGAATCTTATCAGAATCTTACAAGTTTATACAGAGGCCTTAACTGGGTTCAATCACGTACACAGTCTAGATAGTCTCATCACCACATTATTATTTCAAGGCTTCATCCTTGGGGCAGCTTCTGGAAGTGGGGGAAGCAAGTGGAGCACATATCCCAAGGACAGGAGGGAATGGGGTGCCTCCAACTGCTCAGGTCCAGCTTGCAGGTCAAACCAGTGGTGACTGATGTCTTCTCAATGACTTCCCTCAACACAAGTATGGTTTCATCTCTTGATCTATGCGAGACCGCAAGTAGCTGCACGAAAGTAGTATAATTCCTTACCTAAAAGGATTTGAATTTATCTGGATTTTAACCTGCATTGTGTGTGTTTTTGTAACTGATATGAATGCCTATGGACCAAACATTTTTTGGCCAAATCACCTTCATAAGTGTTGCAGTTGTTTGCTCTGCGGGGACACTCTCATCCCATTGGCACATGACTTTGTAACTCTTTGCTACCACCTTAATTTTGTACAAGTCTTCACACTACCTTCTGTTTTCTCTCATTTCTCTTTTCTCATCTCTCCACGCTCCTCCAAATTGCATCAGCCTTTTAAAATGTCCTATTTAAATTCTGTCTCCATAAAGTGTTTTAAAAAACATTCTTTTCTGTAAACTCTTACAGTAATGAATCATCTTTTTATCTTCCATAGCTGTGAGAACTTGAATAAGCTGCTTAACCTCTCTGAGCTTCAGGCATAGTTTAATGGGGATAATTACAGTATTTATAGTGTGACTGTGATGATTAGATTAGCACAGTGCCTGACACATTGTAAACATGCAATAAATGTTAACTTTTATTAATATTCAACAGCTAATTACATCTTCTTTTTTGACACTTTACATTTTTTTCCGTTTCCCACATAGGTGAGGTTCAAAAATGACTTGTTCACTTAATTATTTTAATATAGTGTCAAAGGAGGAGTCTTTCCTTCAAGTTTTTTTTTTAAAGTACTTCATTGACAAACATGAAGAGTTGCCAGTTGCCAATTTTTTAAAAGTCAACTTCTTATAGCTTGATATATAATACAAAACTTTTAAAGTAAGCACAATGAGAGCTTATTGCCTGAGTAAACTACATATAATTTTTACTGTTTCATTTCTATTTCAGTGTAACATATCACCCATGATACATTAAAATGTTCATTTCTCTTTGCCCCCAAATTTAAATCCATTAAATTATTTTTTGAAAAATTCTTATCTAAAATATCTGTCATGTTGCAGAACTTCTGCAGCTATGAGTGACTGTAGTGATTCATATCTGTTTTAATAATTAATGTGGGAAAAAGTACACACTGAGAATTTTGAAATATTGCTTTTATTGTTTACTGAAATCTGTGTGCAGGAAGAAATAGCTAGTTTTTTACACAACAATATTATGGGTTCTCTTTTATACATGATTTATACAGGGGTACATCATGAATTTGTGATCTACAAGGAGAGGAAAGACCTTGAACTTAGAAGTGAAAAAATTTCAAAAGGCTTTGAAAGGTAAAAACAGACAATATCCATTTGAAAACAGAAACAAGTCTTCCATTTGAAGACAAGGGGAGTCCACGTTTTTTGTTCAGAAGAACAAATGGGAATCTGGCATTAAAGATCAGGACAGGGGTCCTGAAATTTGTTCAAGAGGTAAAGCATTAAGATCTTTAATGTTAGTTGAATTTTTAATGTTTAGAATACGAAGTTCCTTAATACAGAGGAGCCACTTTGTCAATACTTGGGTATCTTTAGAAGACAGTTGAACTCTGCAGGTCATTCTAACTTCTCAGTCCATTGTGTAGTCTCTTGTAATGGAGACAAAACTTTAGATGATAAGTTGAAAGCTTCCTTCAAAATCTCTCTCAACGCCTCCCTTTCTTCCCTTTCCATTTCCACGTCTGCTCCCCCAGTTAGGTCTCACCACTTCGTGGCTACCCAGCGGCTACTGCTGCTTTCCCAATTTTCCCATTTTAACTTCAGCCAGACCACCCTCCACGCTTTAAGTGACTCTCCGCTGCCCAAAGGAAAAAGCTTAAACTCAAAGCCCTGATGGTTTGTAAATAATGAGACTGTAGTATAATAAAGAATATATTTGGTATTTGTATATTCCCGGTACAGAGCTTCTGAAACCTTTGGAATTTCCTGAGTGATGAAGTGTCTTTGTTAAGTTAATGAGGTGACTCATCTGGCCCTCTAGATAGGTTCAGGATGAGGGCTGGACATAGAAGGACCAACCATGTAGTTAGAGTTGGAGCTTTGGACCAGCCTGACCTCTGGGATTGTGGGTACCTGGAGATTGAGTTCAATCATGAGGCCAATGATTTAATCAATTATGTCTACGTAATGAAACCCTGGACACTGGAGCTCAGTGGAGCTTCCTGGTTAATCATTTCATAGACGTGCCTGGAGAATGACATGCCCTAACTCCATGGGGGGAGGACACCGAAGCTCTGTGTTCTCTCCTAGACCTCATTCTATGCATCTCATTTGGCTGCTCTTGGTTGTATCCAATAAAGTTGTAATCATTGAGCTCTCTGAGTCATTCTAGTGAATTTTCAAAATGGAGGGAGTCATGGAACCCCCAAATTTGTAGCCAGTTTGGCAGAAGAGTGGGTGGCCTAGCAACCTCCCAAGACTCATGGCTGGCATCTGAAGTGGGGGCAGTCCTGTGGAGGACTTTCTCCTTAACCTCTGGCATCTGTGCCATCTCTGGGTAGTCAGTGTCAGAACTGGGTTGGGGTAGAAACAGAGCTGACAGTATTGAGAAGCTATTACTGGAAATCTACAGAAATAGATCAAGTCACCAGGGCATGATTTTGTACGTCGTAGCTGTAATGGAAAAATTGATTTACTAAAAGCCTCCCCAGGACCACAAAATGATAACACGGCTTCCTCTAATCTGGCTTACGTGGAACCTGTTAGGATGGCTTCATGGTAAGGAATCATGCCTGTGAGTCATTTAAAGACAAGAGGAGTCAAAATATTTTGACTAGCCTCGGGCAAGGCATTTGGAATGCATTGTGATCTGTGGTCTTAATTCCACAAGGTCCTACCAATGGTTTATTTTGGCAGAAAACAACATAAGTGTCCTTTTCCACTTAGTGTCTCTGAGAAACATTCCACCTAGGCAAGACAAACAAGCCTGGCTGATGAGTTGCAAGTAAATAGGGATGTTATGTGCAAGGATTTGGAATCCTCTGTACTGTCTGCATCCCCAGTAGTAATTCTGAGAAGAATCGAGCTGCTAGTGCTGGTCATAATAGTTATGGCAGGAGGGAGGGCCTCTTTACTGCTCACCAAGCTATCTGTCCCAAATTTTGGCAGTAAAACATAGCAACAGAGGGAAAGAAAGAGAGAAGCCACAGGCACTCAGCACATATTGCCTACCAGGCTCAATGCGAGTGCTTTTACTTGTTAGCTTGTTTCATCCTGGTAACCTTGCTCAGGAGGAGGTATTGTCATCTCCACTTCACAGACACTCAAACTATGGCTCTGAGCTCCCTGAGGTCTCCCAGCTAGTAAGTTAGTAAGCTGTCTGGATCCAAATTTAAACTCTACCCTCAACTTTACTGCCCAGTTTCGAGCTTTGGGCCTCATCCTGGCATGCCTGAGTTACACTATGGGTTAGGAAAGCAGAGAAAGGCTATTTTTCCATCCTCAACTTGCCTGGGGGTTGGAAAAGAGTGGTGGAGGTGGTTTAATCAACCCTCAGCTTAGGCTAGAGTAAGCACCTGAGTCAGTTTTCCCCAGACAAGTCAAAGATTGCCACTGGCAAGCAATACTGAAATCTTCTTTTGCAGACTTTTCCCTCAGCATTCTCTCTTTTAGGCAAATTGGTGCTAAATCTGGGGCAGGTGGCAACAAGAAATCATCACAGCCTCCTAGAGACATCCTCGGCACAGCTGCCCAGGGCCCCTTGCTGTGTTTAGAACATTCCCCCCTCTTCCCCGAATTAACTCTGCCTACTCGTGAGTAGCCAGCAGTGAGTCTGCAAACAAGAATCCCTATGGGTGCATCTCTCTGTCCACCAGAAGACCTGCTAGTGGGCTCAACACATGCTGAAACCATGCTGGGAGGATGAGGCTGGGGGCTCGGCACTGGCACAAAGGAGTCGGACAAGACACACTGATCTTCGTGGTGGCACTTGGCCACCAGCAGGGCAGGCAGCCTAGGACAGCACCTCACCTGTCTGAAATTGTGAACGGACTGGACTGGAGCCTGGGCAGCAGGCAGAGTGCAGCCACTCCCAGACAGCACCTCGAGCTGAACAGGCTCCCTCCCATTTCCTAAGGTTTCGCAGCAGTTGATTTCCCATGGAAACAAGCAGAAGTCTGTTTTAATCATCGGGCATTTTTAGTTTCCTAATTTGTATGGGAACCTGGAGATACAGACATATGGTACATTCATCATCCCAGAAAGCTACAGCTGAAAGAAAAATAGTTAAAGCCAGTCTTCAAACTGGAAAGCTTCAGCATATGCCTTCAAATGACTTTCCTTAATCTCCGAGACTGTCAACAGTGCTGCCAAAAGACCTGGTTCTGTTTCAGCTCAGTCATTCTAGCAGGATTTGCATTTGAACCTTGGTGTGCGCTTCCCCAGCAGCACGGCACAGCCGGCCGCTCTTGTGGTTGGAGGGAGAGCCTCCTTTCAGCCGCTGAACCAGTTTCAGGGAGTGAAATGAGCACCGGCTGAGTTCTAATTCTGACCCTTGCACGTTAGTCCTGTGACCTTAGGTTACAGCTGAGCTTCTCTGTGCCTCGTTCTCCTCCTCTGAGAATTTCATTCCATCATTTAACAAATACTGACTATTTATTGAACATCTATATATTTTGTGGCAGGCACTGTTCTAAGAACTGGGAAGATGGCAGTGAGTAAAACAGGGTCCCTACCTTTGTGGAGTTTAGGTTCTATTGTAGGGAGATGAACAATAAAACAAATGGGTAGAAGGCATAATATGTTAGCTGGTGATAAGGGTGATGGAGCAAAATAAAGCAAGGGAAGGGAGAGTTCGGGGATGGGCAATTGCGAATTTAAAATATATGGGTCAAGGAAGTGTTCCCTGGAGAGGCGGCAGCTGGGGAAAGGCTTGAAGGAGGTGTGAGAATGGGCCATGTGGATATGGATATCGGAGGAGGAGCGTTTGGGTGGAGGTCTTGAAATGAAGATTGCCTGCTGTTGTTGAGGAATAGCAAGAAGTCCAGTGTGGCCACCCAGTCTACGGTGTTCTGTTATAGCAGCTTGAGTGGACTGACACACAGGCTAGAGTTGGAAAGAGGGTATTTATGACTAAAGGTGTCGAGAAGATTGTGGGGAGGAAAATGCCTGTGCACATATCAGTTTGGAGAAGCTTTCTGGGCCCCCAAATAGAGAAGACTGTGAAGGTGGAGTTGAGTTGTGCAGTGGGAATTATATCTAGCTTACAAGGATGCCCAGGGCCTGGTTCAAGTAGGACCCAATGAAACTTTCTTTATCTAAGGACAAGAACTCTGTGTTATTAATCTTTGTATTCTTAATATGTGCACAATAAATTTACCTGTTTCTAGATTTGAATTTAGTCAATTTATATAGTGATGGTTCTAGGGTACTGGAGACTTAAGGGTCAGGTCAGAGTAAAGTTAAGACTTCAATCCAGAGCAGTTCTACCAAGTAGAAATACAATGCAAGCCACACAGGTGATTCTAAGTTTTCTCGTATCCACATTTTTAAAAATAAAAAGAAAGCAATGACATTGATTTTACTTACATTATTTAACCCCAAATATTCAAAATGTATCCTTTCAACATGTAATCAATATAAAAATATTGGTATGTTTTATTGTTTTTCACTAATTTTTTGAAATCTGGCATATATTTTATACCTATACAACATTTCAATTCAAAGTCGCCCCATTTCAAGAGCTTAGTGGCTACATACTGGACAGAGTAGTTCTGGTGGCAAAAGGGAGGGATTTTCCTCTCTTGCTTTATATTTTTGTGAGCCTGGCATTTGACTGCAGAAACGTGGTGTATTTTGTCAGTCAGGCTGAGATATTACTTGTTCCTTGGCTTTATATAGCAAGCAGTTATGTGGTTGCTATTCCTGTACACGTGGAAAACAGGATCTCAAACTGTCTTTATGCCTTAACCACTTGGAACAGCAATTTGCCCTGCAAGTCTCCTGCTTCACCTGTTCTTACCTCCCACAGGTAGAAATACAACCCAATCAGAACCACGAAGGAAGATCCAATCGCAAAACTTCTGCTTGTGTGGGTGGTCATCCTAATGGCTACATTTAAAAATATTATCTTTGCCTGATTTTATGTTGAAAGTCTCTGTGATGAAAAAGCATAAAAATGCTGGAGGAGGGCACAAATAACAAACTCTGTGGCAGGAGATCTTCTAGGAAATGGCAGGCATACAAAATAAAAGCAAAGGGAAAACTATCTTGAAAAACAGAGCTCACAGAATAAGTGAGACCTTACGTTATATTTGTTTATAAAAATGACTTCATGTACTTTTGCTGACTGGCTCATGTTTCTAACTTACAAAATTCCTTACTGACTCCAGAACGTTCCTGTTGGCAGTTAATGGGGAGGAATACTACAAGGAATCCTATCCTAAGCACTTTAAATGTATTAATAAACTTAATCCTTAAAACAATCCAATGCCCCTTTATCATAACCTACGACAGGTTTGACCTATAAAAACAAAGAAAAACAAACAAAACCCAAAATAAAATGGAGGTTAGAGGATTGGGGGTGGGAGGGTAAGATTGATGGTGTTTAAGGATAGAAACTTGTAATTTGCCATAGAGATCTAATGTACAGTATAATGAATATAGACAATAATACTGTACTGTAAGTATGTAATGTGATAAAGATCACCTTAAATTTATCCAATAAATAATAATAAAAAAGAAACATTAAAAAGCCTCTAACAAGTTTGAATCTCAGCTCTGTCACTTGCTAGTTAGGAAACTCTCTGAGCCTCAAATTTCTACTATGTAAAATATGAATAAGAATGATGTGATTCACAAGATTGTTGTGAAAATTAACTTGAGGTAGTGTGTGAAATGTACGCATAACTGTGCTTGACACAGTAAACTCTCCATACACATTACTGCTATTATGGGTGACAAATGGTTACTTTACAAATCTTGACAAGAGAGATTACAGATGTTCTACAGCAAAGAGACCACAGGATTAGACTCTCTTCTTCTAGCCTTTAACAGGTTATTAGACAGTAGTTTTCAGCTTCAAGAACCACAATATTCCCCTCCCTGTATTAGAAAATTTTGGAGTCTATGCTAACTTTCAAGGTATGGGAGAACCCTTTCTAGAGTATCTAAGTCAAGAACGTATCCCAACATCACTGACATTTTTAAAGTAAGTTTAAATAGATATTACATGCACATGATGCAAAATTAAAAGAAAATACAAAAAGATACACAGAGAAAAGGGTATACAGTGTTACCATTTTGCGTGTGTGTGTATCCACCGGAGACATTGTGAATATCGAAGTTTGCACACACCCTTTCAAATATTCAATCAGCTAATGTATTCAATAGAGTCTATTGTTTTTACTGAGATACAGTATTGATTAGTGTTTCCCCAAGGACACAATAACTACTGACTCTGTTGGTGATCATCTCACCAAAGGTGTCTGGTGCCCCAGAGAGGTGTCAATAATCAGGTAAAAGAAGCAAGCAGGGGGTAAGACGAGAGCTCAAGGAAGGAGGGTGAAGCTGATGAGTGACCCTGTCTGACAGATGTGGCTCTAAGAATTTTAAATGTACTGTCTTATTGAATTTTCCCAACCAGTTATTCTCTCCCACTTTGCAGATGAGAAAATGGAGGTGTGGAAAGCTTAAGTGACTTGCCCAAGATAGCACAGCTAGAAAGTTGGGGAGGCAGGCTTCAGACTTAAGTCTGGGTGGTTTCAAAGCCTCAAGCCCAAGGACTTCCACCCTAGGGGGAGGACAAAGGGGTCAGGTACCCAGGAGGGTGGGGAGGGGCTGGATTGCCAGTTGTTTTAAATGCAGGGAGGGGGTGGGAGGTGAGATCTGAAAAACCTAACAACTATAACATCAAAAACAATGTGCAATAGGCAGAGGCCATAGTCAACAACCCTTCTCTGCCTCAGCACCTCTTCAGACCTGTGGACTTTAAATGTTCACAGAGGTCAGCTCTAAGACAAGCACCCAATGATGGTGACGTTTTGTTGGGGAAGACAGTCTACCCTCAGTGCAGCCTTAGTCCAGCCCCAGAATCTTCACTTCAGAGGCTAAATGGAAGTCAGTTATCATCACTTGAGCACATAACCAAGATTTTTGTAAACAAAAATTCCTGAAAAAAAATTAGACGTGTTCTTCAGTTCTGGTGGTGGTATTGTCTTAGTCTGTTTGAGCTGCTGTAACAAAATACCACAGACTAGGCTTAAACAACAGACAAGTCCTTCTCATAGTTCCAGATGCTGGAAGTCCAAGGTCAACATGTCGCCAGTTCAGTTCTTGGTGAGGGCCCTCTTCCTGGCTTGCAGACAGCTGAATTAAGATGGGGAGAGGGAGAGAGAGCTCCAGACTCTCCCATCTTACAAGGACGCTAATCCCATGGTGGAGGCTCCACCCTCATGACCTCACCTAAATCTAATTACTGCCCAAGGCCCCACCTCCTGACATCAACCCACTGGGGGTTAGGGTTTCAACATACGCATTCTGCCGGGGGGACATTTACATTCAGCCCATAATATTAACAATGACAAAATAACGCATGCATACAGAGTTTGGCAGTTGGCAAAGAAATTTCACATAAATCACTTCATTTGCACCTCACAGATGTTATTGGTAAGTTAGTTTTTATTTTCCTTGTTTTACAGAAGAGGAAGCTGTGTTGAGATTTGGTGATTTCCCCAAGGTCACCCAACTAGTAAGTGGCAGCAATGGGGTGCAGATTCAGGTCTTCTAACTCCAAATCCTGTGTTCTTTCAGCTGCCACTCTGCCCCGAGTATTAACAACAGCGATGGTGAAGCAGGAATGACAACCCATGTTTATTTAGTGCCCTACTATGTGTCGTTCTCTTTTAAAATATTGTCTCCAGGGGCAGGTACAATTATTCTATTTTACATCCCTGAGAAAACCTAAAATTATCAAAATTAAGTCACTTTCCAGGATCACACAGCTACTACATGACAGAACAAGTATTTGAACAAGGTCTGGTTGAACCTAAAGATTATGTTCTTAGTAAATGCTATGCACTAGTGGCCTTTGAAATGCTCTTTGAAAAAACCGTATGTAAGATGAAAATATTCTGTTAGACATATTTATGGAGATTTTAGTCAGAAATGCTTGCCCTTTAAAATCATGAGAGTCCCACAATGTACTCTATTGAAAGTCCTATTTTTTAGGCACCGCAGATGGAGGACAGATGTTTCTTTATGCTCTGAAAGGTCCACTCTATGTAGCTGACCATAATGAGATTGTATCTTGTTCTGAATGTTTCAGAAAAATGGCATCGAACAGATCATTCCAAATGAAAGCCAAATCAAAGGAGTGACTGCATAGATCTGATGAAAACAGCAGGATGTTATTCAGTGGTTTGGGTGGGAACTTTTCATTTCAGAGTTCATTCTGAACCACACAGACATTTTCAGACGCTCTTTACCCTAAAATTCAGGCTGAAGGCAGTGAAGTGCATGTATGTCTGATGGAGACTTATGTGATGGGCTGGGGTGCCACACGTCCGGGTAGTACAATGCTGGACTAACTTTCAGTATGATACAGAATTATGGGTAGAATAAAGGCCCTAAGCCATGGAGAGTGAATGAAAGCTTTGCTGTGACTCAAGTATGACTATTCAGATAAACAGATGCTTTCTGTGAATTCAACAGTCATACTTTAGTGCCTGAGCATATTTTAAGTGCCCATTTGGGAAGAATAACTAGACCTTTAAGATAATACTTAAGATAATATTTTGTAGCTTTTGTTGTGTTTTGGAGTCACGATTGCAACCCATGAAAGTTTTTGAGTGTGTTTATGTTTTGACCACGCTGATTTCCAGGTTAGGAAGTCCATTTTTATTCCAGAGAGAATCATTACATCTCAAAGCCTAAAACTGGCCTTACAGTCACCTAGCTCAATGCTCCTCATTTTACTGAAAAGGAAACTGAAATGGGCCTAGTCAGGGTTAGAGACATTCTGGAGTCACTTAACAAGCTGGGAGAATGTTCTCTGAAGACCTCAAGGATGCTAGTTCAAGGTGGTTTTTGCAGATTTGGTTGAGTTTTTGCATAGTATATAAGAACACAAATTCTGAAATCAGGTCTGGATCCTAAACCAGATTTTTTGTTTACTAACCGTGTGTGTCTTTGTAAAACATTTAACTTTCTCAAGCCTCAGTTCTCTCTCATCTGTAGAATGAGCATAAGATTTGCATACTGTAACCTCATCATACCCATTATACCCTCAAATCATGTACCCAAAAGTTCTGTTGATACTTCCTCATGCTGTTTACTTGCCCACAGCCTTTGACGACATTGTTTTCACAGTCTGTCCACAAAAATACCCACTAGAAGTTTTTGGCACGTGTGCTTGTCCTTAGGTTTTTCTGGCTGACCCACTGGCCCTGGGATGAGGTTTGCCAATGCCTGGCTTTCTGCTTTTCACTCATTCTGTACCTACAACGTGCTAGGCACCGTACTAGCTGAAGGGGATATATAGATGAACAAGATTTGGTTTCTGCTGTCAATTTAGCGAGGAGGAAATCTATAAATACCTTCACTGTGTTGTTATAAAGGTTAGGAATGAAACCACTGAACTCCACTCGGGGGAAGGAAGGTGGTCAGAGACAAAATATTTTGTCTTAGTCTTAAAGAATGAATGAAGGTTTGACAGGTAGGTAAGCAGGTAGATAGACAGACAATCTTCCAAATTTATATTGAAGGAAGGGACCTCTGATTGAAAGGACAGCGTGGGCAAAGGCATGGAGGTTTGGAAAGGCCTGGCACAGAGGACTGCCACGCCGTTCCCTGTGGTGGGCCTATAGGAATGCACGTGGGAACTCCAGCACTGCCCCGAGGATTTGGATTCTGGCCGAAAGCAAACCACTGGGGTCAGGTCACACTGCTGCTTTGTTAAATCCCGCAGTGCACCAAAGGGCAAGAACATGAGCATTTCCAGTGAGTCACATGTGCATGACTGTGTCTGGTTCTCAAGGTACGGAAGCGCAGGGTGGGGGTGGGGGGGGAGGGGCTTCTTTGGTCCTGTGGGACAGAGGAAAAAGTCAACATGGTTACATTTCTGCTGCTGACATCATTCCAGTCACATGGCCTCGGATTTCATTTTCTCAACCTACTTCTCTCTACAGTTTTAAGAGACAAGACTTCTTCCTTTAATCATGCTGCCTGGCTGTGGGAGAACAGACAAGAGTATGACTGTGGCACATGGTCTCCAAGAAGGCTCTGACTGCCCTTTTCTTAGTGGTGCCCTGAGTGGTGGTGGATAAATGCTTGTTACCAATGGGGAACCCAACATACCTTCCTTTGCACCGTAACTCGGTTACCTGATGGTTTCCAGGGAGATGTGGGTGCTGCCCAGGGCATGGCCAGTTTTTCTCAGCCATCTCTTGGCTGTCCCTCCTCTTCAAATTAGATGAGAGAAAAGAGGGAGGAAAGAAAGGGCCCGTGTGCTCCTGAAGGATCAGATTCTCCTTTTCCTGGTCTGATGCACTTTTGTTATTTGGAGGAGGACATCCCCTTCACATGTCCGGCAGTCTGATGCTCAGATATTCACAGGGAATCTCAAAGCCTGGTGCCTTAGGTAGCCACGGCTGCTGTCCACACCAGGTTAACAGTCTAGTCAGGAACACAGACGTTAAACACGTAGTAGTTACCAAGGTAATGGCTGTCTCAAAGTAGAGTGCCAGTTGTCATGAGGATGCACAATGGGGGACACTAAACGTGGATGTGGTCAGGCAGCTGCTACCCTGAGGAAGTGACCATTTAACCTGAGAAATGGATGAACCTGAGTTAGTTAGACAAATGGAGCATGGAAGAGCCTTCCAGGCAGAAAGAAATACATGTGTAAAGACTGAGGTGGGGAAAAGCACATTTTAAAAGATTTTCTAAATTCTTTTCTTTGGAAGAAAAGTCATTAGAGCTAACGTAGTGAGAACACACTTGGGTCAGACAGGATGCAGAGCATTGTATGTAATCGCCTGGGATCCTCCTGAGATGGAGGGAGGTTTGTTTCCATGAGTGCGGGACCCTCTTTTCTTGTCCCCATTGATCTCACTGTATCCTCAGTACACAAGGCAGCACCTGGTAGGAGCAGGTACTGAATATTTGTGGAATGGAGTCGACATTTTACAGATGAGGAAACTGATGCTGAGAGAGATAAGGTTACCCAAATCTTACTGGTAGAGATAAGATTCTAACCCAAGGCGCAGCTGAGAGACTTCCCGGCAGCCGGCTGAGAGCCCAGCTCTGTCCAAGACAATGGGCTTGCTTTCTCCACTTCCAGACAGAGCAGAGCCCACATCTAGGCCCGGAGCAATCCTGAGCTGGGCACAAGAGCACAAAGCAGGTATACAGCACACAGCTCCAGGACTGCCCACCATGGGTCAGATCACCTTGATGAGTCTGCCCTTGGAGCTGGCACCCCACTGGGGCTCTACCCTAAATGCAGGGAGGAGCCGACATCTCTCAGTGCACCCAAGCCTGGAGGTGTGTCTCTCCAACTGGGAGCCTGTTAGCTGATGAAACACTTAGGTCCAGAGCCTCATGAAACAGACACCAAAGAACTGAAAACTTGGGGGCATCTGTTGGCCCCAGGTTAGACTCTGGGCTGCATATCAGTGGTGATGGATCAGCCTCAGATTTCATGCTTTGAAGCCCAAGAGCTTGGAGTACCTGCCCTACATGACTCCTCTTCACCGCACACCTGGCTCTCCTGATGGGAGGCTTGGCAGAGCAACCCTTTAAAACCATCCCATCCTCCTTCACCTGCTATGATGCTTTAGGTTCTTAAGTGAATAAAAGACTTGTTCATATGCCATAAAAGTGAGTCATTTAAAAAGCTAAAAAATAAATGTGTGACATGCTCAAGCTCTTAAGAAAATTACTCAGTATTAACCCTGATCACTTCCCACTCACTGAGTATCTTATGTAGATCAGAATACTGGAGTTGGAAGGCACCCCAGGGAACACCTAAGCTCGCCCTCTCATTAGGCTCTGTTAGACGGGGACCCTGAGCACGCTGGAATCCGCAGATCACACTGGAAATGGCAACAGCAAGGGTCGATGCCGAATCCTAGAAGTCACAAGGACGCCAGATTCTCTCCCACTATGAGCTGGCCTCAGGCATCCTCAGCATCTCCAAACTCCTGAGCCACAGCTCACCCCGAGAAGCTGATTTCCTGCAGCCCCTCTGGTCAGGGGCTCAGCCGGGGCCTCTGCTGATTCACTGAGGCAGCACCCAAGCCATCTGGCTCATTTCCAGTCTTGCAAAAAAAAAAAAAAAAATTCTCTGTGGGCGCTCTTTCCTAAGCTGGGGGACCACCAGAAAGAAAAAGGGAGACAGGTCAGTTTCTTTTATCTTCTAGAAGAGTATAAAAAGCAGCTAATGTGATGGTGCAAAGTCACTTGGTAAGTCATCGTCTCTTCCTGAGCCGAGCTCAGTGGAAGGGGTGGAGAGTCATGTGAGAGCTGCAGTCCCACTTGTGTGAAGGGCCTTGGAGGCGGCTGATCTGGGCGGCTCACAGTGGGTCTGATATGCCCCTTGTCTTGAAGGGCAGGCGTTTTGAAAAAAACAAGGGGAGATGCCAAGTGAACCAGTGCTCCAGGGAGTAGGTTCGTAGAGCTTGAGGTGAGGCTTTCTTCATGCTTAGTAGTGTGTTCAGCCGATAGGCAGAGCCAGGGAGGAACACAGCTTCCTAGCTGGTGCGCAGCAGGAATTCAATAAGGACAGCATCACCCGTCCCTCCTTCTCGCTCTCCAAACGTCTACATCAGCAGAACGAATTTAGAACCAATTTAGTCTGAACTGAGATTAGTAGTCATTTTGCAAGTCTAAAATGTCTGCCAGCATTTCCCTATAATAAATCAAGACTCTCAGGGAGTTAAAATTCTGTATAAAACCCAAACCGTCTGGGAGCCCCCTTTGTACCTTGAAGCAAAAATCAAAATGTTGACCACTCTTTTTAACAGGATGAGGTCTTCATTGGTTGTCTCCCCCAGGGTCTGAAATTCAATGGCACTCTGTTCTTCTAATGAGAGCACATGTGCTCATAGTTTACGTTAGGACATTGAAATAAAAACTCTGCAGTTTCAAAAATAACCACAAAGTTTAAAATTACATTAGTCCTTTGGATGAGATTGTTATATTTATACTAAACGGTGTTTAAAACTGTGTGTTTGTATATATGTATATATCTGCATGCATATCAATCTTTTTCCAGAATGTCTGCACAGTCTAAAAGACAGAATACTGGATTAGATGTTGAAATCCTAGGCTATTGTCACACCACCGTCACTTCCTTGTCATATGACCTTGGCAGTGTGCATGATACAAAAACCCAGAGTTCAAAACTGAGTCTGCCACATCCTAGCTATATTATCTGACATACAACCTAGTATGTCATTTAACCATCCTGGACCGATTTCTTTCTTCTATAAAATGGAGATAGTGCCTGTCTTAACACGTTTTAAACATGTGTGATGTTATGGCAAATGCTTTAGTAGTTCTCAATAACAGTAACTACTGATGGTTCCTTTCACAGCCTAGTTATTTGTAAGGGAAGAAGAAGAATGGGGAAAGAAGCCTCAAGTGCTTTGGGCCCAGTACTGCACTGTGCACAGGAAGGGTTATTATCAGGATGCAGGACGTAACGAAAATGAATGCGGCTTGTTAGAGAAGCCACAGGGCCTGCAGTTAGGGAGGAGGCCTGGGTGCTAGTCTTGGCTCTTCTACTAGGCTTCGCTTAGAGACTACCTGTTCTCCTGAGAGCCAGACCAGAGAGTGAAAAGAGCACTCAACAGGGGGGCATGCAGACTTAGGTGCCACCTCCCTCAGACAGTGGGTTTGTGATTAGGTGCACGTCTGAGGGGTTGTGATCTCGGACAAGCCACCTAGGCTTTCTTCTTCAGAAAAGTCTCCGTGGTTTCTTCCAATTGGAAATTTCCATGATCCTAGAATTACATTAGGAGATGAAGGGGAAAAATAAAATGGCTAGGAAGTGACTCGTTGGCTCAGGAGAAGGCAAACTAGGATAGATATGGAACAGGAAGAAGCACTGGGCGTAAAGATGACAGGAGGCCAGTGAGCTCTGAAAACCAGATCACCGGGAGTCTTCCAGCACCCAGGTGTGTGAAAGAGGGTGAAGTGCTGACCTTGGGTGCTGTTTACCTAAACCTCTGTAGAAAGAGCCTTGCAGAGCTGTAGTAGTTAAATAGGATTCCGCTTCTGAACAGTCATGAGACGTTGAGAAAATTATCATTTTTTCATTTATTTTCTCATGTGTAAAGTCAGAATAACACACCAAATAAAACCTTGTTGGACACACTGAGATAGCAAGCGTGAACAACCTGCAGAGGACCTGGCCAGTGGCGGGAGGTAAAGGATGTTACTGTCGTATCCTAATATGGTGTTTCCCCTGAGATGACAGACTCCAAGCTGAAGGAGCAGGGATGAAATGATTAGATTTTTATCTTTCCTCAGTTTGAAGCCATTAATGAGGTTCATGATGTATTGTTCTGCCTGGGTATGACAGGTCCAGCGAAATTCTCCTCAGTTCTCCTTCACTTGGCTGCTTCTTCAGGATTTCCCTTTTCACAGAGCTGTTGCCTGAGACTGGCTCAGTCTATTATGAAAAGGGTGACAGAACCGCTCTTCTCTCCCCATAATGGCCTGAATAGTTTCTATATGAAATACTATAGAGGCAACAAGACAAGGATGTGAATCCTAATCCACTTCAAGGAAAGACGAGAAGGAAACTCCCTTCACACAGGTGGCATCTGGTCCCCCCGGTGTTTAAACATGTGCCTGGATACTAATTTTCGAGGAGCACCAAATATTACTGGAATAATTGGTCATAGGCTGGGACCAGTTAACTCAGGTTTTCACATGCCATTTGTTAGGTTACCAGCCTAAGGAATGCAAATTGGTCCTACTTCTATTCAGCACAGTGAAAAAGTCTATTATTTGGAATTTGAAAATGGTGACAGGAAATCACCTTGTAGGAAGGGAGAATCTTGATAACTGAAAGACGTTTATTTTTTCAAATACATTGTGATTTTATTCAGCATGTTATACGCAATGGTCCGAATGGCTTATTCCTCTTCTGCTAAGCTTACCATAACCTGAGGTACATGAGAAAACATCCTTTCCCTACTATAATCCCATTGGCCTCAGGTCCTAAGGTTGCAACAGGCCTCGCCAGCTGACGATCACATTTCCCTGGACATTGTGATTTGAAAGCCATTTATTTTGATGAGTACAAACTAAAGCATCTCCCTTGATATGAGTATTTAATATTCTCAAGTTGGGATTTAGTAAAGGGTGATTTATGTAAGCTTGGAATATGTGGTTAGGACAGTACTAAACAGCCCAGTCAGACTGAGATCGAGCGAGCGAGGGAGTGGACCGCATAGAACATGAGATCTGGGAAGGGAGAGAGTTGGGGCCAAAAGAGTAGGGTGCTCTGAGGCAGAACGAGAGAGGGGAGACCCAGCAGCCGACTGGCCTGCTCATGAGGCCTGGGAGAGGAGACTGTCTATGGCGGGTATTTGACAGAAATGCTATGAAGACTCATTTAACCCCACAGCCCCCACACCCCGTCTCTCGGCTTAACCGTCTTTAAGCTCTATCTCACTCTTGTGAGAGTTTTGCTTTTGGAGAAGGAAATCATTAGACAGCTGACGTAAAGGTTCATGATTGTTACTAACAGAAAGCCAGTTTTCCCCATCTCTACCAAATACATATTGAATGAATATTCAAAGCATGTTTAAAGGGCCGCCAGATTGTTACCTGCCCAGGGCACCTACGTGTCCAGCCTGGTCCTGGTGCTGGGCATTGCATGGGGCTTTCTAAGTGCACCGCGTTTGTGATGGAGTCACTGAGATTAAGTGAGGGCCACTGAATTCTCCAGATCTTACCTCGGTGGGGGTGGGTTGCATTTTATAAACGCAGGGCAAGGAGGAACAATAAAAGGGGAGGAAAAAGGAAACGGGCAAGCTTCTACCTGATTTATTCTCATCTCAGCAGCAGGGGGAGGCAGAGAGTAAAAGATGATGTGCCTGAGCCCTACAGGAACAAACAATGGGCCTGTGTAAAAAGGCCCACAAAATTTAAGGTATTTGTTATAAGAAGTAATTTGAAAAGCTGCTTAGCAGCACACAGGCAGTTCTACGTCATTGGTATTCAGGAGGCAGGTCTGAGAACTCTCGTCTAGAGCATGATGAGACAGCACAGGGTGAAGAGTGACTTGTATTTTCCAAAATAGACTATGCATATCAAAAAATGACTTTTCTGATCCTTCTTTGCCATATAGATATTCTTCTGTAAATACGGGGCTGAGGTCAAGGCCTGGCTTTGTGCCTTTGGATAAACTGCTTTCCTCTGCACCTCAGAGATGAGAAGGACACAGTAAACAAGCTGGGAACCTGGATTTCAGAGAATCCAGACAAAGGGCAGAAACCCAAACATGAGCTGCAGCTCCAAAGAATCAAACTGTGGCCTCAACAGCACCGACACAGCCTCTATCTGCACAGCCAGGCCCCCTTCACAGCATGCTTGGAATGTGATTTTGCAAAGTGGAAGGGAGTGCTTTAGAACGCAGAGCCCCCCTTGTCACCCTGCTCTTGGGGGCAGGTGACCGCCCTGTGGGTTATTAGCACAGGACCCAGCGGCCCAAAGCACCTCGCAGGGACGCCTCAGGTCAAGCACTGGCTCCACTCCCTCAACATATTCCCATTCCTAAGGCATTTAGAGGTAAGGGAAAGCCTTGCTTGAAGTTTGCATTTCCAGGGAAAAATAGGGCCTTCTGGTTTCCTTCATAATCTGGTTCAGTCCATATCGAGTTCTGTCCTCCAGCAGAGAAAGGTTCTTGGTATCTGCTTTCTAACGTGTTCCTGAAACTGTGTGTATGTGGTTGAGAGAGAAAGTCTTCTACCTGAAAGTTCAAACTATTATGTGCCTAGGTTACTCGATAATTCAATTTTTTTCTCGCTTTACTAAACCTTCTCAAAATTTCTTGCTGTTTTTTACTTTTTATTTCTCTGGTCCACTATTCAATGTTAGTGCTAAACTAACAGTACATGGAGGAACAGGAGCCAAGAAGAAGAGAGGGAGAGAGACAGGCTGGTTTGTGAATATCAGTCCCCAAGGATGAACACTATTGGATGGATGGACTTCTTTGGAGAGTGACAGCTTCCATACTCCCAATACCTCCCCGCCCCCAGTGTATTCTAGGATCAGTTTAACAGTTTTCAGGGCCTTGATAATTTGTGGACTTTGTAGCATACTTTGAAAACTCATACTACTGTTATGAGATTCATATGTAAATCTAAAATCTATCACTTGGTGAACAATATAATAGCACAAATGCACAGGGAACTCTGGCAAGAGGAGGGAATCACTTCTGGAACTTGGGCACTGACAGGTGCACACAGGTAAAATCAGTCCAGTCGACTTCTTCCAACACTGCATCTGTTTTTATTTGCCATTTATTATAAAAATTGAATCTTTATTTTACACAAAAGTTATTTTAAAAACAGTAAAGTTTACCAAAAACTACAGAATCTCAGGCAGATGGATTTACCACCAAAGTGCAGATTTACATGGTAAACCTGAGAGCCAAGAACATTCAACTTAAAACAAAATCTTACATTTTCTAGTAATCCATTAGCGGAAACAAAAACCAATTACGTACATGTTTCAAAATATGTGACAAAGGCAGAAAAACAAAACAAAATAAAACCAAACAAATGCTAGCCTTCACTGTTTAGATAACCAAAGAAAACATCTCTCCTCAGGACTGGCCCATTATTTTGCTGAGAGTGAAACATCTGAAGAGTTTTAAAAATATTTAAGTATAAATATTTAGGTTTATACACAACACATATATGCACAAACACATCCGTTCTAATTCTATGCCCCTTTGTATTTTTTAAATTGTACCATCTCTGTTAGAGATAATATATAACATGCAGGAAGCATTCCTAATTGTTTTTCTCAGCAGTAGTGTATTATACAAGTCAAATGCAAAATTTAAATATGAATTAAAATCAACTAGAAGCCATCTTAACTCAGTACTTTGGCTCATATATTCTATGTTATTTGCTTTAGAGTTGATGAAATTGTTCACCTAAAAATAAAGTTGAAGATAATGTAGTCCATTACCAAAGGTACTTAGTAGATAGTTCCCAGTGGATGTAGAGTGATGGACCAGAAACAGGAAGAAACCAATTAAATAGACAGGACTGCATCTTTTTCACTGCTTCAGTTTTTATATCCAGCTGAAGATAAGAAATAATTATATCCAGGGCATTCTGCAACAGTTATTAGTTTAGGCCATTTCATGTATATAATGTCTTCCTAATTCAAACCAGTATGCAAAATAACTCCTCCCCTCTCCCACCAGCCTTCCTCTTGTTTCCAGAAAGAAATAAACACAGATTCTCATGCAATATACAGTCCCTGAAAAGAAAGTGGATTTACAGTTATATTCTCATGCTGTTGGTACAGATGAGGGATCATTGAATCAACTCTACATACTTCAGGGATGGGTCAGGTAGAACTATTCTATTAGGCATAATTGTAGGCTCTGGCTTTCCCCCAAATAAATACATGCTCAAGTATTATTGTGAGTTCTCTAGCACAAATATATTTTGTTACTATATAAATTTAAGGAGGTGGGTGAATGGAGAAGGAAAACAAAATGCCTTATGTGGTTGGGACAATGCTAAAATATAGTGAAGATGGAAAGAGCATTTGATTGAAAATACAAGGAAATAAAGCTATAAATCCACAGAATAACTGTTTGATTATTTTAATAGTTTCTGAACCCATCAATATTATGCAATATTTTAATTCAACATAGAAAATTTGAATCGACACACCTGAAGAACAAAAACAAATATTTTCACTATCAAACAATAATGTTATGCAAATAACTCACTGCAGCTCCCCAAAGCACACACATTAGAGCTATGCCACAATGATGAGACCTTGAGGATCTCTATTTACCCTGTTTAACACAAACATTTACTAAGTGACAGTGAGACACGTGATATTGGGGAGGGGGGGAGGGGATGAAGACTGAGGATGAAGGATGAAAACACTGTACCTATGTGCCACACAGATGTACCCTGATGTGCATTAGTGAAGGAACACTACACCTTACCAGCAATGCTCAAAACCACTTAGGTTGCTGACCAAGTCTGAGCATTTAGTTTTCTTTTAACATTACAACTAAGAGAACAGAACACTCCATGATTACGAGTAAGGAATAAAAACAAATCAATATCCTAGCATTAACCTACAACCTCTTGCAACTTTGGAAAATATTAAACATGTCCAAAACTAACAAATTACACTTTGTATACATGGGGGGGGTGTGTGTGTCTGTGTGTGTGAAAACTCAATACTGTGTATCTATGTGTGTGTATGTAAATAAAATGAATCAATGCTAGCAAAAGCCTTCAACTTTGTTCTGAAAAACATCCACATTTATTTCTTGGAAAATGCACTACACATTTTTGGAAATCAAGTGTCAACTAAAGTCTCAAAATTATAATTGAATAAACTTCATTTTCTTCATTTAATATCCTCTTCCAAAATGAAGATCTGCTCCAACATTGCAGTTGGAGGTAGTGGCATCAAACACCACAGTTTTGTATTTTAAGTGGTGGTGGTATCAGTGCTACATCATTTCAAAAGCTACCTAAACATCGGTGTGCAGCACTGAGACAAAAAAGTAAACCTAAAAACTATGGCATCAAGAACAACAGAGTCTGCACCAGTAACCAAACCCTAGTGTTTGGAAAGCAGCTTACAAAACTCATTATTGATCTTGATAGTAACTTGCTTCCAGAAATTTAGAAAGGTGATAAGGACGGTTTAGCTAGCAACTTCTGCAGATGAACAGAACTGGTGCTTAGCTGGGAGAAGTTGTAGTTTGTGGAGGGAATAGTAGCAAATCTGAAATTTGTTTTGAAAGCTCTTCTTTATAGAAGGGGGTGGGATTTTTCATACACATTATGGCTACTTATATGGCCTCAAACATTTAAACACATTTCCATGTATCATATTCTTGTTCCAAACATAAGATAATCCTATCCAACTCTGGAATCGGTACACATGACAATTCCATTGTGCAACACAGATGTGAAACATTAAAATGATAATGAACTCAACATTAAAAAGACTGAAAATAATAATACAAAACCCTAGATATAGTCAGAATCTGTTTTCTGAAGTCCTAGAAGAAAGTTTCATCAGTTATGCCTGGCTCCCTGAGAACTTGAATGTTCTGACTAAAGGCAAGTTTTGGTAAGAATTGCATTTTTACACTGTTCTTTCTCATTCAGAATAAACAATAGTGCTTTAGGCAGCTTTTGATGTTTTATATTTTTTATATCTATTACTCAAATTTCATTTGATGTGAACAACTCTTTTCTCTGAATGTTAGTCCAGGGGTGTGTGGCAGGTGAAGGAAGCTACACTTTGCCATAATTTAAAGACTCACTTTCATCTTTCTGGAAGGGACAAAGCAAGAAAAAACATACCATACATCACAATTTCATGCTTACAGTACTCTTTACCCATAGTGTTTTCCAGTTTTGCCTAGGTGCAGTTAATAGATTACTTCATAGCTACACCCAAAATGAGATGGCATCGCAATAGCTAGACCCATTAGAGAAAAACACATTGAAAATGTACATTTCCCCAAAATGAGTCAGTCGATTTTATTCACTTTACAATATGTACGATAATAAAATGCTAAACACAAAGCTCTTTATAAAAATGAGCAAAATGTGTTCCAGAAAAGCTAGACAAAAGCATGAGATGAATTTCAGTTAACTAGATCTATGTCTTTGTGAGCTTTGAGAACTCATCTTAAACACTAAATAGAGGCTGAGTGTTTTACATTATAATCCTATCTAGAGATCGTGCAGATGGAGAAGAAAGTATTTTGCTTAACTCTTACTTAATTTCTACAGAGTGTTTTAAAATTAGTTTTAAAGATCCAAATCTGTACCTCTCCCCTCCATCACAGTTTTTGAAGTAATTAAGAATTTTACCCGTACAACAGCACAGCAACTAGGGAAGAGAGGTAGATGATGTGTCCATCCTCTTAGAAGGAAACCCCCCAAATATTTTAGGGCATGAAACACAAGGCTTTTGTTATCCAAAAGAAATGAATTGCAGGGTACAAAAACATTTTCGAGCAGAATGCACACAAATATGAGAATCGTAAGCAGCCCAAACCAAGTACATTAATAGTAAATTCTGAAAGAAAAGGATGTGTTCTCTGTACCTTACAAAAATTACTCTCACAGATTTTGAATCCAAATTATACAATAGAAAATATTTGTTTTACATTTAATATAAAAATTAGCAAATAAAAAATGCTTTGATGATATACAAGAAGAAACTTCAGAGGATACATTAATTTTTAGGATGCCCCAAGGGTGACGTGTCCTAAGTACCCCTGCTCCTGTACTATGCGAAGGCCAAAGGCAGGCACTTTCTCAGGGTTCATCATCGTTGTTGAGAGAAAATCAGATGAAGCAAGACTCAAACAAGCTGGGACAGAAAATAAAAATTAAGCCAGAAGGAATTCTGCCAAGCGCAATGCACCCTGCCTAAACATATTCCAGACCATAAATCAAAGACAGTGCTCAGTGTACATCAAGGGAATTTACGTTGATGAGTTTATGGTCTAGGTGATAAATATCAAAATGGGAAGTCAATTAAAACAAGTACGCAAATAAGCAATATCTCATCTTCAAGATAAAAACCGCAATGTAGAGATTCAATCATTTCATGTCTCCATTCCACTCTCCAAGTGTACTTCTTATATTTCCATAAGTTAAAGATCAATTATTCACAAACCTTAGTTCAGTGTTAATACTTTTTACCTGTTTAATTTAGGGGTAGACACTGAGTTGCTTTAATAAGACATTTGGTTATAGTTAGTCATAATTATCCATTGTTCATCTTTATAACTTAGTTCTCATTTAAAGCCCTGGAGCGTACTTTAAAAAATTATTTTCCTCTTTAGGTCAACATTTATCTAAGCATGTCTGTAAACGTTCTGTTACAGGGGGAGGAAGAGTATTGAGCAAATTCTCCTCGACAATCAGACAGCTCCGTTTTAGGGACTGACATCCTTCCAGTTCAGGAGGAAGTGTTTCCAGGTAATTACCAATGAGCTCCAGATGAGTAAGGTTCGACAGCTCACCCACATGAGGGGACAAGCTCATCAGGCTATTTTTCCCCAAAAGTAAACACTGCAGCTTTTTGCACTGAAACAGCCCATCTGGTAGCATCTCAATCTGGAAAGGGAAAAAAAGAAGCCAGTAAAACTGGTTTTTGATGGCCTACCATAATACATGTATTTATCTATACCCCTACCTTTCCCCCAAAACATTTCTAGACATTTTACAGGGTACATATAATGATGATGATATATTTGAAGTAGATGGTAAAGATAAAAGAAAAATAAGGACATCCTGACATGGAGTCAGGATTGAGGCCACCATGAACCTCTAAACACCTGCTAGGTATGGGTGGGCAAAAGATTTGGCTCTAAACATTCTAACAAGCAATTCTCAATTCTCAAAGGAAACCTAGTCAGTTATATACTCATTGTCTCTAAGATAAAAAACAAACCAGTAACTCAGGAGAAGCATAGCTATTCTTGAGTACTAGATCAGAAATCAACTGATCTCAAGAGTCCTCATAACAAGTTTACTGTGTGAGGTAATGAGCTATACCCTCAAAAACATCCTGAGAACAGATACAAGGCTATTTCTTAGGGTTTCACAGCATAGACTGAAAACTTCATTCTGTTAAAAAAAAGTTGACAGAAGCAGAGACAAGAAGATATGATAATCTGTCATGTATACTTCATTCCCCTCTACACACATACCCATAAGTATTTACTCTTCTTCCTGCTCCCTGAGAGTTTCGATTAATCATATGACACAGAGAAATCATTTAAAATATGATAAATAGCCTGCAATTAGGTCAACTCCTAGAGCTGCTCAACTGAACTTCTCCCCTATTTCGTGGGAAGGTTGCATATGAGTTTCTAAGGGAGCCACAGTGTGTATATGAAATAGGGTTTATTAGGGAAAGACACCCAGAGAAGGGCTGAGCACACTCAATGTCCTCATTCTCATCCTGCACTAAGGGGCAAGTTTGCTCCAGGCAGAGCTGGGCTGCACACATCCCATCCTCTGAAGCTCCACATATTAAATAGGCCTGGACCAGGCATCTTTGCAGCTATGAAACAATGTAGGCTCCTTTGTTCAGGAAGTGACTTTGTTAGAAACAAGGATGAAAGGGGCACTCCAGAGTTCAGTCTGCTTGCTCCCTTGATGGGCTAGTGTAGCCCCACTTGGCCAGTTCTCTGCTGGAACTTCCAGGGCCTTCCAGAACTGTCTCTTCAAAAGGATAAACATTCCCTATACAACATAAAAAAATGGTCAAATTGCATTAAAAAATGCTCATTATGTTGGAAACTGCCTTCTCCTCTATCACCCACATATACACCCAGTATTGGCTATCCTTGAAAATAAATCTAATGATCACTGTTGCTAAGACAGCCATGCAATATAGCTCATCATTCTACACCAAAATACTAGGAATAAGCAAAGGAAAACATCTACCCTTTAATTTCATTCCTTCTTAAGAATACAGACGCAAAACCACAGATATGTCGATTTCAGTATGGCAGAGAGATGAGAGACAGAAGAAACGTAACCTCCTTCTGATCAGAGACTATCTGCAGCTCAGAAGTAGCGTCAGTGACGTACAAGTAGAGGAAATGATCAGTCCTGTGCAATGTGCTCAGGGTTGAGAGTGCCTATTGGTGCAAAAGGAATGACTCAGGCCAACAGGTTGAAAAGAGGGAAGACTTGGCTCACCTCTATTCAGTGAGTGCCTGCTGAGAGCCTCTTTTTGTGCCAACGTCCCAGCTAGATGCTGGGGATAAAGTGCTGAGCAAGACAGATGGGTCTTTCAGATCCATGCAGGGTCTCTCATCAGCCTTGGCACTGTTGACATTTGGAGTGGGATAATTCTTTTTGTGGGGGTGCCCTGTGCATTGTACAACGTTTAGCAGCATCCCTGGCCTCTACCTACTAGATGCCAGTGCCACTCCCCTCTCTAGTTGTGACAGCGAAAAATGTCTCTAGACAAATGTCATCTGCAGGGTAAAATTGCCCCCATTTGAGAAGCACTGGTCTAATGGGGGAGAGAAATATTAAACAATTATAGAAATCATTAGTCTGCAATGGCTGCTACGAAGAAGAGTGCCTCACCCAGGGCTGCACCACGGAACCCCAATCTCCCTTCTTCAGTCAGCTTCCAGAGCCCAGCCATTGCCTCGCTGGATTGCACTGATTTCCTATTGGGCGAAGACTCTAAAGCCACTGTCCTCATTCTCCTTCTGTCTGGCTGTCCACACTACCACGTCTCACCCATCTTCTTTCAGATCTCTGAATTTGTGATTTTAGCTTCTTCTCAGCCCTCATTACAGGTGAGCGGTTTCACCAGGCGACGAGAGTGCGCCTCTGAGGTTGGCCCCTCCGTTGTGTCCCTGTCTGGCTAGCGGTACATTTCCTGAGTACTAAGTGTCTGTCTCAGAGGCTTTCTCTCAGCATCAGCACCAGCTCAAGCACAGGGCCTTAACTCACGTACTGGGATTCAATTTTGCTAAAAGAGGCTGGGGAGCTGTGTTAGAGACTCAAGACTTTCCCTCAAGGCAGCAGTTTCATCTTGAAACACCTACTTACAAATTCTGCCTGAGCCAATAAATTTTTTAAAAATGTTTAGATAGCATTTATTTATACTGAATTTATTTAGCATGCTCTTTCTTAGGCCATATAATACATGAACCAGAAAGGAAAAAATTTCCGCAGTGGACCACTGATTTCTTCTTAAAAATCAAAAGAAATGTTTACAGACTATCAGATGACAAACTTTACAGACAGCACAACAAAATGTACTGAAGCCCCCAGAACATCCACGGAAGGATGCTTCTCTTCCTATATTCATGGCTGACATTGATAATTAAACATTCCACTGTTTCCCAGGGGCTGGGACCTCACTTCAGAATTCTTCTCAATGTCAGATCTCCTATTTTTCTGGCCATTGACACATGCTATCTCGGAACATGCCAACCTAAATCTATAAAATCCAATCATTACAAGAAGCAAAGCTGAATATTTCCATATCTAAGTGGTAATGTCAAAACCAACAAGGAGCACTGCCACATAAATGATCTTCAGAAGGAATTTCCACATTCTTCACCTTCTGGCTAAAGTTTTTGAGTTAATAAAAGACATGCATTAAATGCAGAAATGGAGAAATTGGAAAACCTAGGTATAAACTGGAGTGGTTTTTAAGATTTGAGCCAAGTTATTAAATCCTCCCCCTTTCCTATGCTTCTCTGTCACATTCAACACCATCATAATCCAATTACGCCTTGGCACTGGGTAGAGCTGGATGCTGCCTCTTCATCTCCCATCATCCACACACACCACTGCTTCCCATGGGACATCATTTGGACCAATGCATCTGAGCTGTAGGAGAAAGAGCGCTAGAGCAGGAGCTGGAACATGCGTTCCATCCCAGATCCATCACTGGGAAGCTCTGGACCATCCCAGATCCATCACTGGGAAGCTCTGGACCTCAGGCAAATTGCTCTGAGCCTCAGTTTCAGTATCAGTAAAGTGAGGGCAGCGGACTAGAACAGAGGTTAGCAAAATTTTTCTCTAAAGGAGCAAGATACTAAACATGTTTTGCAGGACAAGTGGCAAAACTGAAAACATTATGTAAGTACTTAAGATAACAGGAGAGAAAAAAATTTCATACAGTTTTAAGTGATGTAATTAAAAATATAACAACAATTGAGTACATTTTTTTTGTAATACAGGACCACTAAGGAGAACAACGGAATTTATTCATGGACACAAAGTTGAATTTCATGTAATTTTCATATGTGATGAAATATTATTCTTCTGATCTTTTTCCCCCCAACCATTCAAAATTTAAGAACCATTCTTAGGTCAGGCTGTGAGTGGAACTGGCTCCCAGGCTGTAGTTTGCTCACTTCAGGACCAATGACCCACACCCTTTCAGATATGTCTCTTTTTAATCTATACTCCTACTTGTGAATCATAACTGATTAAACCTTTCCATGGAATTTTATTTCTTGACTGTCCTCTCCCAACCCTTGTGTGTGCTACAACCAGAGCCTCCTTTGAAAGTACCAATTCAGGCTAACTAGCACTTTCAGGCTCAAGCCTCACCTCAGCTACTATCCAATGACTCCGACTTGAACTAGACTGGCAGCATTCAAGGCACTCTCTGTGCTGAGCCACCTTCGAAAGGCTCTCATCTCTTATTACATCTGGGCATGACCTCTATCCTTTCACATCTCCCCAATCACTGTTCTCAGGAACACTCAAGAGTTACCATGAAAAAGAACGCCTTGCTCAAATACGTGTGGCAAACGCTGCACACCATATGTCCCTCTTGGAGAAGTGCGATGTATGTTCACATGGTAAAGGCTCTGAGGAATCCTGCAGCAAAAATATGCTAAAAAATGTTTACTGTTTTTTGTCATAAGACCTATTACTATCCAATGGAGTACACTCTGGAGTGCTCTCTCAGTGAATGTCTGTCATCTAGGGGGCTGCCCCACATCTCCTATGTCCTGAGAACTCCCTTCCTTACCTTGGTGGGACTCTTGGTGGGAAGCAGGGCCCAATTCCAACTAAAGGAACTGACCACACCAGATCCTCGTGTTCCCAGATACCTTACAGCTCGAGTGTGAACATGCGTGAGCTCCATCAGGTGCTCAGATGAGGGCCTCACGTCACAAAGAAGAAGAAAGCAGGAGGCACTGATTCTGTGGGAGGCAAGGGCCGTCGTAGCAGCAGCAGCACGGCTTTCATGGCAGCATTGGTGTCCAGTGCGGGTATGGTCAGTGTCAGGGTATCCTCTTCATTTTACGTTTGTACTATGATTTTGGCTATGGTTTTGTTTTGTTTTGCTATCTAACTTTGTGCTTGACTGTTTTCCAAGCTTGATTCTGCAGCCTTTTCAGTGATAATATGAGATACATGACATCCTTTCAATAAATGTCTTTTCTGCTTAACCGCAGAATCACTATTTGTTGCCTCCATCTATAAACCTGACCCACGGCCCAAGTCTTCAAAAAAAGACCTGTTCTTTCAGGAATCTTTACCAACCTCTATTCCAAATGGAGGAATCAACGTACGTTTCTGAGTATATGCACATCTAAATATTCATGCAGCAGGTTTGTTCTATTTTCTAATTTTTATAAATATTTTGGTCTGCTTCATAGAATCATGAGAATCTTAAGGTTTCAAGAAAGAACCTTGAAATTAGTCAAATCCTTACATGAAATATGAATCTTCAATTCCCTTTAACAATATTCCTACCAAGCGGTTGACAACTTATATCTGGACAGTTTTATTAATAAGTAAATCATGTGTCCCTTCTCAAATGTTCACTCAGTCTCTGAACAGCTTTCTTGGGAAAGATGAGACATCTTCTCCTGCTTGTCCAAGCTCTAATACTTACAGCTACTCCCAATAAGCTTTCTTTCCTATGTAAGGTCTTCCAAATATTTGAAGATTAATATTGTGGACTATTCTCTCTCCCTTTGCTCCACAATACTTCCCATCATTAGGCTACACTGTCCCTTCAGAGAGGAACTTTACATCTCTCTGGTTGCTGTCTTCTGAATTCCAGTTTCTCCATATCCTAAGTAGGTAAGTCTCTTCACAGTCTGAGGAGAGTGTTCCTCACCCATTCAAAGGTGCCAAGGTCATCAGTATGGCTCTGAGGATGCTCCACCACTGCTGGCTATCAGATGTCTGAGACCACACAGCCAAAGACACCACTGTACTTTGGCCATAAACTATCTTCAGCATAAGACTTTTCATATGCTACCAAGTACCCTCCCTTATTCAAGACAGAATATGTCTGATACTAACACCTAGTCTCTCTTTCAGCCACAATCAAGAAATCAATAAACTTGGTGTCAAAAGCACCAACGGTCTTAAAGTTTCATTACGTTAAACTAGAAAAAACCATTAACCCACTTATACATTCAGATAATTCACAGCCAGCTGACAATTTAATCAGCTGTGACTTTCAAAAACTCAAAGAGTAATTTAACTGTACAACAACTTGGTGAAACTGATGCCTTTCGAAAGAATTATTTACACCTTTTATTATAACTTTAACAATGGGAAAAGTGTGACCAAAATACTAATATCAATCAACTGCATTTTTAGTGACCCTAATGATAAATCTTTAGACCTGTAGTTTTCCAAGTACGGTCACCAGACCAGCAGCACCAGCTTCATGTGAAGTTTTCAGAACTGCAAACTCTTGGATTCTACACCAGACCTACTTACTGAACCAGAAACCCTGGGAGTGGGGCCCAGCAATCTGTGTTTTAACAAGCCCTTCAGGTAATTCTGAGGCACACTGCTAATCTAGATCAATCTTAAAGGAGGTTTGAAACCTCACAATCCTTTAAGACGTGAAGATTTTTTGTTTATCTTATAATGGGGTCTATCCTTTTACATATGAGTAAAGTCATAGAGTTCTAAAAGTCATCGTATATTCTGCCTCATTCCCCAACTCTCTGGTATCTTCCCAACAATCCATGGTTTCTGAAAATACTGTCTGGTGATTAATGTTTATTAGCCAACATCATGCTTGTAGCTCTATTTAGCATAAAATGTGAATTATAAAAAGTCTAAGAGATAATACCTTTCTGAGTAGGGCAGAAGAAAACAGTTTTCATATTTAACTAGAGGAGGATCACTTTCACCTTTTGGCAGACCTGATTTCTTATGGGTTTTTTTCTTCTTCCCGTATGGATATTACGATCACTCTCTTGCCCTTTCAGCCAGCATGATTTTTTGTCTTTTGCCTCCTCCTTCACATTTTAACCTAGGAAACTACTCATTTATTTTGTTTTTTCTTGTTTCAGCAAAGTTAAGTTTTCCTTAACTTGGCGTTCCTGTTGCAAATTATGGTTCATTTTTAAAGCATGGATGCTGGAAAAAGCTTCTAAGAAGCCCTAGTGTTGCATTATAGAACCAGGCCTTTCATTTTGAATTGTCTTCTTAGACATGCATGGAGATTTCAAGTCTTTCTTACTGTATCACAAAAAGGACTTATGAATAATTCATGATTGCAGTATTTTTAACAAAAAGTTCTCCTATGACAGATCTGGAAAGCTGAAAAGTTTTATGAAATTTTCTAAATCCTTAACACTTTTTCAAAATGAAAGTAAGACTGCCATAACTAATTAATTAGTTTAAAATACTTCAACTGTAATGTTTATGTAAAAAGGGAAAGAGAATATTTCTTGAGCACTTATTACATGCTGCAAAACTGTGCCAAATGCTTATATATTTTTTCATAAAATCTCCATGACAACTTGTAAGTTATATTAAAAACTGATGCTCAGTATTTTGATAATTCATCTGTAGTCACATGTCTAGGAAGCAGTAGTCATGCCAAGCTCAGAATGTTTAGTATGACTTAAAGTCCACTGTCTCTACCTACATCACACATTGCTACCACAGATGCTCAAACGACTGGCCAAATAAAGGGCAGAATGGATTTACTTACGTTGTTGTTGGTCACAGCAAAGTACTGCAAATTACTCAGATACTGGATTTCTTCTGGAATGAAGGTCAGGTGGTTATAGCTTAGATCCAAATAATGTAGTTTGGTGCATAGGAACAGCTGCAGGGGCAGATTCTCAATGTTATTATGGTCCAAAGAGAGCTGCTCTAGATTAGATAATGCCCCAATCTGGGCTGGAATATAAGCGATGTTATTGTGCCATAACTTTAAGCAGGAAAGATTCTGGAGATGCTGAAAGCTAATGATCTCTTCCACAGTTTTAAGGTTATTTTCTTTGAGGTTTAACTCATGCAAGTTGTTCAGGCTGAAAATGGAGTGTGGAATACGTTCCAGGTCGCAGCTGATCAGCTCCAGGCTTTTCAGATTGACCATCTTTTTCAAGTTGTTTAATACAACCAGCTTGCTCCCCTCGTTATCGAGGGACAACTTCTGCAGCGAAGGCAGGAGGTCTGTAATGACCTGTGGGATCCGGGAGAGGCTGCTCTTCAAGTAGAGGGTCCTCAGGTTTTTCAAGTCCTGAAAGCCCTCCAACTGCATGGTACTCACCTGCTCAGGCAGAACACAGCCTGACAGGTAAAGTTCCTTGAGATTCTTCAGGTGAAATACCCAGCGTGGAATTTTCCCCATTTCAGTAAATTTCAGACGGAGGATTTTTAAATTCTCCTCTAGAAAGGCCAGGGCGGGATGGTCGACCACCAGAGACGAATGGTACACGTGGAGCTCCTTGAGGTTGACCAGCTGAGAGACTGCAGAAGGCAGCTTCACCTCAGGGATCAGCTCCAGGCTTAGCACTTCGATTTCTGTCAGCTCAAAGACATTGTCTGGAAGACCGTTTAGCATGAAAAGATGCAGTTCTATTTTGTCCTGGGAATTTTTCACAAGCTTGCTCTTCAGTTTCTCGACCGTCCATTCGTTGTTGAGGTTGATCTGTTTCAGCTTGTTCTCACTGACCTCCGACAGGAAGATGGAGAAGCGTTTGGAGTAAAGAGGATCATACTGATCGGCCAGATGGAGGATGAAGGCAAAGTCATTCTTGACATCCGGGATGTCGCTGTAGTTGCTTTTTTCTCTCAGAGCCTCAAAGGAATATTGCTTCAGAGAACTCCGTAGCATCCACCACAAGCTGTAGGAGGAGGTAAGACCATACAGTATAACCAAGATGACGTAAAATGAAGCCAGGACCTTAAAGATTTCTGCCAAGGAGTAGACACACTGGTAGCGCTTGTATCCGGTAAAAGCCTGCACATCCACTGAACAGTCAATTTCAAGGGTGATGTAGGTTAAAAAATACGGAACGTAAGTTATGATGAGGACAAACAAAATGACTTTGACTATTATCTGCTTCAGATACACTCTATAAATGATGTCCTTCTGCTCCACGTGCATGCGGAACCTTTTCACTTTTTCAAAGATGGCTTTGGCCTGTTCGCCCTCCTTCTTGTCCAGGACGCTAGAAGTCGGGCTTTCTATGCCAGCTGACTCTAAGCCTGGCTGTGGGTAGGGCAATGACTGCTTGTTGGAATCAACATCGGCTGAGCACCCTGAGGACGAAAGCAAGACCTTGGACTTGGAGAGTGTCAGGGGCCTCACTGACTGCTCGGCCACTGTCTCTGACAGAGCTCGGGTGGTCCACGGAGAATCGAAGCACTTGTGAAGGATGGCCACAAAATGCTCGAGCCTGGAACTGGTACTGGGGTAATGAAGCCAAAAGTTGCTGCAGGCTGCAAAGATGAGCGTGTGCAAGAGCACCAGGTAGGGGAAGAACTTTGCGAACCAGTGGAGCTGCTTCTCGTAACAGACGGCGTCGATGTAGGAGTACTGCTGTCGGTGGAGGTCATTCTGGATTCTGAGGGGGAGAGGCAGTGGCATCCCGGGATCGGAGGACGTGTTCACGCTGGCTTTCAGGATGTCCCAAGGCACGGCGCAGTGATTGTCAAATTCCACCTTACATGGAAGACAGCACAGAACCCTGCTCTGTGTGAGCTGGAGGGCTCCAGCCAGCACGGCCACCAGCAGCATGATCAGGGTGATGTAATACCAAAAGACGTCCCACCAGGGTTTTAGGATGTGATAAGATGACTGGGCGTCTGCTAAACATTTTAGCTCTGTTAGTGTAATCATGACTTTCCCTTGTAGGAGGACAGAAACTGGATGAGGAAAATAAAAGAAAAACCACTGAAGCAAGTACCCCAAATAAGCTTAAACTCTAATGCTTGTACCTATCCAAGTAGGATTTAGCTCAGGGGCAAAACCCGGGAGGCAGGGCTGACGATCAAAAGGTATCAAAGTCTCCTGGTTTCATTAGAAACCTTAGGCTATACCAACTGAGCACTATAAAGTCCCTTAGGCGAGAGACCATTTGGTGACAGCCAGACTGGATCTGTAAAGGTTTTTGGGGCAGGACGTGAAGCAACTATCTAGTTTCCTCCTGCATCACCACTTCATGCTAAGCTATTCAAAACCAGAAGCTGAGTTTTTTTCAATCAACGTTAGGAAAACCTGTTCTTATGCTACTAATTTCTAACAGCCACATTTTGTACCTTCCAAACGGTCTAAATAAGCTCTTCTACACATCCCACTACCAAGTCTGGAGCGTCGGTTACAGCCTAAGAGTTGTGTTTCAACCACTACAAGGAACTTCCTTTCAGCAAGCACTGTTTTATAAAATTATCCCTTAGGATTAGAGGGATCTACCAATTCTATGTTCAGAACAAACTGTGATTTAATACATTATCTCCTTCTCTCCCAAGCTCTTGCTTTGTAACTGAAGTTCATATCCAACTTAGAATATTGAAAAGCTGACACAAAATGGTAGTGGCTTAAAAAATGGATGGGGAAGAAAGCCCCAGTTCTAACACCCTACCATGGGGACTCTCTCTCATGTTTAACATTTTGATGGCAAAGTACTAACAGTATAAATGATTAAGGGCATATGCTATTATTATTTTTGCCTTCAGAAAAGCAAGGTGGATTTTGCATTTTCATATTTAAAGTATTCAGACAATGCTCCTTACAGAAATGATTTATGTAGTGTTCTGCCTTACATAAATCATTTAAAAAATTGTTAACTAGTAAAATCCAGACCACCTATAAGATGGTACAGAGTAAAACCTTCATCGACAGACTTCTCTTGCACTTTTTTGAGTCTTAAGTCTTATCATCTTTCCTGTGTCTGAATTTCTCTCTCTAGATACCCTAGTACGGGTAGCATCCTCAAGAAAAACTTTTTTGCACTCATTTCTCTTCCTTCAAGGGACTGGTATCCTGCCTTGAACCCTAGAATCCCATTACAGAGGCTCTGGTACCTATGAACGAGTGTCTTTTCTTTTGCTGGTCAGCCCTGACATATTCCTGACCATCTGACCCTGAACCCTATACCTTCTGGCTCTCCCCCTTGCTAGGGCATCCCAAGATCCTGGATTTTAACTACTAGCCTGGAGCACCACTTTCCACCTGCATCCTCTTTGGCCGTCATCATGCTATATGGATTCAACTTCCTCTTAGGACCTATGACTTGATTAAATAACTCTCCAGGGCTTCCCTCCTTTAGTTTAGTGGGTCTATTTCTAACTCGCAACTGCTCCCCTACTGCCTCGCTTCACTGAGGTTAATCATAATTGTGTATCAAGACAAGACAAAAACCAAAAATAAGAGGATTATATGTGACCGACAGAAAGGCCTGGACTTAGACCACAAAATACCATAAACATGATGGGAGGGAAGTATGGCAGAAAACATTGTTGGGGGGGGGATGAACATGTGAAAAATACCTAAAGATTTTAGTTGACATAAATGCATGGTTTAAGCTAACTGTGTCATAGCTGTTATGTAAAATATAGCTATATGCTATATTTACGCTAAATACAGCCATAATATGACTATAATCTCTGGCCATATTAATTCACGAGCCCAGATCAAGGGGCAACAGTCCTTCTAACCTGTGACTATATTAATTCATTAACCTAGATAAAGGGGCAACAGTCCTTCTGACCTGTGGCCTTATTAATTCATGAACCCAGATACAGGGACAACAGTCCTTCTGTGCCTGCCTGGTGAGATCACACCTGGAACCCAACCTTCAGTCATAGGTTAAAGACCAATTGGGCAACAAAATACTCAGGAGCTACTTGTCTATGAACCATTTCCTATGGAGGAACACAGGTACCTGATGATATTCAGCTGACGTAAAAGATGACTGGGGAACCTGAGAATTTATCTTTACATTTTTGCAGGACTACCTCTTGGATTCAAGAATAAGTGGATTTGTTCCAGAGGCAGAACTAGGTGGGTGCACCTTTTAGAAAGTGACATTTTGATGTGTTTTGTCGTGGAACACCCACAGAAATAGTTCAGGCCCTTCTCCCTACCAGGGCCCACCTGAATAAGATGACCATCCGTCAATGATGTTGCAAAGGAATTTCTTGTAATGGATGAAGAAAGTGAACGAGATCATCTCTAGGGTTCTAAGGGTTCTGCCAGCTCAAAGTCTATGGCTTTATTTGCCCTCTCAAAGATCCTGAGCGTTAAATTAAGATACGCAGCTGAAATTGTAGAAGGATGTAAACACAAATAGCTCTAACAATAAGGGTATCTGACAGAGAGCAAACATTTATTCAACAAAGAACACAAGTCAACGCTGGCCAAAACAATATACTTTAAATATTTATACTTACTATAATGAAAAAAAATGAATCCAATAAGTTGACTGTGCTTCAATCAGGAGGCCTACACCTTTTGAAATTTCTTAGACACACCATCTCTGTGATTGTCTTCATTCTATGAGAAAGTATAGATATCTTGAAATAGCTGTGGTCATTCAAACAAACAAAATTGGAGATACTGTCTTTAGAGACCCTCTTCATCATAAGGCATTACACGGCAAGTGGATTTTCAAAGACCAGTTTACTTTTCACACTGGGGGACATTCTGGCAAAGCTATTTATTTAAGACCCCACCCACATACCAGATCACACTCAGTCTCTAACTTCCTTCATTTACAGAGAAGTTTCTACAGAAATTTAGATGTTAACATATTTTAAAATGCTGTGTCTACAATACTTAGATGAACACAGCTTTTTCCAAGTAGTCTAGGTGTGCTGATTTTGCTCATGCAGTCCTCATACACAGTTGGTCTTATTTGCATTCATCACATGGCCTGTCAAACCATATAATTTCTGCACTTTATCATACATCTATCCAAATGAGACTCAGTGCTCTTAAAATTTAGCCTACTGATTCATTAAATATAGTTACAAGTTAATAACTTTTTAAAACACAGCTCAGAAATATGACTGAAATTCTCTGAGATTATGATATTATTAAATGTAGCTACTCTTCATGTTAATAGGTTTTTGTTTCTTACCTTATAGGTTAATAAAAGCCATTCTTAGCATCTACTTCAATAATTTGCAATAGCTTAAATTACATACATACTGATTAGTTTGAAATGTGAGAACATTCTAAAACATACAAAATTTTTTTAGCTGGGTGTGAAAATTGTATTTCTTAGTGCCTATGTTTCCTCTGAAAACTTGCTGAGAAGGTTTATATATTTGCCTGGAAGATACAATCCTTTTCTGGTTTATTAGGTACTCAAAATCCAGCTCAGAGTACTGACCCCAAATTGTATTTATTTTTAGCAATACTCTTGTAACCTTGTCATTTTCAAAGATCAAAAAGTTAGCATGTCTGAAATTTACTTTGGACTTACCAATCCATGCGTAAAAGCCTTCTTTATAATTACTACCCAGGATCAAATTATTTTGCAGGCCAGAAAGCACAGTTAGTGTATGACAACCCAGCTGTGTATTAATTCATACTTAGCACCACTGGAGTATGAGTTTCTTATTCACAATTCATTTTTGAAAGACCGACAACATATGATACACAACTGCATTTATGTATAGCAAGCACGATAAAGACATTCGATGTGTGAAACATTTTACATATTCTTCCACTGCACTGCATCTGTAATGTGCCAGGAAGAATTTATTGCATAATGCCAGAATGCTACCCAGACATCATGATACTTCCTGTACAATACAGTTTCCTTTAGAGGTTGCAAATGTATTTTCTCCTTTAAACACAAAAAGAAAAAATAGTCACAAACCTCCAGCTACAGTAATATTTTAAAATAATCAGAATGAGAAACTACTATAACTAACCTGTTAGAGAACCACAACGGACTACAAGTTCGCCACATTTATTCTAACTGAAAATTATTTGTAAAGAATTTTTCCTCTTCATCTTTTTCAGAATTATAAAGTTTTCCTCTAATCACCTAATTCAGATTTCCTTTGGTGAGTTCCTCGTCAATAACAGAATAAGAATCTATTATTCATAATGTAATATGTCTTCCTACTTTCAAAGCACTTTCATTTACATTAATTTTTTTCATACCTACAACAAACCATTAAGATAAATATTATTCTTCACATCTTATAAACATGGAAAATAAGGTAGGCCCAAAAGAGTTATCTTGTCCAAGGTGACAAAACTGGCAAGAAGCAGTTACAACTAGACCCAGGTCCTCAGGCTAAAATCTCAAGCCTTGTCCATACCAAACCACCGTATCCAGACCATTCAATCCAATTAACTATGCCAGTGTGAGTTCTTTCAAAAGCTAAGGAAAAGTTGAATATTTAACTCTCTCCCCTAACTACAATGGACTGAATGTTTGTGTCCCTGAAAAATATATATTTTGAAATCATAATGCCCCAACGTAATAGTATTAGGAGGTGGGGCCTTGGAGGTGATTAGGTCATGAGGGTGAAGCCCTCATGAATGATATTAGTGCTCTTATATAAGAGAGTTCTCTTGCCCCTTCCACTATGTGAGGAAACAGCAAGGATATGGACATCTACGAACTATGAAGTGAGCTTTCATCACACACTGAATCTGCTGGTGCTGTGACCTTAGACTTCCCAGTCTCCAGAAACTGTGAGAAATAAATGTTTGCTGTTTAAGTCATCCAGTCTGTGGTAGTTTGCTATAGCAGCCTGAAGGGACTAAGACATCAACTTACCCCAACATCCGCATTTTAACTAGGTTCCATTTTAATCCTTTGAAAGACAAGGATACAAATGCATAGCTTTCTGCGATGTCTCCAGTTACATACTACAATAATCTGCTTTCTCAGCTTAACTTTTTCTACTAAACATTTTCCACTGAACTATTTAAGACTTTATATAAATATATAACATCTGGATTTAATGATGTATGAAAAGTCTCAAGCATTCCCATATATTAAATGATGTTAATTTCTCTAATTGAAGTGCTTAACTGGAGAGTTAGAGCATAGCTGTCCTTTCTCATTACAAAACTTAATACTGTTTGTGTGTCCAGGAAATTTTTTCCAGACATATTTTTGCAAACAATGAGGATTCAATCCAATTCAGATCTCTATTTCTAATATACAAATGCACTAAATCAGTTCAAAGAAACAATGTTAAAAGTAAAGGATTTTATGGTCTTAATCCTATTCCTTTAGCTTTTAAACCTCATTAAAAAATCATAAAAGCTTTTCAAAGCACATGAATTCATTTGACAACCTCACCCCAAAGTCTCTAAGACTGGAACAACAACACTCAAGTTAGCCAGTCTTTACTTCCCACTAGTCCTTATTTTACTTTGAAAGCATTTCTAAAATAACCAGTGAAAAAATAAACAAATGATGATCAGATGGTATTTAGAGTCATCATATGCTGAGCACTGGACACTACTTCAAAGATCTCTGTCTCCGGCCCCAGGCAGGGATATTGTCAAACAATTCAACATGGGGTTTCTCTATACTACTCTCACTGAAAATTGTTTTAAAAATCACCTTATGTCCTTTCAAAATGCTTAGTCCTACTTCTCATCAAGATGTTTCTTGGGTCTAACATATATCTAACTGAAATTTAATTCACCTGTTTGACTTCTCTCTCTGAGAAGCAATGCATTAGGATCCAGGATTAATTTGCTCCTTTGCTTTATACTATTATAAATAACCCCCTGAACCACTCTTCAGAAATCTGATGACCATCACTTAGCATTTCTCAAGCACTTAAATGATCACTAGCCAGACACTAGTTTTGAGATCTAGAAGGGAACTAGGATTTATCTAGTAAAGCATTTCTCTAACATCAATGTTCATAAATCACCGGAGAGCTTATGAAATCACGTGATAGGTTCCACCCTTGGAGTTTCTCATTCATTAGGTCTGCAGTAAGCCCCAAGAATGTGTATTTCTAACAAATTCCTAGTTAATGCTGGTGTTGCTGGCGCAGAGACCACTTTTTGAGACTCACTAATTTAAGACAGTGGTCCTCAACTTTGGCTTCACATTAGAATCACCTAGGGCACCTTTACAAGAAACTTATACCCAGGTGCCACTCTTTTTTTTTTTTTTTTTTCTAATTTCTGTCTTTGAATTTCCTTATCTTTATTTTTTAATATATATATTTTTAATTTATTTTATTACCTATTTATTGGCTGCATGGGGTCTTCGTTGTTGCGCGCTGGCTTTCTGTAGTTGCGGAGAGTGAGGGTTACTCTTCATTGCAGTGCACGGGCTTCTTATTGTGGTGGCTTCTCTTGTTGTAGAGCACGGGCTCTAGGCACGCGGGCTTCAGCAGTTGCAGCACGTGGGCTCAATAGTTGTGGCTCATGGGCTTAGTTGCTCCGTGGCATGTGGGATCTTTCTGGATCAGGGCTCAAACCCACATCCCCTGCATTGGCAGGTGGATTCTTAACCACTGCGCCACCAGGGAAGCCCCCAGGTGCTACTCTTAAAGAACTTCAGTTGGTCTAGGTGAGGTCAGCATTTTTTTATTTTATTTTTTTTCAAATCTCCCAGGAGGAGAAAGCTCACAAGATATATTGGCAATGAAATCTCTGGGGAAAGTGCCTATCTTTTAAGTTTTCCTGAAGTTTCAGATGTCTAAAGTGCTCCCCTCCCCACAAACTACAAAGCAACAGCTACCATCAACTATAGAATCCTTTAGACCCAGGTGTAAGGTAGGGGAATACTGAGTCACTGAGCTAGAGATATTTGCAGGATGGATTTGAAGAGAAGGGTTAGAAACAAGGCGGCAGCTGAAAGGCTATTTCAATCATGTGGGCCAGAAGTAATATGGAAAACTTTTGTAACATATATGAAAAGAAAGCAGTGAGTGAAATAGTCACTGTAAATGAAAATTCAACACCGCTTAGCAACATCAAATATCCTAAGAGAGGTCCATGGAGAAGCACGGTCAAAAGGATCCTGATGGTATTACAGGATCTTCCACAGTTTCTAAGCACGTGGTGTACAGTAAGTATTTGTATAATAAATAACTGAACACACAAAAATGCAGAAGGCAGAAGAATATTACATTCACATGTTAGGCAGGGTGTATCTAAGGTGATTAAGCCTTTCTTTGGAGAGGCTAGAATTTGGAAGCATATAGATGGGAAGGATTTTGGCTAACTATTTTGCATATGTCAAACCTTAATGGCTTAACAATAGTTTTATTTCTTGTGATTCTGTGGGTGGTTCTTTTACTTCCTGGTGTTGGCTGGCACAAAGATGGCTGAAAGGTCCAAAATGTCCTCAAATTCAACAGGCTGGTAGTTGGTGCTGACTGCCGGCTGGAACTTCATGTGACACTTCTTGTGGCTGTTTGTGTGTCCTCACATAGCACGGTGGTTGGGTTCTAAGATGGTGCATTCCAAGCAGAGAGGGAAAACTGTCATTCTTTTATGGCATAGCTCTCAAAGCTACACAGTGTCATGTCCACCATACTCTGTTGGTCAAAGGAGTCATGTACCAGCTCAGATTCAAGGGGAGGGGAAGCAAATGCCTCCTCTCAGTGGGAAGAGTGGCAGAGAATGTGCAGCCGTGTTTAATCCACCGCAGTCTACTCTCCGCCCACAAATGATTTACATTTCTCCCACGTGAAAGCCTCACCTTCTCCCAAGCCTCCCAAAAGTTTTATCTCGCTATGGCATCAAGTTCAGGCTTGAAGACTAGGATCTTGTCATCTAAATCATGTTCAGGATGCTATGGGACAACACCCTCCAGATTCCTGGAAGCCCTTCTATTAAGCATTCTAAGCCCTTCTTAGAAGCTGAGAAGAGGCACAGCCTTAAATCTTTTTGAAGTCTTAATACAAGGTCCTATACCTGTGCCCTGGCTTTTATTTGTATCTTAAGACCAAGTTTTACTGCACTACTGCTCTGAATCTGATCTTTCAACCCGAGGCCGTTTCTTACTTTGAGTACCTTTTGCTGGGTGGAGAAGCTAGGAATAAGGAACAGTTTTATTCACAATCCCAGAAAATTCTGGATTGGAAATATGTCCTCTAAAGTCTACTTAAAAATAAGAACCACTTCCTCTTTAATTAATCTCTCTCTTACAATACTTGGTCACAAGTGGTTTAAAAATGTCAATTCTAATATTCTGCTAGAAAATCTAAGCTGGATCTACAAATCAATTAGGTTCATTTTCTATCTTCCGTGTTACTGTCAGTCTTGTCAATTTTTCTGTCAATACATAACAAGTGTACCATTTTATACCCTCCAACAGCAATTTCCTCACTGCCCATGCAGCCACCATTAATAATCTTCTTACTTCCCCTTCAGGTTCACTGCTACCTGGTCTCAAAGTCAAAGTCAGATGTTTTGTTGTGGCAACACCTCACTTCTAGGTGCCAATTTTTGTTTTTGTTTTTGATTGCTATGTAACAAACCATCCCCAAACTTAGCAGCTGAAATAACCATTCATCATTTTTGATGATTCCGTGGGATGATGAGGCAGTTCTGTTTCACATGGTGTTGGTTGGAATGCTGTGATGCTGGGAGGTCTAAAATGCGTCAGTCACAGGGCTGGCATTTTGGCTGGCGGCTGGCCTGGAGCTCAGCTTGAGCTAGTGACCAGGGGCTTTGCCACTCCTCCACATGACTGTTTAGGCTCCCTCACAGCAACGTGGCTAAGTTCTAAGTAGGAACGTTACAAGCACACAAAAGCAGAAGCTACAAATCTCTTTACGGCCCAGCCTCAGAAATTATTCCATACCAGTTCTTCCACATTTGATGGGTCAAAAAGATAACAGGGTGAGCCCAGATTCAAAAGGAGGGGAAACAGACTCCATCTCTTGATGGCGAAAACCACAAAATATTTGCAGTCATCCTGAATCCACCATAGTCATGAGCATTTAAGTAGTAGCGAGGGCCACAGAAATGAATTAATTCTCTGAAAGAATTTAGTGAGTGAAGAACTGAATCTCCCTCCCCTTTATAACATATCAGACAAGGAAGAGTAAACTGGGATAGAGAAGTAGGGTCAGTGAGGTAAAAAAGCAGTACAGTGTTTTCGGAGCACAGAAATCAAAGGATCTGACATCAGAGTCAAGACAGAAAAACCAAAGGAGAACAGCAATGTACAACTATCACTCTGCAGCTTCTTACCCAAAGTTGTAGAGTGGTAATGGATCTGTGAAACAATCAAATAGTATGCTAAGTATCAGAAAAATCACCCTAATCCTCTGAAGTCCCAGGAGAAAGTTACTGACTATGACAATTAAGAGCATGTGAACAACTCTAGAAATCCTAATTAAATCGGAGCTGTTGAACTTTAAGGAATATTGCCTCACTTCTCCTTGTTTATGATGGTTATGAAATACATCATGTATTTAATTTAGATGGTAACTGTGTTTTCATAAAAAGACCTCAATTCTTTGATGCTTTAAGTAAGCTACCAAATTACCTAGAATACATTGAAAATGAAGAGAAGCTGCAGTCCCATTACTACAGTATTAACACGAGAGCATAAGCCACCTGTGGCTACAGGATTCCTAGAATGTGTAAACAGACAGCAACCTCAAACCCTTCTCCACCATCTTTGCTGTTTATAAAGCTGTTTTCCTGACCCCCTCCCATTACCCTAGAGTCAATAAGCCATAAAGTTGAGTCAAACCCAGTTCCCTGTGCAGCCCCTGGGAAATCACACATGCTCTCCTTTCAAATGACTAGCTGATAGCAGTGATCATCGGTCCGTGTGCTTCTAATTCTCCCACAGGTGACCTACCTTTCACAGGAACAGAATCATATGGACTATTTAACCCAAGAAGAAACCACAGAGGTCAGAGTCTAACTCTTTACAAATGAGGAAACTAAATTTCAGAGGTGTTCCAGTAGCTTCTCTAGGGTCATAGGGTAGTAGAACATGGGTTTATGGCCAACTTGCCTAATTTGAAAAGAACTGAGAGGCTGAGAGCATTGCTTCTGGTCACCTAGCCTAAGTAATAATAGGCTTTCTTAATAAAATAAAACAGGGTTCTGGAACATGAAGTTGCAAAAATAGTCCAGAACTTTTCTATGTTATAGTTTTTTTAAACTATAAATCAAAATGAGATTTTTTTTTTTTTTTTAAAGCTCTGGGACACACAAATCAGTGAATTCTAGAAATACTTAAAAATTTGATGAAGCCACTAGTCTTAACCCTTTCTCTAAAGTTAACATTTATATTCATTCAATTATGGAGGTCAGGACTACAAAGGCATACCAAGGAAATATGAGGCCTTGTTTCTGCTTTCATGGGATTTACAGTCCTATTGTGGAGAGGAGACATGCATAGTTGAGAGTTAGCAGCACCATCTTATACTGTCATTTCAGTGCCAAAATGAGTGGGATGATGGCCGAAAATAAGCACAGCATTTGGTTCCACACAAAATACCCAAAGAGAATGGGTGAAACATTACGGAGAATGGTAAAGCAGTACTTGTCGATGAGAGGTCAGGATTTTAGTCTGTGCATGTAACAAATATTTAGAATGTCTACTATGTGCCAGGCAGAGTTCTGAGTGTGAGGGAAATACAGATGTGCAAGACAGACAATATTCTTGCACTCAGGGACCTTACTGTGTAGTAAGGACAGAGAGAAAACCAAATACATACACGTAAAATCAGAAATGCTTTGAAGAGGGGCTTCCTAGGTGGAGTAGTGGTTAAGAACCCGCCTGCCAATGCAGGGGACATGGGTTCTATCCCTGCTCCAGGAAGATCCCACATGCCACGGAGCAACTAAGCCCATGTGCCACAACTACTGAGCCTGCACTTTAGAGTCCCTGAGCCACAACTATTGAGCCCATGTGCTGCAACTACTGAAGCCCATGCGCCTAAAGCCTGTGCTCTGCAATAAGAGAAGCCACGGCAATGAGGAGCCCACGCACCACAACAAAGAGTAGCCCCCGCTCACCACAACTAGAGAAAGCCTCCGTGCAACAGCAAAGACTCAACACAGCCAATAAATAAATAAATTCATAAAAAAAAAAAAAAGGAAAGAAAGAAATGCTATGAAGAATACACAGCTACTTTAGACTGGGGAGTCAGGAAAGGCCTCTTTAGAGGGACTATCATTATAACGGAGATCTAAAAGGAGCCTACCAGGTGATGATACTGGGGAAGATCATTCCAGGTAGAAGGGGCAAGAACCTCAGGATGTGTGCAGATCAGAAAGAAGGACACTTGGCTGGAATGTCAGAAGCCTGGAGAAAGTAGAGTAGCACAGGGCCTGTAGTCGAGATAAAGAGTCTGGGACTTCCCATGTGGTGCAGTGGTTAAGAATCTGCCTGCCAATGCAGGGGACATGGATTCGAGCCCTGGTCCAGGAAGATCCCACATGCCGCGGAGCAACTAAGACCATGCACCACAACTACTGAGCCCACGCACTGAAGCCTATGTGCCTAAAGCCCATGTTCCACAACAAGAGAAGTCACTGCACTGAGAAGCCTGCGCACCGCAACAAAGAGTAGCCCCCACTCGCCACAACTACAGAAAGCCTGCGCGCAGCAGCAATGAAGACTCAATGCAGCCCACTCCCCCCACCCCAAAAAATATATATATAAAGAGTTTGGATAATAGGTCATACAGGAGTGCTGGAAAAGCCACTGAAGAGTCATAAGGAAAGAAGTAAGTGATTTGTTACTAGCTTTTAAGAATTCATAGTTAACTCAATGAATCAGCAGGGAAACGTGGATATACTCAATAAGTCCAAATATCTACCTTCATCTGCAAAAAGAAGGATGTTTGGGATACAGCAGGAAACAGATCCATTGTCCTCACCACTGCTTTACCTGGACTACATGTTCAGAGCCGCGTGACACAGCTTTAAGACATATGTCATATTCACAACACTGGAGAGCCATGTAATTTAATACAGTGTACAAATTAATCATTCATTATGTCAAAGTCAAAGGCTCTGCCACAGAGCTAATTTAAGATTAAACTTCCACATCTATAAGAGATGAATGATGTTTGCAGGAAGCAACAGGATATAGGACTTGTTTATTTCTGACTTACCTACTCTAGGAAAGCAAGGCCATCTTTTCATTATGGAAACATGGCAAACCAATTCTATACGTTAAAAAATGCTACCTTAAACAAAAATCAGAAAAATACAGACATGGAGTCACGGAGTCTAAGTCTCTCATAGACATTTATTATATTCCTTAGATCTTTAATGTTAAAAAAAATCACAAACATCAAACACACACACATACCCTTTCCTACCTACAAAATCAACAAAGGATAAGAAGATGACATTTTACCAAAATGTATACAGATTTAATTTTCTGTTTAATTGGTTTAAAAACATCAAAAGCATTTTACTCAAAACATCTGTAAGAGTAGTAATCTCTTTTTGCACACTAAGTATTTAGTACTTATTTGCCCCAAGCTACCAATGTAACAGTAATTATCTTTACCATATGTTCACAATTCAGAATATTAATCTTACCCTATGAATGCCTGTCAACCGGAAACTCTGCAATTAGTTTCTCTTTGAAAAATTCCTAAAGAGAAATCATAAACATATTGTTATATTTTATGCATCACAGGACTGCAAGACAATTTGTCCACTTATGTGGTTCTAAAGTTTCAAACATCTATAGTAACTTTATGAAACATGCAAAAGATAACTTTTTAAAAAAGCGACTGCTGTTAAAGGAGATCACTTTCTGACCTCTTACAAAAGGTGTCAACTAGAACTCAGGGAGAGAAACAAATCACTGTCGCAAGCTATACATTTAATCCCATCACCATGGCAATTTACGAGGAATAAAATATGAACTTTAAATTTTTAATGAAGAATGAGATAAGCGTTGGTATACCTGAGGCACCATTCACTTTATAAATAAAAGGCAGAAAAACTCATTGAAAATATCTATGCTTCTTACAGAAAACAGGGAAGCATGGGCAAAAAAACAGCTTAATATTTAGGATTGTTTTCTCCTTTCAGTTTTGTTTTTGTTTTTGCTAGCCTGCTAGTTTTACACAATTATGCCAATATAAAATTCAGTGGTATAATATTGAGATCTCTTTCTGTCTCATCATTTCTCATAGGCTCGATGTTGTCGTTTCTCTAAACATCATTTTTGAAGCGTGACAGTTCATATACATGGATATGCCATAGTTTACAAAATCATTTCCCTACTGAATCTGAGATTTTTCCCTTTTTATCACTAATAATGCTATAAACATCTCTAACTCTGCTCATATGATTTCCTTTGCAGAGACCTCCAAAAGTAAGAATAGATCAAAGAGCGTGAACATTTTAAGGCTTCTGATATATAACACCAAATTATTTCCCAAGAAGATTATACTAATTTTCTTCCCTATAAACGATATGAGTAGTACCCTCACCAGATGTGGGAATCATCATTAAAAATAAAAGTCTTTGCTAATCCCATATATGAAAAGGATCTCATTGCTTTATTGTGCATTTCTGAGTTGGGTTAAATAATTTCCAACACGTTTTACCAACGAATTTCATTCCTCTTGTCTGTTTCACCTTTACCTAAACCAGGGGAATATTTTGCTGAGAAGACATAAATGTAGAACTTAATGAAAGCTCTCTCCTAATGACAACTTGTCATCTCAGAGTGAAGCTGTCAAGTAAAAAAACAACAAAATGTAGCTCAGTTCCTTTATCCAGCCTAAAATCAAATCAAACTAACTTTAGAAACTATAGCAAAAGTTAGCACCTCTGTTCCTCCCTAGCAGCAAACCAAATCACAAGTTGAAAGAATAAAATGTGAAAGTACTAAATGGCAATGCTTCTAAGAATAGAAATAAGTAGTCCATTTCAGATCAGATCAAAACAGGACTTGGACTGTCACAGTAATTGGGACAGACCCAGCTGCTGAGACAGCATCAGTGGCTTTCCCAGCTTGCTGTGCTGCATGAGTGTTATAAAACTGGCTCTACCTACCCCTGAAAAACATTTACTTCCCCCAGAGGCAAGACACAAGATGTGTATTTTCACCGAAAAAATCAACTCCAAGATAACCTAAAAAAATATTCTGGAAGATTTAGAGATGACAAGCCTAACCTTGAGAACTCCCTTTCTCAAATAAGAGCTGCTTTCAGAAGGTCCCCAGTGAGGGACACAGAAGGGAATACTCCTAAGTGATTGTGGATTAAGGAACAATAGGGGGCAGTCAGCATTCTGATAGAAAGACAAAAGGCCTCAAGGCTTTTACTTTGAAAACTGAGAAGTCTGGGTGCTCTTATTTTCTTCTGGTCAGTGGAGACAGTTGAGGTTGACAAAACAAACTCCTTTGTAGTAAAGCAAAGGCCTGCTGTAAAATTAAGAATCTGAGAAAGGCTTTCCATTTGGGAGAATCTGTCTTTCAGTGATAGAATCCTTTTAAGATTTAACAAGAAGTCAAGAATTTTTGCAGGTCAGTATGGCAAGAATCACTGCAATGTCACACTTATTCAACCTGCCTTGTGTAATTCTGTAAGTTTAAGGCTTTAGGTCGTTTAAAATTAAAGTATCCTATTTTCATCAATTTGAAAGCTTCAAACTCTGAATACCAGATTTACTTAAGAGAGGGACATTTCGCTTCACCATCGGTCCCACCCTAGGATCACTGCCATGAGCCCCTCTTACCTCCACAGGCTGCATTCATTGTTCTTCTATCTGCTTTCCTAGAACGCTTTACTAATATTTCTCCCACACTGTTTTATGACATGTAATAAGCTATTGCCTCAAGAATAAAGATGCAGATGTAGAGAACAGACTTCAGGACACTGGTGCGGGGGCGGGTAGGGGTGCAAAGGGGAAGCTGGGATGAAGTGAGAGAGTAGCACTGACATATATACACTACCAAATGTAAAATAGATGGCTAGTGGGAAGCTGCTGCATAACAGAGGGAGATCAGTTCGATGACTGGTGATGACTTAGAAGGGTGGGATAAGGAGGGTGGGAAGGAGTTGCGGGAGGGAGGGGATATGGGGATAAATGTATAAATACAGCTGATTCACTTTGTTGTACAGCAGAAACTGACACAACAATGTAAAGCAATTATACTCCAATAAAGAACTTAAATTGCCTCAAGTTCATTGAGAACTGGGGCAGAATCTTATTTACCTATATTCTCAAGACCTGTCCCAGCGTCTCTTTCCAAGGCTAGAGTAAGTGCTTGGATATTACAGCAGCTTTCCTGTATCAATTCATCAATGGGGTGTTAAAACATCTTTGGAAAGTTAGCTAAATTAAACTAAAATAGTACCTATTAGAACTTTTCGCAGGGATGTAAAGAATGCGGTTGGAAGGAAAAACAAAGAGTCTGATACTTTTCTTCTAGTCCGTTGAGATCCTGGGAACTGGCAGAAGGGGGAACTAGAGGGGTTCTTTGGCTACCCTATTCCGTCTCATGCAGCTCCAGGCTTCTCTGAAAAATGTTATGAACAAATATTTAAAGAATAGCAGTCCGAAGTGGCATCAAATTATTAGCCTGCCCAGGGTAACAAGTTAACAGCCCATCTGGGGGGGGGTCCCATGTCTCAGTCCTGCCCCTGCCCTCACCATAAATACTGAGTAAGTAATTGCTGAGTGAACCAATAATGCCAGATTAGGTTTCCCCACCCAGTTAGGAACCAAGGGTATGGCGGAGCAGGCTCGGCTCTCTGAAGGATCTGTGCACACATCTGGGGCACAGACACGGTGGGTCTGGAAGGGTGATAAGCAAGGCAGTGGGGACAGAGCCTCAGGCATTTCCATCGGCTCATGACAGGTGCAGAGTTTCAGAAGCAGAGGCTAAGCCTTCACCCTTCAGAAAGGAAGGAGAAAAACTCATATTTGCCAACTTACTCACCAAACATGACATCTCACAAATCTGAATGGAGAAGTGCTGTCACATTCAGCCTGAATGGCTGCATTATAATGACGGTGAGTCAATCTGAATCAGTGACGGATCACTGGGAAAATGCCACAGCATTCCTAAACGACCTTAATATCTTATCAAACTACGATCTCACAATTCTTCTTCTGTATGAATCAACAGTATAATGCAACAGGAATGATGCTGGGACCAGCAGAAGTATCAAGATACCACCCAACAAGGATACCGTGTACCATGTCGTTCTGTGCCCATCTGTTGCCCAGTCCACCCTCCCCCAAACCACAGGCTCTGGGAAGGCAAGGACTTTCCTTGTCGCCCAGCGCCTGCCACATATTAAATGTTCCCTAAGCATTGTAGTTCCGCGACCCTGTGTGCTATAAGCAAGCGGACCATATTTCATGTCCTGGGATGGTTTCAGTCTCATGAAACCAGTAACTTCTGAGAGTGATCACTGTAAAGAATGCTATATCTGCTCTACCATATTGTTAACTCAAAGACAAAAATCAAATTGCCATGCACTGCAAATCAGACTAGTGCCTACATCAAGCTAATTTCTGACCACAAAATACAAAAGTTTAAGGTTCACCAAGTACCGTATGACCATTAAACACAAAAGATGTTTAAAGTAAACACTGCTTCTCAGTCACCCCCCAAAACAAGTAGTTGTTCCATACCTGGTGCTTCTTTAGCACTGAGGGAGTGCTGAGTGTTCTACCGTTTCTATTAAACTGCATCACAAATAGCTGGTCCGCTCTTAGAAGAGTTCAGTGTGCAAGACAGGAGCTAACACACAAGAGATTCTCAATAATTGTCTGCTGAATGGAGAAAAGTGGTGAGAGGTGGAAAGGGGAAGGCTACCATTTACTGTGTACTTAGTGAGGTAGGTATTATGGTCTCAACTCTAATGGTGAGAAAGGTGGGGATGCGAGGAACTAAGAAGCTTGCTCAGGCTCAAGCTCACAAAGCAAACCCAGAATTCATGCCAGCTCTAACTAAGAGCCATCTGCTATACCGCCTCTCCAATAAGCTATGTTAAAAGGGGTTTTATAAAGAATGTGACATCACTTAAAAAAAGAAACCTCCAATCTATCTTTTAGAGAAACTGAAAGACACAATCTAAAAATCAGATCTATATATTTTTCCTGCTCATTACTCAGTATTCCATCTAGTGAAACAGAAACAACTGTCCCCTCCATCCTGCTTGCCTCTATTAAGTAATTAAGATCAACACGATAGACAGCCAGAGCAGGGGTGCATCCTGCTGGCACAGCCTCTCACAGAGAAACATTCACCCACCCCTGTAAAGACAAGAGGAACAACCCAACTTTAATCTGTATTCAAATGATGTTTTACATAGCTTGTCTTCCTAGCCTTCCTATTAAAATCTGGTTAAAGTATATTTATGCCATATCACCTAAATATGACCTTCTTTCTGAACGACTTAATAAGGAAGTATCGCATGTCTTCAATCTGTTAGTTACTTTGTTAGGCCCAGTTCTTACCTGACACTCTTACCAGGAAGGGAGTGCAGCAGAATGGTTAAGGTCAAGTTCTGACTGTGTCCTTTACCACCCTCTTGATCTTAGATAAGCTAAGTATCAATTTTCTCATCTGCAAAACAGAGGTAATAATGGAACTGTTTTCAGAATTAAATGAGGTGACTATAAACCAAATGCTTAGCATAGCAGGAGGTACAAAGTAAATGCTCAAAAACTGTAATTTATTAACTGAGTAGTAGGTTTATTTAAAATGAATTCTTTACAGGCTGGCTTTAAAGTATTATCCTGTAAAGAGAAACCAGACTGGATATTAGGGGGTTTGGTTCTCCACCCAAGTTAGTGATTTCTGTGCCACGCTCTGTAATGTATCACATGACTCCAGTTACTAAAAAGGTTGTGCAATATAAATATAAATGTAATCTACCTCGATTATTTAATATATGACACATAGGGAAGACCAAGTATTGTAACGCCCAAACAATACAGAGTGATGCATTTTTAAAAAGTTAACCTGTGCAAGTAACCTCCACTTTTTGATGCAATGCCTGTCTTCCCAATCAAGATTCGTGCTGCACACAAGTCAGATACAGCCAATGACACCCAAGGCCATGTTTTAAAATCTATAATCACAGATGTACAACAATGTGAATGTACTTCATGCCACAGAACTGTACACTTTAAAATGGTTACAATCGTAATTTTTATATTACATATATTTTACCACAAAAAAAATCTACCATGTAAAACAGGAAAACTGTTCTGACTGCTTTAAAATGAACATAAATGGATTACACAAATTAAACATATAGCAGGCCCCATGTACTACAAAACATACCAACACATAAAAATATAATCTCTGTCAAATTTGCTTTGTCCATAATTCATAGGTTATTATAAATCCTAAATATTTCATTATCAATTTTTTGTTATCTTTATTTTTTTAATTTTTTTTAATGCTAAAAAAAATTTATTCTCAAAAAACTTTTTAAAAGTTGAAAGTATGTTCTTTTTTTAATTTTTATTTTTTATTTTTTTTAAATTTTTTTGGGGGTACACCAGGTTCAATCATCTGTTTTTATACACATATCCCCATATTCCCTCCCTTCCTTGACTCCCCCCCCTCAAGTCCCCCCCCACCCTCCCTGCCCCAGTCCTCTAAGGCATCTTCCATCCTCGAGTTGGACTCCCTTTGTTATACAACTTCCCACTGACTATTTTACAGTTGGTAGTATATATATGTCTGTGCTACTCTCGCGCTTCGTCTCAGTTTCCCCTTCACCCCCGCCCCCTCCCATACCTCGAGTTCTCCAGTCCATTCTCTGTATCTGCATCCTTATTCTTGTCACTGAGTTCATCAGTACCATTTTTAGATTCCGTATATGTGAGTTAGCATACAATATTTGTCCTTCTCTTTCTGACTTACTTCACTATATATGACAGATTGTAGTTCTATCCACCTCATTACATATAGCTCCATCTCATCCCTTTTTATAGCTGAGTAATATTCCATTGTATATATATGCCACATCTTCTGTATCCATTCATTTGTTGATGGGCATTTAGGTTGCTTCCATGTCCTGGCTATTGTAAATAGTGCTGCAATAAACATTATGGTACAAGTTTCTTTTGGGATTATGGTTTTCTTTGGGTATATGCCCAGCAGTGGGATTACTGGATCATATTTTGTTATCTTTAATTGGAAGGATTTGATATGATCTCACTAATTTGCCCAGAAAAGGTGTGGGTCTATTTTATACTAGATAAAAAGCCATATGTGAAGCTAACACATTCAAAAATCTTCCTGTGACTAGCTAGGTAAACACACACATGAGATCTTTTCTTTCTTCTAAAATATCCATTGAAGCACCCACATGTTTACAAAAATCATTAATAATAATAACTAGAGATGAATTTGAAGAGTATTTGATCCTCTTGTTAATCCTCCTTTACTTAGAGGTCAATTCAGCAGAAAGTATCTAGGACAGCCTTATAGGGTGTGAGTCAGGGTGGAGGGAGAGGTTGGTGGCAAGGCAGAGAGACTCTGTGTGTGTGTGTGTGTGTGTGTGTGTGTGTGTGTGTCGTGTGTGTGTGCAAGTGGTTAGAGAAAAGCCATCACAATCCTTTGCCTTAGTGATAGCAGACATACTTATTGGGCACTTAAACTAGTCAATCAATCCCAGAGGCTTTCATAATAACACGCATTTTTGTAGGACTGCCGTGTTACTTCCTTGGTCTCTGTATTATGTGTGGTAGACATGTCCATTCAAGGCATGAATGAATAAAGGTTGTGATCCATATCAAATGAGAGCCAGTTTAATAAGAGCAATAGCTGCTCTGCCTCTCTATAGGGCTATAGAAGAAGGATGGGGGAAGGTCCTAATGAGACAGGATGTTTAAGTGAAGGAAAGTAGCCATCGCCATGGCACACAGCCAACTACAAGGCATCACACCCTAATGGAAAGAACCCCTGGAGACCCAATTTCTACTCTCTACTTTGCATCGAGCATCCAACATCTGACTCCTTTACATCTAACATTACATCCAACATCCTTACATCTAATGGACAGTATAGGATTGGACAAGTCATCTCACCTCATCTGACCTGACCTCCCTCACTTGTCATGTTAGAGAGAGAGCCAAATGATGGATAGATCCTCCACTTCCAGTATTCCACTAGCCTGTGAGGTGATTGACTGCAGCTGGAGCTAGGTGAGACCTAATCTGAAGACACTCCTCTGGAGTGGTGAGAACTGAGCAGGGCTTTAAAAGAAGAAAGTGACGGCACCAGGAAAAGCATTAACCCAAAGATGAATGCTGTGTGTTTTCTTAGAGAGCACACTGAATGACCTGCAATTGGAAACTAATAAATTGGGCTTGCCAAAAAGAGAGTAAAAGTGGGTCATAGCAAGAAAAGAAGGTCAACAAGTCAAGCATGTGATGAAAGCAGTGATTTTAACTGAAGGTAAAAAAGTAAGTGGGAACCTTGGAAGGGTCCTAATACTACCATCCCTTAGGCAGTGGGCTTTGCCAGGATTCAATCACTGACCAGTAGCTTCTCTGCTCCTGGGGTGACATCCTCTATTGTTAAGCATTATCCACCACCTCTCTGTAGATGATTTCCAAAAATTATATGACAAGCCCAGTTCCCTAATCCTCAGCTGCAGCATCATCTCCCCATTATCTTTCTGGCTATACACTGAGATGTGTGGAAAATTTAAACTCAGCATGTCCCAAACTGAACCCGCCATTTCTTCTCACACCCGCACCAAACCTGCTCTTCCTGAGTGCCTGAATGTTGGAAGCAACATGAACACTGATAGCTGAATGATGTTGAGGGTTGACAGCAACAAGAGATCAGGCACCTAACCCCAAACCTTCCTTTCCTCTATTCTCTGAAATCAATTGGTTCTTTTTTTAAACGACTCCCTTCTTCTGCATCCCTGCTACCACTGCGTTGGGTGGAGCCTGCCTCATCTTTGGGGAAGACAGCTGAAATATCCTCTTCTCTTCCCTGCCTTAGTCCCATTTCCATATTGCAGCCAGAGAGCTGTTTCTAAAACACATCACCTCCTGATCTGGTTATTTGTTATTATAAGGACGGTGTCTCAGGGAGGTGGTAGGGGGCAGTGGCTGGCAACGGAACATGATAGAAGTGAGTGCTATCCAGCTTCTCTTGCTATTGCCTTCCCAGGAATGCCAGGGTCTGGCCCCAAAAGGCTGGGCCATATTCTGTTATCACCACTCGCTTGAGAACAGCTGGACTAGGAAGGAAGGATCCTTTACCACATGGCACCATGGGCAGGCACACAACCTCACAAGTTGGCCATGGCCGCCGTTAATTTCAACTCACACTGCCCGTGTCATGGATTCTGATACAGTTTGGACTACTGCTGTGAGGGGAAGGGATTTTTAAAGCCTCTAGCTCTGTTTTTATCTACAAGTTACTGGTGTCTATGCTCCCAGATATCAGGCCTTTTGAGAGAAGTTTTCTTCCTCTTCCTGGTCAGCAGCAGGCATTGCCAGGGCAGTCAATTCTGGGAGCACAGTGATTACTCCTCCTGCTCAGGTGTTGCTCTGTGAATGTTCTGGAGCTGCTTTAGGTAACTGCAAAGTGCCCACTTTTTATTTATTTTTATATCTTTTGTTTCCCTAACCCTCCACTCCCCCTACAAGTGAGAGTAAGAGGTAGGAGCTGGTTTTCTCTGCTCACAGTGTGGAAAAGGTGCACTAGAACACTTCCCAGGCCTGCCTCCACCGCCACCTGCATGGGCTAAAAAGCAAACCACTAGCCCAATCCAGGCTGCAGTGTCCTTGCCTTCAAAATATGGAAGATCGTATTGGCCCTAAGAGTTTATAGCAGTGGTAAAGGAAATACTGTGGAAGCACTCTGAAACCATTAAGGGTGCACATAAATGTGAAGGGGAACTCATTAAAGAAAGCCTTTTTTTTTTTTTTTTTTTTTTTGCCAATAAAGTAATTTTAGAAGAGGATGCTATTGGCCCTGGAGCATTATCCTAAATTGAAACAAAACAACCCATGAAGGCTTCCCTGGTGGCGCAGTGGTTAAGAATCTGCCTGCCAATGCAGGGGACACAGGTTCGATCCCTGGGCCAGGAAGATCCCACATGCCGCGGAGCAGCCCGTGCGCCACAGCTATTGAGCCTGCGCTTTAGAGCCCGTGAGCCACAACTATTGAGCTCACGTGCTGCAACTACTGAAGCCCATGCACCTAGAGCCCGTGCTCTGCAACAAGAGATGCCACGGCAATGAGGAGCCTGCGCACCACAACAAAGAGTAGCCCCCACTCACCGCAACTAAAAGAAAGCCCACACACAGCGAAAAAGACACAACACAGCCAATAAAATAAATAAATAAATAAAAACAAAAACCTATGAAGTCAGCCTTATTTACACCACCTTGGTTCCAAGGAAACAAAACAGCAAGTGTTACAAGGTTACTGACACCCCCTCACATTTAAGTCCTACTACAAAGTCAAAAAGAAGTCTTTAAAAAGGCACAGGGGTCCAAGTAGAAATATGTGATCAAAACACAAAACTGCGGTAGTCTCTTCACTGAGTAGAAAGTTCTTGTCCAAATCCGCCTTGCAACAATGGACTGAAAATGGACCATTCACACTGTCAACTAGGGATTTATAAAAGAAGGAAACAAACAACACCCACAACCTCTGGCTCACAGTGCCAATAAGGGCAGCTGTGCCTGTCTGCCCAACCCAGAGAGGCCTTTATTTAAAACATTACAGTCAGCTAAGGCTGCTTATCTCTTCCGGCTCCTATTTTGCCTGGAAGAAGGTGTGGGAAGTCAAGGATTGAGCAAGAACATTAAGAGAGTAATAGGTCAGTTTGGAAAAAACAAGCTCTTGTGTCATCTATGTTTCAGGTAAAAAGTTCACTTTCACCTTGGTGTTTCATCAGTGCTTCATGTCTGCAACTTGGTTAATGGCTGCTGGTGGTCAAAACACTGGTTTCCACTCGCTCCTCTACTGGAGCAGAAAAATGTCCGGTGTCCATTTGGAGTAAACATAGTGAGTTGTCTTTTTTTTCTGACATTACCTTCTCTGACACCAACTGGGTGTCCGGCGATGCAATCCTATTCTGACACTTAAGTTAGTGTAAGATTCCACAGGTCTAAGTGCTCAGTCCCACAACACTGCCCCTACTTTAGATGCCAGTCTCAAGTCCCAGGTACTCAGAGTACCCACACTTTTGTCCAACTGGATTACAAATTGAGGGGTTCCCACAACCCCATCCTCAAGCTGATAATTCACTAGAATGACTCACAGAACTCAGGAAAACATTTTCTGTTTACAGGTTTATTGTAAAGGATACAACTCTGCAACAGCCAAATGGAAGAGATGCATAGGGAAAGGTATTTGGTGGTGTGTGTGGGGAGGGCGGGTGGTGGGTGTGGAGCTTTCATGCACCGAGTATGCCACCTCCCAGAACCTCGATATGTTCACTAACCTAGAAGCTCCCAGACTCTGTCATTTAGGGATGTTTCTGGAGGCTTCATTACATGGGCATGATTGATTAAATCACTGGCCACTGGAGACTGAAAATCTCTAGCCCTTTCCTCCTCCTCAGAGGTCAGTGGGTAAACTGGAAAGTTCCAACCCTGATTAGAAATCACCTGGCTGGTTCCTCTGGCAACCAGCCCTCATCCTGAAGCTATCTAGGGACACACCCAGAGTCACCCCATTAGTATAAACTCAGGTAGGGTTGAAAGAGGCTCATAAGTAACAAAAGATGCTCCTATAAGGAAATTCCAAGGGTTTTAGGAGCTCTGTGCCAGAAACTGAGGGCAAAGATCAAATACATATGTATTTCTTATTATACCACTCATAGCATCACCCTGCATGAGAACAGTCTTACAGGAGGGTTAATTCTTATTCAGAATAGTTGCAATTTGAAACAGTGCCAAGCAGTCCACTTAGAAGGTCAAGCTCACCTTCAAGGCCCAAACAGAGCCAGCAGTCATTTAAGCCATGGATGTCCTGAGTTAATGACTTAGAGAAGTTACATCTTAAGGGACACCTTCTTTGACCACTCTGACCAGGCCCGTCACAAGGTGCTCCTTTAGTTCTCTCCTCCTTGTTTTCACAGCACTTATCACACACCTTTGTGTAATTGTTCAATTACGGTTAACTTCTCTCCCACTAAAGTATAAGCTCTAGGAGGTCTGGTCTACATGTTTCATGCTCATCATTTTATCCCCAGGGCTTAGCAGGCATTAAATATTAAATGAACATTAAAAGAATTAAAATTAGAACCTCCTTCCCCCCCTTGTTTGGCGCAAAGACCAGAACAACTTCCTATAATCACTGCATCATCTTATCTTCAAATCACCTAATTCCATATGACATGCAAAGGCTCCTGAATTCTTTAGGAGATAAAGTCTTTATTCCAGCCCTATCAGCAGAGAAAAGAGATTTAGCTTAGCCATGGCCTTAAGAACAATTTGAGGCAGCTCCGGGGATACCGAAGTTATAAGAGTAAGGTCAGGCTTCTAAAAGAACCCACAGAGAACTAAGAGGAATCAGATAGATCATCCACATTCCAAAGAAGGTGAGCAGTGGGGTTTCTGCACATTGGGTTGCTTTGGGCTTCGGAAATCAGAGGACTCTGCAGCTTCACTTGGTGTTAGCAAAGAAGAGAAACCATGTTCTCTCTGGAATTGTGATGGCTTCCCAGGAAACAAAAGCCATATTCCCTCTCTGGAAGTTTAACACATGACTTCTAAATCAGGGTGGGGCTTTGTCTGCTTCAGTGACAAATCCAGCTGCACAACATGCCTCATCTTTGGTCAGTGACCTAGGTTTCTCCTTTGTGCACAGCAAATGAATCTACGGTTATTTCTTAGCAAAAAACCTGAAGGTAGAAGGATTGCACCAAGATAGCTAATGGTGTCTTTTTTTTCTGTCTCCATTTGCTTCCCTGAACCCATACACAAGAAATAACATTTTTCTATTTACATTTGACAACATCCTGTGTTTCTGTTGTGGAAAGTCTTAGTCACTGTTAGTTGAACACAGATGGAAATGAAGAGGGCCCTTGTGTCATGGCCAGAGATTGGTACCGAGAGAATGTAGGAGGATTGTCACATCTTGCATCCACTACGTGTCCTCAACAATCATGACCTTGTTTCTGTTGGGTGCAAAGCGTCATCCCAGATTCTGAAGGGGATAGAAAGATGTCAAACTCAAACATGAACTTCAAAAGGTGATTATGCTTTAGTAAATAAATCATGAATATAAGAAAGATCAATCAAATGGATTACACAGTTGTGTTTTAAGGCAATACATGTCAAAGAAATAACAGTCATTGCACAGGAGTTATGAGTTGGACCAAGAAAAATGCATAGGATTTATATAAATGGGAGGTGAAGGGATAAGGGGTAGAAGAAGAGCAGGAAGCGTAATTCTATATTAGGGTATATATCAGATCACCTTGTAAAATAAAACATGAAGGGACTTCAAAATTAAAATATCAAGTAGAAAAAGTAGTTATGCTTAAAAAAATTAAGCTTTCGGATTAGCCAGTAAAATGATACAACTGGACAAAACAATTAGATTTTAAGGGAGCAGACTTTTCCTAAAAGTCTTAATTGATGTTTTCAAAAGAGAAATGGACTTGATTAGTTTTTCTGCACTAGATGGTACTTTATTACTTTGGTGGAAATTAGATGCTTTGGGATAAAAATATCAGTTTTAGAATGAATAGCCAAATATTTCGTACAATGTTACATAAGACATAAGAACAGTCATTTAAAACACACACACACAATGGTGCCAGATACACTAGTAACCATGTTAGATACACCCTGAGCAAACCATCAGCCTGAGTACACTGGGCCTTTCTTTTGGTAAAACCATCAGGCATTATGTCACTCACCATGCAATCAAACCTCTGTTTAAAATCAAGTTACAATGACTTTAATTACGGGCCAACATTTCATTTGCTTCACAACGGGTGCCTAATCAAATAGTTCTGTACACTTCAACAGAAGGTAACAGTCAAATTCAGCACCAAAAATTTTTGTTTGTTTTTGTTGTTTTTTTGTTTGTGTGCTTGGTTTTTTGTTTTTGTTTTTTTAGTTTTCTTTAAGCAGCTGATTTACCAGTTTAGGTATCAGAAACCTTATTTCTGTAAAAATTACTGCATGTACTAAATCTAAATCAAACCAAAGTTCGTCCATTAAAAAACAATATCCTTCTCTCATAAACACTTTAAATATTTCCCAGCAACAGGCTTGTGTGGACAAACCAGGAAGTGAAACCAAATATGATCACGTTGTGAAAACAGAGTAAAATGAAAGAATATATTTGGAATTAGCTGAAGCACTATTAAGATTTCATTTAAAAATTCATTCCCTTGGAAACATTAATTTAATTAAAGCGGTAATAAGAGGAATTGCAAAAGCAGAAGTCTTTATTTTGTCGTCTGGCAATTTCCCTCAATCTTCTATGCAAATGCCTTTTCCTGTAGGCAGGCTGGCTCATCTGAAATGCGAGCGCTCACCCGCCTGCCTGGTGAATGGAGAACAGGGTTAAACTATCATTTTCATGCTACTAAATCAGCCCTGCAACAAAACAATCACAGTCTTTAATGACTTACTTGGCAGAAATGTACCTTTTGCTTCTAAGGTAACAAGCAAATTCCATTTCTCCTAATTGTTTTGCTGGGATTACTGTCATTCCCTGTATTTTACTTTAAATTATAAACTCCTTAAAAACAAGAACCATATTTTACTGTTTGACTAGTTTGTTTTTTAACTGAGTATGAAGACTCTGTGACCCAGACATAGCAAGAGTTATAAGTATCTAATGATTATTCTTATTGTTCAAGGATAGTGTTCTCAAACAAGACTTATTACAGTTGATACCTCCCTTCTAAGCAGAATCATAAATCCCTGCACTCTACCACCACATCTCTCATTCCTAGAGGACTGCCTGTGGAAGCGGCAGCTAGAAGATACGTGTGCAAAAACAGAATAAATTCTCACTTACTTATCATTATTTTTTGTTCTTATTTTTAATTTTAAGCAGGATTTGAATAAGCTTAATATGAAAAATAATGCAATATTTGTATGGGCATCTCTTAGCAATCTAAACAAGGTAGTTCCTGCACTACCTATGACTTCAGCAAGAAAGCAGGTACTCCTTATCAGACACTGCACAAACACAATGCAAATACGAATATCAGTGCTACTCTGCAGACAAAGCCGACACACTACTGCTACACATGAGAATGAAATTTAAAGGAAAAAAAAAAACTACGACGTAAATAGTGACATCCATTAGCAGGTATATGCGCCTGTATAAACATGTGCGTGTGTTCATAGTAGTATGCAATTATGTGGGTAGTGAATTCAATAAACATTTGCGAGCCTACTCTATGCAAGAACTGTATTACGCCTAAGGAGATGAGGCAATTCTATTGCTATCCTGTAAACAGGTTGAAGGGACTGCCGAGGGGTCTAATGAGCTTGTGTGTGGACCCATAAAATGTCAGTATGGGGCCCATCGCCTAGTCAGTCTCCTTCTCTCTGGTCACCTCATTTTCCTCCTGTTACTCTCTTACTCCCTGTGCTTTCACTCTAGTGCCTGATACTGTATTCCTCCTGACAGGGGAGAACTTATCGAATATTTACCGTGGTGTGGGCTAAATAGGACAAGGAGGAAGGAGAGTCACCAAATGAGAACTCATTATCCTTTTGCACTTCACCTTATATTTACCCTTAAAACACTCAAAGTTGTGGAGATGGGAAATATACACAAAATGAATAGGGAACAGGGGATATATATATATAATCAAGGATTAAACAGGATAGTTGAAACAGCTACATCTGCATAATGCTTTAAAGTTTATGGAGTATTTTTTTCCCATAAGTCATTTAAATCACGCATTTGACTTTATAATAAGGATACCAGCTCAGAGAGAAAAAGAGAAGCTGCCTAATGCCTAAGCTGTTCACCAGACGTCTGGTGAACAAGAGCTTGATCCCATAACTGACACCAAATATCGTTGTTCTCACCGTCGGAAGCTGCCTCTCACAAAGGCCAACAGCTATAGTTGAGGGGATGGAGAAAGCAGCACAAGTGATGTGCATCTGAGCCTTTGAGGATATACAGGAGCTGGACCGGGAAGAGCCCCAGCTGGGGAAGGGCAAGAGCAGAGAGGTCTTAAGTGAGGAAGAGCAACGAAGCAGCAGGTCCCACGGAGGAGGGAATCTTCACAGCCAGAGGGAGATGACTTCACAGTAAGGGAGGCAGTACGGGCAGTCAGGACGTAAGATTTCACAACGAAGAGTGGAATGGCTTGACTTGACTCACAGAAAAGAACCGTTATAGGTTCTAAAACAGAATGCCAGCAATGTGTTAGGAAAATTAACCTAGTGGGGCACGGGAGATACACTGGGGCAGGAAAACGGAGGGGAGGCAGAATGGAGGCAAGAGAATCAGGTAGGATCCTACTGCAGTAATTCAATAACTGAGCAATAAATAATTCAGTCCTCCCCTGTGAGGACCCGAACAGGGGAGTGTTAGGGAAAATGACAGGAGTGAATTTAAGCAGCAGTAACAGAAAAAACCTGGCAAGTACTGGCTGATGGGAGAGATGAAGAAAGGAAACAGGAATAAAGTTAGGCAAAAGGCTTTATCATAAAGTGAGTTAATATTCCAATATTCATTGGAAGACCAATGAGCAATCTGGTGAATTTGCTCTTTCACTTTTTTTAAAAATTATTATTAAATTTATTTATTTAGTTTATTGGCTGTGCTGGGTCTTTTTTGCTGTGCGCAGGCTTTCTTTCAGTTGCAGTGAGTGGAGGGCTGCTCTCCGTTGTGGTGCACGGGCTCCTCATTGCCATGGCTGCTCTTGTTGCGGAGCACAGGCTCTAGGCGTGTGGGCTTCAGTAGTTGCAGCACATGGGCTCAATAGTTGTGGCTCACGGGCTCTAAAGCACAGGCTCAATAGCTGTGGCGCACGGGCTTAGTTGCTCCGCGGCATGTGGGATCTTCCTGGAGCGGGGATTGAATCCGTGTCCCCTGTATTGGCAGGCGGATTCTTAACCACTGCGCCACCACTGCATCACCTAGGAAGCCCTGCTCTTTCACTTTGAATCAAGGATAATTTACTAACATAATTAAGGTCTGATACTTTTATTAGGGGTTTGGCGAAGCTAAGTTTTTACCAAGTATTGCTCTTGGGAGTGAACCCCATGGAAAAGTTGAAGAAGATGAAGCGAAAAGGCCATTAAGGTTTAGATCATAAAGAGATTTGGGTACTGTGCTATAGAGTCCATGAAGGTTTTTATACAAGGAAGTGAAATGATCTGCTCAGTGTCAAATGTCAAATTTAGAAATTTAGTATTTGCTGCTTTTGCAGCAGCATAGAGGATTCGCGAGACAGGGGAAATGTACAATATAGGTTAAGAGACCAGATCAATAGTCAAAGGGATGAAACAAGAAAGAAGGCTTGAACTAAGATGTAACTAGCCATGAAGAGAAGGGGGGATAAAAGCAAATACTTTTAAGCACTTTTAAGTACCATCACTCTTCAGTACTTTCAAGCAGGTACTCTGTTAAATAGTTTATGGGCATGGATTCTAGGGTTACTCAGGACTGGTCGCAGATGAGCTATTAAGGAAAGCCAGGACTCAAAAACGTGGGACCATCCTGGTTTTGGCCACAGGGTCAGTGGTGAAAACTGGTCAGTGGAGAAGGGTGATGAGTGTGGTTTTTAAAACACTGAGTTTGCAGTACCTGTGGGTCATTTAGGTGGTGAGGTCCAGTAGGCAGTTGGAAATAAACTAGAGTCCTGGGGAGAGGAGAACATACGAATGAGTGAGTTAGACTGTTCATTTTTGCCACTGACCTTGGCCAATGCTGGATTTAAAGGCTTGCACTTGGTAATCTGGAAAAAATAAGTTATTTAAAATAAAGAACTAAATGTAGATTGAGTCCATCTCCTCTATAAAGGAATTCACTTAATACTTTCCTTTGTGAATATTTCTATTTAAAGATGAGACGATTTAATTTTTTATGAAGGCAATCAAGCTGACTAAAATATAAAGTCTGTATGTTATAAAACACACACACACACACACACACACACTTCTTTGTGTGGCTTCTACTTGTCTGCCCAACTGGAGGTAAACAGGACTGGGAGATTTTAAATAACTTCCAACCTCCCAGATGTAGGTACTCACTGCCTTCCTGATTATGAATGGCCAACTCTCTAACAAAATGTGTAGGGACATATTTTTCATTGTACTTCAGTGTAAAAAAAGCTGCTCTCTCCCACACTACTTAAACTTCATTTTGTGCTTTAAACCTACTAGTTGGTTGTAGAAATAGTGAATATATTTAGCTTATCAACAGAGTTAACAGAAACAGAAAGGAATTTCAGATGTGGTATGTTTTGTATTTTTATAAATATAAATCTTTCCTTTGCTAGATTTGATAGTATTGGGAAATGCATCCTTGGGGTATCCAGTTCTGAAGAACACTTCCTGTTTTGTTCTTCTCTGTATAATGTATCTCTGTTTAATGTACTATATAATTATTTTGTCTATTTTCTGTGTCTACTCACTAGGCAGTAAGCTCCGAGAGCACAGAGCTTTTATCTGAAAGGTTCAATGATGTATCCCCAGGTTTTAACTCAGATAGTAGGAGCTCAAAAAATAATTAGTAAGTGAATAAATCACACTCCTGTGATTACTATACTTCAAGAACTTGACATGTGTTTCTCCTTAGCAATCATGACGCAATCTCCATGTTCCATCTTCATCTTGAACCATGATTTCTATTTACATACTCCAAAGAAACTCTTTTACGACCTATATCATGGTGAGATCCTGCAGAGCATTGAAGATTATTGGTACATAGAAATGAACATGGGGAAAACTGTAGCCAAGTGTCAAAACCTCCCAGGTTCTCCAGGTGATTCTTCTGCCTAGCTCTGCTGTATAAGGAGGAGTTATGATTCTTCTACCCTCCTAGTCTGACTTCTGGTTTCTGATCTCAGTTCCTGTTTTCAGCATCTGTTTCAAGCTAGACTTGCTTTTGGTACTCTCACCCCAGGTTAACTGAGTTTGATATCTGTTATTTTCATTGCTTGACATTTTGATTTCTGTGCGTGTGTGTGTGTGTGTGTGTGTGTGTGTGTGTGGTTAAACCTAGAGAATGGTCACAGCCTGTATTTCTTACACAGACTAGAAACTCTCACATAACTTAAAATTATAAGATAGATATTATAGACTACTTTCCCCTCAAGGTTCTTATTGCCCTTCCCTGTCCCCCTTATAAAACCTAATAATTTCCTCACCGCTCTGTTTGATGGGATAATCACAATGACCACTTGCATTCCTTATTCTATATAAATTTTTTTCTGGTCAACTGCATTTGGTAAGTAGGAATTATTATACAGTCAAAGACAAGAAGAAAACTACTACCATTCTCCAGATGCATATTATGAATGAAATTAAAAAGGACTTCAAACTTAGGAAAAAAAGAGATGTATTTTAAGCTACAAATTTATGCTATAAATTATCCATTTGATGTCTAGATATATACTAGAAAAAATACTGTGCTTCTGTACTCTGTGTGAGATGTAGTCAGTGTACCATTTAGGCTATGTGTTTTAAATCATTGGATTAGGTCTAATTTAATTCATAGGCCAACAATTCCAAACACATCAATTTTATCAACAAGGCAATGTTTAGAAAGGCTCTCGTCATCTGCAGAGTAGACAATTCACTTGACAGCACTCCTTTGAGAAGTGACTCAAATTAGTTAGACTGAAAATAAATCTAGAGGGTATACAGCTGTCATACAACCCAAAGTAGTCCTCAGTAATAATGTGATTCATTTTTCCCTATCTGTACAACTGGTTCTGCAAACAGGATTGCAATCGAACAATGCATTTTCGCCCCACTATGACGAGAGAGCTTTTCAGTGTCCTAGGGAAGGAAGGCTCTGTTGGATTCCGTTATACTTACAGGTATGGTAAACTGGACATAGCGATTTCTTGATTTTATTTAACGAGAAACAGACATGTTTCTCAATGATCTATGTCAACCAGTTACAAATAAGGTCTTTAAAATTAAAGAATAATATTTTATCAATGTTAGCATCAATGTTTGAGGGACAGACAGGTACCAGACCGTCTCCTGGGTATAGGCAACTTAATTATATTGTAATATTCCTTAATTATTAACTTTTTATTATGGAAAATTTAAAACATACCCCAAAGTAGAGAGTAGTAGTAGTATAATAAAGCCCATGTGCCCATCACTGATACAACAATCATGATACCCGCTCTGACTGGATTATTGGAAACAAATTCTAGATATTGCATTTTATCTGGCTTATTTCAGTATGAATCTTCAAAAGGTAAAGAGTTTAAAAAAATATATAACCACAATATCATAGTCATACGCAGTAAGTAGTGTGCTGGTAGGTAACAACCAGTTCTCTGGCCCAGGGAAGAGGTGGGGCAGCGGGGGAGGGGAGAAGGGGGAAGGCCCCGATTTGCAGTCTTTGCCAATTTCCATGGGGTTGATAAGAAATGTGCAGTACACATACAGTACCTCCACTATGCAGGTACATTAGACATAAATAACCTTAAAAGCATAGATAACAGCAAATTATAGAAAAATAAATAGGAAGTGATAAGTTGTGGGTGTTGCTTTTAGTACTTCAGGTTCACATAATCTTTTAATGGCTGTGTTTAACAACTGGCTTGCAAAATTCCTGAAAACGACAGTCGGCTCTCAACTGTAGCACACCACTGAATAACAACCGAATAATTAATAATTCCTTAATATTACCAACTATCCAAATTTCTCTCTCTCCTCTTTTTCCTCAGCAATAGAGAAACATTTTAAGCAGGAAGGAAGAGGGAACTTTGCTTCAGAAAGCTACACCAGAGAGTTAGGCTTTCTAAACGGTTCGGTGCTGCTGTGTGTAACTCAGTCTGCTGTTAAAGGCCGCCTCCGGGAGGTTAAATTAGGTGCCATGATGCACACGTGCTTCCCTCTCACTAGGTGATCAGTAGTATTTTTATTTCGCTTTTACTGCCCATTCTCAGGCACACCAGACAGTTTAAAAAGGAGTAGAGGAGGAACTTGGCAGATGGGAAAATAAGTCCTTTCCAGGTAAACAACCATAAATTGATGGAGTGTTCTAAAAGAAAGATTCCGAAGATGTGACACCTTCTGTCACACCACCATTGAAACTCAGTTTGCAAAAGCCCTCTTTAAATGTGCCTTCTAGAGCTGGCATGTCAGATGTGGTGGGGCCTACGAACCGCCCCCGCCAAGTGGGGCTGCTGTCATCCTTGATGAGGATGCCAGGCTGCACGACGACTCTACCCTCAGCTCATAGCCAAGAGAAACTCAAGTCTAGTAAATGAACCAGTATCTACCAAGCACCCACCCAGACTCCAGAGTGTAGATTCATGAACTCCCTCCCACCACCTAATCTGTTCCCAAACCGCCTTTCCAACATCATTTCCCACCATGACTTTGAACAGATCCTTTATTCCAGATAGGCCAGCCTACTCACTGTCCAAAATTACATACCATTTTTATATTTTAAATTTGAAAAATTATGAAAAATCCCTAATATAAAAGCATAAATAATAGTATAGGGCTTCCCTGGTGGCACAGTGGTTAAGAATCTACCTGCCAATGCAGGGGACACGGGTTTGATCCCTGGTCCAGGAAGATCCCACGTGCCGTGGAGCAACTAAGCAACTAACCACAACTAATGAGACTGCGCTCTAGGGCCCACAAGCCACAACTATTGAGCCCATGTGCCACAACTACTGAAGCTGAGTGCCTAGAGCCCATGCTCTGCAATAAGAGAAGCCCGCATATCGTAAAGAAGAGCAGCCCCCGGCTCTCCGCAACTAGAGAAAGCCTGTGTGCAGCAATGAAGACCCAATGCAGCCAATACATACATACATACATAAATAAATAAATAAATAAATAATTTTTTTTTTAAAGTTAGTATAAGGAAGCCCCATGTACCCTTCACTCAGCTTCAACAATTATCAACTCATATCACACCATGCCCAGGATTATTTTGAAGCAAATCCTGGACATATCATTTCACCCACAATTATTTCAGTACTGCATACATGCTGTCCTGCATACCTCTGCTCGGATATTTCCCTTCCATTTCTTTCACCTTTCCAAAGTCCATCTCATGCTGCCAGGCTCAGCTTGGGTCTCACTTCCTACATTGTTTCCACTGAACTTGCCACTTAGTAACACATCTCCTTCTGCATCTCTCTTATTGCTGTCCTGTTGTTCCTTACCTTCTAAGCTGTACACTCACAATGTCATTAGCCTGGAAAGCAGAAAACTGCCCTCACTGTACAGAGAGTACAATGATAATGTTTAGTAGGGAGAGTACTAAAGAATAACAACCTGGTTTTAGAAAGTTTATTAAAATTTGGTACACCAATTTCACACAGCAAATTGACTCAATTACTTCTATGGCAAACATCTCACAGCACATAACAGGGTGTGCCCACAAAGTATGACAGGCCAGAAAGAACAGCAGCCATGGAGTTAAAAGAACTAGTTCTTGTCCTACTCCTTCTGTTTGTGTGTTATTTTGGGATATATTGAGTGACTTCTGGAAGTTCACCTATAAAATAGGAATTAGCTGTAGCCATTCTCTCTCTCTCCCTCACTGGATTGTCAGAGTCAAATGCGATTATATATGTAAAGATGGCCTTGTAATTATAAAGCATGCTGTTGATACACATCATTACCTGTAAATGTGGAAACAACTGGCCATCTGATTTGACAACAAGGAAAACTATTGCTATGGGAATGTGAAAGACTGTGCAGAGATCAGATGGGATTCAGAACCAACAAAGTTAACCCTAGAGGAATTCAAGAGCATACCTAGATTCTAGCTCAAAAACCACTGTCTCATAATTAAAAGACAAATTGAAGGACCCCTAAAAGAGACTGCAAAGGAAGTAAGATATATTGCCAGCTGTTTAAGAAAAATTCCTGTTACATCAATAAAATGAAAAGGCAAAATTCAACATCTGATGCCCTCCTTCAAATAAAATTGCAGAATTATCCAATAAAATGACTATAATTCTGAGTTTATTTTCTCCTAGGACATTTTCAAAGCCTTTGACTTCTCAACTTTTCCTTTTGCTTTGCCAAAGAACAATCATTACTATCAAACTGCAAACATTTATCATATTACACTAAACACTACTTAAATTACAATAGAATTGAGGTCTCTGCTTCCTCCAGCAGAAAAGAGGACAGACGGTTTTATCAAAAAAATACTGTTCTACAAAAGACACTGCAAGCAGTCATTGGAGTCCTGTGAGAGACAGGTTCAGCCTATCTAAACCATCCATTAGAATATTAATATTACAGGTTTTCTTGCAAGTAAATGAAACTTACAAGGGGTGAGGAAAAGGCTTAAATTTTATACAACTCTGGATAATCTAGGCCAATGTGGAAAAAAGGGTTTTTCAACTTTGGACATTAACACGGTTTAGCAATAGTTGGTAAAAACAACAGCTGCTAAGCTTGGTAAACCTAAATGAGATTATTAGGTCAAAAATCACAGAAATACACAGAGAACATTTCAAAACTCCCAGCACACTGACAACAGAGCACCAAAGTGAAATCTCATTAGGAAAGGAAATGTTTTTAAAAAGACCTTTTTTTAATAAGACTGCACCATGTGTAACATCTCTGAGGACTTCCCTAGAAAGGAAAAACACAGAATCAAGAGTGAACTACAGAAAAGTTTCCTTCCTCTATTCCCTTTCCCCTCTCATCATCCTCCACTGCACACACCAGGCAACTCTGCATCCTTACAACTCAGTCTCCATTCACACACTGATACAGAGACTGAAAAAAATCATCATTTTTTCAAAAATGAGATCATGTTGTTGGAGTAAACTTCCTTGTCTCGATTGCTTTCAGATAAGGAAACTACCAGTCACTGATTCAGTCACCTTCATGCACAACAGGAAAAGAAACAAAGGAGTTCCAAGGCTTCTTACAAATAAAAGTGAGAATTTTATACCACTTAGACTTAAGTGGCTTTGAGTATTGTTACCCATGCTGATCAATTATCATGACTTTCTAAAGTTAAAGTCTACATATCTCAAAATATGCATTAAAAATGTGAAGGACCATAATTTTTTTACTTGTTCATTTGCTGAATAATTCAAGGTTGAATTTCTGAGAATGTGAAAACTGAACAAATTTCAGGCTATAACAAAAACTTAGAGGTTTTTCCAATCTGGTCCTGGGACAGCTATAATTTCTTCCAATTTGTTTGTAGTGTTCCTGTACAATCAATACTATACAAAAGCCTAATTTTCCAGCATTAAGTAATTTGACTGTAAAGATAACCAGGGAAAAGTCCATTTAAGCCTAGTTAACTGAAACAACGAATTATAAATCATTAAAAGACAAATCAAGTGGAACCTGCCCTAACAGTTCTTCCTAGGTAGATAGGACAAAAGAAGCCCAGTATTTTTTGAGGCCCTTATTAGTAGCTGATGTGAGGCTGAAGCAGTCAAATTTGCTCAGTATATTCTAACACTCAGTCATGGAAGCTGATGCTCACCACAAGATAACCACGTTAAATATTTTACTAAGTCCTTTATATCAATTAACTTATTTACGCTCCCAACAACTCCATGAGGTTATCTCCCCTTTACAGATGAGCAACTGAAACAGAGTTATGGGATTTATCTATGCCTGCACAACCAGTTAACTCATAAGACTAGCAAGAATGTGAATAATCTTCAAAGAAACCTTTAAAGGGAATAAAAGGGAGCTCAGCTCAATAAAATGAACAGCGGACTAAACATGCATTCATTCATTCACTCACCCCTTCAGTCATGAGTGTAGTAGGAGAAGTCAGCAAAAAGACTAAAGAGAGTGAACTCTTATCCTGCCTAACATCTACCTTAACTGGAGCCAAGCTACACATCTTCAGAACCCCAGCTTAACTGTAAAATTAGAAATGATTCTACCTGGCCTACTTTCTACCTTCACATAGATAACATCAAATGCAATGGATACTCCCTTCGCCCAGGTGGCATCAGAGAACAATTCCCCATGAAGGAGAAAACTCCTAGCAAATACAAGCTCTGTTCTTCCCACAAAATCTACCCAGTGGGCCCACAGTTTTCAAGCCTTCTGGGAAATAAGGCGCTGTCCTGCATAGAGTGACGACCTGGTTTCCACAGACCTCTTCTGTGCAAAAAGAGTCATTGTTCTTCCCACAGAGCACACGCTACTTCTCCTACGTCTTCTCTTATTTCTAGTCAGAAGACGTGTTTAGGAGCTGTCTTAATCCATTTGGGCTGCTATCACAAACTCCCATAGACTGGACAGCTTAATCAACAAACATTTATTTCTTACAGTTCTAGAAGCTGAGAAGTCTGATATCAAGGTGCCAGAAGATTCAGTGTCTGGAGAGAGCTCACTTGATGGTTCACAGATGGACCTCTTCTCACTGTATCCACACGTGGTTGGAAGGGCAAGGGAGCTCTCAGAGTCTCTTTCATAAGGGCACTAATCCCATTCTTGAAGGCTCTACCCCCATGACTTAATTACCTCCCAAATGCACAACCCCCCAATACCATCACCTTTTAACATATGAATTTTGTGGGGGACATATTCAGTCTATAGCAAAGCCATGATTTTTAAAGTTGTGCTAATATAATGTATATTCACTGGTAACCTGATATTTGAGGATTTGGGGGACCCCACAAATAATCAGAAGGAACTTAATCCCTTCCTTCTATGAAAAACAACTGAGTTAGAACTTATAATAAAACTTCAGTAAGCATAGCTGGGCTTACGTAACCACCACGGGTGCTTGTGATGAAATGAGAATATGTACTCATATGATCTCGTCCTCAAGTTTTTCTCATATGAGCCTCCTCTGCTCCATCCCCACTGCCCTACTTGGTCTCCCAATATGATGTCTCACACCTCCAACACATCCTCCACAGAGCTGCCAGCATCACTTCCCAGAACAAAGCTGATGTTACCTTCTGCTTCAAAACCTTCCTTGTGGCCCCTGGGCTCCTCCCGATGAAGCTGAGTGCTGCTTATGGGGTTAAAAATGCATCTCTAAGGCCACCCCAGGAAGAAGCTTAGCCAGAATCAGCACTGGGAGTCCCAACTCCCACTCTAGTCTCCCGTGCTCTTGTTCTTCCTCTCATGACACAAAGGGGAACAGCTGACTTTGGCAGGGAGGGCTATACTGGATATATACTTAAAAAAACTCAAAGTGTGAGGTTGATTCCAAGCAAATTTTCACATCAGTGTAAGAGCCATTATAGCAGATAAAACTGGCAAAATACTATTTCATCAGGTAAAAAGAAAGGAGCCACATGGCCAAAGAAACAAGAACTGAGAGCCAAAAAGAACCTCAGGCCCTCATGCTGCAATGCAACAGACACATAAGACGTTCACCTTCTTTAGCTCCAAAAATTTGATTCATGTCCCATGACTTTACATACTAAAACACTGTGCTACATTATTTTCCCTGTACATAAAACATAAACACAAAATATAAGTGATGCAAAACTTAAAACATAATATTCAATTTAAAAATAATTGTCTGGAAATTGGAACTGGTTAACTGGAATATTTTATTTAATCTTTGGGTCTTTCATTATGGGTGTCTAAGAATCTGATACATGAAGATGTAATATATGAAAGAATGAACATGCATGTGGGAAGGTTTTAAAAACCACCTATGGGCACCTTCTCCCAGATCTTATGAAAACATTAATTTCCATAATATAGAAAGGATATTTAGTTGTAATTCTAAAACAAGCGCAAAATAAGCACACATTAGTTTAACCACTTATGTTTAAAAATTCAATGGACGGGAGCAAATACTGCAAGCTATCGGTAATCAAGATAGATTTTTATTTAATTTTTTGAAAAAGTCTGATACTGGCTAAATACGTTGAAGGGAGGAAAACCTAAGCTGGCAGATCTCCTCTACTGAAAGGTTAAGTTGAACAATACTAACTCAAGAAATAGCATTAATAGTGGTAAACCTTAAAACCAGCCCAAGATTCCTCCCATGTAACACGCTTCAGTAGATTTGTCTTTTGCAGTGGAGTGACTCTGTGACATTAATTTCTGTACTACAGCCCCTCCACTGGCTCCTAATGCTCTTTGCTCACCTTCATGATTATGGGTAAAGAAAGGGCTGGTGAAATGTGGAACAATGGGAAAAGTAGGGCCCGAATCAGCTCACAACCCCAGTGGCCCCTCCCAGTTGGGTTGGTCCAGTTCTACCACCAATAAAGAACAAGCCATGCCTGAAAAAACCTAGATCCCTTTTTAGCATTGTGAACCATGTAGGAGATGCTTATTACATCTGCTTTGTTCTCTATTTCTATGGTGCCCATCACCATAGTAACAAGGCACACAGATGGAAAAGTAGGCTAGAAATACCCAGAAATGGGGGGTGGGGATGGGGAATATGGAAGAAAGGGCCTTTCACTGGTTAAGAGAGAAAAGGCTAGAATCCTTCTATCAACTTAACACTAAGCGGCACGTCTAATGGAAAAAGTAGGTTTCCTTTGCAACAATAGAAAGCAGCCTAAAAATTCAATAAATATCAGTGTTTGTAGGAGTTAGAGTTGCTAAGTTTTGGAGGTTTTAAAGCTAGATGTATTTTATTAGAAAATCTTGTACGCAAATTGAAATCTTTATACAGCATCCAATTTTGGAAATTACATACTTGTTCTGCAGTGTGGAGGATTACTACTTAAAATTTTTGGTTACTTTGTAGTACTAAAAGTTGAGACATCTGTTAAGGAAGTGTGGCTGGGAAGATAAGTTGATGCAATGAATATTTTCCTGAAAGTGACAAGTTTATCTTCCAAGTTTTTGTATAAAATGTCCCAAGAGGAAATCACTGGGTGGAGTGGTGAGGATGACTGTTGTTTCACCCTAGGGAGTCGCTGTCCCTGTCAAACTGGGACAAAGTCTTTCCCACCTCCAGCCCCTCTGCTGTCTGTACAGAGATCTTCAAAGGCACTATTAGTCCCTATCAACTCTGTAAGAAAATCTTCCCACTCCAAGATCTCCATTTTGGTTTCTGTTTGTTTTTTTGTTTGTTTGTTTTTTCCTTTTCTGCTGCCAGCCTGAGTCCCCCTTGCTTATAATTTTCTAGGACATTTGGAATACTTGGGATATTATTTATGTTGTTACTGGTCAGGAAATAGGAAAAGGAGCCACAAGCCACATAACCTACTTGGGGAGGTTTTCTACATAAATAAAAATGGTGTATACATTAAAAAAAAGCAGAAGATGCTTTAGAGACTAAATTGAGAGAGTTTAACACTCTAGCAACGTACAGAGTTTAGCAGAAAAAGCAAAGTACAACTTTATGGGCATCTTAGGTCCTTGACTTTGCTGCTAACTACCTGTGACATTGGATGATTTTTACTTTGCCTTTTTCAACCTTAAAGTCTTACCAGTAAAAAGAAAAACTGAGATGGAACAGGAATATGAACTTGAGGTGTTCTAGGAGAAGTTCAAGGCATGTTAAAATGTTATGCAAATGTGTGTATTATTCTGGGAAAGACTCTCAAGGATACCTATGATATAAAAAAAGTTAAAAATTCATAAGACACTCTCCAAGATCTCTTCCACACAACTCTAGAATACCATGACTTGAATCAACTTACCCAAATAAACTCACGGCTTTGAGCTCAGACTCAGGTGACCGTAATACTCAGGGCTTCTCAAAAGTTCTCACCCAAGGGATGCTGTCCCTGACCATCCTATGTAACCAACCACTACGACCCACTAACCACTCTCTAGCCCTGTACCCTGCGTCACTGTTCCTCAGAGCACTCAGTACATGATATTATATGTTGGATTTGTTTACTGTCTATCTTCCCTCCTCTAGGATGTACGCTCCACACACAAAGGGTTTTTTCTATTTTCTTCACTGCTGGATTTATTCCCAGTGCCTGGCATGATGCCTGGCAAATATTAACTGCTCAAAAAATATTGAATAAATTTTTCTTAATCCACGAAATGAAGCATGGCAGACCCCCAAATTCAAATACATTATTTTTCTTTTTAAAAAATCTGGGGGCCTGTTAAGAGCAATGTACTCTACCAAGCATTTTGTGAGCATATCTGTCTTACTTAATCTTCATATAATCACATCAAGTTTTTCATTCTTTAAAGTCTTCAATAAAATAACACGTCTGGGAAAAGGAGGCAGGCAATAGAATGTAAAAAAGTTGCTTCATCAGGTACCAAATCTACAGCTAATTTGTGGAGTCTGTGGAGAGAAGCCACAATCCCCTTACAAACTCAGTTTCCACATTTGTATCATGGGGATAATACTTGCCCCATCTCCCATAGGTCATCAGGAGAATAAAGGTGAGTATGAATGCTTTAGCATGTTAGAAGCAATGTACAAATGTATAACATAGTAAGTAATGTGGTGGGAGTTCCTGTAAAGTGTTTCAGGAGAAATTTGCTACAAGCTGTTGGGAGAAGGCAAGAGCACAGGGGACATCTGTACAGTGTACTTACATACAGGGTGCCAAGAGCACCCAGGATACAGGAGGACCCCAGTAAAGACTTCCTAATCAATGAGATGATGGCCAGGCTCAACTCCCCTCCCTTCAGAATGCATTACTCTGTAAAGAAAAAAATGTCCCAAACACAGCCTGGGACCAAACATTTTTGCATGTAATTCACAACCTCCTCCTGGAAAGAAATTAGCATTCCTGATAAAACACTGCAGAAAAATTTGTTTCAATGGGAGTAAGACTTGCTCTTAGAAATCAGTCACCCACTGACCTACGTGACTATCAGTCAAACATCTGGCCATCCTTACCATCAATCTATTTGTATCTAACGATGGGTATAAAAATTTATGTATTATTTCTAAATATTCTAGGAGAGTTTGAGCATACGTTCTCAAAATGGATTTGATCACTTTCGTATCAAATTAGCTTCCATCAAGTCTTTTTAAAAGAGTGAGTGATATGCTCTAACCATGTTCTTTCCCTATTGAATGTTCTTGTCCACCAAGAAGAGACCTTAAAATTGGCCTATTAGGGGCCTTTCCCCTTAGAGCTGATAACTAACTTAACTGAAAAGTTTTCTTTTAGCACCCAAACTAGTTATCTTCATAGTGGGGTAGGGGGTTTGGGGGTCTTTCTGTTTTTGAAAGGAAGGGTACGCTGGTAGAATCTACTTCCAGATCACCAATTAACCCTTGTCTGAAAGTATCTGCTTCAGACCACCTGATGTCTAGCTGGTTCCTTCTGGCCATCTCCCATTTTCCCTTTTCGCAGTCATCCTCTCCCCACACTCCACAAGAAAGGTAAACATCTCACTTCTCAGGAGTCTGCTTATGGTGTGTTGCCTTGGGGAGTAAAAATCTCCAGGGCCCCAAGCGCAGGGTCATTTGAAATACCTGTAGGGTTATGGATGTTTAAGAAAGTGAATGACTTTCAAGACTGAGAAATCCTTTTGGGAGTCAGGGGAAAGTATCCATTTCTTTGCTTCAAACAATACTAGAGGGAAACCCAATCAAGTTGTTAGACAATAGAACATGGAAAATCATTTTTGTGATCAATCACCAGGTAATTTTTGGCATAGACCTCATCTACCTCAGGAGTTTAAAAAACAGAGTGGAATTATACTGCCTTCATTCCCATACACTTATTTATGTGGTAATGTGTCTTGAGCATTTACATTTGAAAAGAAACACTTGCCTTGATTATGAAGCCTATCTTATTTTAGCAATAAGTAGTATTTACTTACGCATAAACAAACTATTTTTAAGCCCCAGGCCTCTCATTGAGAAGTTATTTTCCATAAAATTTTAACCTATGCTTAATGATTATCCATCAAAATTCTAATATACTTGTTCTGGTCAATTGTATATTAGTTAAAATCATAAAAATTCAATCCAAATGAAATTTTATTTAACATTTAGAGCTTTTTTGTCACAAGAACTTAAAAAAATAGTGTGTGTATATGTGTGTCACAAGAATATGATAAGGTAATCAATGAAAGATTTTCAAACATAAGAATGTTCCATGGGGATTAAGTTTTACAGGAGAAGAATGAAATGAGTTCCACAAGGGAAACAACTATGTAAAATTCCCAGCTTTTCTAGACAAGCTTGTTTATGTGTTTTTTTAAATGGATGACACGGTAGATATGATATCACTTTGGTATTTAATTTAGCTTCCTTTGGGCACATTAAAAAGAGGTTTTTTTTTTAAATCAATATTTATAATACCAGAAGTACCATCTTTTACAACTATAAAAAATTTTAGATACTAACTTTTAAAATGTATGAGGAAAGGACACAGTGTTTCAAACCCTTTTAGGGGGTACTAAATAAAAAACATTCAGATACTTTGTTCTAAACTGCCTGTTAGCCAAGAACTTGTGCTGACCATCTAAAATTTTGACTTCTAACAGAAAGATAAAGCCAAAGTTATTTCAGAAAAGTCCGAAAGCTGACTCAAGCATCCCCTGCAAAAGGCCAAATCCAGAATTCTGAACACAGTAAATGTTCAGCAAACACTAGCTCACTGACAAAATATTTTGGTCATTTAACTATCCATTAACGGCATACACACAATAACTCTTCTTCCTATTTCTAACCTTCAAGGAGATCATTCATATTTTCAAATACCAGTCAAAAGTATGTTATTGAAACAAAGTCCTGAACTAGATAATAAGCATACTGAATTTTATTGCCTAATTCTTTCCCAGATATCAATTTACATGCCATGTATAATGCCTGACTCAGGAAGCTCACTCGGGAGATGAACAAAATCATTATCATGAAGGAGCTCCTAGGAGAAGGCAGAGATATTCCCTGGCATAGGTATTATAATAGATGTACAAGGCTCAGAAGCAACACAGAGAAGGGATTCAGGAGCTCTTGGAAGTGGTAGGCCAGAGGGAAGGGTCTGGAATGGTCTTTCAGAATAAGTATGCTTGAACTGACTCCTGAAAGATGGGGAGGTGTTTGACAAGGGGACATGAACACCACACACAGAGAAAAGGAAAAAAAGCCATGGAGTGAAGCCATCTGGCTACCTCGCACCTTCCTCCCTGCACTGCAAATGTTTAGGATGGCTCATGCATGGGGGTGTGATTGTGCTCACTGTGTCCACAGGCACACGCACTGGTGCTTTAGAAATGACAGCCGGGGGCTAGAGGTGAAGCTGGAGAGTTGTAGAAGCAGATGGAGGAAGACTATTACATGGGTCTCCAAGGCATGTGGACTTGATCCTTTGGCAAAGCACGTCATTAAAGGAAGCGGTGGTATGAAATTTGCCTTTCACAATGATTATTTTCCTGTTGTGTGGACAACAAATTTGGGGGTGGAAGATAGAAGAGACTACAAACTGAATTACTGGTTGGAGGCAATTAGCAGCAGTCCTGGAAAAGGCTCAACGCAGTCAAGAGGCTGTGAAGGAAGGGCACTGATGGGAGGAACCTTAAGGATGTGGCCTCTGAACAAATTGGTTACCATCATTTAAGAAGCAGTTAAGGGGAGAACAAAGCAAAGAGAAGCCCAGAATGAGTTCTAAGTATTCAAAGGTTATGTAATTGGGTAAATGGTATTGCTATTTGCACAATTATGAAATCTAAAGATGAACAGCAATTTTGGGGTAGGGGAGTATCTCTGGTACACTAACTCCAGACCCTCATTTGTTCTATGAGGCAGGTAGCACAGGTGATATTATCCCCATTTTATGTTCAAAGGAGTAATTTTTTTGCCTAAAATCACATGTACCAGTTTAGGGAGTTTACTATATACCAGGCGTACATACAAGGGAGATAAGATCCATGCTTTCACAGAACTTATATTCTGGTGGGGGTGGGGAGGGGAATAGAAGATAAACAAGCAAGCAAACAATAAACCAAAGCCTGAAAAACTATGATGGGGGCAGGCAGGGGTACTTTATCTGAGGTGATCAGGGAAAGTATCCCTGAAGTCATTAGAGCTGAGCTTCCACTGAGAAGGAAGCAGCTATGCAGAGTCACAGAGAAGAGTGGTCCAGGCAGAGCAGCAGCTGGGAAGTCCCTGAGGTGGGAACAAGGCTGGTGTGCCCTGAGGGAGGAATTCCAAATACTGGGCAGGTGGTGAGCCAACGGAAGTCCCAGGTCCAAAGGCACTCCTAGGAGGATGAAGGTGAAAGCCTCAGGGCAGTGCTAGCAGAGCATGAACACTCCGGGAACCTGCCCACCAAGTACGGCACTGTGCATCTAGAAACTGCATCATGACTCACAGGCACCTCTCGAAAACAAGTCATTGCTCAGTTGCCTATTTCGGCACTGAAATAGGGCCAGGAACAAACTCACTTAGTTTTGCCTAGAGAGGTGATCTTTAAAATCTTTAGATGAACAGAATTCATCTTAAATTTATCTGCTCAGAGCGAGAAACAACCTGCAGTCCAATGGCAGGTGGCTCTGCCCCCGAGGCTCAGTTATGCCCTAACATGTTACACGGGAGCAGAGCCTCCCAGCCACCCTCCAAGGCCCTCAAAGGGACTAGACAGGCAATGTTTCCCCCAAATGATGCGCCATTATCTCAGCTGGACAAGGATAAAGAGAAATGGTATTCCACTGCCAAGGTGCCAAGCTGGGCCCTGTCAATACGAGCCTAAAAGCCTTGGAGAGACTGGATGTCGGGCTGCTTGCCGGCCCTGAGAGGGACCATCCCAAGCACAGCAGTCCAGCCCGCTCTCTGGAACACACTGCCCACATCTCCCCTCCTGTGGTCCTCTCTCACTGCTGCTTTGTGGGCTACCTATTCTGCCAGTATTCTCTCATGTGCCCCCATTCAGCCAGATGGCTTCAAATTCCACTTGCTAAGGCTGATGCAGATCACGTCTCTGACCCTCTCTGAAAAGATCCTACTTTAGAGCCAGTTTTCTCAGAAGCATCTGCTTGGTGTACCCAAAAAAAAAAAAAAAGTATCTGAACTTAAAGTTTCTCAATATAGCATGAATAAATTATAAAAGAATTAAACTGTTCCTGAATTATGCAACCCCTTTCAGAGCATCACATGGAGAAGCTATATATTACGTACACTTAAAGATGGCTCCAAACATTACGCCTTTTGGAATGGTGCTGGAAACCTGCAGCACATTCTGATCCGTGCCTAGAGCAGGCTCGTCTCGTGTCCAAGCGCATAAATGACACTCCCACATCTCTTTCCTTCTGCTCACTGGCCAATTTTTTGTTCCTCAAGTCAGCATTCAACCTCCAACCATACGATGCTTGCATCTACTTTCACAGCACCTGTATGTCTCCTTCCTAAAAATGTTGGTAGTGGCAATTTTTCATTTATTTGCAGTGATTGATTCTCCTGTCTTCCCCAGGAACCTGCGACCTCCATGGTAGCAGGAACCATGTGCAGTTTTGCTTACCACTGTGTCCCTAGAACCTGGCACAAATGTCTGGCACACAGTAGGTGCTTAACAAATAGCTGCTGAAAAAAAATACTATGAAATATACTCATTGGTAGGAATGTTTCTGCTCCTGAGACTGGATCTATCAAAAATCATTCAAATCAAGGCTGAAGAAGGTTAAAGCAGAGTTATTCTGGTTTTTATTAAAAAAAAAAAAAAAAATACAGGGAAGACTTTGCTGCTATTTGGGATTAAACTGATTTTGGAGACAATTCTCAAAAAGTGTGACTAACAATTTAACAACACTCATTTGGATATGTATGGAGATGACCAAATTTAAAACATTTTTTACAATGGAATAAGAGTTCATTTTCAAAAAGGTTCAGCTAGATTAGGCCAATTTAAAAAAAGAAAGGCTACCACTTACTTTATTAGGTACAGTTTATCAGGCACTCTATATACATTTCTTTCATTTACTCCTCGAATCTGAATCTTACCCCAGGTTACAGATGAGGAAACTGAGGGTGCAAGAGGCTGAGGTTACATACTGAGTAAGTGACAGAGCCAGGATTCACATCTAGATCTATCTGATCAAGAGCTATATCTTAAATCTAAGCCACCCTTTAAGCTAAAAAACAGACATTGAAATTGAGTAATAAAGTGTTGCTCCCTCCCGTGACAAGGTACAAGATTACAGTCTAGTATCATCAACTGAGGCCAGTATCTAAAACAGGATTTGGATGCCAACAGCATGGTGGCAGAGAAATGAGACAATTCATGAAAAAGGAATAAGGAGGAATATGAACTAACATTTACTGAAAGCTTGTTTTATGCCGGCTACTCTATTGGATGCTTTCATGTTAATATTTCTTTTAATCCTAAGAACCTGTGAGATGGGTAATACAAGTCAAGAAAAAAAAAAAAGGTGTAGAATAACAGTGGTGTTTGACTACTCCAATGCTCCTTTCCCCCATCTTACTAAGGATAAAACTCCCATGTTTTAGCTGGGCATAAGGCTGTCTAGAGTAAGGACAATATTCCCCAGTCTCTATTCCAGCTACATGAGGTCATGTTGCTAAAGTCCTGTCAATGAGATGTAACAAGAAGTGTATGACAGGACTTCCTAGGTGGCGCAGTGGTTAAGAAGCCGCCTGCCAATGCAGGGGACATGGGTTCGAGCCCTGTTCTGGGAAGATTCCACACGGCACGGAGCAACTAAGCCCGTGCGCCACAACTACTGAGCCTGTGCTCTAGAGCCTGTGAGCCACAACTATTGAGCCCATGTGCTGCAACTATTGAAGCCCACACACGTAGAGCCCGTGCTTCACAACAAGAGAAGCCACTACAATGAGGAGTCCGCGCACCACAATGAAGAGCAGCCCCTTCTCGCAGCAACTAGAGAAAGCCTGTGTGAAGCAACAAAGAACCCAACACAGCCAATAAATAAATTAAATAAATAAATAAATTTAAAGAAAAAAAGAAGAAGTGTATGACAGCCTTCAGGAAATTTCCTTAAGAGACCCTGGACTCTTGCCTTTCCCCTGTTTTCTTCCCTTCCTCCCGTCCTCCTTTCTACACTTGGAACCTGGATGTGATGGCTGAAGCTCCATTTAGAACCATGAGGATAAGGACCTCATTTGAGGTTTGGTAGATCTAAAAGGTGGAAACAGCCTAGGTCTCAGAAGGTTTGTAAAATCATAATACCAGCTGTGGATTTTCTCTCTATAAACTTTTTTTTTAATGTGAAAAAGAAACAAACATCACTTTGTTCAAGCCATTTTTCTTTGCGGTCTCTGTAACTCACAGCTAATCTTAACCAATCCATCAACTCATCCAAAGTGATAGTTTAGAGTTCAAACCCAGGTGCATCAGTCTGCACAGTTCATGCTCTTAGGCAGAAGCCTGAAGAACTCCTGATTATAATTTGCAATAGATTTGGGGGGGGGGGGTGTAAAAATGCTGAAAAAAACTGATAGAAGAAAGGAAGGAAGGTTCGAACATGCTCTCAAATCTGCACACCTTAGAGACAAAAGAAGTATGCTATTCAACAATAAAGAATTTGGTCTCCATCAGAGATGGGCAGAGGAAGATCTCAGTCACCTGCATGGAGCTGGAAAGAAAAGAGAAATAGAAGCTGTGTAGCTGGTAATGTCTTTGAAAGATGCTGCTGACTAAGGAGTAGGCATTGTAGACTAGAGCCTTGAAAATGGCCATAGGATGAAACAAACAACAAAGAATTACAAGGAATCCTGAAATTGAAGAAGCAGGAGATGAAGTTCAAAGACACACAGTCTGGAAAGAAACAAGCAGAATCACATGACCCATATCAAGGCATAAGGGCCAAAAAAGCAAAAGGAAAGGTCAAGGTTGAAGCTCTGACAACTCATTTTTATTCATTTCCTTTACACGAGTTCACAACAGCATTGAAGAAGTGAATTTAAATTGTGTTGCAATTGAGCAGAATCCTAAATAAGAGGAAGTCATAGAACAGGGAGTTTATTATTACCCTTTGTTCAATTTCTAAATGAACAGCACTGATAAGAACTTAGCAGAGAGATTCAGTGATTGGAGTTAGGCCTAATTTTATGTAAGATCAATCTTAATGATCCAGAAAAAGACAAATAAGTTGTTATTTCTGCCAAAGACATTATTTTAAACACCAGAAAAAAACCTAAGTTATAATAAAGGTATGCAGGAAGTTTAAAAATATAGATGTGAAATAAAATGTAAGTGGACAATAGCAATAAAAGGAAAGGCAGCAATATGAAAACAGGCATGACAGAGATTAGAACTCATTTTACAATTGGTTAAAGAAATTCTACACTCTAATTGGGCCTCCCAAATTCCTTATGAGTGGTCACAGGTCTGTACTGTCAACAGAGCAAGCAGTACTCCCTGAGTCAGGAAAGCAGTGAGGGACATGCTATGCAGAAGGCAGCGAAAACCATGCCACCAAGTCTGGAGTAACACGACAGATTCAGTATACATTTGTTTCTGATTATATCAGTGTATGCTGGAAGAATGCTGGAAAGGGAAACAAAAATAAAATTTGGAAATTCAACTTGAGAGACACTAAAGGAACATCAAATACTACAAGAGATTAAATAGGCTATTTTTTATGGGCAGTAAAAAATAAAAAAGGAACATAAAAATACTCAGATACCATCAAAAAGGATTTTAAAATTACAAAAACTTGTTTATAAATAAAATATTTGGCTCAAGCAAGGATCTTCTACATATTAAAACATTTCCAACCTTCAACTCCAGAAAACAAAACAAAAAAAATCACAGATTTCAAGCCACTGCAGGAAAATACCTGCACAGTCTAAAAAAATTTGGAGGGATAATGGAATATCATTCAGTACTAAAAAGGAAATAAGTTATCAAGCCATGAAAAGATCTGGAGGAAACAAACGTGTAATAATAAGTGCAAGGAGCCAATGTGAAAAGGCTACAGACTGATTCCAACTGTAAGACATTGTGGAAAAGGGAAAACTGTGGACATAGTGAAAATATGTTAGGGGGGCAGGAGGGCTGAATAGGAAGATCACAGGATTTTTAGGGCAGTGATAATATGACATAGTATTATATCATAATATAATATCAGAGTAGTATCATACTCTGATGATATTATAATGGCCAAGCCCACAGAATGTATGACACCAAGAGTGAACCCTAATCTAAACTATGGTCTCTGGGTGCTAATGATGTCTCAATGGAGGTTCTTTTATTGTATCAAGTCTGGTGGGGGCATGTTGATAAAGGGAAGGCAAGGCGTGAATGGGGATGGGGGTCTATGGGAACTCTCTGCAGTTACTCTCGACCTTGCTGTGAACCTAAAACTGCTCTAAAAAATAAATTCTATTAAAAACAAACAAACAAAAACACCTTAGAAGACCTGGTACCCTTTTCCAGTGATACTGATTAGGGCCCTTTTCATTTTAATTAACAGTGCTTTCATTCTGAGGATTGGGAGGAATCAAACACTGGGGAGGGGAAAGGTCTTTAAAAAGCAAATCTTAACTAGTCAAATGAAATCACTCTCAATGTGAGAATCTTCATGTTAGTCTGGACATGTTGGTACACCTTTCCAATTTAAGAAGAAAGAACAAGTTTCAAAGAATAGTAAATTTAATTCTAACATGTAGTAAATGGATAGTTGGTATCATGACTCAACTGTACACTCAGTGACAACTTTGTCCCCCTCATTACCTGAACTAAGAGTAACATCTGACATGTTAGGGCTTATATTCTTAAATCACACAGGCCCAGTCACTTGTGGGATCAGCTGTCATTTCATATTCCTTCAAGGGTGAAGCTGTTGACTAGCGAAGCCAGGGGCAAAAGAAAGTCACCTAGGCACTCACAAATCAAAGAGCATTTTGGGTTCTCAGCAGGTGGAAGTTCAGCACATGGAGGATACTGGAATCTTTAAACAATTATACTGCAGTGCGGTTGCTTCTGTGTACTACAACCTAACACTTAGGTTTAGGAGACCTAACAGTCTGATAAGGACCATACCATTTCATGTCCTCTGAGAAAGCAGTGTACACGTTGCCTATTTTATGTTGGCTACCTATTTGCAATTTAAAATTTTCATACCAATGTCTTTTTATGGACTTTAAAAAGAAGTTTTTGGCAAGGTGAATTTATTCAAGAAAGTTCACAGGTAGCTTTGGTGTTTAAATTCAGGTTTGACCTTTTTTGGGGAGGTGGAGAGGGGGCTGCTGAGAGGGAGTCTTTCTGACCACAGAGAAGTCTTCCACAAACGTCATCTGACTAAAGGCAACCTATGGACTCTGGGAAGTCAGTTGAGGACACAGAGTGATGGGCCTCCTCCCTTCTGACCTCTCAGCACCTGCTCAACTGCAGGCAGCCCAGGAAGGGGAAGCTCAGCTTCTCTCTCGAAATGGGTACCGGTTGCTCCCTTCTCCCTCAAACAAACGAATGCCAACACCACCATCAAACTGCAGGCGAACAACGGTAGGTTTCCCACGAGTAGAAACTGTTTGGCAACAAACAGCGCCAGGGCAGGTGGGCAAAGGAGAGGACCCAAGCGCGGACGCCCTCCAGAGAAGTCTGCTCACTTAGGGAGGGCGAGACTCCAGCCCGGGAAACCAGAACCCGGTTCCCGCACTCAGGTGCGGCGCCGTGACAGCTGGGCGAGACAGGGGACCGCCCCGTCGCGCTGCCCACTCCTCCCGCCCCGAATCATCCCAGCAACCCGGAGAAGTCTCCTCGGGGGCATCGCTCCCCTTCTCCCGGAGACAAGGGAGTGGCAATACCGCGCCTCATCTCTCTGGCCCAGCCACCTGCCCGCAGGCCCGGCTCGCAGGTGAGGCGCGGACAGGTAACCGCACCTGCCCGACCAACCCCACCTGCTGCGTCCCCTCACCCGGTCCTCCGCCTCCACCACCTGGTTCGGCTCCGCTCCTCCTCCATGACCCGGGGCGTCCCGCCCAGACCGACCTGCACGCCTCCGGTCCCGAGCGCCGGCGCTCCCCGCGGCGTGCGCCCCGCGCCGCTCCGGGCGCGCCGGCCGCTGCCCCGCGCCCGCACTTCGCCGCTGCCGGCTGCTGCGGGCTCACCGGGAAGCCCCAGCGCTGCCCGGCTCGCCGCCTCCAACCGGCTCCATTGTGACGCGGCGCGTTCCGCCGGCCAATCGCGGCGCCGCGGCGCGAACCGCTGACTAAGTTCACGGGGGGAGGAGGAGGGGACTGGGCGGAGGCGGGAGGAGGCGGAGGCAGTGGCCGCTCGGCGGCGGCGGCGGCGGCGGCGGAGGAGGAGGAAGAGGAGAAACGGGATGCGGCTGCTTCGGTAGTTGCTCCTGCTGTTAAATTTGCAGCTGCCTTGGCCCGAATGTTTGCCCAGCTTAGGGACTGCGGAGGCCTGTGACTCACCCCTTGCTGATGGAAACAAAGCGCGGCTGCCATCACCCGGGAGCGCGCCATGTGGCCGCCCGGCCGGCTGGGCACATCCTCCGGTGCGCAGGCAGCAGCGCACAGTTCACATCTCGCGGGGGCTCGAAAAGCGAGGGGCTGTTTTCAAGAGACTGCAGAGGAACCTAGGGCTATCCAGGTGCACATGCAAGGGACTTTGGAAGTACAGTACGTGTGTCAGACCACCGCCTTCTCACGCGTGCACCCCGAGTAACTTATTTACATAATGTGTTTTGAACCTTAAGAGGAGGCTCGGGTGGAGCATGCGAGAAATCCCTTAACCTTTCCTTATGCTGCTACTTGGAAAGGCTGCAGGGCCGAGCCCCTGTGTGGCAGTTTACAGTTGTACCAAACTAAGAGGCTTAAGTTAAGATTCTGGGCCTCCAATAGCATCCGTCTCTCTCATATGTCGTTATCCTCGGCATGGGGAGGGAACAAAGTGGTAGAGGGGTCTTGCTTTACTCATAACCAGGGTTTTACTCCTAACAAACTGCCTGTCCACCCTATCGACTACCCCGCTCCTTTCCCTCTACAGTTAAGTGGGAAACGTTAAAATGTGCCTTACAGAACAAAAAATTAATCCAAACCCAGGAATAAAGGGGGACAAAATTTTTATCACCCTCATTTGCCCCCTACTCTCATCCCCACCCCAGATTTAACTCAGTCTTTTTGGAGACTATCATCCTCAACGCTGCAATTCAATTAGGCAACATTTATATCTTTAAGTTGCTATAGCAATCACATTCCCATTTTAAAAAAAATGTACAGGAACCTCCAAAAGGGATAAAATAAAGACTATAAAAGACAGCATTTGGAGCATATCCGATTGGTTTGTATAAATGCGAGTAAAGAAAATGGAACAACTGAGTTATATGAGACCAAGCGGTATCAGACAGAGACTGCTGAGATTAGGACTGCAAATTGAATTACTCCAAAAGGGAATAAGAGGGTTGTCTTTATGACACTGCTCTATTCTCTCCTTGTCTACTCCATTCTGAGTTGGCAGCTGTCTTGAAGGAAAGGCCGAAAGAGCATTCCTTCAGTCATTGATAGAGTTTTTAATCAAGCTTATGAGAGTGAAATATTGTGTACGTACAGATGTGTTAAGCTAATTTAAATTTGGATCAGACTGCTTACAACCTGGAAAGGAAGATAAAAAGTATTCAGAATTAAATGTGAAACAAGGAAAAAAATGAGTGTTATAAGAAATACTGATTATGTAAAGTCATGACATTAAAAATTTTAAATGTCTAATTTTCCATATGTGTCTTTGAATGTTTGTAAAGGATTATTCTCTCCCCTTCCAAAACCACGAACAGAAAATCCATTCTTCTATCACAGCAATATCGCTACTTGTGTGACTTGGAGTAGTTACTTAACATCCTTGGGAGTCAACCTCTTTATCCATAAAATAAGAGATTATAAACTAGATGATCTGTTAAGATTCAAATTCCAATGAGGGTATGAATAAAATAGTAACTCCCATGCTTGGTAACCCAAGTCACTGTTATCAGGAAGTTAAAGTGCTCAAGATCATTAAAACTATATTAGCTCTGGGTTCATCTCAGATATGTGGCTTATGAATGTATTTATTCCAATTCTCATTAACAAAATCACCCTCCATGGTGACAACATTTATTACTGACACTGAAGAAACTGGGCTTCTGAATTTGCAATATTGCTTCTGGGAATCCTCTGACGCTGTAGCATCAAACATGTTTCTCTTGTTTCTTCTTCCTTTTGTTTTACTTCATAAAGCTCCTGCTTACATCACAGGAGAAAAATGAATGACCTCAAATGCTGTTCTCAAAGAACTTTAATACTATGCACGTGATTCAAGCTCATAAAAAAGAGTATTTAGTAGTAACTAGAAATTATTGGCATCCTAGGGTAGGCCTAATAATGAGAAATACAAACACTGTTTGACTTTTTATGCCTGTGCCGTTTTTCTACTATATTGTAATCTCTTTGACAACAGGACGGTGGAGGCTTGAAGTATGCTCAGTCCTTAGAGGAGTATCTGAAATTTTCTAAGGGACTCTGATCAATTATTTTGATCAAAGAAACTCAATCAATTATTCTGATCAAAGAAAATCCTAAAAGACTCGGTCACCATTTCCACAGCCAAATTCATCGAAGTCTAAAATAGTGTTTAAAAGTCCCAGTATAGATAGTAAGCACTTATTATACGCCCATCGGTATGCTAGACATCGTGAGCAATACCAAAAAAACATCAAACTTGGTCCCTGACCTCAGCAGCTCATAACCTAAATGAACACATAGGAAACAATCAAGTACTACACTCCAATGAAGAGATGGATCAGTGCACATGGTAATAGACAAAGTCTCATGAAGAAAGGGGAACTTTAAATATTGAAAGAGAAGCCAAATTTAGAAAGACTAAATCCTATATCTTTGTCTTATCTACCCCAAATATTGTATTAAAATGACCAATCCACTTTCAGGGCTCAGTCAATCTTTTTCTGGTAAACTGAGACTCTCTAGAAGAAGCAGAAATAGAAATACTCTGTTTTGTACAACATCCCATTGAGTAGAATACCTAATGGTAGGTTCATCACATTCATATGACAAAGGGGACGACTATGGACAGCAAGTGTGGCCGATTCCTCTGCCCAATGACACAAATAATAGAAATAAAAGGATCACTACAATTTGGTCATCTAGTTGTTGAATTGCGTGAACCACATGAAGTGATCAACTAATTCCTGGGTTTGGTGGGTCCCTTTTGAGCTGATTCCCTGAAAAAAAAATCTGTGACCTCAGCATTAAGCTATGCTCCATGTGGCTGCCTTGATAAGAGTTCAGTTTTCTCTGTGTCTTGAGAATTTTTATGATTAATGGAAGACAGAATATTATCCAGTATTAACAGTTCTTCTCTAATTCTAAAATTATTTATGATAATGAAAAATCCTCTATTTCTTTGAATTAATTGAACATTGAATGTCTACAGTACAGAAAAGAAAGCACTGGTGATCTGACAGAGGTGAGGGAGAATACCAAGATAAATACAATAATTCCTTTTCTTAAAGCTATTTACTGTAGTGGAGAAGGGTTATCCAGATAGCATATAACATCTTAAAGGGGAGATGAGGTTGGTGGGCTATGCAGAGCTGGAGAAGAATCATATGAACATGGGTCTGAAGAACTTTGGCTAGCTTTAAGGTTCTAAATTGAAATAGTACTTTTAAATATTGTCTGAGCATCATAGTTCAAGTTTGTTAGTTCCACCAAGACATCAAGTCAGAAGAAAAGTACAGGAGCTAGAAGGCATTCATGGTTTTGCATTCTGAGAAAGTTTTCCAGAATCCCCCTGGTTCAGCTATGTGTGACTGGGCATATTGTTTTCCTGACCTTTTCAACCTCCTGGTTGCAGAGGTTTAACATGATCTTTCCTTGGGCCTGGGAAAAATTCTGAAAATGACCCCTGAGAGTGAGCTCAATGGTGAGAATTCAAAGATAGGATGAATGGAGCATTACACATGTTTTTGGAATAAGGTAGATAGGATGAATGGAGCATTACACATGTTTTTGGAATAAGGTAGATAGGATGAATGGAGCATTACGCATGTTTTTGGAATAAGGTAGCTTGGCTAGAAACTAATTGTGCAGGGCCAGCTCTGCACTTCTGTGTGAGTTGATCTTTTATCATGGTCCCAGTATGGAATATTCATGACTAGTTACTCTGTTTTCTCACCACCCACTGATTGTGCTGATTGCCCTTTCCTTATGAGACAGGTGCTAGGAAGGTGACCCTCCAGCCTCTTCTCCAAAGGAAAAACATGAATTCCTGCAGCAGGATGCCCGACATTCCCAGTTGATCTGTCTTCTGGGAAGATGTCCAAATATTTCTTTGAAAGTTTCCCATGCATCCCATTTAAAAACTACATACTGTCATCTGGGTCACATATTGGAATTCACCATGCAGCAGCCAGCCAATTATTGACTCTTGTCCCTTTCCCATCCACAAAAAGAAGACTTCTAAGAAAGTATTTGCAAGTGAAGCCAGATTGAAAGTTTAGAGTTAAAGCAAAGCTGGTACCCTTCAGCTCCTGAAAAGTGGTCTAAAAAAAAGCCCTGATGAGTTCTGCTAGTGACTGAGACAGCACTTGCTGAGATCCCTGTGAGGATTCAATCTGTGTTCCCTGCACCGTGTTGAAATCTGGACAAAAAGTTTCCTGGTACTGTAAAAGCAGCTGGTTTCTGAGGGTTCTCATAGTAGACACTTCCATTTCTTTGGTTTGAAGTAATAGAGGTCTAACTCCAGCCAGACCGTGAATCTCTGCACCAACCCCGCCTCTTTTTTCTCGACAGCTGTCTGTGTATGTACTTCCGTGTGTGTGTACTTCTTGGCCTAATATAAGGCCATCTGTTAATTATAATACACATCAAATACTAGACTTTGATTCTCATATAAAGTGATTCTCTGGGAGTAGGAGCTAATGTGTGTATATATATATATATATATATATATATATATATATCTGTGGTTTAATAAGAATTTTTAAAAATGAAAATAAATTGTAAAAAAACAAGATTCAGGACATTTTAGAGATGGAGGAGAAAGAGATATATGCCAGAAAGAGCACAGGACCTGGTGTCTTGGGTTCTACTGGTGGTTCTTCTGGTCATGAGACCTAGGGCAAGCCACTAACAGTCTAGGCAGGAGTTTCTAATTTCCAATGCTTTTAATATATCTATCCTGGACTATATAAGAAAAGAAAATAGGTATAGTTCATGTTTCAGATATCCCAGATTTCATTTCATTTTAATCATTTACCATTCAACCAATATTTATTCTGTAACTGCTACATGCAAAACACTATACTGGTTTTGGCGGATATACTGGTTTATGTGATAGATTGACCTTTGCCCTCCTGGTGTCTATAGTCTCCCAGCATTTCTCCAGGGAATGTCGGGCTGGACGTGACAAATCAGTGAGGACTAAGTAACCAAACTCTAGTGTTTCTCCACAACACCATACTCTGGCTTTGTCTGCTGAATTCTGTGTAGCCAAATGCAGACACACCTTTGAATGATCTGCTTATTCTACTACTAACTTATCTCTGCAGACTTCTTTACATCCAATTCACGATCTGCACGAAATTGTTGTTTTTGGAACATAATAGTGCAATAAGACATGTGCTTTCAAGAAGCTTAATATTTTTAAAACTTAAAAAATAAAGGCAAACTTGTAGCTGGTTATATTAGTGGATATGGGGCCAAGTGGAATCTCCTAACACAGGATATTATGGTTCAGAACCTACAACTCAAATACACTTTACGATAGCTGTATATAACCAGGTTACCTTATGAAAAAGAACAGTATGATAATGAACTAGGTGTCCTTTATCTCATTACAAAATTCGAAGGGCAAATGTAGTCAGGTCTTACACTGGTAGAGGAAAGAGTGCGTTAAAGTAGAGAAGACTTCTCAGAGAACTTCAGACCTAATGGGTAAATTATTTAGGGCTTAAAGGAAGCCTCTTGTTTTGGTGAACTGAACAGCTTTTGGTGGCTGACAAAGGCCTCTGTGTGGGTGGGGGAGTTACAGACAGCTTGATTACAAGTAACGATGAGGCAAAAGCAAACTGAAGGATGAAAACAGATATATACGTGGGTGGAAATTTATAATTCTATCTTCTTTGAGTGAACATGACTGTTAAATAAAATTCCTGGATTTACTTAATTTACTTACCAATTCAATAAACAGATATAGTATCTTGTTCTCTAGGGTCTCCTAATTTCTATTCATGGACTATTTTATACTTTACACAAATCACTCAAGTAATGTATTATAGGCATTTCTGAACAATATGCTCTTATGTCTACAGTCTGTATACCTAAGAGTGATGTCATCTATTAGCAGTCTCTAGCCTTGCTGAGTCACTCTGTTAATCCTCCTGCAGCTCAGCCATCATTCAGAGGCCCAATAGATTGAAAGTTGACAGCTCTTTAACTACAGATCCCGAACATCTTCTGGAGGAATTCTGCGAGACTGTGGACCTTAGATTGGCAAAGGTCACATCCATCACATGGACTAGTGCATCCTCAGAAACAAGTGCAGTGTTTTGCATGTAGTAGGCACAAAACAAATATTTGTTGGATGATAAAAGAGTGAAATGAAATGAAGTCTGAGACTTCTGAAATGCACATCTTCTCTATCTTGTGTATTCTAGGGTCATCTCAGGAATTAACCCCTAGCTCTGTGCACTTTAGTTCTCATAGTTTAACATGTTCTTACTTGATTGAAGGAACAACAGATTTAAAAGACTGGGATTTGGAAGTGGGAAGGAGTACACAGGGGTGAGTCAAGAAGTCAAGGGAATGATATACAGGTTGCCACATTTGTCAAAGTTAGCTAAAAAACTTACTTATTATAAGATTACTTATCATTTCTCTCATGGCTACGTATGTCTTCATCTCTTCGGCAACATATACATTGGATTGGGCTGTTTTTTCCAACTTGAGTGTCTTGTGACTTTGAAGTGCCATAATATCTTGAGATTTCTTAGATAATATTTGACCAAAGGATTGGCTTTAGAGATGCTGGAAACCATCTTGTTAGCATAAAGTAACAAGACAGTGTAAAGACACGAGTCATAAAATCGTGCCTACCTTTAGAAATAGCTACTTGAGTATAGCATAGTGTAAAAGCATGGATTCTGGAGCAAGACTACTTGGATTCAAATCCTGGCTTTGGACTTACGAACTGCTTGATTTTTGTCATTATTTAATTTCTCTGCGCCTTAGTTTTCGATTTGGAAAATGGATTGTGAGGATTAAATGAATAGTGTGGTTAGAGTAGCTCCAAGCACATAGTAAGTCCCATATTAACATGATCTTGGGTAAGTCGCTTACTGGGTTTAGAGTTTGCGTGTATAAAGTGAGAGGCTTTGACTAGATTATCTCTGAGGCCCCCCTGGACCTACTGTTTTCAAGCAAAGACAGTTAGTCCATGCATTTTTCTAACATATATGTATGTAGTTAGAAATAGGGAAGTGCATGATTAGTTAGTAAATGCTCTCCTTGATTGATGGAAAGGAGGCTATTGAGAGATTGAGATAAGCTTCTTCACCAGATTTTAAATTCCTTAAGGGTAAGGAAGTATATCTTTTCTTCTTCAGGATCCCAAGGCCTAAATTGTACCTGAGGCTCGATAGTGAGAGCTCTATAAACTGTTAAGGAATGTGGAATAAATGCCTGTGTCTTATATTCTCAGGTGTGTGGGAATGGAAAAGAGTCATAACTGCTTCCCATGCCTTTTCTAGCTTAAAGCTACTTACAGAAAATATTCAAGAAACATTAGTGCTCTCTACTGGAGATATTCACAGTGCAGAAATTCATGATAGATTAGTTTTTTGATGGCAGATTCTGATTTGAGTTCAAAAGTCTTGGGTTTTAGAAAAGGAATATGGCAGATAGATGTACTTTGCTGTGTTGCAAGTACAGATTTGGTGTTATGGCATTCAGAATGGCATGATTTGCCCTAAAATCCAAGTCTCATTTCCTTGCCTTGTATTTCTGCCCTTCCTCCAGAGTACTTGTATCTACACATTTGTACAAATGTTGTGTTCTTTCTCATTCATTTTTAAATAAAGAGAGAGGGGTAGCATTAAATAAAATATTAATATTAAGAAAGTGAAAAGACAACCCACAGAATGGTAGAAAATATTCACAAACCATATATTTGATAGGCGATTGTATTCAGAGTATATAAAAGCAAAGCAACAATAAAAAGAAAAATAACCCAATTTTAAAATGGCAAAGTATTTGAATCAATGTTTCTTGGGAAAAAAAAGAGAAACTGATGGACAATAAGCACATGAAAAGACGCTCAATATCATTCATTGTTAGGGGAATGCAAATTAAAATCACAAGGCGGTACTACTTCAAATTCATCAGGATGACTAAAATAAAAAGAAAAGGACAAATCTCAGTAAGGATGTAGAGATATGGCAACCCTTATAACATTACTGGCGGAATTGTAAATTGGTGTATCCACTTTGAAAAACATCCTGGCAGTTTCTCAAAGTGTTGAACACAGAATTACTACATGACCCAGCAATTCTACTGCTAGGAATATAATTCAAGAGAACTGAAAACACATGGCCACACAAAAACCTGTACATGAATGTTCATAGTAGCATTATTCATAATAACCAAAAGGTAGAAACAGCCCGAATGTCTACTATCCGATGAACTGATAAACAAATTGTGGTATATCCATATAATGGAATATTTTGTGGCCATAAAAATAATGAAATATTGATATCTGCTACAACATAAATGAACCTTGGAAACATTGTGCTAAATGAAAGAAAGCAGTCATGAAATGTTACATAATATGTGATTCATTTATATGAAATATTCAGTATAGGTAAATCCACACACACACAAAGGTAGATTAGTAGTTGCCAGAGGTTGAGGGAAAAGGGACAGAGAGTGACTGCTAATGGGTACAGGGTTTCTTTTGGGGGTGATAAAAATGGTCTGACATTAGACAGTTATGATTGTTGCATAACTCTGTGACTATGCTAAAAAACAGTGAATTGTACACTTTAAAAGGTGAATTTTGTGAATTGCATCTCTATAGCATAGTATAGCTGCTATTAAACAAAATCAATGTCCTCCAAATATACCCAATTCTAATAACCATAGGACAAAGTTTCAGGCTTCGGTGGATCTTTTGAATCTGGACATTGCCCTATAAAGTTTTCCTGTAGAGTTACGCCTGTCAAGTAATTTCTATTTTGTTTGTTTGCTTTTTTTAGCGAAAGAAATAATCTGAGATTGTGTCTTTTTAATGCCCCAAAGGACTGATTAAGAAGTGATAAAAGCAATCTAGCAGGTTATTTTGGTTTTATCAAATTAAAACTTTTTGCCTTTTATTAGGCAAACTATTAGGTATATTAATTATTCAAATTAAAAACATAAAAGAATGAATCCTCTATCAAGTATTCCCAAACTGTGCATTTGGGGTCTTATAATAAATGCTAACCAGGGCTTAAGGATGATACTATAGGGTGAGCTTTATGTAAGCACAGTCACCCTCCGTATCCACAGGTTCTACATCTGTGGATTGAGTTTCAATTGGCCATTGATTGAATTTACAAATGCAGAACCTGCAGATATAGAGGATCGAGTGTACTATACCATTTTATATAAGGGACTTGAGCATCCGTAGATTTTGGTACTCACGGGGAGTCCTGGAACCAATACCCTGTGGATGCTGAAGGACGACTATATATTTCTCTTTTCATTTCTGTCAGTTTTTGTTTCATATATTTGGTGATCTGTTGAGGTACAGATATGTTTACAGTTGTTATATCTTCCTGATGTATTGATAGTTTTAGCATCATCAAATGTCCCTCCAGCTTTACCGTTGTGGTTTGCATGATGCATCTTTTTCCATTACTTTACTTTCAATCTATTTGTAATTTTGACAATAACCTGTGTCTCCTGTAGACAGCATATATTTGGATCCTTTTTTTTCTCTGTCTTTTGGTTGGATTGTTTTGTCCATTCACATTTTTTATTAATACAATTGAATTTACCCTTCCCATTTAAGTTCTTGTTTTTCTGTGCCTCACTGTTTTTTTTTTTTTTTTGCATTATTGCCTTCTTTTTCATTAATTGAATATCTTCTAATATTGCATTTTAATTTGTTTAATGATTGTATTGCTATGTATTTTTAGTTATTTCCTTTAGGGCTTACCATATACACCTTAACTTATCAAAAAAAAAAAGCTTCAGAATTATACCAGCAATTCTAGGGCAATGTAGAAACATCATTCCCATATAGCTCTATTCTCTTTTCTCTCTTACTGTGGTATTACTGTTATAGGTGTTAACTCCAAACATGTTATAAACCCAACAATACATTATTATAATTATTATTACTTTACATAATTTTATGTCTTTTAAAGAAGCTGAGAGAAGAAAGGAGAGCAAGTATATATGTATAGCTTTTGTTATATTGATTAGCCTTCTTATTTATCATTTTTAGGTTCTCTGCATTTGTTCCTGTGGATTCAAGTTGAACATCTGATGTCAGTTCTTAACCCAATATGACTTTATTCTCACCAATCTCCTTGTGCTGTTATTGGCAAATATATTAAATTTCTGTATGTTATAGACCCAATAATACAATTAAATATACATTGCTTCATACTTTTTAAATAAGTTAAGAGAAGAAATGATAAGATACATGTGTTTGTACTCTTTTATAATTACATCATTACCTTTATCAGTGCTTTTTGTTATGTGTGTGTGTATTCAAATAAGTGTCTGAGGTCACTACCTTTCAGCTTGAAGAACTTGCTTTAGTATTTCTTGTAAGGCAGGTCTGCTAGCAACAGATTCTTTCAGTTGTTGTTTATCCTAATGTCTTTATTTCATCTTCATTTTTTCGAATGAGAAATTCACTGGCTCTGAGATTCTTGATTAACAGTTTTTTAAATATGAGCTCTTTTAGAATATGTGATCCCATTGCCTTCGGCCCTCTATTGTTTCTGATAAGTCAACTGTTAATCTTATTGGAGTTTCCTTATAAGTGAGGAGTCATTTTTCTGTTGCTGCTTTCAACATTTTCTTTGGCATTTTTACTATGACGTGTCTATCCATGGGTCTTTTTTAGTTTATCCTATTTGTAGTTTTTTGAACTTCCTGTGTATGTAGGTTTGTATTTTTTTCAGTAAATTTGGGAAGTTTTCAGTTTGTACTGAACATGTTATAAACCCAACCATTAATTTCAGCCATTAATTTTGCTCCTTTCTCTCTTCTTTTTCTGGTACTATCATTACATGTCTGTTGGTATACTTAATAGTGAACCACATTCCTCTGAGGTTTTGTTGATTTTCTTTATTTTTTTCCACTCTGTTCTTTGAATTACATAACTTCGATTGATCTATTTTCTTTTTTTAAAAAATGATTTTTAAACCTTTTTAAAAAAATTAGTTTATTGGCTGCGTTGGGTCTTCACTGCTGCATGCCGGCTTTCTCTAGTGGGGGCGAGTGGGAGCTACTCTTTGTTCCGTGTATGGGCTTCTCATTGTGGTGGCTTCTCTTGTGGAGCATGGGCTCTAGGCGAGCGGGCTTCAGTAACTGCGGCACATGGGCTCAGTATTTGTGGCTTGTGGACTCTAGAGCAGCCTCAGTGGTTGCGGTGCACAGGCTTAGTTGCTCTGTGGCATGTGGGATCTTCCCGGACCAGGGATAGAACCCATGTCCCCTACATTGGCAGGCGGATTCTTAACCACTGCACCACCAGGGAAGTCCCTAGTGATCTGTTTTCAAGTTCTTTAATTTTGTCTTCTGCCAGTTTAAATTTACTACTGAGCCCAAGTAGTGAATTTTTAAATTTCAATTATGTTACTTTTCAACTCCAAAATTTCCATTAGGTTCTTTTAAATAATTGCTATATCTTTATTAATGTTCTGTATGTAATGTGACATTGTCATCATGCTTTCCTTTCTTCTAAAATTGTTTCCTTTAGCTCTTTGATTATATTTATAATGGCTTCTTTGAAGTCTTTTTCTGATAAATCTGACATCTCGTCACTCTTACAGGCAGTTTTATTGCCTGCTTTTCTTCTGGTATATGGGTCATATTTTCCTGCTTATTTTTCATGTGTCATAGTATGTTTTAGAAAATGAACATTGTAGATAACATATTGTAGCAATTTTGGATACTGGCTCCACCTCTCTCCTCCTCTGGGGTTTGTTGTTGTTATTAGCTTGTTTAGTTGTTTAGGGACTGACTGGGTTATTTTAGTGAAGTCTATTCCCTGCCCCTTCTCCTCTGCCCCCTAAACACGCATAGTCTCTGATGTTTTTCCTCAGGGGTTTGTCCTTGGATATGCCCAGTCACTCTGGGATAACAGGGTTTTAGCAGGACTGTTTGTCAAATTACTTGACCACACCCGTCTATGAAACAACTAATCGCTGGTTAATTACTCTATTGTTTGTAACAATGCCCTGGTGAATAAATTGCTTTACACATTAATCCAATCAAATTCAGGCTCCTTTGAAGTGATAGTTCCTGATAGTCAGTGTTTGAGGTTTCTTCAGATTCTAGGAGAGTTCTTGCAACTGTTTTCTCATTTTTCTCCAGCAACTAGTTGTCTTATCATTTAGCCTATATACTCAATTAATTTATCAGTATCCTCCCAATTGCCTCTAACCAACACTTCTGTTGTTTTTGAAAGCACCCTTAGGCTTGAACTTCACGTGCTGTTTCAAATAAAGTTGACTCCTTTGGGGAGAGAATTTGAGCTCTTTGTTCTATGGCCTGCCTTTCCTCCTAGGCAAAATCTCTGAGCGACAACTCTGGTGCTGGACTAAGGAACAATAGCTCAATTGTCTCTAAGTGACACCCCAGCCTGAAGAACTAAGCGCTCATTTTATGTGGTGGCATAGCCCCAGATGTCCTTGGCTTGAATCCCTCGGCTTAAATCCCCTGTCCTTTGAGCTGAGGCAAGAGCAGTTGGGACCTTGGTGTCCTACCATGCCCAACGTAGAACCTTTGTCTCATGTTTGGGAGAATGGAGCTCCCACATCTAGGCTGTACTTACCCAGAACTTTGCCTCAGCAACAAGTAGCTGGGGGCAGCATGAGAAATGCTGATGTCTTGTCCCCCCCAGGAAGATAGCCCTCCAACTGGGAGCTGGGGGGAGTCAGAACCTTGTGTTCTTGGCTGTACCAGTCAGGGTGGAGTTCCCATCTCATTGAGCTGGGAATGGGGAGGGACAGTATGGGTCTTGATTCAAATACCACAGACTTTTGTAGTTTTACGGAGTTTTAGTAAATATTCTTGAGAAAATATTTCCTCGTTTGCTGTATGCCTATAAGGCCATTTCTATTTTTGTATGCTCATATGATCGGCTATTTTTAAAAAATAATTTTCATCAGTTTTGCTGAGGAGTGAGTCTGAGTTGCACACTGTCATGCTAGAAGTAGAACTGGGAAGGAGAAACTGATTAAGTATAGATTAGCATTGTCTTTAGCTGAGCGCTTGAAGTATTTGTGGTTGCTATTGAAGTACTACTACTACTACCACTACTACTACTTTTCTTAAGTTAGTATCCCAGAGGCAAAGCCTAAGATAGAAGTTCCTGTAGATGATTGGTTAATTGAGTCCTCTTAGAAGAAATCTTTAGAGAAGTGATGACATGGGAGGATGTTAATTCCCAGGCATCTCTCAAGGGAGGTGTTGTGAGCCTCTTTAGCAGCCAACCTCATGGCATCTAGGGATGGATACTCTGTAGTAAAGAGACTCAGAGTAGAGTTCAATAGCAGCAGCTATAAGAATCTAAATCAACCTTGTAAAAATAATTGTAGTAATAGTAATAAAAATAATACAACAGCTACTTTTATTGACCACTTTCTATCTTTTAAATAACTTTACACTTACTATCTCTAATTCTCATAACAAGAGAGTAAATTAGATATTACTTTTTCATTTCTACAGATGAAGAGATTAGACCTGACCTGTTCTAGGTCACTAAGCCTGTCCTCTGTCCATTATCTACACAAAACTGTCCAAGAAGAGGTAAAGAAATGAGAAATGAAAGAAAAATAAAGGGGAAAAAGCAGAGAAGGGAATAAAATAACAAGCAAAAAAGCAGAGGCATGCATGGGAGTGCATACCAACACTTGCCTCAGTAGCTATTCATTAGCACAAATACCCTTGGTTTTGGCCTAAGCCTTCTGGGGTCAGCCTTGTCAGGGCTCAACAATGCTGAAATCTCTTGGTTCATATCATCCAAGGAGTGAGAATTTGGGGGAAAATGCTCGTGGGCCCAATTCCCACCCAACATGCTTAAATTATTTGGTTTAGCAAGGAGCAGAGCTATTTTTCCAAAGCAAGAACCCCACATGGCAATATTTTCCTTCAAATTAATTGGCAGTGGAGAGCCTTCAAGTGACGCTACATACCCCCTAAGCCTCATTGTGGTTCAAGTGCTAAACATTTAGGTGCTCCATGAACATCTACTTAAAGAGCATCCTGCAGCGATTTATTCTGAAGGAGCCAGATTTTTGTAAATAGAGGATATGTGCACCTGGTCTCTCTTCAATAAGTGACAATGTGATACTTAATAAGAGTAATGTAAAGAAGGACTTATGGATTGAGCCATACTTGTTAGTTGCAATAAATGCTTTGTTTTTACAATGAAAATGTTTTGTGAAGTAGATCGTAGAGATCATTTCAAAGCATTTGCTTTTTTAGATTAGGTTAAAGAAAAATTGCCATTCAGCAAGAGTACAATTCTACTTAAATGATAAGTTAGACACCTAACTAAAGTGATCTATGCCAGTGAACTGCAGTTGAAGTTAGAAATCATTTTCTCACTTTGTCTTGCTAATTTAAAACATATTAGCATATAAGTAACTCTCTCAATAGCACCTGTGACTCCAAATGGTGTGCCATTTGAATATCACAGAAGTATTTGAAAGTGATGATTTTTATCACAAAACTCTCCTCATCTCCTAAAACAGAAGTTATGCTTTCAGACCTAGAAATACCAATGCAATCTGACAAGTTAATAACTCCAACAACAAAATTACAAAGACTTCATTGGCATATGAATAGTGTGGAAGTTATAACAAAGACATTTGAGAAAAATTTAGATCTATTATATTCGAACAAAATACTTTTCTAAAGTTTGGTCTAACATCTGCTTTTTCAATGCCAGCCAAGATTGGTAACATGATTGAACCATATTTCTAACCTCTTGGGTTTCACATCATTTAAATTTGTCATGCAAGAATATTTTTTAGCATATGGCATTTCAATATTTTTTAAGGTTTCTTACAGCAGTTTCTAAGAGAGCTTAAAACTAAATTTTCCTTAGGAAAAATGATTCCTTATCCTTACCAGTAGATATAGATTCAGAATTCACAGCTGGATTAGACAGAACAAGTGAAGCAAAGATACTAATGATTGATATCTGTTGCTAGATGACCACTTCTGATGTTTAATTCCTTACAAAATCAGACTGATCTGTGATTCACTATTATTTTTTATTGTTATTTTGATTTTATGATGCAACTAGAACAATGGACAGTACTTTAATATATAATCCAAGAGGAAAATAACCTGTACTCTGCATATACCAATTTTTAATATTTCTAGGTGTTTTCTCACAGATGTATTCCATTTGCAGTGAATTTCTATCTTCAATGGTCATATATTCCCCTTCAATGTCCCACAACTCCAGACTCTGAGTGGAGGGGATAAGACCTTCTCTATGCTTTCAATCTTATTTCTCCTTTTGCTAACCCTTAAAACTCTGCTCCAGTTAAATCAATTCAAGAAGTGTCAGTGGCTGACAATAGCTTAATATTTGCTAAAATCAACAGTCACAAAAAGTCATTAAGCATCTACTAGGTACTAAGTGAAGTATATGCTTATATTCCATGTTATAACACACACGCACATGCACCCACAAATACACACATCAGGCAGGCCCTTTCCATGGAAGGCTGAAATGTAACAATGGCCCTATTATTCAAAAAAAAAAAAGATCAAACATTATTCCTGACAAGAATATATTTTTAAATACAAAATAAATATACAAAATATAATATACATTATGCAATACTCTTTTTCAAAGTCTATTGACATTGATGAGCAAATATGTAATTTTAGGCTTACAAAGAACTAAGAAGAGACATATCCCATTTTAGGCAAGGTCTTCATATAGGAAGCAGAAACCCAGAATTATAAAACAGATTAATTAGGGGTGGTTATTTTTTCCAAGCAAGGATACCACCTCACATGATTCTTTTAAAGTGTGAACTCTAATTTAAAAATCATTGTTAATAATTCAATATACAAAATTTGATTTGTGTACTAGCTTTACCCGTAATCATTACAGCTGCATAGATTTACCTCTCTGAGCTACTTCCTAAAAATTACATCCATCTGGACAGAGACCTAAATTTAAGTCAGATTACTTTTTAAAATTTAAAACCATTGTATTTGATTGTGTTGGAACATTGAGGGTAGAGAAGCAGCAGAGGTAACTAATATTTATTTAATATTATTTTTTCCAAACTCTTTACAAACTGCTCTGTGTCCTATTTAGCACCAACAGTTTTTGAGGTGAGTGTTCCTACTCTTACTTTGTAAATCAGAAAGAGAGGCCCACAGATAACCACAGTAACACAGCTAGTAAGGACTGAAAAGAAATTTATAATCCAGCTCTACAGGACTCCATAGTGCATGCCTTAAAAACAAAACCAAAAAGACCAGTTCGTCAGTCATAAAAAAAGCAACTTAAAAAATATCATTGATTTTGGAAGGAAACAGTAAATAAATATTTTTTGAGTACAAAGGGCCACATTGTTATACTCCAAAAACATGTAAAATAACTTTTCTAGTTAGCTTGCTTTTAAGGTAAAACAATTTAGGCCCTTGCAAATTGTGGATTTAGCCTCTTGAAAAATACTGAAAATTTACCATGCATGAAGATAACAATTCATTGGACCAATTATAGCCTACTGGCATATTAAATGCTCAGTTTTTATGAGCAAGCCATGCCAAATATAGGGTAATTTTAGCTTTTGAAGTCTGTCTTCATGTAAATAGATGTCTGCTCTCATTGGTGCCATCCCAGCAATACAGATGGACTATTTGTTGCTTTGTGCCAGGCTGTAGAGAGATCTTAGAGTACCACAGATTGGTCTGCTGTTTGAGTTGGAACTGAACCAACTACCATATGACAACTCCAGTCATCTATTTTGATAGTCAGTTCTCTTCACTAGTGTTCATTTTTGCTCTGGGGATTCGGCTCTCACACTAAGGGTGGGTCCCTAAAAGCATCTGGTTTCCCCCTCCCATATCACTGGCTTTGGATATTTTATTAATTGCAGTGCGAGTTGGCATGATTTACTAGTTTGAAATACTCTTCAAATGCCATCAGTATAAATAATCCCTTGTTCCTTCTTTGTGAAAAAAAATCACAGGGTTCAAAATCTCTGGCCCATTATGATGCTGTATTTTATTTCATTCTTGATATGGAGTGAGCATAGCCAATCTCTCAGAATGTGGTGAAAGATTTTTGCTGCACAACAAAAACATTTTTCTTGTATGATCTCATTCCATACTGACTTTCCTTTAACCCACCCTGCCTACTCTTGGAACTCCTATTGCCTCTCTCCAACTTTCTATTCTTTTTCAAAGTGATAGATGTCACATCTATGCTACTTCGGAACTTTCATGTATCCATATTCAAGTAATGCCCTTCATCACCTTTATGCTACTATATGAATACGGACCAAGAAGTTACTCAGGCAACTGAGGGATCTAGGCTATGAAGTGACTGATTTATCTGTTTCTTGACCCACCCTACCTCCAGAGTAAGAGTAAAGCCTGGAAAAATACTCAAATTAGATTCATGAAAATTCTGAAGTGGCATCTATTACTTTGAATGAATCATATATATTAAAAGCATCAGAGTATCCTATAGCACACCAGTGTGGCAGCATACTGGACCCTGCCTCAGAGCCTGCAAGACCTAGAAGCCCTATGAGATACAGAGAATGACAGAAGTTTGATGACATATCAGATGTCAGTACCTATGCTGCCCTATCTATGCAAGCAACTGTATTCTGGGTCTTGAGATGGAAACTCTAAGATTCATTTGTTCCTTGTTTTACCCTTTTATTCACACAAATGTTTATTGATTGCCTACTATGTGCCAGAACTCTGCTAGGAATACAACTCACAGTGCTTTTCTTGGCATCGTGGTGGTATTTTCACTCCTCTCCCCACAAATCACAATGGTACCATTGTTAAGTATTTGCCAAGCATCTGTTCTGTGCTAGGCACTGTGTGGTGATTTATGTGGTATCTCTCATTATCGTCATGATCTTTCATGGCAGATAGTAATATTCCCATTTTATAACTAAGGAAACTGAGACTCAGAAAGACTAGTTATCTTCTCAAAGTAAGTGGTGGAGCCTAGGATCCAAGAACCCTAGTTTGGTTGGACTCCAAACAGCTGTACTACAGCTCTTTTTCCCAATAGGCAGTAGAAAACCCTCCTGGACTGAGAGTTAAAGTGCTCAGTGTGCCAGCCCCGACAGTTCCCGCAGCACTTTGGAGCAGTTCCAGCTCTTGTCCAACCAGGACTAAGTTCAGGCTTCCTTCCCTTTCCAGGGTTTTGGCAGCCAGGGGTTCTTCTCCCGAAACCAGTCTTTTTCTTTTGTGTCTCTTGCCAATGGTTGTCCAGTTGCCCAGTTAGCAGATTCAACTTTTATTTTCCTCTTTATAGCTCTTCTCACCTGTGTATCAACAAAGTTAAAGTCATTTGTTCTCACTAGTCTTTCCTTTTTCTAAAATGCACTTTGTCTTCTCCTACACGTGGTTAGAGTTTTTCTGTGTCATTTTCTAGATGTATTTAATGCTGTATTTCCTGGTGAATGTGTATGCATCCAATTATCAATTCTTCCCCCTCCTAACCCATGCTGCTTCCTTGCAATCTTACTTAACTGGTCAAGTTGTCTTACTAGTATGTGCCTCAATTTCCTGATTTGTACAAGGCAATAATACCTACCTCATAGAGTTGTTGTAAGAAATAAATTAAATAATATAATACTTCACACAATGACTGTGACTTACTCATAAATGTTAACTGTTATTATTATTGAGATTTAGTAGAGCATGTCAATTCTTTTCATCAGAATAGGCCCATAGGAGGGGCTAAGACCTGGCAATAAACCCACCCACAGGGGAGCTGGCACCTGATTCATGTGCTGGGCTAAAGGTTTAGACAGTGGGGTAAGCATGCTTTCTGACTTTCTAAGGGCTCAGTCAGAGTCAGTCAGGCAAACAGTTGGTAACAGAATTGACAATGATGTAGCAGGGAGTTCTGGCATTTGAGCAAAATACAGCTGTGAAGACTTGAGGATTTGTCAAAGGATATGAAGACTTGGTTCCCTAGGCTGATTTCCAGGGCAGGCTTCCAATCCTTTGGAAGGGACCTTTGGAAGAAGTCCTGGTAAGGAACTGGACTATAGGCGAGTAATCAAGAACTTGGAGATGGGCAGAAGCCAACTGTAAGCTGCAAGGGTAGATGCCAAAACTTGGGAATGCAGTGAAGGTCCAGATATCAGAAGTAGGGCCTTGTGCCAGAGTCAGATTCAGAATAGGATAGGATAGGATAGGATAGGATAGGATAGGATAGGATAGGATAGGATAGGATAGGATAGGATAGGATAGGATAGAACAGAATAGAGCAACATGGAGTTCTGGGACATGGGACTGGGGCAGTCTCAGGCCAGAACTAGGGATTCAGCCAGCTAGTGAGGACTTAGATCCAGACCCTATGATTCTGGGTGGGGAAAGATGTAGTGATGAGAAACCAGGCTGAGCTGGATTCTTTGTAAATCTAATATTTTATCAGTCTATATTAGATTTATAAACTCTGATAGTTTATATAGCTATGTATATATAGGTATCTTGATGTGGTGTTAATTAATATCTTATTGTGCTACTACTGCAAAGTATAGTAGAGATAATGAACAAAGATGTAAAGGTGATTCTTTTCTTTAAAATTTATTTACTTATTTTATTTATTTTTTATTTATTGGCTGCGTTGGATCTTCGTTGCTGCATGCTGGCTTTCTGTATTTGCGGAGAACAGGGGCTACTCCTTATTGTGGTGCATAGGCTTCTGTGGTGGCTTCTCTTGTTGCAGAGCACAGGCTCTAGGCATGTGGGCTTCAGCAGTTGTGGCACATGGGCTTAGTTGCTCCACGGCATGTGGGATCTTCCCGGACCAGGGATCAAACTGTGTTCTTTGCATTGGCCGTCGGATTCTTAACCACCGCGCCACCAAGGAAGCTGCAAAGGTGATTCCTAAGTTTTTTTTTTTTTTTTAAAGTGTTTTAAATGTAAGGTATTGTGGCTGTATTTATAATCATACTTTTTCATGATAGCAATGCAACTTCCTATTTAAATTCTTGTCTTCTTCATAATCTTGCCTGAAAAATATTGCCATTAAAATAAATACAACCGGTATAGTGGATAAGCATGGTTTGAGGGATATAGTAAGAAAAGCAATTTTAGTTTTGCCTCCCACTGACACTTTAAAGTATATTCAGCAAGATAAATGTTTTTCCTGCTGCTGGATAACAGCTCAAGGGGACTTAATGACAGAAAGTCTCATGGTTGCTTTAACTTGCAAAACAGAGCTTGATTCAGAAATTAGAATGTCTAGGCTACATTTTAGTTTTCATTTATAGGTAAGGCTTCCTTCCCCTCTTCTTCCCCCCTCCCATCCCTAGCTGTCTCCTCGCAACCTTGTCAGGGAGGGACTATGGGTTGCTTGTCCCACCTAAGCAGCCGCAGGGATGGACAAGGAGAAAAGTACCAGAAAGTTACCTAACTGGTATTTTCATTCTGTCTCTCTACGTTCTGGGCCTGGTTGATGTTTAAAGCTGACTTTCTCTCTCTAGGGCCATTCTGGATTATTTGACAGCTTACCTGCCGGGCCCCTCTGACCTCAACTCCCACAATGCGGGCCGTGCCCTGCTGTTTGCTGACCACTGGCCCCCTTTTAGCTTCTAGGTTTGCAGCAGTCCGCCCAAGCCCAGATTCTGTTGGGATCTCTTGCCATCAGGTCAAAGCCATGTTTGAACAGATGGGACCACTTTTAAAATGATTCCAGGATGAGAGTCTACCAGCAGTCAGTCTCTGTTGGTGAGCCAACAGCAGCCAGTCTCTTGGATGTCTCTGTCCTGATTACCAGTAGCCATAACACCCAGCCACAGTCCTCAGACTCATCACACCCCAGCCCAGCTTGCTCCCACAACTGTGGTGAACACAGATTCAGTCTCCCAGAGTCTCCTTCAGGATTTCCTTCCTCATTTGAAGAAGGACAAAGTTCTTTTCAATAGATAAAACTCCTTTATAATTCCACCCTCTCAGTCTGCTCTCAACCTTTTATATCATATAAGTGAGTTAGGGGTTTTAAAGGTGCCAAAACTGGTTTTCATAACTTTGTGTGAAAATGTATACATGGTCTGGCATCTTACTTTGGAATTCAATATCTATTGTGTTGTGATGCATAAGACAAAATTTCCAATTTGATATCCTATTATATAAACAAAAATGTATCAGTCAAAAAAGCTTCTTAACTAGTTATGTTTAGGGTACAGGGAATTTAGAGTTCATTGGGCTATAGAATCACTGGGAAAAATAAGAATCCTTACTTATTCTTAGAGTTCCAAGTCCAAGTATCTCCTGATCATAAGACCACAGGGTTAGTACCCTTTCCCTTTGCTTCCACTGTACTTGGTATATCACCACTATCCTTGTTCTCACCATTTTACTTTTACACTTATTAGATTTTAAGATCCTGGAGAATAAGGACATGTACCTATTTTTCCATGTATTTTTGGTGCCTAGCATAGTATTTGGAATTTTGAGGAAGCTCAATAAATATTTATTAAACTAACTTACAGAGACATGGATTTCTACTTGGGTTCTGATGCTAAGTGGGTGACTGGCATAGGAATGCAGTATTCCTGTTTCCCAGGCTCCTTATCAGTAAAATGGGGAAACTGCTGTTATACTAATTAATAAAGATGAAAGCTATTAAAAATGACTTAAAAACCATTCTGAAAAAGTGATTTACAAATGCTAGTAATTACTTCTATTATGCCCATCGCTTGCTGCACCATTGCCACATAAGTGCTTTCAAAATGACCTAGAAAAAAAAAATGACCTAGAGTCACAGATTTTGCCCAGCCTGTTGATCAAAGGGATGAACTCTGTGTTCCTCTATAGGGTTTCTTATTTCACAGTCCTTGATACATCTTTATTTATTGTGAATAAAATGAAAGAAGCTAAGGGGACTTTTGAACTGAATTATACTTTTTGTTTCACTAACCATGAAAGGTAATAGAGTTACATCAGAAGTGGTAGGAAAAGCACATAGTCATTTTTTGAAACATCTTTTTTAGAAAAAAGAGAAAAAGAAAGAAAAAAACAAACCTGGAAAACCAAGAGAGTCGCAGTCTGTTGTTCACTTACACTTCTGTGAAATAGGCCCATCCAATTTAGCATACGTCAATGTGTTTCTCATTTAGTGTTATATAAAAAGCCACCTCAAAACTTACCAGCCTAAAACAGCAAACATATTTATTGTTTCTCAGGTTCTGTGGGTCAGAAGTCCGTGGAAGGCTTAGGTTGGGTGGTGGTATTCAAAGTCTCTCAGGTGGCTTCAGTTTAGGTGTCTGCCAGGGCTGGCGTCATCTGCGTCTTAACTGGGTCTGGAGAATGTGCTCGGCTGACAGCTGCAGCTGTCGGCAAAAGGCTTCAGCTACTCTCCTTGTGGGTCCTCCACAGGATTGCTCACGACACGGCTTCCCCCACAGTGAGTGGTCTAAGAGAGGCAGGGAGTGGGGGTGGGGCAGGGAGACGGAGGACAGAAAACAACTCCCAAAACAGAAGCTTTAATTCTTTATAATCTAATTTTGGAGGTAACATACCATCACTTCTGCCACATGCTCTTGGTCACACAGACCAACCCTGGCACAGAGTGGGAGTGGACTACACAAAGGTTTGATACCAGGAGGTGGGCATCACTGGGATTCTAGGAAGCTGGTTAAGGCAATGTGTCCTCTGGCCGCCACTGATTCACCTCTTCTCCTACTCTTACCTCCTCCTATGGCCCCCATTGCAGCATCCAGAACCTTATCATTCAAATCAGGTCCAGGTGTGGATGAGGCTCCTTGGGTATATTTTCTTAGGTATAGTAACTGAGATCTGTACATTTGTGAACTAAAGAGACAAGGATCTGTCCCTCTGAATATTACTCAGCCATAAAAAAAGAATGAAATAATGCTATTTGCAGTAACTTGAATGGACCTCGAGGTTGTCATACTGAGTGAAGTAAATCAGACAAAGACAACTATGATATCACTTATATGTGGAATCTAAAAAAATGGTACAAATGAACTTATTTACAAAACAGAAATAGAGTTACAGATGTAGAAAACAATCTTATGGTTACCAGGGGTAAAAGGGGCTTGGGGGGCGGGGATAAATTGGGAGATTTGGATTGACATTTATACACTACTATATATCAAATAGATAACTACTAAGAACCTACTATGTAGCACAGGGGTCTCTACTCAATACTCTGTAATGACCTATATGGAAAAGAATCTAAAGAAGAGGGGATATATGTATATGTGTAACTGATTCACTTTGCTGTACAGAAGAAAGTAATACAACATTGTAAATCAACTATACTCCAATAAAAATTAAAAAAAGGAAAAAAAAAGGAATCTGTACCTCTCAAAACACCCAGTGATCACTGGCGTGAAAGCATAGCATAACTGTTCTAGGCATTCCTATACAAAGAGGGGAACTGGGAGGCACTGCTCAGAGCGATGATAAAACCCAGTCAGATATGTAGGAAGTTCCTTGATTAGGTCTCCAGGCCAGGAAATACATCGTCACTGCTCTCCATGCCTGGGCCTCTAAATAATCCTTCCGTTTTCATAAAAGATAGCATGTATTTACAATTGAGCAGTTTTCTCAGTCTGCTTCCTTCCAGTAAAATTTTGTAGTCCAAAGGACATTTTTCATATTGTACTCTTTCTGTCGCTCTCAGGCCAAGCTGATGTTTCTGTTACTGTTACTCCTATTGTTTGAGAGCATCTGTGATGCACATTATAAATCTCCTCAGTCTTTCTGATTAGATCACACTCTGAGGAACTACCTTGATGATCCTGAGGTCTAAACAAAAGACTGTTTAGTCCTTAGTTTCATATTTGACCCTTTTCTTTTTTTTTTAAAGAACTTTTATTGAGATACAGTTAACATACAATAAACTGCATATATCTAGAGTGTACAGTTTGGTATCCCAATCTCCCAATTCATTCCACCCCCAACCCTCCCTGCTTTCCCCACTTGGTGTCCATATGTATGTTCTCTACATCTGGGTCTCTGTTTCTGCCTTGCAAACTGGTTGATTTGTGCCATTTTTCTCTAGTCTGCATATACATGTTAATATATGATATTTGCTTTTCTCTTTCTGACTCACTTCACTCTGTATGACAGTCTCTAGGTCCATCCATGTCTCTACAAATGTCCCAGTTTTGTTGCTTTTTACACCTGAGTAATATTCCGTTGTATATATGTACCACATCTTTTTTATCCACTCATCTGTTGATGGACATTTAGGTTGCTTCCATGTCCTGGCTATTGTAAATAGTGCTGCAATGAACACTGGGGTGCATGTGTCTTTTTGAATTATGGTGTTCTCGCGGTGTACGTTCAGCAGTGGGATTGCTGGGTCATATGGTAGTTCTATTCTTAGTTTTGCAAGGAACCTCCATACTGTTCTCCATAGTGGCTGTATCAATTTACATTCCCACCAACAGTGCAAGAGGGTTCCCTTTTCTCCACACCCTCTCCAGCATTTACTGTTTGTAGATTTTCTGATGATGCCCATTCTCACCAGTGTGAGGTGATACCTCATTGTAGTTTTGATTTGCATTTCTCTAATAACTAGTGATGTTGAGCAGCTTTTCATGTGCCTCTTGGCCATCTGTATGTCTTCTTTGGAGAAATGTCTATTTAGGTGTTCTGCCCATTTTTTTATTGGCTTGTTTGTTTTTTTGATATTGAGCTGGAGGAACTGTTTATATATTTTGGAGATGAATCCTTTGTCTGTTGATTCGTTTGCAAATATTTTCTCCCATTCTGAGGGTTGTCTTTTCATCTCGCTTATAGTTTCCTTTGCTGTGCAGAAGCTTTGAAGTTTCATTAGGTCCCACTTATTTATTTTTGTTTTCATTTCCATTACTCTAGGGGGTGGATCAAAAAAGATCTTGCTGTAATTTACGTCAAAGAATATTCTTCCTATGTTTTCCTCTAGGGGTTTTATAGTGTCTGCCCTTACATTTAGGCCTTTAATCCATTTGGAATCTATTTTTGTGTATGGTGTTAAGGAGTGTTCTAATTTCATTCTTGTACATGTATCTGTCCAATTTTCCCAGCACCACTTATTGAACAGGCTGCCTTTTCTCCATTGTATATCGTTGCCTCCTTTGTCATAGATTAGTTGACCGTAGTTTATCTCTGGGCTTTCTATCCTGTTCCACTGATCTATATTTCTGTTTTTGTGCCAGTACCATACTGTCTTGATCACTGTAGCCTTGTAGTATAGCCTGAAGTCAGGAAGCCTGATTCTACCAACTCTGTCTTTCCTTCTCGAGATTGCTTTTGCTATTCGGGGTCTTTGTGTTTCTACACAAATCGTAAAATTTCTTGTTCTATTCTGTGAAAAATTTCATTGGTAATTTCATAGGGATTGCATTGAATCTGTAAATTGCTTTGGGTACTATAGTCATTTTCACAGTGTTGATTCTTCCAATCCAAGAACATGGTATGTCCCTCCATCTGTTTGTATCATCTTTGATTTCTTTCATCAGTGTCTTATAGTTTTCTGAGTACAGGTCTTTTACCTCCTTGGTTTGGTTTATTTCTAGGTATTTTATTCTTTTTGTTGCAATGGTGAATGGGAGAGTTTCCTTAACTTCTCCTCCTGATCTTTCATTGTTAGTGTATAAAAATGCAAGAGATTTCTGTGTGTTAATTTTGTATCCTGCAAATTTACCAAATTCATTGATCAGCTCAAGTAGTTTTCTAGTGACATCTTTAGGATTTTCTATGTATAGTATCATGTCATCTGCAAACAGTGACAGTCTGACTTCTTTTCCAATTTGGATTCCTTTTATTTCTTTTTCTTCTCTGATTGCTGTGGCAAGGACTTCCAAAACTATGTTGAATAGTAGGGGAGGGAGTAGATATCCTTGTCTTGTTCCTGATCTTAGAGGGAATGCTTTCAGTTTTTCACCATTGAGAATAATGTTTGCTGTGGGTTTGTCAGATATGGCCTTTATTATGCCCACCTTCCGGAGAGTTTTTATCATAAATGGGTGTTGAATTTTGTCAAAAGCTTTTTCTGCATCTATTGAGATGATCATGTGGTTTTTATCCTTCAGTTAGTTAATATGGCATATCACATTGATTGATTTGCGAATATTGAAGAATCCTTGCATTCCAGGGATAAACCCCATTTGACCATGGTGTGTGAGCCTTTTAATGTGTTGTTGGATTCTGTTGGCTAGTATTTTGTTGAGGATTTTTGCATCTAAAGTCATCAGTGATATTGGTCTGTATTTTCCTTTTTTGCAGTATCTTTGTCTAGTTTTGGTATCAGGGTGATGGTGGCCTCATAGAATGAATTTGGAAGTGTTCCTTCCTCTGCAATTTTTTGGAAGAGTTTGAGAAGGATGGGTGTTAGTGCCTCTCTAAATGTTTGATAAAATTCACCTGTGAATCCATCTGGCCCTGGACTTTTATTTGTTGGAAGATTTTTAATCACAGTTTCAATTTCATTACTGTGATTGGTCTGTTCATATTTTCTATGTCTCCTGGTTCAGTCTTGGAAGATTATACCTTTCTAAGAATCTGTCCATTTCATCCAGATTGTCTATTTTATTGGCATATAGTTGCTTGTAGTAATCTCTTATGGTGCTTTTTATTTCTGTGGTGTCTGTTGTAACTTCTCCTGTTTCATTTCTAATTTTATTGATTTGAGTCCTCTCCCTCTTTTTCTTGATGAGTCTTGCTAGAAGTTTATCAATTTTATTTATCTTCACAAAGAACCAGCTTTTAGTTTTATTGATTTTTGCTATTGTTTTCTTTGTTTCTACTTCACTTATTTCTGCTCTGATCTTTATGATTTCTCTCTGTCTACTAACTTTGGGTTTTGTTTGCTCTTCTTTCTCTAGTTTCTTTAGGTGTAAGGTTAAATTGTTTATTTGGGATTTTTCTTGTTTCTTGAGGTAGGATTGTATTGCTATAAACTTCCCTCTTAGAACTGCCTTTGCTGCATACCATAGGTTTTGGATCATTGTGTTTTCATTGTCATTTGTCTCTAGGTACTTTTTGATTTCCTCTTTGATTTCTTCAGTGATCTCTTGGTTATTTAGTAATATATTGTTTGGCCTCCATGTGTTTGTGTTTTTTACAGTTTTTTTCCTGTAATTGATTTCTAATCCCATAGTGTTGTGGTCAGAAAAGATGCTTCATATGATTTCAATTTTTTGAATTTACCAAGACTTGATTTATGACCTAAAATGTGATCTATCCTGGAGAATGTTCCATGTGCACTTGAGAAGAAAGTGTAATCTGCTGTTTTTGGATGTAATGTCCCTTAGATATGTATTAAGTCAAGCTGATTTATTGTGATATTTGACCCATTTCTAACCATCCCCCACCCTCCTTCCAGCAGTGCCCTGATTTGTTCTTTGTGTAGAAGCCATTTTTTAATTTTAGAATCACTTGCCATCCTGAAAAGCTAAGAATTTTCAAAATATTGATTCCTGGCTCCTTCTTGTTTAATAATTCTTCCTTAAGTTTATTTCTCTCCTCTTGCATTCTACTGTAAGCAGCAAAAAGAAGGCAGGTAGTACTTTTAACACTGTTGTTGGAAATCTCTATGTCACCCAGTTCATTAGTTACATTTTATATTTTTCATACAACTACATGCAACACTGTTGCTGAGCTTTCTGCTATTAAAATGCAAATCTCTTCTTGATTCTGGGTTCCAGTAACAGTTGCTTCACTCTTTTGTAAGCCTTCACTCACTACCTTGTCAAACACTGCAAGTCACCTATAGTAGCTACTTTAAGGCACTTTAGGCTTTTGTTAATGCTCTCTTCAATGCCCATTGCCCAGTTCCTAAGCCTCTCCCACATTTTAGATTTTTGTTATTGCAGCATCCCATTTCCAGATACCAAAATCTATACTATTTCTCTATCATGTAATAAATTACTCTCAAACACAACAACTTTAAACAACAAATATTTATTATCTCACAGTTTTCAAAGGAAGCTTGGAGCAGCTTAGCTGGATGGTTCTGACTCAGGATCTCTCAAGTTGTTGTAGTTGAGCTATCGACTGGCCTGCAGCCTATGGAGGCTTGGGTGGGATTGGGGTTCCATTTCTAAGCTCATTCCAAAGGCTTTCAGCAAGACGCTTCCGTTCCTTCTTACATGGGCCTCTTCACAGGGCTCCTGGTAACACGGCTTCTCGCAGAGTAAGTGATCCAGGGAGAACAAGCACATTCACAAGGAGGAGGCTGCAGATTTCCTATACTCTAATCTCAGAAGTGAATACTATCATGTATGCTGTATCCGAATCATTAGAAATTAGTCATTAAAGCTAACCTACCCTCAAGGAGAAGGGAATTAAGTTTTACCTCCTGAAGGGAGAGGGTTCAAAGAATTTGTGAGCATACTTTCAAAACCACTACAGGCAACATTCTACTGGGGAAGACAGTTTTAGATGGTTTTAATTTCTTTGATTCCCAGTAGTCTGATTTTAAGGTATAAAATATCTTAAAATAGCCCCATTCCCTAAAAAAAGAAGACAAGTAATATTAGCTATACAAAGGCATTAAAGGAATCGGTCATTAAATTTCACGACCTAGTTGAGGCAAAAAGAGAAGGAGAAAGAAATCTTGCATGTGTGGCTAGTTTATAAAGCACTGACATCAATGAATTGAGCATATTCTTGTATTAGCAGTGAAAAAAATGGGCAACTCCTTCTGATGGCTTTATCTTGTGGTTCAGCTTTGTGGTTATGTAATACATGGTCAGAGGGTTTTCAGCGCCTATCTTGTCGTTACCTATACTTCCTCTTTGTTGACTTCTAGTTAACTCTGAACAATCAATCCATTCCAATCTAAATGTCTTTTTTAGAGAAAATTCATGACTTTGAAAAAATATATAATAAATGATATAAAAGCAACAATTAAATATTATTACAGATATGGAATAGATATAGGATAGTCGTACCTCTTAGAGAGGTATAGAACTTTGCTAATTGTAATTTTCATTCACCTTTTACTTTGTCTTACATAGATGCAGACCAGGGTAGTGTCAATTCAATAAATATAGGTCACATTCAATGTTTATAAAAGGTTGGAACGGTTCTCGAACAGTTATATTTTCATACATTGTTCTGGTAGGAACTGGAGTTCACTAGGAGAACTGAAGACAGGAGAAAGAAACTTATTGCACTCTTCCTGAATATAACCACATGAGCTGTCTGAGTTAATTAAGTATTCAACATCAGGTCCTGAAAATGGACAAGAGGCCTAAATATTAAGTAGAGTTGGCAAACAGGAGAAATACTACTATTCATTACCTCTTTTTCTTAATTTACCCTCCTTGGGAGTGGACAGAAAACTGTCCAGGATTTGGAATGGCTGGAGCTAGTGATTAAGACGATGTTAGTGATTTCTCTTGTAGCCCGGAATGGCCGTGCATCGCAAAGACTTGGAATCAGCGCATTCTGCACCTCGCAGCTCCCTCTTGTGGCCAAAGCTTAATCTTCTAGTATAATTTCTCTCCTTCCTCACGCATCCCTCTCCCAGAGTTACATCAAAAACAGAGGATTATTTCTTACTGTTTACTTTCTTCTACAGCCAACTCATTAAAAGTGGGAACATAATTATTATGAATTCACCTGCTTTATGTGTTCAACAGTTGTAGAAATCAAGACATCCTTGTCAACACTGACTGGTTGGATTGTTACTGTTGCCCTCTTGTACCTGGAGTTCATACAAGACTTCAAGGCTTGTTCTGTTTTTGTTTCCTCAATGCATGATAATTATAAGCAGAAATTTAAGAAATCCCTCTATGTACATTGACAGAGTCATAATCTTATAGGGAATAATAAAATGTATAAAATCTCGGGACTTCCCTGGCGGTCCAGTGGTTAAGACTCCCCGCTGCTAATGCAGGGGGTGTGGGTTCCACCCCTGATCACATGGCGCTGCCAAATAAATAAATAAATGAATGAATAAAATCAATAATCCCCATGATTATGATATTTGGGTATATGGAACAAACTACAGCTACCAGAAATAGATAATGTCATTAGAAAAGTAAATTAGAAAATCATTAGCACAGACATCTGATGGCAATCTGTAATAGTAATGAAAGAGTAACTTCCTAAGCATCAGGCTTAAAAGGCTGTAGTGTGCTCATTTTCTAATAGATTTCTGTGATTATCATAGCAGGTGCTTCGTATCATCATTAATGTTTCATCAGATAAAAATTTTTTAAAATGAACTCATACGTTCCACTGTAGAACTATAATAAACAAAAGTAAAGGAATACATTTTCCATTTTTAAATTAAAAAATAGAATTAAGTACGATAATTCAGAAAAATGAACAAATTATAAGTGTTCAGCTCAATAAACTATCACGAAGTAAACTCACTGGGTAATCACCATCCAGGCCAAGAGACTGAATATTGTCTTCATTCCTCTCTCAATCAATGCCTCATTCCTTCTTTCCCAGGAGCGTACATTATCCTGACTTCTAGCATCACTTTGGCTGTTTTAAGACTTTACATGAAAGTAATCACAAAGAATGTATTCTTCAGTGTTTGATTGCTTTTGCTCAATATTATATTTGCAAGAATCATCAATATTGTGGTGAGCTAGAGTTCTTCAGCTTTGCTTGTTATATAGTATCCCATTTTATAAATATTACTATGCAATTATTCACTTAATGTTGGCAGACAATTGAATTATTTCCACCTTAGGGCTACTAGAAATAATGATATTAGGAATATTCTTGAGCATGTCTTTTGGTGCACATGCAGCATTTCTGTTGGCTATAAATCTAGGAGTGGGTCTGCTGGGCAGGGTTGGCTTCATGGGTGTGCAACTTGTGCTCACAAGAGCTCGGTACTTGGTTTAATGCTCTGTTATTGCTGCCTGGAAATTCTTTTTCATTATTGAAGTATATTTGATTTACAATATTGTGTTAATTTCATGTGTGCAGCAAAGTGATTCAGTTATACATATATAGGTATATATCTATTGTTTTGATTCTTTTCTATTATAGTTTATTATAAGATACTGAATATAGTTACCTATGCTATACAGTAGGCCCTTGCTGTTTATTTTTATATATGGTAGTGTGTATCTGTTAATCTCATATTCCTAATTTAGCCTTCCCCCCCTTCCCCTTTAGTAACCATCAGTTTATTTTCTATGTTTATGTTTTATAAATAAGTTCATTTGTAGTGTTTTTACGATTCCACATATAAGTGATATCATATAATATTTGTCTGACTTCACTTAGTATGATATTCTCGAGGTCCATCCATGGTGCTGCAAATGTCCTTATTTCATTCTTTTTTATGGCTAATATTCGATTGTATATATATATATATATACACCAAATCTTCTTTATCCATTCATCTATGTTGCTTTCATGTCTTAGCTATTGTAAATAATGATGCTATAAACATTGGGGTTCATGTATCTTTTTGAATTAGAGCTTTCATCTTTTCCTGTCTTGAAATTCTTAGTTATTTCATCTTGAAATCTGTGTTTTGTAATTGAAGCCTGATGGAATAATGAGCATATTCATAGCAGAGGAGAAAGGCACAAAGTCCATGTATGCAGTTCCTGGTGATTTCATTTGCCTGTGACCGAATGCCTGCAAGCATAGAATTCTGGTGGAGCTACTATTCGTGGAAGTTCAACAAGATTCAAAACAAATTTAAGAGAACTGTGTTAGGGACTTCCCTAGTAGTGCAGTGGTTTAGAATCCACCTGCCAATACAGGGGACACGGGTTCAATCCCTGGTCCAGGAAGATTCCACGAAGCCCGTGAGCCAAACACTGAGCCGGCATGCCACAACTACTGAAGCCCAAGTGCCTAGAGCTCATGCTCTGCAACAAGAGAAGCCATCTCAATGAGAAGCCCGCACACTGCAACAAAGAGTAGCCTCTGCTCTCCACAACTAGAGAAAGCCCACGCAGAGCAATGAAGACCCAACACAGCCAAAATATAGTCATAAAAATAAATAAATAATTTTTTTAAAATAAAAAAAAGATAACTGTGTTACATCTACAGATTGGACTAAGTAAGTAGGGCACTGACAGCCTTGAGAGGCTGTTCTATCGTTCGAATCAGAATTTGCATCAAATGCAGGGAGAAGTTAATGCATTCTAAGAAAAACGACTTCCCTTTATTAGCCAACCACTGAACTCTGATGACAGAGAAAGAAAGGGAAAGATAGAACAAACCCTATTTTCATTTCCTTTTAGTCCTTTCTTAGTAAGGGCTAAAGTAAGCCAAAGGTAGAGAATGTAAATAGAATGTGAGCATACCAAGAGGTGAAATAAAAATAGCAGAGTTAGTTTTGTGCAGTTTCCACTGTTTTTGCAGAAAAGTACATCTGCATGTATGGGCTATAAAATACAAATTGTGTAATATTGGTGATTCCACATCTGAGTCAAATGCCTTTATATGTGCACTTAAAGCTGGCATTGCACAATACAGAGATTAGTTGTAAAATTCAGGCTAATAATTTAAATTTTTAATTTTTCTTTATTTAGAATGGCATTAAAGAGCAAATAAACAACATCATGACATGTTGCCAGAGAGACTGTCCAAGAAAGGAAAATTTTTTATGTTTTAGTACCTTTTGCAGTACTTTCCCCCCACTGTTTGAACAACAGGTCCTATATTTTTAATTTGTACTGGATCCAAAAATTATGCAGCCAGACCTGCTACATAGGGCCATAGGATGTGCATGACCATTTCAGAAAATGGTTTTTCAAAGTGGTGTGCTAATTTACACTCCACCTAAAGGGGGACAAAAGTTCCTGTTGTGTGATAAGTTTGTCAGCACTTGATATTTAGATTTAATATTCTGATGGGCATGTTGTATTTCTCTGATGATCAGTGAGATTGAGAGCCTTTTCATTTGTTTATTGGCCATTTGGTCCTTGTCTTTTGTAAAGAATCTTTTAAAGAGAACCATTTTCTAACTGCTTTATTCGTCCTTTTTGTATCAATTAGTAGGATTCTTCATATATTCTGGACATGCACTCGTAGATTGTCTGGGATGAAAATTTCTTCTCTCACTTGTTTTTACCTTAATAGAGTCTTTTTATAAACTTAAATTTATAGTTTCAATTTAGTCTAATTACTTAATCTTTTCCTTTATGATTTTTGAGTCCTATTCTAGATATCTTTTCCTAGCCCCAAATCCTGATATCACCCATGATATCTTCTGGAAGCTTTATTGTTTCACTGTTCACATTTAAGTCTACAAAATGTTTAACTTTTTTCTCACATAATCCTTTGGGCCTGGAGATTTCTTTATGGTAAATGTTTAAATTACACACTTGATTCTTTAATTACTGTAGCAATATTTAGATTTTTTATTTCTTTTTGTGTGAGTTCTAGAAAGTTAATGTTTTTCTAAAGAAATTTATTGATTTGCACCTAAATTTTCAAATGTATTTGAATACTGTTTTTCATGGTATCCTCTTATGATGTATCCAATGTCTTTATGATTCCTACTGATGTCACTTTGTAAATTCCCAATATTATTTATTTTGTAACTTCTTTCTCTCTTTTCTTGATTGCCAGTGATCAATCAGTATTTTTATGCATTTCAAATAATAAGTTTTAGGCATTGTTGATCTTCTTTATTCTATGTTTATTTTTCCACTTTGTTAGTTGCTTTTACATTTCTTTGTTCTTTCTTTGGGTTTAATTTGCTATTCTTTTTTTCAGTTTTGTAATTGAGCTTAACTCATTGATTTTTGACCTTTTTCTTCCCCTAACATATGTATTTTAAGACTATAAAAGTTTGGCTTTAACCACATCCTAAAAGTTTTGGTGTTGAGTTTTCATTATCATTTAGTTCAAAATATTTTATGATTTTCATTGCAATTTCCTTATTGGCTCATGAGTAATTTACAAAGTGTATTTTAAAAATTCAAAATGTGTGAGGATTTTTATTTTATCTTTGCATTGTTGATTTCTAGCTTAATTCCATTGTAATAAGATAATATGCTCTGTATGAGTGCAATTTTTTAAATTTCTGACTTGTTTTATGACCCAGAAAGTGTTCAAAAAAAGGATAACTTAGTTGTTTGGTGCAGTGTTTCATATATCAGTGAAGTCATTATTGCTATGTTGTTAAAACTGTTCTAGACTTATTAATATTTTTGTCCCTTTGCTCTAGTTGAGAGAGGCATGGCAAAATTTACCACTATGCATATTGGATTTATGTATTTTTCCTTGAAGTTTGGTCAATTTTTGCTCTATATCATTTGAGACTCTATTATTATTAGATGCATACAGATTTAGGATTATAATTTCTTGGTGAATTGAAATTTCATCATTAAATAGCTCTCTTTACCTATAGAAATGCTATAAAAGAAATAAATTAATAGATTGGAGGGGTTCCACATTTATTACTATGGAAAATTCTTTACTTGCTTAACTAAATGCCTCATAACTTGTTCATTACACTTTTAAAATACATGTATTTTAATTGTACAGATATGTTTGAATTATTTCTATTCTACTTGTAGTTCAAGGCTTGACACAAATGCCATTTCTACCATGAAACCATTTTTGATACCTCCAGGTAAAATATTCTTCCTCTTTAGGACCTCATATTAACTGTACAGTTGTAAAATTACACTGCAACATTCTATCTTATCTAAGTTGATTTTATTTCTACTGTACAATTAAAGCTATTGGGAAGAAGAAATTGTGTCTTACCAAAATATATACACTCCAAACTGTCTAACACATATTTTGAATGTAATGGAAGCTTAATATATATTTGCAAAATAACTGGAAGGATGAATGAATAAACAAGAATGCTGGATTGCAGCGAAAGGAATGTGGATGGAAACAAGCAGATTTAGGTTTATGTGCCAACTCTCCCTTGGGCAAGTGTTTCAAATGCTTTCTCAATGTCCTCATTTGTAAAATCGGAACAAATGCTTACCTCAAGGAGTTTTGATGCTTAACATAATTTATCTTAATGTGTATTGTGGAACAATATACAAATATAAGGTGGCCATTTGTATTTTAAAAACGTGGGAAGGGGAAAATATATGCCTGCAAAAGCATAAAACATCTTTAGACAGATACACAAGAAACTCTAGGCAGGGGAACTCGGTGGTGAGGAGACAGGATAGGAATTTGACTTTTAGCATTTGAATTTTGGACCATATGATTTTTTTTTAACATATATACATTCTTTTTAATATTCCATAGGAATATTTTAACTACTAAGAAAAAAACAAATAGAATTTAAGAAAAATATAATGTGTTGTTATTGCATTTTGTGTCAGAGAACTTGGCTCAGCAAAAAATAATTTTTGTGCCAATAGTAATAGCCAAAATTGAGATCATTATGTAAACAAATGAACTTTATAGATAGAAGTTTAAAGAATTTGTGAATTAACTACTTTGCTTTTATTATTAGGAAGTTCTTGCTTTTGATATTCGTACTTTAGCTCAGAGGCTGAAGCATATATTTATTATTTCTTAAATTCATTATGTACTTTAGGTTTGTTACATTATCACATAACTAAATTTGGAAAGGTCAAAAAACTAGAGATTTCTGGAATGTGAGTTTCCTTGTCATTTAGTATAATTTAGAAATGTTTCCTGAATACCCTGCCACAAATAAAGAGAACTTTTTAGGGCATCGAGCACAGAAGTATACCTACTCATGTATACTTGGTGATGAATATTGTCCTTATGGGCTGACCTGGCAGCATGGGTAGGGATACATGTGACTTAATGAGAGGGGATGGGGCCCTCAATCACCTTAATCAACCACCAACCTTAGTGATAAATGGAGTGACACCTGTGGCAGACTAATGCCTTTACCTTCCGAATTTCTGCAGAGGTTTTCTGAGTCAACTTTTCAGTCATTTAAAATATTTTTTGATGTCCAGGAACCCTTCCTAACATTTGGATTTGTCTATGATCCGGCCATTTTCAATTGCACTAGATGACTAGGGATATGAAATCCAATCTAAGGAAATACTGTTTTCCTGAAACAGTTCTTGTTGAACTTCAGTGGAGGAGGGGGTTGAAACTAATGTCTAGTCTGAGGATAAGGTTGGCTCTGGAGCTTGTTCACCTCTGTCTCCCAGGCTGGGGAATAAAGAAACACTTGACCTCACTCTGTCTGCAGCTATTGTAAAATGATTTCTGATTTATTAAAAACTTTTATTATCCTCCTTTTCAAACTCTCTAGCTTCACTAAATTCAGTTTAGGATGTTTTTAAACTAAATAAAATGAAAAAGACTTTGAGAGGAATATTTTCTATTTGTAATTTGTATCGGTATCCCAGATCTTAATCATATCTATCAAAAGACTCAGGGTTTTTTTTTTCAATCTTTCAAAAAGACTCAGGATTTTTATCTTTTAAAAGCTGTTACATTTCCCTTGAGGGGTAAGTGAGATGTTTGCCAAGAGCCTTGTAATTTCCAAATTTGAACATCAAAAATAAGTCACTACTGGCATTATATTAACAATTTTTTTACAGTCACCACTAATCTGCAAGTAATAAGAGCTTGTTTGGCTTCAACAACAAGGGGATGAGAGGGGATGGGGCCCTCAATCACCTTAATCAACCATTGATTAAAAAATTGAGGAAGTCATTATACGGTCATGATTTTTGGTTCTGTTGCTCAACATGAAGTGTAGTATGAACCAGTTTTCTAGGTGTTTCACTTATGTATTGCTTATGATTTAAGGTGGTTTGTTTTGGAGCTACAGGTAACCAAAACAACAGGTAATAACAACTACTTTTTTTCTCCTTATTCTGTGATTTGAGGAGGGCTTGGTGGGGCTGTATTGTCTTTGGGCCATGTGGTGTTGGCTGGGGGAGTTCAGGCTTTACTTACATGTCTGGTGCCTCACCTGCGGTGGCTGGATCAGCTGCGGGCTGGCTGGTCTTCTCTCTTTTCTTTCAAACTGTCTTATTATCCAGGGCTTCTCTCTACATACATGATTATCTATCTATCATCTACCTACCTATCATCTATCTATCTATCTATCTATCTATCTATCTATCTATCTATCTATCTATCTATCATCTATCTATTATCTATCTATCTATCTATCTATCTATCTATCTATCTATCTATCATCTATCTATCTATCTATCATCTCTATTTATCTAGCCAGCCAGCATCTATCCATCTATCAATCACTATCTATTTACTTGTGTATTCATCCACCCACCCACCCATTCATCCATGCACGCATCCATCCATCCATCCAAGCGGCTTCTCTCTCTAACATGGCAGTTGAACTTCTTTATATGACTGCTGCCTTCTAAGGGAATTAAACCAGGACCTACCATATTTCTTAAGGCCTAGGCCTGGAACTGTTAAAACATCACTTCTGCCATATACTTTTTAACAAAACAAGTCACAAGGACAACCCAGATTCAAAGGGAGGAATATAGACTCTACCTCCTCAGGATGAAGTGTCATGGGTATACAGAAATGAGAGGAAGGTGGCCATCTTTGGAAACAATTTAGCATGTCAAGACAGTAAGATCAGTCTATTAAAATATCTCTTTGATGAGTCCCTTTACTCCTAAAAAGAATTAGTTCATTTCCCTAAAATGTGTCCTTTTATGGAATCTAGTCTTTTAATCTTTATCTGATTATCATCAATACGCACAGAAGGTTTTTTGTACTTTTCACATTACAGATTAGATGTGTAAATTTGCCTTCCTTATTCCTTTTTTTTGGTAACAACTACACAGACTTTTATGAAATACACACACTCATACACATACACAGAAAACATGCAAAAAAATGATTTCTACAATAAGACAGATTTAGGTTTTAGTCCCAGGTTTTACCACACATTAACTGTATGGCCTTGGACAAGTTACTTATACTCTATGATTCTCAGTTTCCTCACCTGCAAATCAGATTGATAGAAACACCTATTTTATAGCATAGTTCTGAGATTTGAATGAGATGGGAAATTTCCAATACATAAGCCTTCAGTCATTATCAACTATTATATCTTCTCTTATGACTTTAAGACCATTTATAAAATTGTTTATTTTCACTCTTATTTTTCAAGGATCTCTGTAGTTTGAGTAACCAGGGGAATGGTAGTGCCATTTACTGAGCTGGGAAAGACTGAGACAAGAGTATGTTTTGGGATAAGTAATTTTCTTGATAAGAAATTATCCCAGAGGCTATTAGATAATATATGAGCATATACTCAATTGTGCACATATATTCTTATATAAATGCGTACATGTAAATGTATGCAGACACACAGCAAGATATGCAGACCCAGAGAGGGGCTGGGGGAGGAAGAGAAGGAGGAAGAGAGAGAGAGAGAAAGAAAATAATAAATTTTGGAAACAATGATCCCAAATGAGGATGAATGACTAAGGACTATTTATTACTCTTTGCTCTCAAAGGCAGAGATTTTACCTTATTCATCTTTCCAGTTTCTATAACACATACCACTACCTATCACCTCCATGTGGTTTAGTATTCATACAATTTTTCTCTGAATTGTATTAACACATTCCTTATAGAGTTAGCTTGAGAAATAATCTGGCAACAATTTTTAGAGCTCCTCAGTATTCCACAGATTCAGTTATACCCAGTTATGTCTTTGATTTGCTGGGTCTTTGAAATACCTTTCTTTGCTTTCTCAATATTGTAATAGAACAAGGAAGAACTTAAAATGTTAGTATTCTCTTTGTTTTCTAAGGCCGATAACTTCTACTATAATTTGAACAAAATATATGTCTTGCAATTTATTAACAGTCAATACTAATTAACATTTAAGATTCATATAACGTTTTCACAGTCATTACAGAACTTGATGAAATAAACCCTTGGGGTATCATTGTTTTGCCCATATGACAGATAAGGAAATGCTCAGAGAGTTTAAGAGTGAGCCAGTGAGTGGCAGAGCTAAGACTCAAGTCCATGTCTTTCAACTCCAGAATCTATGCAACAATAAAAGTTTGGGTAGAAGAATCATCTTTGGGGATGTATATGAGTTTAAATTATTCCTGATTCCTATTACTATCACTAATTTGAAATGATATTTTGTATTTCAAAATTTCTAATTAAATTATAGTAACATCTTTTTAAAATGCACCATCTGTGATTCTTCAGCAGCGTTTCATGGTGGATCTGTGGTTTATTTTAAATATGTAGGTTATTAATTCATAATTAAAGTGAACACAAGGCTAGCCAAAGAAATTCACCAGAAATGATGATAAATCTATCATTAAAAAGGATTTTAAAAAGCTGTTTTTTTGGTTAGTTATGAGTAAGGTTTTTGAAATTAAAATTATTCCAGTTATAGCAAACTGTTACTCATTCTAGGTTTTTCCATCCCACAGCAGGTTCAGTATTATATTATATTATATTATATTATATTATATTACATTATATATAATAATATATGGTATATATTATTCTACTAGGGCAGAATCCACAGCAAATGGATTCTGTTTATGGACTGCCTACTGCCCTAGATGCTGTTATTGATGATCTGAGCATTTACTAGGATTGCCTTTTTGAACAGCTACTGATTAAGTCTCTTCTCTTACAATAGCAAACACATGAGCCTTCAGCCTGTGCCAGGCATTGTAGAATTATATTTCATAGAGTTATTTAGTTCCTGACATGTTAGGATAGTTTTGTCTAAGCTGTCAAGAAAAGAGCTAAATTAGATGACACAAATAGCCAGTGCCCAAGGGAAGCTGAAACACTCTTGTCGTTTGTATATTCTTAAAAACTTGCAAAACACTTTCTTAGACTTCTCTAATCCTCAAGATGGCTTCAGGGGCAGATATTATAGTTGAAATCTTACAGTAGAAGGAATTGAAGTTTAGAGAGGTTCACTGACTTATCCAAGACGCCTTTGGTGGTGGCAGAGAGTCCTGGGCATCATGGAAAGAGCAAGAAGTCCGAGAGACTTGAATCCAAGTTCCACCATCTTTGCCATTTCTTAGCTCTGTAATCTTGGACACGTTCCTTAAAAATATCTGAGCTAGTTTCCTTATCTGCCTGGGCTTTGCCAGAGGATTGCTGATAGGACTGAGTGAACTGATGAATGTGGAAGTGTCTGACACTTGAAAAGTGAGTGTGTGTTAATTACATTATCTAACCCTTGGGGAGGAGATGGGAGATGACACAGCACTGTAGACCACAACACGTCAGCTGATTCCCTACTTTTTAAAAAAATTTTTAAAAAGAATTTTATTGAGATATAATCGACATACAATAAACTGCATATATTTAAAGTGTATAATTTGATTTTTTTTTTCTTGTTAGTAATGTCTATATGGTAATCCCAATATGCCAATTCTTCCCACCCCAACCCCCAACACTCCACCCCCACTTTACCCCCTTGGTGTCTATATGTTTGTTCTCTACATCTGTGTGTCTATTTCTTTCTTGCAAACTTGTTGATTTGTACCATTTTTCTAGATTGCACATATATGTGTTAACATAGGATATTTGTTTTTCCTCTTCTGACTTACTTCAGTCTGTATAACAGACTCTAGGTCCATCCATGTCTCTATAAATGACCCAATTTTGTTCCTTTTTATGGGTGAGTAATATTCCATTGTATATATGTACCACATCTTTTTTACCCATTCCTCTGTTGATGGACATTTAGGTTGCTTCCATGACCTGGCTATTGTAAATAGTGCTGCAATGAACACTGGGGTGCATGTGTCTTTTTGAATTATGGTGTTCTCTGAGTACATGCCCAGTAGTGGGATTGCTGGGTCATATGGTAATTCCATTTTTAGTTTTTCAAGGAACCTCCATACTGTTTTCCATAGTGGCTATATCAATTTACAATCCCACCAACAATGCAAGAGGGTTCCCTTTTCTCCACACCCTCTCCAGCATTTATTGTTTGTAGATTTTCTCATGATGCCCATTCTAACTGGTGTGAGGTGATACCTCATTGTGGTTTTGTTTTGCATTTCTCTAATAATTAGTGATGTTTAGCAGCTTTTCATGTGCCTCTTGGCCATCTGTATTTTTTTGTTGGAGAAATGCCTATTTAGATCTTCATCCCATGTTTTGGTTAGGTTGTTTGTTCTTTTGATATTGAGCTGCACGAGCTGTTTGTATATTTTGGAGATTAATCCTTTGCTGATTTGTTTGCAAATATTTTCTCCCACTCTGAGGGTTGTCTTCTCATCTTATTTATAGTTTCCTTTGCTATGCAAAAGCTTTTAAGTTTCATTAGGTCCCACTTGTTTATTTTTGTTTTTATTTCCATTACTCCAGGAGGTGGGTCAAAAAAGATTTTTCTGTCATTTATGTCAAAGAGTGTTCTTCCTTTGTTTTACTCTAAGAGTTTTATAGTGTCTGGCCTTCCATTTAGGTCTTTAATCCATTTTGAGTTTATTTTTGTGTATGGTGTGAGGGACTGTTCTAATTTCATTCTTTTACATGTAGCTGTCCAGTTTTCCCAGCACCATTTATTGAAGAAGCTGTCTTTTCTCCATTGTATATCCTTTTCCTCTTTGTTATAGATTAGTTGACTATAGTTTATCTCTGGGCTTTCTATCCTGTTCCCTTGATCTATATTTCTGTTTTTGTGACAGTACCATATTGCCTTGATTACTGTAGCTTTGTACTATAGTCTGGAGTCAGGGAGTCTGAATCCTCCAGCTCTGTTCTTTTTCCTCAAGATTGCTTTGGCTATTCAGGGTCTTTTGTGTCTTCATACAAATTTAAGATTTTTTGTTCTAGTTCTGTAAAAAATGCCATTGGTAATTTGATAGGGATTGCATTGAATCTGTAGATTGCTTTCACAATATTGATTCTTCCAATTCAAGAACATGGTATATCTCTCCCTCTGTTTGTGTCATATTTGATTTCTCTCATCAGTACCTTATAGTTTTCTGAGTATAGGTCTTTTACCTTGTTATGTAGATTTATTCCTAGGTATTTTATTCTTTTTGTTGCAGTGGTGAATGGGATTGTTTCCTTAACTTCTCTTTCTAATCTTTTGTTGTTAGTGTATAGGAATGCAAGAGATTTCTGTGTGTTAATTTTGTATCCTGAAACTTGGCCAAATTCATTGATTAGCTCTAGTAGTTTTGTGGTGACATCTTTAGGATTTTCTATATATAGTATCATACCATCTGCAGACAGTGACAGTTTTACTTCTTTTCCAATTTGGATACTTTTATTTATTTTTCTTCTCTGATTGCTGTGGCAGGGACTTCCAAAACTATGTTGAAGAGTAGTGGTGAGAGTGGACATCCTTGTCTTGTTCTTGATCTTAGAGGAAGTGCTTTCAGTTTTTCACCATTGAGAATGATGTTTGCTATGGGTTTCTCATATATGGCCTTTATTATGTTGAAGTAGGTTCCCTCTATGTCCACCTTCTGGAGAGTATTTATCATAAAAGGGGGTTGAATTTTGTCAAAAGCTTTCCCTGCATCTATTGAGATTATCATATGGTTTTTATCCTTCAATTTGTTAGTATGTGTTAATCAATCACATTGATTGATTTGCATATATTGAATAATCCTTGCATCCCTGGGACAAACCCCACCTGATCATGGTGTATGATCCTTTAAATGTGTTGTTGGATTCTGTTGGCCAGTATTTTGTTGAGGATTTTTGCATCTAAATTCATCAGTGATATTGGCCTGTAATTTTATTTTTTTGTAGTATCTTTGTCTGGTTTTGGTATCAGGGTGATGGTGGCCTCATGAAATGAGTATGGGAGTGTTCCTTCCTCTGCAATTTTTTGGAAGAGTTTGAGAAGGATGGGTGTTAGTGCCTCTCTAAATGTTTGATAAAATTCACCTGTGAATCCATCAGGTCCTGGACTTTTGTTTGTTGGAATATTTTTAATCACAGTTTCAATTCCCTTACTTGTGATTGGTCTGTTCATATTTTCTATTCCTTCCTGGTTCAGTCTTGGAAGATTATACCTTTCTAAGAATTTGTTCATTTCTTCCAGGTTGTCCATTTTATTGGCATATAGTTGCTTGTAGTAGTCTCTTATGATGCTTTGTATTTCTGCAGTGTCCATTGTAACTTCTGTTTCATTTCTAATTTTATTGATTTGAGTCCTCTCCCTCTTTTTCTTGATGAGTCTGGCTAAAGGTTTATGCACTTTGTTTATCTTCTCAAAGAACCAGCTTTTAGCTTTATTGATTTTTGTTATTGTTTTCTTTGTTTCTATTTCATTTATTTCTGCTCTGATCTTTATGACTTCTTTCCTTCTACTAACTTTGGGTTTTGTTTGCTCTTCTTTCTCTAGTTTCTTTAGGTGTAAGGTTAGATTATTTATTTGGGATTTTTCTTGTTTCTTGAGGTAGGATTGTATTGCTATAAACTTCCCTCTTAGAACTGCCTTTGCTGCATCCCATAGGATTTGGGTCATTGCGTTTTCATTGTCATTTGTCTCTAGGTACTTTTTGTTTTCCTCTTTGATGTCTTCAATGACCTCTTGGTTATTTAGTAGTGTATTATTTAGCTTCTGTGTGTTTGTGTTTTTTAGTTTTTTTCCCCTGTAACTTATTTCTAATCTCATAGTGTTGTGGTCAGAAAAGATGCTTGATATGATTTCAGTTTTCTTCAATTTACAGAGGCTTGATTTTTGACCCAAGATGTGATCTATCCTGGAGAATGTTCCATGTGCACTTGAGAAGAAAGTGTATTCTGCTGTTTTCAGATGGAATGTCCTATAAATATCAATTAAACCCATATGGTCTGTTGTGTCACTTAAATCTTGTGTTTCCTTAATTTTATGCCTGGATGATTTGTCCTTTGGTGTAAGTGTGGTGTTAGTGTCCCTCACTGTTATTGTGTACCTGTCAATTTCCTCTTTTATAGCTGTTAGCATTTGCCTTATGCATTGAGGTGTTCCTATATTGGGTGCATATATATTTATAATTGTTATATCTTCTTGGTTTGATCCCTTGATCATTGTATAGTGCCCTTCCTTGTCTCTTCCAACATTCTTTATTTTAAAGTCTATTTTATCTAATATGAGTATTGCTACTCCAGCTTTCTTTTGATTTTCATTTGCGTGAAATATCTTTTTCCATCCCCTTACTTTCAGTCTGTTTGTGTCCCTAGGTCTGAAGTGGTCTCTTGTAAACAGCATATATATGGGTCTTGTTTTTGTATCCATTCAGTCAGTCTGTGTCTTTTGGTTGGTGCATTTAATCCATTTACATTCAAGGTAATTATAGATATGTATGTTCCTATTAGCATTTTCTTAATTGTTTTGGGTTTGTTGTTGTAGGTCCTTTTCTTCTCTTGTGTTTCCCACTTAGGGAAATTCCTTTAGCATTTGTTGTAGGGCTGGTTTGGTGGTGCTGAATTCTCTTAGCTGTTGCTTGTCTGTAAAGCTTTTGATTCCCCCATTGAATCTGAATGAGATCCTTGCTGGGTAGAGTATTCTTGGTTGTAGGTTCTTCCCTTTCATCACTTGAAATATATCATGCCACTCCCTTCTGGCTTGCAGAGTTTCTGCTGAGAAATCAGCTGTTAACCTTATGCAAGTTCCTTGAATGTTATTTGTCGTTTTTCATTTGTTTCTTTTAATAATTTTTCTTTGTCTTTAATTTTTGTCGATTTGATTACTATGTTACGTGGCATGCTTCTCCTTGGGTTTATCCTGCCTGGGACTCTGCACTTCCTGGACTTGGGTGGCTATTTCCTTTTCCATGTTGGAGAAGTTTTTGGCTATAATCTCTTCAAGTATTTTCTTGGGTTCTTTCTGTCTCTCTCCTTTTTCTGGGACTGTTATAATGTGAATGTTTGTGCATTTAATGTTGTTTAAGAGATCCCTTAGACTGTCCTCATTTCTTTTCATTCTTTTTTCTTTATTCTTTTCCACAACAGTGATTTCTACCATTCTGTCTTCCAGGTCATTTATCTGTTCTTATGCCTCAGTAATTCTGCTATTGATTCCTTCTAGTGTGTTTTCATTTCAGTTATTGTATTGTTCATCTCTGTTTGTGTGTTCTCTAATTCTTCCAGGTCTTTGTCAATCATTTCTTGCATTTTCTCCATTCTTTTTCTAAGGTCCTGGATCATCTTCACGATCATTATTCTGAATTGTTTTTCTGGAAGGTTGCCTATCTCCACTTCATTTAGTTTTTTTTCTGGGGTTTTATCTTGTTCCTTCATCTGGTACAAATCCTCTGCCTTTTCATTCTGTCTGTCTTTCTGTGGCTGTGGTTTTCATTCTGCAGGCTGCAGGATTATAGTTCTTCTTACTACTGTTGTCTGCCCTTTGGTGGATGAAGCTATCTAAGAGGCTTGTGCACACTTTGTGATGGGAGGAACTGGTGGTGGGTAGAGCTGGGTGTTGCTCTGGTGGGTAGAGCTCAGTAAAACTTTAATCTGCTTGTCTGCTGATGGATGGGGCTGAGTTCCCTCCCTGTTGGTTGTTTGGCCTGAGGTGACCCAGCACTGGGGCTTACAGGCTCTTTGGTGGGGCTAATGGAGGACTCCAAGAGGGCTCACATCAATGAGTACTTCCCAGAACTTCTGCTGCCAGTGTCCTTGTCCCCATAGTGAGCCACAGGCACCCCCTGCTTCTGAAGGAGACCCTCCAACCTAGCAGGTAGGTCTGGTTCCCTCTTCTATGGGGTCACCACATCTTCATTCTGGGTCCTGGTGTGCACACTACTGTGTATGTGCATTCCAAGAGTGGAGTCTCTGTTTCCCCCAGTCCTGTGGAAATCTTGCAATCAAATCCTGCTGACCTTCAAAATCTGATTCTCTGGGGACTCCTCCTCCTGTTACCAGGCCCCCAGGTTGGGAAGTCTGGCATGGGGCTCAAAACCCTCACTCCAGTGGATGGAGTTCTGTGGTATAATTGTTCTCCAGTTTATGAATTGCCTACCCAGTGGTTATGGGATTTGATTTTATCATGATTGTGCCCCTCCAACCATCTCATTGCATCTTTTCCTTTGTCTTTGGATGTGGGGTATCTTTTTTGGTGAGTTTCAGTGTCTTCCTGTTGATGACTGTTCAGCAGTTAGCTGTGATTCCAGTGCTTGCATGAGGGAGTCTAGACCACAACAGTTCAAAGTCAGAACTAGTTCTAACTAACATGTGCTGCATGAACTTGAGTGTGTTATTTGAAACTCTCTGGGTCTCTGTGTCTTTTGTTGTGAAATATGTATCATAATATAATCCTATAGAGCTGTGAGCATTGATCAATGTGACACAGGTGAAGCTCAGAGCACAGCACCAGGCTCTCAGGAGGCACTCAGTGAACATCAGGGCTTCTCTCTCTGGCTCCCAGCCCAGTGCTGGTGTCAGGACAGCACTGGCTCCATAAAGAGCACTGAATGATTTCATCTAGCATGGATGAGCCATGGTGGGCTATGCAGGTCATCCCATGGGTGAGGAATCTGAGACCTGGAGGGGCAAACTGACTTACCAAGATTTCAGAGCTAATGTCAGAGTTGGAAGTTAAAACCCAATTCTGATTTCAACTCCAGTAGTCTTTTTTTTTCTTTTTAAAATATTACAGTAATATAATAATAGCATTACTTATACCTCCCTTGCCTTGTGAAAGTGATTTTTATTAAGAACTAATTAACATGTGTAGATAGCACTGCTAGAGCAGTTGAATCAAACCTGAATTGTTCTACTTCACAAATAGCCAGGCGCAGGACTTTAAGCATAGAAATGTTTCCTTTCATATCTTGAAATATTCTCTGTAACAGACCACAGGGATTATTTGGTCTCTGTGCCTGGTGTTTAAACCTGTGCCACCTTGGAAACAAGTCACACGCTTTCAATGCCTACTTATTCTATTTCAAATTCCCTGTTGCTATTACTCCAGAGACTTGTGTGTGTCCAATGAAAGATGTAGTAGAAAGAGCCCAGAATGGATGCATCAAGAAACTCTTATTCTAGTTCCACACTTGGTATTAACTAGTTGTTAAACCTTGTTGGTAATATGTTTACTATCTCTCTGATGGCTCTAAACGTCCTGAAGTGAGTCTGGAATATTTCTATTGTTGTTGTAACAAATTACCACAAACAGTGGCTTTAAACAACATAGGTTTATATTCTTATAGTTCTGGAGGTCAGAAGTTGGAAATGGGTCTTATGGGGCTAAAATCAAGATGTTGATTCTTTCTGAAGTTTAACAGGAGAATCCATTTCTTTGCTGTTTTCAGCTTCTAGAGGCTGCCTATATTCCCTGGCTCATGGCCCCTTCCTGGCATCACTTCTATCTCCTGCTTCCATGACCATATCTTCTCCTCCTCTATCCTCTCTCTGACTCCTCCAGTGTCCTTATAAGTAGCCCTGTGATTACACTGGGCTCACCTGAATAATCCAGGATACTCTTCCTATCTCAAAATCCTTGACTGGTCATATACACAAAATCCCTTTTGCCACATAAGGAAACATTCAGAGGTTTTAGATATTAGGATGTGGGCATATCTGGGTTGGGGGTATTATTCAGTTTACCACAGTAACCAAAGTAGTCAATGATAGAGGACTGGGGAATGGAGCAGGAAAGAATGAACTTGGTTTTGGTAACTTTATTTATTTCTTAAAATTGTGAGCTATGGCAGGAAATATAGTATATGAACTTCAGAGTCACTGAGACCTAGATTCAAATTCCAGCTGTGCCACTTACTTGCTGTGTGACCTTTGGCAAATAACATAGCCTCTCTGAGTCTCTGCCTCCTCATCTGTAAAATGGGAATAATAATATGGATTTTTAAAAAACTGAGTGTTGAATGAGATAATGCACAGAACGTCAAGCTATTAGATAATAATTAGTACAGGTCAAGGTCTCAGCAAATGAGGCTGTCAACACTACTAAAGCCCAGGTCTTGCTTCTAATTCAGTGTGTGACCTCAGGAAAATTCTCCATTTTTTTTTTTTTTAATTTGGACCTTGGGTGCAGAGTTGAGATCATTCTGCTCCTCAATGTTCGTCTGGGTAAGGTATCACTTTTGTTTAATTTTCATTTAGTCAGGTTTCAATACTCTTATTTCTTCCTCTGGTTCTTATTCCCATTTCCACCACTGCCTTCTCAATAAACCCTCTCTAATGTGCTAGCAATGCATCTTCGGATTCATATATTCTTTTAAAATATACAGTATGGTATAATACATGTACATGTTTTTAAGTAAATGTTATGTATTGTACTCTAGAGTATGTTTATTTCTTACTTTTTTTTCACTTACAGTTGCATTGTTCAGGATTTGTCTGTCCCAGCCCATGTTATTTATCTACTCCATATTGATGGGCATCTACCCCCATTACAGGTGAATATCTGTTTATATGCATCTTTACAGACTAGTGCAAAAGTTTCTCTGGGATATACACATGATAATTAGAAGAAAGGTTATGGGATAAGTATAGACAGATTGCCCTATAGAAAGGCTATACCATTTCTTCTTCTACCACTTGAACAAGTTTTCCTGTTCACTTGGTGTTTTGTGACTTTAATTTTTGCCATCTGAGGGGTATAAAAAACTATTATTTGTTTTTTAATTCCTTTAAGCACTATTGGACTTAAGCAAAGTTTTATATACTTGCTGGTTTTACAGGTTTCTTTGTTCTATGGATGCAAATAGTATACATAATTTATGTGGATATTAATTCTTTGCTCATTTCTTTCTTGGCTTAACTAGCTTTTTGTTGTTCTTGTTTGTTAATTTATTGGTATCACTTGAATGTTCTAGATGCTACTTCTTTGTTGGGGTTAGACATTTCAAATTTCTTGCCCAAATCTTCATTCTTCTGTTAACTCTATCCATAATATATATTTTAGATATACACAGACACAGGTATTGTGTCAGTTATAAATGTTGTAACTAACTTTGCCCAATCACACATATTTTAAGATTGGGAGGGTTTCTTTGATGAAAAGAAACTCAACTATTTTCTCCCTTATGATATGATGCATGATTTTGGGGTCTTATTAAAAATTTCCTCCCCACCTCAAGATAACAAAGATGCTCTCTTATATTTTCTTCTAGCTTTATATATTCCTTCATACTTTTGGTTCCTTAAACCTTCAAGACTCACTTTTGTGTATGGAATGTGGTAGAGATCCAACTTAATTGTCTCCCAGGTTATGACCAGTTTCTTAATAAATACCATCACACATACAACACATCCTTTCTCCTCTTGTCTTTAGTACTGTATCCATCATATGGCAAGTTTCCATATGCACATGGACCTATTTCTGAACTCAACACTTAACTCCATGGTCTGTTTGTCCCTATGTGAATATCATGTGTTTTAAAAAATTACTATGGATATGTAGTGTGTCCTAATTTCTGGTAGGCAGAGTTCCTCCCTTTTTCTATACGTGAAGAACAATTTTTGGTATTCATGAATTTTTATTCTTCCACATCCTAAATGTGCTGAGGTCCCCTAAAATTTCTACTGAAATTTTGATGGGAATTTAATTAAAATGACAAGTATAATTTTTGATTTTTGGCACTGGATGAGACATGGAGAGAAATGTCTATTTATACTAGAGAGCTATTTCTAACATTTACTACAAATTTTTGAGGGATAAAAAGTGCATTTACGCATAGGGACTGGGGAGTATCTTTGAAATATAAACTGTGGCTTTTTGTTTAACTTGCAATTACAGCAAAAGGTGCAGTGTTGTGAGAATGTTTCTATAGTCATATAATTATAGCACTTGAATAACATTTTATGAAGTCCTTACATGTACAGACACAATTGCAAACAGAATCTCCCAACTTAAGAGATTCTGTGGTCACTGATCATTTGTACATAACGTGAACCCTGTGGGCTATCAAGTTCCTTCTGTTGTGCTTTTAGTACAAGGCCTTAATTCTGGAGCAAGAGATTAAATGTACACTTTTGGGGTGGTGTATCTACAATTATCTAAACATTTATTTTACTCTGGAAGCACAGTTATTTAAATATTACCATGGTACATAAGCTCTCTGACTATAACACAAAACCAGATCTCTGTCTTCAGAAGCAAAAATTCTGAAAAATGTGACAATTGGAGAGGTGCTGGCCAGAAAATATTTTGCTCTATTGTAAATAGAGTTGGCCTGGCAATAGCCCCATTTGCTTCATTACCCATCTTATGTATAGATCTGTGTCCATTTCCCATTTAGGTGCTCATTCTCCCACTCCTTATATTCTTGGTTTTTCTTGCCCTTGTCAGTTCGTTCTTAGGAAGTAATCTGAAGCTCATCCAGATCAAGGCATAAAATGGTCCCGAAGACATAATGTCCTGCTCTCCCAGTTATATCTGCATTAGAACAGAAATCTCAGTCTCAAACTAAAGATATGGGTCTGCAAGGTAGGCAGTAATCCCTTCTGAAGCTCCTGATATTATAGTTGGCAATCAATCCATTTATGCACAATCTCACCTTTAGAACTAAGGAAAGGATGCCAGCAAAAACAAAAACTTAGACTTGTCATTCATTTTTTTAACATGTACCATTACCAGGTCACCTGTAGTGACTATAAAACTCCATGCAATTGCTATCCTGTTCCTCCAGCCCCAAAGAGCTAGATTTGCTGTGAGCCTCTTGGCGAAGGGTGTAAAGGTTGTCACTTGCCTCCACTCTCCTCTCCTCTGGGCCTTCTGTAGGAGAGTGAGGGGGCAATCCAGCACAGAGGGGAGTTCCAGGAAGGCTGCATGACCCTCCCCTATACAGCCTTCCTTTATTGGCTCAAAGTGCATCTAAGATATGGGACTCCAAGGGTCATGTCCTTGGATTTGTTCTAGACAATTACAACTGCCTACAAAGATACTTCATCTGGAAGGTGTTTAGCATTCTTGAAGGAAAATATAGTCTTAGTCAGCCTTCCTGAGAAGTAACCTGTCACAGAAGAGGCTCCTTCCAGCCAGGTTAGTAAATTCAAAAGAAATATCACTTGACTACTATAGCAGTTCATCTGTAAGGAATATGATGGTTGTTTTGGCTGAATTTTACTCAAAAGGATCTAACTTAACCTTTGAAAAAAGCTTAGGTCAACAATTAGTCATCACCTAGTTTCTGCCAAACGCGGAATGAATTTTCCAAAGTTGTGCTGGGGTTGGAAAGAACCAATGGGAAAAAAGAAGCAAGGGTCATGCTGAGATAGCTCAGGATCTGGGACGTGCTTTCCCAAACTCTGCCTTTCCAGGCTGAACACGGATTAAGCAGGGCAAAATGATTAACAAAATTGTTTGTGTATTGGGGACACAGTCAGCCATTTCAAAAATGCCCTAATTGACCAGAATGAATTTCTCAACCATGGGTCAAGAGAAGAATGACCATACTTCACAGCAGATTCTGGACATGCACTGCTTGCTTATGGTGAACATCTCAGAAGGTTGATTGTGGAGATGAATAACTTGTAAATTCTCTTTTCCTTTTTTTATCTCCTCCATAAACCTTCTAAATTCTCCCATGGGTTTAGTTTAGGCTTTGTGAAATATAACCTGGAAATTGTTGCTGTTGGCTCTGCTACAGACCTCTCCAAAAGCAATGAAACACAGAGCCAGCTACTTGTTTGAAAGAGGAAGAAGAAGGGAGAAAATATGTGGTGGTGGGGTGGTGGTGGGGGGGGGGGGGGGAGAAATTCCTAAAGTCTTAAAACATATTTTTCAATTATATTTTAAGAATATTCAAGTATTTGTAGGTGCTCTGATCCCAAATAATCATAACAACATAAAGAAACAAACCTTTCCATACTTGAAGAGGAGATATTTATAGACAGATAGGACCTATGGGGTCCCCACAAATGCCACTACATTATGCAGTTTCCCCCAAGTGAATATAAAACTCCCCTGAGTACAATATCCTGGAATATCTGGTTTGCTGACTAATATTTCCTGCCATCTCCCAAAAAGTTGGTCTCTTTTTTCTTGACTTCTTCCCTTTTTTGTTTTACTATTGGCAGGTTCTGGTGGGTCAGATTTCCTTACGTTTTCCTTCTACCAAATTTCAGGGATTCAGGGATTTAAGCTTATTTCCCCTGAATCCCTTCTAAGAAATTTTACAGACTTTACTTAAAGCTCTTAAATTTCTTACAAACTTGATTCTTTACAAAACTTATTTAAAGTCTCCTCATCTTTCTCCCTCTTCCTTGCCTTCTCCCTCTGTCCTGTCTCAAGTCCTAGTGCGTGCCAGCGCTTTTGGAAAAAAAACCCCTCTGCTGCCCTCTTGTGGACATCTGCAGACAAGCAGGCATGCTCCCCAAGGCTGCTATGGCTGGCTAACTGGCTAAGGAAATGGGGCGGGGGACAATCACTTGGCTTCCCACCAATCAGCTTTTTGTACGTTGCTTTCCTCTCTGGCAGCAGCCAGGTCACAGCTACACTCGTTTTTTTTTTTTTTTTTTTTTTAATTAAATAGGGTGGACTCAGTTTCCTGTTATTGGCAGCTTATGAGTAGTTTCCCCTAATTTTCTGTCTCAGTTCCAAGGTTTGCAGTCAAGGAAGAAAGCAAAGCATTTCAAAAATGTTTGAAGCTGCCCCCTGTGGAGAGTGGATGCCTCCTTTGGACGGGCAGCCTGACATTCCCTGGGTTGTTACTAAGAGTGATCAGAATGGTCCTTCTCAGGTGTCCAGACTGATCTTCATTCTGGGCACCAGCGTGTTACCATGGGCTACTTATGTCGCTGTTTTCCTTTATCTCCAGGGAGGGACATGTCTTTTTTTTTTTTTTTTTAAATAAAAGTAATGTGTTCATTTATACATTAGAAAAATCAGATAGTGAAAGAAAGACAGTAGAAGTCACCTGTAATGTCCACACACTGAGAAGCTGTTGGCGATTTTCATTGCATCATCCTATGTGTGTATGTATCTCTCTGAAGAGTTGTATCCTATTATAGAAGTGGTTCGATATCCCTCTTCTCACATAACACCATATTGCAGTCATTTTTCTCTGCTGTGCTATGTAATTTACATCATTCTTTTCACACTGTGTAGCTCTGCTCATACTTGCATTAGTGCCTTTGCACTAGGCTTTCCCTTGTGAGGATGAAAGATTTACAAGGTGTCCCCCTTGTCAGTTCCTTCTTTTCACTCAAGCCTCAGTTCAAATACTGCCACCCCCATGTGGTCTTCCCTACCCTTCAGTATAGGGAAGGGTATACTTCATTTATTTGCTTATTTTTGACTTTTCCCAAGAGCCGAGGCCTTTTCTATCTTTTATATCACTCTATTCTCAGGGCTTAGGGTAGTATTTGATGCAAAGAATTTCCTTAGTCAATAATTGCTGAGTGACCTGTGAATTCATTCTATGGCTGGACCGACTATACCAAATGCATTTAAGTGATTTCTTCTTGCAGAGCATTTAGATGGTACCCTGTGTTTTAATATTTTTAACAGCACTGCAAGAATGTCCTTGTGTACTTGGACACTTCTTTTCTCCCTCTTAACATTAAATTGAAACATTTTAAACATACAGAAAAGTAGAAAGAATGATGCAACAAACAACCATATACCTTCCTCAAGATTAAAAATTTCCTAATATTTTGCCACATTTATTTTCTATCTCTGCATACTTTTTTTTGATGAACATTTTAAGTTACAGATTTTATGATACTTCACCCCTAAACACTTCATACCCAAGCATACACCTCCCAAGAATAAGTTTCTTCTCCCAAATAAACACATGCTATCAGCACACCTAGGAGAGTTAATAATAATTTTTAAAAATTTTTATTGGAGTATAGTTGTTTTACAATATTGTATTAATTCCTACTGTACAGCAAAGTAAATCAGCAATCCATATACATATATCCCCTCTTTTTTTGATTTCCTTCCCATTTAGGTCACCACAGAGCATTCAGTAGAGTTTCCTGTACTATAAAGTATGTTCTCATCAGTTACTTATTTTATACAAAGTATCAATAGTGTATGTACATCAATTCTAATCTTTCAATTCATCCCCTCTCCCCCTTTCCCCCTTCGTATCCACAGGTTTGTTCTGTATGTCTGTGTCTCTATTGCTGCTTTGTAAATAAAATCGTCTATACCATTTTTTTCAGATTCTACATACATGTGTTAATATATTTGTTTTTCTCTTTCTGATTTACTTCACTCTGTATGACAGTCTCTAGGTCCATCCATGTCTCTACAAATGACCCAATTTTGTTCCTTTCTATGGCTAAGTAATATTCCATTGTATATAGGTACCACATCTTCTTTATCCATTCATCTGTTGATTGACATTTAGGTTGCTTCCATGTCCTGGCTATTGTAAACAGTGCTGCAATGAACATTGGGGTGCATGTGTCTTTTTGAATTATGGTTTTCTCTGGGTATATGCCTAGTAGTGGGATTGCTGGGTCATATGATAGTTCTATTTTTAGTTTTTCAAGGAACCTCCATACTGTTTTCCATAGTGGCTGTATCAATCTACAATCCCACCAACAACACATGGGGGTTCCCTTTTCTCCACGCCCTCTCCAGCATTTATTGTTTGTGGATTTTTTGATAATGGTCATTCTGACTGGTGTGAAGTGATACATCATTGTGATTTTGTTTTGCATTTCTCTAATAATTAGTGATGTTAAGCATTTTTTCCTGTGTTTGTTGGCCCTCTGCATGTCTTCTTTTAAGAAATGTCTATTTAGGTCTTCTTCCCACTTTTTGATTAGGTTGTTTGTTTGTTTCTGGTTTTTTGATATTGAGCTTCATGAGCTGTTTGTATATTTTGGAGATTAATCCTTTGTCAGTCTCTTCATTTGCAAATGTTTTTTCCCATTCTGAGGGTTGTCTTTTCTTCTTGTTTATGGTTTCTTTTGCTGTGCAAAAGCTTTTGTTTAATTAGATTCCATTTGTTTATTTTTGTTTTTATTCTCATTACTCTAGGAGGTGTGTCAAAAAAAATCTTGCTGCTATTTATATCAAAGAGTGTGCTGCCTATGTTTTCCTCTATGAGTTTTATAGTGTCCAGCCTTAAGTTTAGGTCTTTAATCCATTTTGAGTTTATTTTTGTGTGTGGTGTTTGGGAGTGTTCTAATTTCATTCTTTTACATGTAGCTGTCCACTTTGCCCAGAACCGCTTATTGAAGAGGCTGTCTTGTCTCCATTGTATATCCTTGCCTCCTTTGTCATAGAGTAGTTGACATAGTTTATCTCTGGGCTTTCTATCCTGTTCCATTGATCTATATTTCTATTTTTGTGCCAGTACCATATTGTCTTGATTACTATAGCTTTGTAGTATAGTCTGAAGTCAGGGAGTCTGATTCCTCCAGCTTTTTTCTTTTTTCTCAAGATTGCTTTGGCTATTTGGGGTCTTTTGTGTTTCCATACAAATTGTAAAAATTTTTTCTCTAGTCCTGTGAAAAATGCCATTGGTAATTTGATAGGGATTGCATTGAATCTGTAGATTGTTTTGGGTAGCACACTCATTTTGACAATATTGATTCTTCCAATCCAAGAACATGGTATATCTCTTCATCTGTGTCATTTTTGATTTCTTTCATCAGCACCTTATAGTTTTCTGCGTACAGGTCTTTTGCCTCCTTAGGTAGGTTTATTTCTAGATATTGTATTCTTTTTGTTGCAATGATAAATGGGATTGTTTCCTTAATTTCTCTTTCTGATCCTTTGTTGTTAGCATATAGGAATGCAAGAGATTTCTGTGTGTTAATATTGTATCTTGTGACTTTACTAAGTTTATTGATTAGCTCTAGTAGTTTTCTGGTGGCATCTTTAGGATTTTCTGTGTATACTATCATGGCATCTGCAAACAGTGACAGTTTTACTTCTTTTCCAATTTGGATTCTTTTTATTTCTTTTTCTTCTCTGATTGCTGTGATAGGACTTCCAAAACTGTGTTGAATAATAGTGTCAAGAGTGGATATCCTTGTCTTGTTCCTGGTCTTAGAGGAAACGCCTTCATTTTTTTCACCATTGAGAATGTTTGTTGTGGGTTTGTCATATATGGCCTTTATTATGCTGAGGTAGGTTTCCTCTATGCCCACTTTCTGGAGAGTTTTTTATATCATAAATGGGTGTTGAATTTTGTGAAAATCTTTTTCCACATCTATTGAGATGATCATATGATTTTTTTTAAAGAACTTTTATTGAGATACAGTTAACAGACAGTAAACAGCATATATTTAGAGTGTACAATTTGGTATCCCAATCTCCCAATTCATTCCCCCCCAACCCTCCTGCTTTCCCCACTTGGTGTCCATGTGTTTGTTCTCTACACCTGTGTCTCTATTTCTGCCTTGCATTTCCTCTTTCATAGTTGCTAGCATTTGCCTTATGTACTGAGGTGCTCCTATATTGGGTGCATATATATTTATAATTGTTATCTCCTCTTCTTGGATGGATCCCTTGATCTTTATGTAATGTCCTTTCTTGTCTCTTCCAACATTCTTTATTTTAAAGTCTATTTTATCTGATATGAGTATTGCTACTCCAGCTTTCTTTTGGTTTTCATTTGCGTGAAATATCTTTTTCCATCCCCTCACTTTCAGTCTGTATGTGTCCCTAGGTCTGAAGTGGGTCTCTTGTAGACAGCATATATATGGGTCCTGTTTTTGTATCCATTCAGTCAGTCTGTGTCTTCTGGTTGGTGCATTTAGTCCATTTACATTCAAGGTAATTATTGATATGTATGTTCCTAGTACCATTTTCTTAATTGTTTTGGGTTTGTTTTTGTAGGTCCTTTTCTTCTCTTATGTTTCCCGCTTAGAGAAGTTCCTTTAGCATCTGTTGTAGGGCTGGTTTGGTGGTGCTGAATTCTCTTAGCTGTTGCTTGTCTGTAAAGCTTTTGATTCCCCCATTGAATCTGAATGAGATCCTTGCTGGGTAGAGTATTCTTGGTTGTAGGTTCTTCCCTTTCATCACTTGAAATATATCATGCCACTCCCTTCTGGCTTGCAGAGTTTCTGCTGAGAAATCAGCTGTTAACCTTATGCAAGTTCCTTGAATGTTATTTGTCATTTTTCCCTTGTTGCTTTTAATAATATTTCTGTCTTTAATTTTTGTCAGTTTGACTACTATATGTCTTGGCGTGTTTCTCCTTGGATTTTTCCTGCCTGGGACTCTCTTCACTTCCTGGACTTGGATGGCTATTTCCTTTCCCATGTTAGGGAAGTTTTCAACTAGAATTTCTTCCAATATTTTCTCAGGTCCTTTCTCTCTCTCGTCTCCTTCTGGGACCCCTATAATGTGAATGTTGGTGCGTTTAACATTGTCCCAGAGGTCTCTTAGGCCGTCTTCAGTTCTTTTCATTCTTTTTTCTTTTCCACATCAGTGATTATCACCATTCTGTCTTCCAGGTCACTTATTTGCCCTTCTGCCTCAGTTAATCTGCTATTGGTTCCTTCTAGTGTATTTTTCATTTCAGTTATTGTGTTGTTCATCACCATTTGTTTGTTCTTTAGTTCTTCTAGCTCCTTGTTAAATGTTTCTTGTATTTTCTCCATTCTTGTATTTTCCAAGATTTTGTATCATCTTTACTATCATTACTCTGAATGCTTTTTCAGGTAGTTTGCCTATTTCCTCTTCATTTAGTTGGTCTTGTGGGTTTTTATCTTGCTCCTTCATCTGCAACATATTTCTCTTTCTTCTCACATTGTCTAACTTACTGTGTTTGGTCTCCTTTCCACAGAGTGTAGGGTCTTAGTTCCTCTTGCTTCTGTTGTCTGCCCCTGATGGGTGATGTTCGTCCAGTGGCTTGTGTAGGCTTTCTGGTAGGAGGCATTAGTGCCTGTGTTCTGGTGGGTGGAGCTGGATCTTATCCATTTGATGGGCAGGGCAACATCATGTGGTTTGCTTTAGGGTGTCTGTGGGCTTAGTAGACTTTAGGCAGCCTGTCTGCTGATGGGTGGGTTTGTGTTCATGTCTTGCTGTTGTTTGGCATGGGGTGTGCAGCACTGGAGCCCACAGGCTGTTGGGTGGAGCCAGGTCTTGGAGTTGAGGTGGAGACCTCCAGGAGAGCTCTTGCTATTAAATATGCCCTGGTGCTGGGAATTCTCTGGTGTTTCAGTGTCCTGGACTTGGCACTCCTACCCCAGATGCTCAGGCCTGACCTCCAGCCTAGGAACCAAGATCCCACAAGCCACATGGCTAGTGAAAAAAAAGGGAAAAAAAGAAAAGAGAAACAAAGCAAATTGAATAAACAAAATAAAGGGTGGGAAAAAATAAATGAAAAGAAACTGACAAAAAACCCCACAACGAATAGCAAAGACAGAAACAAACAAAGAACAGCAACAACAATTCAAAAGAAATAAACAGGCAAACAAACAAAACCCAGACAAATGATAGAAACAAAGCCAAACAAAACCAAGAAAGAACAAGGTAACAGAAACACATACAAGAAAGAAACAAAAACAAAAACCAAAAGAACAAGCAGGCAATCAGAAGAACCCCAAAATGAACTCAAACAATTAAAAACAAAAGTAACAAAAACAAAAAATAAAAAACAAAACAAAAGCAGAATGTAGACTGAAGGAAAAATCAAACCAAACCAAACACACAAAAGTGATAAAAAAAAAGACAAAAAAGCTAAGAACAAATAGAACAAAGAAAAAAAAAGATAAAAACAAAATTGAACGAAGGAAAGAAAAAAGAAAAAAAGGAAAAAACACAGAATAACAAAAAAGTAGTGTAGAGATAGAAATATATACAAATAAAAATATATTAAAAAGATTTAAAAAATAACTAAATAAAAATAAAAACAAATAATAAAAAACAACAGAGCAAACAAAACATAAAAAAAAACAGTAATAATTATGTTTTCCTGGGGTCTCAGCTTTCAGTGTCCTTCCCCTTCCTCCTACTCCTCTGCCATCTTGGTCACTCCCAATAATAATTAATAATTCTCTAACATAACCTGATAGTCATCCTATATTCAAATCTACCCAACTGTGTCTAAAAATACTTTTATAGCTGTTTTATTTATTTATTTATATTTTTGAATCATGGTAAACTAAATTTCATTCCCTATATTTATTTACATTATATCTGTTTAGATCAATCTAGAAGTGTCATCTTGTGTTTTCAATTCATTATTCACTTTTTAAATGACATTGAATTATTAAAGAACTAGGTTAATTTTCTTACAGACTATCCCAGATAATCTGCCTATTTTCTCAGTGTCATTTATCTTGTTTTTCTTTCCCCCGTATTTACTATCACTGAAGTTAGCTCTGGATACTGGCTTGGATCATATGATTATAATCACTCATAGTCATGATTCCTTTTTTTTTTAAATAAATTTATTTATTTATTTTATTGGCTGTGTTGGGTCTTTTTTGATGTGTGCAGGCTTTCTTTTAGTTGCAGTGAGTGGGGGCTACTCTTTGTTGTGGTGCATGGGCTCCTCATTGTTGTGGCTTCTCTTGTTGCAGAGCACAGGCTCTAGGTGCATGGGCTTCAGTAGGTGCAGCAAATGGGCTCAATAGTTGTGGCTTATGGGCTCTAAAGCACAGGCTCAATAGCTGTGGCACACGGGCTCAGTTACTCCACGGCATGTGGGATCTTCCTGGAGCAGGGATCAAACCCATGTCCCCTGCATTGGCAGGCAGATTCTTAACCACTGCGCCACCTAGGAAGCCCAGTCATGACTCTTTTTGATGTTAAAACTGTCCCAGATTTGTCCATGAGATGTCCATTTGGCCAGCATCTCTATCCTTGATATGACCACATTAATCTTTGAATGTGCTTTTGCATTCTGGCATAGAAAGATGTCATAGCCACACACTGTGTTTTTCCCCTACACCTGCAATCTGTGATTTCTCCAAGGAGCACTGTTTACTGTTATTTTGTAAAAAATGAACAAGAGTTAATTAAAAACAAAAATCTGGGTGTTTCTACTGATTCAAGAATCTTTTAGTGGGCCAAACTGTTATATATGTACTTTTTAATTTTTCAGTTTAAATTTATATTATAAAGATTTTTAACTTCTTTTATTTTATATTTTTATTCTAAACACTCACCAACCAAAGCTCACCAAGTAAAAAGTTAGATTTATTTAGCTTGTTGTAGCAAGGGAAAATGCACACCATAGCGAAACAGGGGGCATCTTAAATTTGGGAAATTAAGAAGGTTGTAGCTGTTGGTGGGAATGTAAATTAGTACAGCATGGAAATGGAAAATACTATGGAGGTTCCTTAAAAAACTAAAAATAGAACTACCATATGACCCAGCAATCCCACTCCTGGGCATATGCCCTGAGAAAACAAGATTCCAAAAAGAAACATGTACCACAATGTTCATTGCAGCACTATTCACAATAGCCAGGACATGGAAGCACCTGAAATGCCCATCAACAGGTGAATGGATAAAGAAGATGTGGCACATATATACAACTACTTAGCCATAAAAAAGGAATGAAATTGAGATATTTTTAGTGAGGTGGATGGACCTAGAGTCTGTCATACAGAGTGAAGTAAGCCAAAAAAAGAAAAACAAATACTGTATGCTAACTCATATATATAGAATCTAAAAAAATGGTACTGATGAACCCAGTGACAGGGCAAGAATAAAGATGCAGATGTAGAGAATGGACTTAAGGACACGGGGTGGGGGGTGAAGGGGAAGCTAGGAAGAAGTGAGAGAGTAGCACTGACATACATACACTACCAAATGTAAAATAGATAGCTAGTGGGAAGCTGCTGCATAAAACAGGGAGATCAACTCGAGGATGGGTGAGGACTTAGAGGGCTGGGATAGGGAGAGTGGGAAGGAGTCGAGGGATGGAGGGGATTTGAGGATATATGTATAAATACAGCTGATTCACTTTGTTGTACAGCAAAAACTGGCACAACAGTGTAAAGCAATTATATTGCAATAAAGAGCTTAAAAAAAAAGAAGGGTGCAGGGGATGGGAGTTAAACATATGATAGTCTCAGCAGGAATTATTTAGAATTTGTAAAGTCTGAGTTGCTGCTATCTTTTGTAGTTTTATTTTTAGAACACAGAGGTCCCTATGAGTTATTGTTAAGAATATGGTCTCTTCTTATATATACGATGGAATATTACTCAGCTATAAAAAGGAATGAAATGGAGCTATGTATAATGAGGTGGATAGACCTAGAGTCTGTCATACAGAGTAAAGTAAGCCAGAAAGAGAAAAAAAATTTTTATATGATAACTCATATATATGGAATCTAAAAAAAAAAATGGTGCTGATGAACCCAGTGACAAGACAAAAATAAAGATGTAGATGCAGAGAATGGACTGGAGGACACAAGGTTGTGGGGCGGGGGGCGAAGGGGAAGCTGGGATGAAGTGAGAGAGTAGTATAGACATATATATACTACCAACTGTAAAATAGACAGCCAGTGGGAAGTTGCTGTATAACAAAGGGAGATCAACTTGATGATGGGTGATGCCTTAGAGGACTGGGATGGGGAGGGTGCGGGGGAGTCGCGGGAGGGAGGGAATATGGGGATATGTGTATAAATATAGCTGATTGACTTTGGTGTACCTCAAAAACTGGTAGAAGAGTGTAAAGCAATTATATTCCAATAAAGAGCCTAAAAAAAAAAAAAAAGAATATGGTATCTTCTAAAAAAGGACTATGGGCTGAATCAGGTAGTACTTGAGCTTAGACAGTTTGTCTTGCATATTATGATTTGGTATATTTTATATATTTTGTGAGCTATAGCGTGGTTATCTAAGTTGTAGTTTTTGTTTCAATTACCAGTTCCCTCCTCTTGACCTAGCTGCCATCAGGGTTATATTTTCAAAAACAGTTTTATTGAAGTAGAGTTGATGTATGAAAACTGTACCTATGCAGTGTCTACAAGTGATGAGTTTGGACATGTGCAGACAACTACAAAACCATCACCATGGTCAAGATGATAGACATATTCATTGCCTCCAAAAGTTTCCTTGTGCTGCTTTTTTTTGTTGTTTTGTTTTGTTTTTTTGTTTTTTGGTGAGAACACTTAACAAGGGATTTACACTCAACAGAATTTTAAGTGCACAATACAGTATTGTTGACTATAGGTTCTATGTTGTACAGCAGAACTTGTTCATCTTGCATAAGTAAAATTTTAAACCCATTAAACAACCAGTGTCCATTGCCTCCTCCCTGTGGCGCCCCACAACCACCACTTGATTCACAGCTTCTATGAGTTTGACTATTTTAGGTACTTCATATAAGTGGAATCATGTAGTATTTGTCCTCCCATGACTGGCTTACTTCACTTACATAATGTCTTCCAAGTTCATTCATGTCACAAATAGTAGGATTTCCTTCCTTTTTAAGGCTGAGTAATATTTTGTTGTATGAATATATCACATTTTCTTAATCTATTCATCAGTCTTTGGACATTGTTATTGTTGGCTTGATCTGCTTTGTAGTTATTTTGTTCCTCTTTTCCTCTCTTACTGTCCTCCTTTGTGTTTTGTTGACTTTTTGTTGATTTTTTGTTGTTGTGATATTGTTGCTGAAACTCGGCCTCTGTTCACTGGTTGCTGTATAGAAATGTGGAGATAGAGTTTTGGGTGAATTAGAAAAGAGTAGCTTTTATTGCTTTGCCAGACAGAGGAGGCCCAGCAGGCTAATGCCCTCAAGACTGTGTGACCCACCCTGGAGGGGGTAGTGAGGAGTTTTGTCATGCTCAAGGAGCAGGATGTGATCCACTTGTGGACCATTCTCGGATTAGTTGGCAACAAGGTGAAGTTTCAAGCATCATCAACCTTCTAGTTTCAACCAGTCTAGGGTCTATGTTCTTATGCTCGGCAGTTTGCATCTGGTGGGGATCTGATTCTTGTAAAAACAACTTAGGAATGTGTGTGAGGCCTTTATACCTTTCAGGGAACTGTGAGTTCAGTGATCCTACTATGTGGCAGATTTATAGGCTAAATTTTTATCAGTTCCCCAGCCCAACAGCTATTCTTTGTTTCTACATCTTCACATTTCCCAATCATCAACTCTTGAGTCAGCCGTTTACTTCAAAAGACAAGAACACAGAGGCTTGTGAATGGTTTCAATATTCTTTGATTGTTTTCTTTTTCTGTCTCTCTCCCTCTCTTTTTTTTGGCCACGCCACGTGGCTTGTGGGATCTCAGTTTCCCAGCAAGGGACTGAACCTGGGCCATGTCAGTGAAAGCTTGGAATCCTAACTAACCACTAGGCCACCAGGGAACTCCCTGTTTTCTCTTCTTCTTCTTTTTTTTGGGGGGAGGGGGAAACAATTTTATTTTTTAATTTCATGCTTCAAATTCATATATGTACATTAAGTACTTTGTAAACTTGTCTTTAGGATATCATTATTTGACTTGGGCAATATTATCTCATCTGCATTTATTTGGAGAAATACAACTTAGCCATTCTGCTTAAAGGTATCAAAAAAGCTGCCAAATTAGAAAATAGGGCACCTACAATCAAATTTTAAATAGACCTCCCCCCTACACACATTTTCTTTTAATTTACTACTGGGTTGGCTGCTATAATTAGCACTTATCTTTAAGGTAAGCAAAACATGTTATCGTTGTATTATGCAAGAAATTACATCTTTTGCAATAAGTGGTTCCTTGGGTTGCACCTGTTGACAAAAAAAATAAAATACACTGCCATCGTACACTGTACTCTTAGGTTACATGAATTCTTGAAAGCCAAAATGAAACTAAGGTTGGAGGGACCCCTTAATAGTTAATTTTTGCATTTAAGAAAGAAAAAATAATCCCATACTGCATTTCACATCTCTCAAAAATAGGAAAGTGTTTTAGCAGCTTAAAACCTTTTCAGTTATATAAAACTTCTTACACTAGGATTTACTTTGAAATACAGTTTACAGCAAGATCAATTCTAACATACAAACACTGGCACTTTAGCACAAGGGCAAACTTTAAAAACAAGGTTTTCTTGGACCTTTAAAATCAGGCCATAGTATAAAAAAAAGAGTCCATGTCTTACATTCAGCAAATTCATACTAAAATACTCTATTTTTGTAGGATAAATGCCAACAAAACTTTACATATGCTACAAGTTTATTACATATATTTCCATGGCTCTTTCCTAGGTACATAGAACTTTCACATTATACAGCTCCCCACTTTAAACGAGCTTTGCAGGGATGATTTGAAGCCAGATCACGGTCAGAATAGCTTATGCAGTGCCATAATACAAGAATGTATTTTGAAAGCTACTTGGTGAACACCAAATACTGTTTCTATAAAAAATGGTTTTGGTGCACTTGTTGGTAGACACCTATCCACTGCACGTAACAGGGCCAATGGGGTATACGGTTTCATTCTAAATAGCCCGTAGTGCCCTTTCCATGTTCACCACCATACAGTTCACTAAAAGACAACTATTCTCTAAAAATTCACATTTCCTTTTGGCAGTGCATCAGGTTGTTGGCATATTACTTTACTAGGACACTACACTTTCAAATATTCAACCAGTTTTCAACCCTGTATGTCTTAGCTGGATGCTTATAATAACATTTACCAGATCTCAACAAGTCAACCTGCTGATCCATGAATGACAATCTTAAGTTCTTATTTTCCCCTAACAGGCAACAGAAAAAGTTGATTCCTTTACCATTCCCCAAATCTAAACTTGAAAGGTTTCACTTGAATGGTTACTCAATTGAGAACACTTTGTATCAATATCAAGTACAATTATCAATAATTTAGTTAACTTGCGCTGATTCTACCATCACAGTGCACATAACATAAAACAACATGAAGTCTAATTATATTTTCTAGGTTAATTAGCAGTTTTACAGATTAATTCCCTAGTCAATTTGGTCTGAAACAATTGCCAATTATCCTTAACTATGACTAAATTTAAACATTAGTAGTTTATCTCATTTTACACCTGTACTTTAAGTAAGGTTTTAAGTTGAAATGCCATTATTTCTTTATCAGAAGGATTAAAGGAAGCAGGAACCCAGTGGCTTGGTGGTTTAGGAAGAACACTTGGTGATGGCGGCTCACTAAACTTGGCTCCAGCATAGTTCTGATCCGTTTGAGACTTAAAAAGTAAGGTGGGACTTGAGAAGCTAGAGTTCCAGTTTTGATTATTTAGAAAACTTTTGTTCTTCCCCCCATTCTGCATGGCATGCCATGCAGCTGCTGATGAATTATAAGTATCTCCTCTTTCCTTTTTCTTATGAACAGTCTTCATCTGGGAATTCTGATCCTTGGTCTCCTGTCTACCGAGCTGCGGTTGGTTCTTACTAACGCTTCTAGATTGAGGGGCTGGAATGTTATACCTCTCTCCACCACCCATCTTCAGCTTCTTTGTCACCTTTCAGTCTGCTTTTCAGATTGCAGGATTTCCGTTACCTGTCCTCTTCCTTACTGCCACGCCTGGGATAACAGATGTTGCTTCCTGACAGATCCTTTCCTTTGTCTCGATACAGAAGTTTTCATGGGCTGATCTGCTGAGTTGAGCCTGAGAGCTGAGGCCAACATCTGAGTCTCCTCAGCACACAAGTTTGAGAGAAGTCTTAGCGGCTTCAAGCCCGGGACTATGGCCGCGGTGGCTCCTGCTCCGGGTCGAAGCCCCCTCCCCTTCCAGGGAAAGATGTGGCAAGGAATGAGCGAAGCCCCCGAGCACCGAAGAGCCAGATGCTGGCCACCTCAGCGTCCCGACTGACCTCCTCCTTCCCTCTTCTTCGTTTTGTATCCTCTGCTGGCATTTGCTTTGTGGTTACCATGAGGCTCACATAAGACATAATATCTTATAATTGTAAGTCTCTTTTTAAGCTGACAATAACTTAACATCAATCGCATACAAAAACTCCCTCCACACTTTATGTTTGATGTCACCCTTTATATTTTTTATATTGTAAATCCACTAATAACGTTTTGTAGTTTTTATTCATAAAACTTGTCTTTTAATTCTTATACCAAAGTTAACAGTGATTTATATACCATTCTCACAGTGTTACAATATTCTGTATTTGTCTATATATTTACATTGAGCCGCGAGTTTTACACTTTGATATACTTTCCTGTTGCTGTTTAGTGTCTTCAATTCAGCTTGAAAAACTCCCTTTAGTGTTTCTTGTAGGGTGGGTCTACTGGTGATGAACTCCCTCAGCTTTTGTTTGTCTGAGAAAGTCTTTATTGCTCTTTCATTTTTGAATAGCAGTTTTGTTGGTGTAGTATTCTTAGTTCTATCAACTCTTTGAGTGTATCATCCTGTTCCCTTCTAGCCTGTAAAATTTCTGCTGAGAAATTCACTCATGGTCTTATGGGTTCCCTTGTATGCTAGTTTTTTCCTGCAGCATTCAAAACTTTCTCTGTCTTTGATGTGACAATTTGATTATAATGTATCTCAGTGTAGACGTCTTTAAATTCATCCTCATTGGGTTCTTTAGGCTCAGTGAATCTGGATGTTCATTTCCCTCCCCAGATTTGGGAAGTTTTAAACCATTATTTCTTTAAATAAGCTTTCTGTCCCTTTCTCACTTCTCCTCTTATTCTGTGTACATTGGTTTTCTTGATGCTCTCTCATAAATCTCATAGGCTTTCTTAACTCTTTTTCATTCTATTTTCTTTTTGCTCCTCTGGTGGGAGTATTTCAAATGAGTGTCTTTGAGTTCATTGATTCTTTTTTTTTTTTTACTTGATCAAATTTGTTGTTGAAGCTCTCTACTGAATTTTTCAGTTCAGTATTTTATTCTTCAGCTTTTTGTTATGTTTTCTTTTTCATTTTTTCATGTATCATTTTCCTGATTTTTAGCTTTCTGTCTGTTCTCTTGTAGCTCACTGAGCTTCTTTAAAATGATTATTTTGAATTCTTTGTCAGGTGATCCACAAATCTCAAATTCTTTAGGATAAGTTACTGGAGATTTACTTTGTGTCATATTTCCCTGAAACTAGTGATCCCGTAGCTTTGCTTTGGAGTCTGTGATTCACAGAAGTAACTACCTCTTCCAGTCTTTATGGACTGGCTGTGGCAGGAAAAGACTTTCAGCAATTGGCTTGGCTAGACTCTCAAACATTTTCTATTAACGTGCACAATCCACTCCTCATCTTCCTCCTAGGCGAGAGGTTTCAGGGTTGTGTGTCTTCCTCTAATCTTGCAGAGTTGTGCTGCCCACCGTGAGCTGCCATCTCCTTTTATTGAGGGTGGTGTAATGAAAGGCCAGGATATTGGATTCAAGCCCCATTCCTCTCCCTCTCATTTGATGGAGAATTCTCAAGGTTGTGTTTCTTTTCCCAAACTCACAGAGGTGTGTGACTTCCATAAACCACCTGTCCCTTTTACTAGGGCAATGCATTGAAAAGCCTGGTCATTGAGTGCAAGCTCCCGTTCTCTCTTTGCCTCATGAAGTAGAAGTCTCAGAGTTGTGTGTCATCTCCCAATCTTACAGAGCCATGCCAATGGCTGAGAGCAACCCCTCCCCCCCTTTTTGTGCTGCCCTCATATTTACTTCTCATTTGAAATAAGGGAGTCTTTAAAAATTCCTCTATGCTAGTTAGTCATTGATGGAGGTGTTACAGCTGTAAATTTCCTGCTAAGCTCTGTTTTTGCCACATTTGTACATTCTGATGTGTTGTGTTTATGTTTTTATTCATTTCAAAGTATTTTCTAATTTCTTTTGTGATTTCTTCTTTGACAAATTCATTATTTAGGTGTATGTTGTTTAATTTCCACATATTTGTAAATCCCCAAATTTCTTTCTGTTATTGATTTCTAATTTAATTCTACTGTGTTTGGGGAATATAGTTTACATGATTTCAATGCTTTAAAATTTATTGAGGTTTGTTTTATGGCCTTGTATATGGTCTGTCTTGAAAAATGTTTCAGGTGTGTTTTAGAAGAGTGTATGTTGTGCTGTTGTTGGGAAGAGTGCTCTACAAATGTCTGGTAGGTTTGATAGTGATGCCGAGTCCTTTACATCCTTGTTGATTTTATGTTTAGTTGTTCTACCACCTAATTTAAAGATTTACTTTTGTCCTTGTGGTTCTGCAGTTTCACCATGTTGTGTCTATATGGATATTTTTGGAAATAATATTCTTTGATTAATTGGTCTTTCATCTGTGGTTTGGTTTTCTTTCAATATTTCTGGAAAATATCCACTAGTACTTTTTTTTTTATTAAAAAAAACAAGTATAATTTACATAAAATATTTTATTAGTTTCAGTTGCACAACATCGTAATACAACATTTATATACATTACAGGTTAATCACTAGGATGTCTATTAATCATTTGTCACCATACAAAGTGATTACAATATTATTGGCTATATTCACTATGCTGCATGTTACATCCCTGTGACATTTATTTTATAACTGGAAGTTTGTACCTGTTAATCCCCTTCACCTATTTGGCCCAACCCATACTTCCCTCACCTCTAGTGACCAGCAGTTTGTTCATTGTATCTATGAGTCTGTTTCAGTTTTGTTTTATGTGTTCATTTACGTTTTAGATTTCACATATAAGTGAAATCATATGGCATTTGTCTTTCTCCACCTGACTTATTTCACTGAGCATCATAGGCTTTAGTCCATCCATGTTGTCTCAAATGTAACATTTCATTCTTTTTTAATGGTTGGGAAATATTGCATTGTATATGTGTACCACATCTTCTTTGTCCATTCATCTGTTGATGGACACTTCTGTTGCTTCCATATCTTGGCTGCTGTAAATAATGCTGAAATGAACATAGGGGTGCACATATCTTTTCAAATTAGTGTTTTTGTCTTATTTGGGTAGATACCCAGAAATGGAATTTCTAGATAGTATGGTAGTTCTATTTTTAATTTTTTTGAGAAAACTCCATTCTGTTTTCCACAATAGCTGCACCAATTTACATTCCCATCAACAGTGCATGAATGTTCCTTTTTTCCACATCCTCACTAACACTTGTTATTTGTTGTCTTTTTGATAATAGTCATGAAGAGCCACTCTGACAGTTGTGAGGTAATATCTCATCATGGTTTTGATTTGCATTTCCCTGATGATTAGTGATTTTGAGCATCTTCTCATATGTCTGTTAGCTATCTCTATGTCTTCCTATGAAAAATGCGTATTTGATCCTCTGATCATTTTTCAATTGGATTGTTTATTTTTTTGGTATTGAGTTGCATGAGTTCTTTATATATTTTTGATATTAACCACTAATTAAATATATAATCTGTAAATATTTTCTCCCCTTGAGCAGATTGCTTTTTCCTTTTGTTGATGGTTTCCTTTCCTTTGCTGTGCAAAAGCTTTTTAGTTTGATGTAGTCTCATTTTTTTTTTGCTTTTGTTTCCCTCACCTGAGAAGACAGACTCTCCCCTGCCCCCCCAAATCTCTAACACTAATGTCAGAGAGCACACTCCTGACATTTTCTTCTAGGAATTTTACGCTTTCAGGTTTTACATTTAAGTATTTAATACATTTTGAGTTTATTTTTATATATTTTAAAAGAAAAGTGGTCCATTTTAATTTTTTTTGCATGTAGCTGTTCAGTTTTCTCAATGACATTTATTGAAGAAACTCTTTTCCCTACTGTATATTCTTGATTCCTTGGTTGTAAATCAATTGACCATATATGTGTGTTTATTTCTGGGCTTTCTATTCTGTTCCATTGACATATATGTATGTTTTTGTGCCAGTACCATACAGTTTTGATTACTATATCTTGTTAGTATAGTTTGATAACAGGATATGTGATACCTCAGTTTTGTTTTTTCTTAAGATTGCTTTGGCTATTGATGTCTTTTGTGGTTCCATGCAAATTTTAGGATTATTTGTTCCAGATCTATGAAAAATGCTATAGGCACTTTGATAAGGATTACATTGAATTTGTAGATTGCTTTGGGTAGTATGGATATTTCAACAATATTAATTCTTCCAATCCATGATCATGGTATATCTTTCCATTTATTTATATTGTCTTCAATTTTTTCATCAATATCTTACATTTTTCAGAGTACAGATCTTTTACCTCCTTAGTTAGATTTATCCCTAAGTATATTATTCTTTTGGGTGCAGTTGTAAATAGGGTTGTATTTCTTAAATTTTCTTTCTTCTAGTTTGTTGTTAGTGTAGAGAAACACAAGAGATTTCTGTATATTGAGTTTGTATCCTGCAACTTCACTGAGTTCATTTATCAATTCTAATATTTTTTTGTGGAGTCTAGAGTTTTCTATATATATCATCATGTAATGTTATTTCCTCCCTTCTACTAACTTTGGGCTTTGTTGTTCTCTACTTTTTAGAGTTCCTTTAGGTGTGAGGTTAGATTGTTTATTTGAGATTTTTTTGTTTCCTGAGGTAGACCTGTATCAGTATAAACTTTTCTCTTAGAACTGCTTTTGCCATAGCCCATAGATTTTGGAATGTGCTTCCATTTTCATTTGTCTCAGGTACTTTTTAATTTTCTCTTTGATTTCTTTGTTAAGCCTTTGAGTTTTTAGAAGCATGCTATTTAAATTCCACGTGTTTGTATTTTTTTCCATTTTTCTTTTTGTAATTGATTTCTAGTCTCGTACCATTGTGGTCATAAAAGATGCTTGATATAATTTCAAGTTTCTTAAATTTATTGTGATTTGTTTTGTGACCTAACATGATCTATCCTGGAGAATGCTCCATGTGCACTTCAAAAGAGTATGTATTCTTCTGTTTTGGAGTGGAATGTTCTATGTACATCTGGTTTAATGTGTTCATCTAGTCTAAAGTGTTGTTTAAGGCCAATGTTTCCTTATTGATTTTTTGCTTAGATGATCTATCCATTAATGAAAGTGAGGTGTTAAAATACTTGACTATTTTTGTATTATCGTAAATATCTGCCTTTATATTTGTTAATATTTGCTATATGTATTTATGTGCTCCTATGTTGGGTACATAGATATTTGCAAATGTTAAATCCTCTCATTGAATTGATCCCTTTATAATTATGAAGTTTACTTTTTTGTCTCTTTTTACAGTCTTTGTTTTAAATCTATTTTGTGTGATACAAGTGCTGCCACCCAGGTATCTTTTGTTTCCATTTGCATGGAATATCTTTTCCTATCCCTTCACTTTCAGTATGTGTGTGTCTTGAGCCAAAGTGACAGATCTTGTTTTTTATACATTCAGTTGCCCTATGTCTTCTGTTTGGAGCATTTAGTTCATTTACATTTAAAGTAATTATTGATAGGTATGTAGTTATTGCTACTTGTTATTTGTTTTCTGTTTGTTAATATTTGTTTAATATTGCCTCTGCATTACTTTGCTTTTGTTCTGGAACACCCATTTAATATAGTTTAGGTTTTCTTGCCTTATCCTCCAAGACTCCTCACTTCTATTCTTTTCTTCTATATTTTTTCTCCTTTTCCTTTTCCTTGTCCTTTCACTTCTCCCTCTGCTTCTTCTCCTTCTTTTCCTTCTCCTTCTCCCTCTTCCTCTTTCCCTTCTCCTTCTCCTCTTTCTCCTTCTCCCCCTCCTCCTCTTCCTCATCCTCCTCCTTCTTCTTCTCCTTCTCCTTCTCCTTCTTCTTTCTTCTCCTGCTCCTCCTCTTCTTCTCTGTCTCCTCCCCTCCCCCTCCTCTTCCTTCTGTTCTGCTTCCTCTTCCTTATTCTTGGTGCTGCACTCAGGATATTTTATTCTGACCTGTTTTCCAGTGCACCAATTCTTTCTTCACATGTCTCTAATCTGCTTTAAATGATATATTTTGGGTTTTAAATTTCAACTATTCCATTTTTCATTTAAATAAACTTCCATTCCTTTTGAAATCTTTGATGTCACTTTCTATAGTTTCCTATTACCTGTAAATATTTTAAAGGTTGTCTTTTATTTGCATAAATAGGGAAACCCTATGAGTTTGTAATCTGTATTCAATATTTCCAATATTTAAAATTTTCTAATCTCCTTTTATTCTTTGCAGGTTTTTGAGGAGGGAGTGGAGTGCTTGCTCATTGTTTCTTTTTGATTATTTTTCTCTTTACTTATGTTTAATTTCTTTTAAAATTCCTTGTCAGGATTGTATAATGAATAGGGTAAAGTTATCTTCATTTGTGGTGGATTTAAGTTTTATTTTTAGGTCCCTGTGAATATTACTAGTTCAGAATTGTCTTAAACCAGGATCTTGGCTTGAGTTTCTGGACAATTGAAGAGATGAAACCCTATAATAACTACATTTTCTAGCTTCTGTATTTAATGATTTGGCGTCTTGGGAATTTGCTGTTCCTAGAGAGACTGACCATCCCAGAGTAGCCAATTCTTAGAGCTAGAAAGGACCTGACTCCCTTGCAAGTGTAACTTTTACATACAAACCAACCAATCCATAGCCCATATTCCAACCATCTCCTCTATCAGCCCTTGCACTCTGGCCAGTATCAAACAGCCCTAATCTCCTGAAGGTCAGATATCAAATAACTGTAGATACCCCCATACGCTAGAGCTCACTGATATTATTCCAACTAGCCAATCCTAACCCTGCTTGCCGTACCTATTCCTTCCTGCAAAAATCACAATAAAGTTCTTGCCTATGTTTCACCTTGCTCCCTGTGCTCCTGACTGACCTTCATGCTTTCCTGTGTGGCCATGCATAGCATGGCATATGCCCTCATCATGGGAACTATGAATAACAAAATATCTTTTCAATGGCAATCATCTCCAGATCTGTTGGCCTTACCATATTTGAATAATGAAACCTACATTAAAAAAAAAACAACCCAGGCTGCAAATATATGTGACAGCCAGTGATCTTTTTTCTTTTCATTTTTTTCTTTTCCATATGTACCAGATCAACCTTGGACATAATGCATTGGGAGTGAGGGATTGTAGAGTTACTCCTAGTTCACATTTTCTTTGCAGGTTTATTCCAGTTGTTTGCATTTTTGACTGCAATTAGAATCACCTGGGGAGGAGGCCTTAAAATTGCTCATGCCCAGCTCCAAATCCAGACCTCTTAAATCAGAGACTGGTGATAGTTTAGAGATGAAGTATGAGCATTTTTAAAGAGCATCCCATTGATGTTTATGTGCAGCACATGTTAGGAATCACTGATATAGCCTTTTAACATCTAAAGGAGGTCTTCTACAAGACTTTTTTTGGCCTCCTAACATCCTCTACTGACAAAACTTAACTTTGTGCCGTTTTGCAAAGGAAACATGTTTGAAGGGTTCAGCTCTATTTTTTTTTCTCCAGAATGCAGAACGAAGGGTAGACATGGAGTTGGGAAGCAGTGAATTGTTAAACAGCACAATCACACTGAGCATCACACGAGGATATAGTGACCATGCTTAATATACTAACATCAAACAGGTTTAGCCCAGTGCCTGGAATATGGTAAGTGATTAATATATACTATAATGTTTTCTATATAGTATAATATACAGTTTTATACACCATAAAACCCATTCTAATTTTATTATTAAATGAAGCTGGGATTCTAGTTAATGACTCTAAGAGATGTGAAATAATGGATAATGTTCAGAAGGATGAGGAGTATCTATTCTCTCTAAAGCTAATAAAAGGTAATTATTCCCTTGCTTGATGTAGATTAATCCTGCCCTGAGATTATGTTTTGAAGCAGAAGGGTAAGCCCCTAAAGTTACAGCAGGAATACTCTGCTAGGGCTCTACTATGGGAATTCCAAGCTTAGAATTTTTAGTGTTCAAACAAAACATGTTTCCTCACTAATAAAGACACTTTTTGTTGAAGCTTCGTCACTTGTTGTGTCAAATGGCACTGTGTTGTCATCTCATTAATCTTCAATGTTCTTGAGAGGTGAGAGTATAGAATTATCCATACCACTTTTTATTACCTTTACGTCTCATAACTGTTTCAATATCAAGTTATGAAAGCTAAGCTCTTTACCTGTTATTTTTCTTATTTTTAGCCATAGACTAGCAGTTTTTGATTCTAAATTATAATATTTTGTTATTTTGGTGCATTTTTATGTTATTTTTAAAATTGAGATGTAACTGTCAACTATAAATTGGCACTTGCCATGGGCACTTGCCATCTACCTCTACTACTACTACACGTGCTGCTGCAGCTGCTAACCTTCAACATCCCCTGAAGGGAATTCAGGGTGGAGATCAGGAATGAGGCAATCTGTGCTTTGGAAAATGGGCTGATTTTAGGAGCCCAACCCTTGCATCTCCTCATATCTAGAAAAGCACTAAATTCCTACGTGGTGACGTCTGCTCCTCATGACTAGCAGAAACCCCCTACAAAAAAATGTTTGATTGCATGTGCTCCTTCTTTACCAATAATACATATACACTAATCTCCGCCCCCCCCCCCCCCCCCCCCTCGCCTCTTTGGAACAGTTTCTCAGAGCTATCTGGGATACTGTCTTCCAGGCTGCAGTCCTCATTTTGCCCCAAATAAACTCAACTTGCAACTCTCACGTTTTGCAATTTTTTAAGTTGACATAACTGACACATTATATTACTTTTGTTACCAAGTCCAGCTCCCTTGGCTCTCTGTGCAACAGACCAATGAATCAGAGACAAGGTGTTGAGACAAGAAATACGACTTTATCCGGAAAACCAGCAGATGGAGAAGATGGCAGACTAGTGTCTACAATAAACCATCTTTTTGGGGTCTGGATGTCAGTGTTTTTTTTTATACAGAATCAGAGAGGGAGAGGCTGTGAGGAAGTAAAGTTAAAGGGCCATCAGTCTTACAAAAGGTCTCCAGGAATAACCAGCCTGGGTGAGGGGATATGTTAATTTCAGCCATTTACGCAGGTGGGCAGGGCATATTGTCTGCCTGTGAGCTGAACAGAGGCACTTTAACTTTCAGGCAGAGGGGCAGGGTTCCCTGAGGCAGGCCATCATGAACGATTGTAGTAACAAAAACAGCAAAAAGCAAAGGTTAAAGTCAGAGAAGTAGATCTAGCATGGAGTCTGATTTAGCTCTACATGGTTACACTTTCAGGTATACAAAATAATGATCTGATATATGTATATATTTGTGAAATAATCATCACAATAAATCTAGCTAACATCTGTTGCCACAAATGCTATAATATTTTTTCTTATGGTGAAAAAATTTCTTTTGGATGATGAAGAAGTCAACATTTATTAAATATATGTTATGTGTCATGATAAACGACAGTGACTTCAGTCTTTGAGGAAATAGTCTAGGAGAGGGGAGAGAGAGAAAAAAATATCTATAATATTTCATCAGTGTTAAAACATTACAGAAGCATTGGATAGTTAACGTGGTAGTTTTATTTATCTCTCCCCCAAGGGATAAATAAAAGAAAGAAGCTTCAGACCCATGTATGTGCCCACCCTAATAGTGGTTGGCTTTAATTTTACAATTACCACTACACACATATTGGCTGCTATAAAGTGCCTGTGGGAGTCTGGGCCTGTACTTTCTTTCTTTTTTTTTTTGTAGTGTCTTGGTCTATTTTTAGTATCATGGTGACGGTGGCTTCATAGAATGACTTGGAGTGTTCCCTCCTGTTCAATCTTTTGGAAGAGTTTGACAAGGATAGGTATAACTTCTTTTTATGTTTGGTAGAATTTCCCAGTGAAGCCATCTGGTTCTGGACTTTTGTTTTCTGGGAGTATTTTAAAATTATAGATTCTATTCACTTGATGAGAACTTTTAAGATCTACTTTCTTCAGCTTTCAAACATACAATACAGTGTATTTAACTATAGTCACCCTGTCAACTGTAGTATATTACATCCTCATATACTGTTTGAGCAAGCTCTGACTTTTGAACTCTGGCCCCTAATTTCATAATGCCTTCAAAACTGATGGTACATTCCCTTGTTTGGCAAATGCTATCAGGAAAAAGCAGCTTCAGTGCTCCACCCAACTCTGTTGAGTTCCTACTTTCCCGTGAAATTTGACCTAATGGTATCACTCTTATTGCTTTTATTTTATTTTTTATTTTTATTAACCATTTTTTATTTTTTTGCATCTTTATTGGATTATAATTGCTTTACAATGTTGTGTTGGTTTCTGTTGTACAACAAAGTGAATCAGCTATATGTATACATTTATCCCCTCCCTCTTGAGCCTCCCTCTCACCCTCCCCATCCCACCTCTCTAGGTTATCACAAAGCACCAAGCTGATCTCCCTGTGCTATACAGCAGCTTCCCACTAGCTATATATTTTACATGTGATACTGTATATCTGTCAATACTATGCTTTCAATTCGACCCAGCCTTCCCTTCCCCCACTGTGTCCACATTTATTGCTTTTTAAAAGATACTTTTTTAATCCAGAATTTTAAACTGTTTTCAGTATAAGACTTTGAGAAAATTATGTCATTGTATTTCCCAATTCCTAGGCTTCAGTATTTCCAATACTTATTATCTGCTCATTCTGTCTCTTGCCTCTATTCTCAAACCCACTGTAGCAATTCAGTCATGATATGAGTCAGCATACTTCTATGTCCTACTCGAGTGTCTTTCATCTATTTTCTCTCATTCTTTTCTTCACAGCTGTAGGTTTAGAGGGGTTGAAGACCTCTATGGTAACTCTCAGTCAATGGGAAACATAAATTGCTGGGAAAATCCTCACATTGCTCTTCCAAGAGACATTTCTGAAATGCATTCCGTGTAGTTCTTCAGAATATCCATGTTGGGATTGATCTCCAGTTTCCCACAAGGGTAACCAGCTCAATAATTCACCTTTTTGACTTTTGCATTTCCCCTTTCTTACTCTCCCTTTCCTCCTTCTCCCTTCCTCTGGCTTCCTGTCATCACTTCTCAAATAAAATATGTGTATCCAAGTCTCTTTTCTAGGAGGGAAAACCCAAGTTGAAACATTTTTTCTGAAGGAGCTTAAGACCTTACTACTTCTCTCTTCATTTCAATTAACCTTTAGAGAACTTACATTATAGCCAATGTTTATGTTAGGAAACATATAGGGCAAAATTATCACGACATGCATGTGATATATTTGTATATGTGGATTTCTACTTTATTATAATTGAATTTCTATAGATTCTATATTGAATTTATATTGAATTCAATGGCATACTTTTCACAGGAACATTCGTATATTACTGGATAGATTATGATGTTGAGTTACCACATGAGGGCAGTGTCTGCAAGCCTTTGTATCGTAGGTTTGGCTTTTTGCTGCATCTTTGGGAACTGTTGTTCTTTAACCTGAACAGTTAAGCAAATGCAGGCAGAAAAGTCTGTATAACTTTACCAATGTGCAGCCCACTCAGGCTAGCCGAAGTCACCTTGACATGTACCCAGATGTTTGGCTTCCTCACTCATTCACAGAGGCCTGTAGACCTGGGCAGGTGTCTCACAGCCAAACCAGCCTTTTCCTCTTACTACTGACTACATTCCAACACTATTTGTTTCTCTTTGACCTGTTGAGGAGCTACATGCAGTGCTCTGTTGCTGGGAGTTGGACAATCAGTTGTGTAGATGTGTGGATGCATGGCCCAAGGACCTGCGCAGGAACTCACTTGGATGGTGCTCAGACAGACGGACAGTAAACACACTCCTTTTCTGTCTCTCTGCTCCAAAACAATAAGGATAGTTAGATACTGTGTGACCCAAATGGCCCTAGAAGCAGATACACAGCCTGAGACTTTGGACTTGGACCAAAGTCTGCTTGGCCTGTAAGGCAACAATACATGATATGGTGACAACCCCTAGCATGTAGCAGCATCACACTTACCTAAACCAAGGGTGGACAAACTACAGCCCATAGGCCAAATCTGTCCTATTGCCTACTTTTGTAAATAAAGTCTTATTGGAACATAGCCACACCCTTTTGTTTACCTATTGTCTATGGATGTTTTCTCTGAATAGTTGTGACAGAGACCCTATGGCCTGCAAATCCTAAAGTGTTTGCTATCTGGCTTTTTATGGAAAAGTTTCCATAGACAAGGAGAACCATGAGGAAGGTGGAGAAGAGGAGGAAGGAGGAGGACTCCGTTCTCACAGCCTGGCTTCCTTGGGCATCTTCCTACTGCACCTCCGTTTTTCTCTCATATGCTGTTCCATTTCCTTCTTCACTTACAAACATGCACACCTAACCACTTTCTTATCTGATTGAATAAATCCTTTAGAAACTGGTCCAATTGGGTAAACGTCTATAGAAAGGGGGTTGTACCTATGTTAGAAGAGGGTCCATGTATCCATGTTTTGGAGAAGCACAAAATGCCAAGCCAGTAGTGAGCATCCCCGGATAATACCATGAAGCATTATTCATTTTCATCTTTACTTACCTTCATTTTCTAATTATTATAAAAGGTACTTGTTTCACTATATATATATATATATATATATATATATATATATATTAGGGAGCAGATTTAAGATGTTGTGAGCTCTTCACTAACAAAGTACCTCGCTAAGAGAAAAATACTTGAAATAGACTTGGTTTATATTGCTTTGCTTACATTTGTGTTATGGGTTTTCTTTTTACTTTCTTTTTTTTTTTAGGAATAGAGAAGAGTTTTATTCGAGCCAAACTGAGGATTATAGCCCAGAAGACAGCTTCTCAGATAACTCTGAGGAACTGCCCTGGAGGCGCATGGTTTTTGTTACAGTTTTATATCTTGTCAGAACAAAGAACATTAAACAAGTCAAGAATAGGCCATGGATTTTCTATTTTTCTTGTTTGCCAAGGAAATTTAAGCCACCATAAGCAACATGACACCCGGGAGAGATATACGGCGAGATGTATCAAGAAGGGAGGCCAGGAAAGACTTCAACATGGGGAGGCCCAACAAAGCTGATGGAATGTGTTAGGACGTGACTGTTGGGTGACTGGCTTTCTCTAACCTTGTCTCACCCTGCACCACACACCCATGTTCATGCTGTAGTCACGGGATCTGGCATGACTCTGCTACCTCAAAAACAGCATGAACTACTTTCATTTTCAATTTCAGTCTTACCAAGGGACTGTCCTGGAAGAGAAGACTGGCTTGCTCAGTCTTTTTTTAGCTTTGATAAAAGAGGGGCAGAAAGGTGGAAGGAGCAAGTGAGCAAGGCGTGAGAGGCAACTGGAACCGTTCTTGGACCCCCGGTGTGTGGAGCAGGTATGTCCGTCTCTCTTTTATGTGCAACCCAAGATTGATTTCTGATTCCAAGTGACGTTTGAGGAAGGGCAGGTTGCCTATTGTCTGAGGTGCAGAGGTCTATGGCTTTCTTTAGCTAGGAGTATGCCCAGCTTCTCTGGGCCAGTAAGATCTGCAAAGTGACAGGCACACTGTGTCCCCCTGGATGTGCTGCTCCTTGAAAGAGTCCTCGTGGGAGTTTGCCTGTCTTCCTTTATCAAGCTCCGTGGCTGGCATTAGAATTCAGAGAATAAGCAGTCCCTGCCAAGGAGGTCATAGGCAATTATGATCTAAAGAGATTGTTTCTTTTAATCTTTCTTTCAGTCATACTTAAGAAAGCTTCATGGTGAGAGCTCTGAAAATATCTATGCAGGGATAAATTTAGTTCCCACAGAGCTGATCTTTATTAGTTAAAAATTAGAAATCTCTTCAAAACTCTCTTTCTCTCTCTCTCTGGCTCCCCTCCGCCCCCCTCGTTTGCTCTCTCTCCTCCTCCACCCCTTTGTGTTTGTTGGTTTGTTTTTCATAGTTACATTGGAGTCATTTGTAGCATTTAACAAATCTATACAGTCTGGGTTTAACAATTCCTCTGGATGATTCTTCTGTAGATCCAATTTTGAAAACCAATCCTGAGCAGGACTGAACAGCTGCACTTTGTTAATTGAAGTTAAAAATTCTGTAGCCTATTCACAGCTAAGAAATCACAGATCTGCAGACCTGTTTGTTTGTTTGTTTTTGAGCAAAGAGAACAGAGAAGCAGTTTATTGAGGCAAAAGCAAAAAAGACACACTCAAAGGAGCGTGTGGGGCATCTCCGCAGGGTTTTTTGATTCCCATTTTATCTTACTTTTAGCCCTTCGAATGGGTGGGGTCTTTCTGATTAGGGTTGAATATTCACTGAGGGGAAGAGAGACCTGGTTTTTATAAAGTTGTTTGCAGTTGTTCCTCTCACATTTTCCTACAGCTTCCTTTAGTCTTCACTCTAAAAAAGGGACTGTACAACTGTAGAAATTATAATGTAGCTGTTAGAGGCTCATTTTTCCTCTGTATTCTTTACTCCACACACTGAAGAATTAGACAAAAGGAGATGGTGCCGGAGCAGTGTTTGAATTTGCTTGCTGTGGCTTTTGCTGCTTTGCTCTGATAAAAAATTTTTATTTGTAGGCCTGTTTCTTGGTAACCTAGGGTTCACAGACTGTTCAAATGCATAACCCAATAGACCAGTTTGTTCAGTGCAATGATTGTGGGTAAATCTCCATCTAATTCAACAAACATGTATTGAAATCCTATTTTGTGTTGCATGTTATGCTCAGATGTGAGCTTGTAGCATCTAATTTTATTATCAAAACGTTCTCCAGACTGGACCTATAATTTTTCTCACACTACCCCTATAATTGTCTTTAAAAAAATTTACGTTTAGCTAGGTGAGGCTCCTTGTTTAAGGCCACACAAGTAGTAACTGATAGAGCTGGTTTGGGGTTTCTTTTTGTGTGTATTTTTTGATAGCATTAGATGCATCTTGAATATTTGAGCTATAAATATAAATCTGAATATTTGAGGTATTTGAATATAATATGTTTTTGTATTCTGATAATGAAACATGCATAGATATTATAGCAAACTTGTAATATAATAGCAATAAAAAATATGCCAGGAGACCCATGGTATAATTGTGCTTTTAATACTTAATTTTTCAAATCAAACTTTACCTTGGAAAACAATCGCAAGGAAATCCTATATCTCTTTCACCTGGATTTACCCAGTGGTAACCTTTTGCTAGATTTGCTTTATCTCTCTAAATATATGTATATGTCTCTCAATGCAATATAAAATGATATTTGCGTTTTTATTCTTATTCTCATTCTCATTTGTGGGACAAAATTACAAAAAACCTGACCCTTCAGCCAAGTACTTCAGCCTGAATCCCTTAAGATTCAAGACATTCTCCTGCCTCCTGCCCTCTCTTTTTTTTTTTTTAGAAATTTTTTAATATCATTTAATTTATTCATTCATTCATTCATTCATTCACTCACTAGCTGCATTGTTTCTTCGTTGCTGCTCCTGGGCTTTCTGTAGTTGTGGAGAGCGGGGGCTGCTCTTCATTGAGGCACCTGGGCTTCTCACTGCAGTAGCCTCTCTCTTTGTGGAGCACGGACTCTAGGCACTCGGGCTCCAGTAGTTGCGGCACATGGGCTCAACAGTTATGGCTCCCGGGCTCTAGAGCACAGGCTCAGTAGCTGTGGCGCACGCACTTAGTTGCTCCACTGGCATGTGGGATCTTCCCAGACCAGGGCTTGAACCTGTGTCCCCTGCGTTAGCAGGCAGATTCTTAACCACTGCGTCACCAGGGAAGCCCCTGCCTTCTCTTTTTGAAAGGGAGGCTGCATCCTTTTTATTGACCTTATTCCCATACAGCTGCTTTTTCTACTTGACACTCTTCTACACCTGCAGATAAAAGATGAGCACATAGGATCACACTAAACTGTTAGAGGGCAGATTTTGGTGTATGATGGTCACTTGAAAGCTACCACTGGTTATTGATAAAGGAACTTATAGGATAACCAATGTCTTTGAAGATTATTCTGCCAATTAAATGGTTGCAGTAGCATGGCACAGAGAAATAGATTGTCTGTTTTTTTTTTTATTGTGATAAAATATATTTAACATAAAACTTACCATTTTAAGGGTAAAGTTCAGTAGCACTAAGTACATTCACATTGTTGTACAACTATGACCACTATCCATCGCCAGATATTTTCACCACCCCAAATGGGAACTCAGTACCCTTTAAATAAACAATAACTCCCTGTTCCCTCTTCTCCCAGCCCATGCTAGACACTATTCTACCTACTGTCTATGCATTTGGCTATTTTATGTAGCTCATATAAGAGGAATTGTATTATATTTTTCCTTTTGTATCTGGCTTATTTCAATTAGAATAATGTCTCCAAGGTTTATCAATGTAACATATTAGAATTTCATTCTTTTTATAACTTAATGATATTCCATTGTATGACATGTCACATTTTGTTTATCCATACATCCCTTGATGGACATTTGGGTTGTTTCACATTTTAGCTATTTTAGATATTGCTGCTGTGAACATTGGTGTACAAATATCTGTTCAAGTCCCTGCTCTTAACACTTTTGTGTATATACCCTGGAGTGGAATTGCTGGATCAAATAGTAATTCTATGTTCAATTTTTTTGTGAACCACCATAGTGTTTTCCCCAGTGGCTGCATCATTTTACATTCCCACCAGCAATGCACAAGGGTTCCAATTTCTCCACATCCTGGCCAGCACTTTTTGCCTTCGTTTTTTTTTAGTAATAGTCACCCTAATTGGTGTGAGGTGGTATCTCATTGTGGTTTTGATTCATATTCCCCTAATGATTAGTGATGTTAAGCATCCTTTGATGTGTCTATTGGTTATTTGTATATCTTCTTTGGAGAAATGTCTGTTCTGGTCCTTTGCGTATTTGTGAACCACATTCTTTTTGCTGTTGTTTTTGAGTTGTAGAAGTTCTTTTTATTTTTTTTAAATATTTATTTGGTTGTGCTGGGTCTTAGTTGTGGCATGCATGTGGGATCTAATTCCCTGACCAGGGATTGAACCCGGACCCCCTGCATTGGGAGTGCAGAATCTTAACCAGTGCGCCACCAGGGAAGTCGCTGCGGGAGTTCTTATACATTCTGGATGCTAATTCATTACCAGATGTGTGATATGCAAATACTTATCTTATTCTGTTGTTTGCCTTGTTACTCTGTTGATGGTCTTTTAATGCACAAAAGTTATTAATTTTGATGAAGTCTAATTTATCATTTTTTCATTTCTTGCCCTTGCCTTTGGTGTCATAGTCAAGAAATCATTGTTAAATCTAATATCATGAAGATTTTCCCCTATGTTTTTTTCTGAGTTAAAATTTTTTTTTAGCTATTGTGTTTAGATCTTTGATCCATTTTGAGTTAATTTGCATATATAGTGTTAAGGTAATGGTCCAACTTTATTTTTGCAGGTAAATATCAAGTTTTCTCAGCAGCATTTGTTGAAAAGACTGCGGCACTCTTGTGAAAATTATTTGACCACTTATGAGAGGGTTTATATCTGGACACTTTATTCTTTTCTAGTGGTTTCTTTTCTGCCTTTATGCTAGTACCACACTATTTCGATTTGTGTATCTTTGTAGTAAATTTTGAAATCAGGAACTGTGATAGCTTTAATTTAATTTTATTTTTTCAAAATTGTTTTGTCTATTCAGGATTCCCTGAGATTCCCTATTAATTTAGAATGAAATGTTTTTCTATTTCTGTGAAAAATGTTGGTATTTTGAAAGAGATTGCATTGAATCTGTAAATCTCTTTGCTGTTATTGACATCTTAACAATATTAAATCTTCCAGTCCATGAACTGAGGATGTCTTTCTATTTATTTATTATTTTTAAAATTTCTTTCAGCAATGTTTTATAATTTTCATCGTATGTCTTTCACCTCCTTGGTTAAATTAATCCCTGAGTATTTTATTCTTTTTGGTACTATTGTGAATGAAATTGTTTTCTTAAATTCTTTTTCATGTTTTTCATTGTTAATGTTTCAAAACACACTGATTTTTTTCTGTTTATTTTGTATCTTTCAACACTGCTGGCTTCACTTATTTGTTCTAATAGTGTTCTTGTGGATTCTTTAAGGTTTCAACGTATGCAATAATGTCATATGTAACAGAAATAATTTATCTTTTCTTTTCCTATTTGGATATCTTTTATTCTTTACCTTTTCTAATTGTTCTGGCTAGAACCTCAAATACTACGTTGAATAAAAGTGGCAAAATCAGGCATCCTTGTCTTCTTCTTGATCTTAGAGAAAAATGTTTTCAATATTTTACCTGTAAGTATGGTAATGTTAGCTGTCAGTTTTTCACATAAGGCCTTTATTATGATGGGGTAGTTTCTTTCTATTCCTAACTTGATGAGAGTGTTTTTATTATGAAAGTGCATTCAATTTTGTCAAGTGTGTTTCCTGCATTGATTGAGATGATCATGTGATTTTTCTCCTTTATTCTCTTAATGTGGTGTTTTACATTGATTGTATGTGGAAATATCCTTGCATTTCAGGAATAAATATCACTTGGTGATGGTGTGTAATCATTTTAATATGTGGCTGATTTTGCTTTGCTAATATTTTGTTGAGAAATTTGCATCAATGTTTATAAAAGATATTGTGTTTTGTAATTTTTTTCTCATAGTATATTCATATGGCTTCAGTGTCAGGGTAATGCTTGTCTCATAGGATCAGTAAGGATATGTTTTCTTTAGTTTTTTAGATGACTTAGGAAGAATTGGTGTTAGTTATTTAAATGGTGGAAGTTGTCAGTGAAGCCATTCATTTCAGGGCTTTTCTTTGTTGGGAGGCTTTTTTGATTACTAACTCAATCTCCTTACTTGTTATAAGTCTATGCAGAGGTTCTTATTTCTTCATGATTCAGTCTTGGTAGGTTTGTGATTCTAGGAATTTGTCCAATTCATCTAGCTTATCCAATTTGTTGGTGAATATTGTCATAGTACTTTCTTATAATTTTTTTATTTCTATAGAATCTTTAGTAATGTGCCCACTTTGGTATCTGTTTTTAGTAATATTAGTGTTCTCTTTTTTTCATAGTCAATCTAGCTCAAGGTTTGTCAATTTGCTGATCTTTTTTGAATAACCAACTCTTGGTTTTTTTTATTTTGTCTATTGCTTTTCTGTTGCTTATTTCTGCTTAATCTTTATTATTTCCTTCATTCTGCTAGCCCTGAACTTTGTTTCTTTTTCTAGTTACTTAAGTAGTAAACTTAGGTTGTTGATTTGAGGTTTTCTTCTTTTTTATTGCAATCATTTACAGTTATCTTTCCATCTTAGCATTGCTTTTGTACATATTATAAGTTTTGTTATATTGTGATTTCATTCTCATTAGTTTCTAAATGTTATCTAATGTTTCTTGAAATGTCTTCTTTGACCCATTGGTTAAGAGTGTGTTGTTTATTCTCCACATATTTGTGAATTTTCCAGTTTTACTCCAGCTATTAATTTCTAGTTTTTATTCCATTGTGATCAGAAAAGATACTTTGTATGATTTCAGTCTTTTTAAAATTTAAGATTTTTTTTGTGGCCCAAAATATTGTCATGCAAGTATTCTATGCACACCTGGGAAAATGTGTATTCTCTTGTTGTTAGATGGGAGTGTTCCATATATGTCTGTTAGGTCCAACTAATCTGTAGTATTGTTCAAGTCCTTTATTTCATTACTGATCTTCTGCCCATTATTGAAACTAGGGTATTAAAGTCTTCTTCTATTATTGTTGAGTGCTCTGTTGCTCAGTTCTGTCAATGTTTGCCTCATATTTTGGAGCTCTGATGTTTGAAGCATATGTATTTAGAATTGTTTTATATTCTAGTGACTTGACTCTTTTACCAATACATAATGTCCTTTGTCTCTTTTAATAATGTTCGAAGTACATTTCTCTTTTGCCCCATATAGGTATAATGACCCCAGCTCTTTTTTCATTATGATTTGCATAGAATATCTTCTTCCATTCTTTTATTTTTAACCTGTGTGTGTCCTTAGGTCTAAAGTGAGTTAGACAACATATAGTTGGAGCACTTAAAAAAAAAAATCCATTCTGCCAATCTATGTCTTTTCATTGGAGAGTTAATCCATTTACACTTGACTAGGGGGAGTTTTATCTGTTTGCATTTAAAGTAATTACCAATAAAGAAGAACTTATTTTTGCCATTTTGTTATTTATTTTCTACTTATTGTTTTTTGTTTCTCACTTTCTTCATTTCTGCCTTCGATGTTTAGTTGATTTTTTGTCGTGACATATTTTGATTCCCTTCACATTTCCTTTTGTGTATACTCTATAGATATTTTCTTTGTGATGGCTAGGGGTATTATATTAACACTCTTATGTTATAATACCTATTTTGAATAGTTACCAACTGAAGTTCAAATGCATACAGAAACTATACGTTTTCATTGCTCCTCCTTCCTGCCTTCTGTTATTAATGACAAAATTATATCTTTATGTATTGTCTATCCATTAACATAGATTTATAATTTTTATGTATTTGTTTCTTATATACTGCAGAAAATAAAATGTGTAATTAAACCCCAAATTACAATAATACAGGTTTTTATATTTACTGGTAAATTCTCTTTCCCTGAATTCTTTCTATATTCATACAGCCTTCTGGTTACTGTCTAGTATCCTTTATTTCAACCCTTTAGCATTTCTAGCATGGCAGTGCTATTAGTAATGGATATTTCAGCTTTTCTTTATCTGGAAATATCTTAAGATCCACCTCATTTTTGAGAGCAGTTTTATGGAAAGAGTATTTTTTTTCTATAAAAATTTTTCTTTTTAAATTGAAGTATAGTTGATTTACAATAGTGTGTTAGTTTCAGCCATACAGCATAGTGATTCAATATTTTTATAGATTATATTTCATTATAGGTTATTTTAAGATAATGGGTATAATTCCCTGCACTATATAGTATATCCTTGTTGCTTCTCTATTTTGTATATAGTACTTTTTATCTGTTAATCCTATCCCCCTAATTTGTCCCTCCCCTCTTTTCTCACCCCTTTGGTAACCACAAGTTTGTTTTCCACATCTGTGGCTTTGTTTCTGTTTTGTATATACATTCATTTGTATTATTTTTTAGTTTCCACACATAAGTGACATTATTTGTCTTTCTCCGTTACACATATTTCACTAAGCATAATATTCTCTAGGTCCATCCATGTTGCTGCAAATGGCAGTGTTTCATTCTTTTTACTGTCAGATAATATTCCATTGTCTATATACTACAATTTCTTAATCGAGTCGTCTGTTGAGCACTTGGGTTGCTTCCATCTCTTAACTATTGTAAATAGTGCTGCTATGAACATTGGAGTGCATGTATCTTTTTTGAATTAGAGTTTTCATTTTTCTGGATATATACCCAGGCATGGGATTGCTGGATCATATGGTAGTTCTATTTTTTGTTTCTGTAGGAATATCTATACTGTTTTCCTTAATGGCTGCATCAATTTACCTTCCTACCAACATGAATGTTCCCTTTTTTCCACATTCTCACTAACATTTGTTATTTGTGTTCTTTTTGATGATAGCCTTTCTGACTGGTGTTAGGTGATAGTTCATTCTATGTTTTTTATTTTTAAATTAATTAATTAATTAATTAACTTATTTATTGGCTGCATTGGGTCTTCATTGCTGCACACGGCCTTTCTTTAGTTGTGGTGAGTGGGGGCCACTCTTCGTTGTAATGCACGGGCTCCTCATTGCCATGGCTTCTCCTGTTGCAGAGCACAGGTTCTAGGTGCGTAGGCTTTAGTAGCTGCAGCACCCAGGCTCAATAGTTGTGCCTCATGGGCTCCAAAGTGCCAGCTCAATAGTTGTGGCACACTGGCTTAGTTGCTCTGTGGCATGTGGGATCTTCCTGGAGCAGGGCTCGAACCCATGTCCCCTGCATTGGCAGGTGGATTCCTAACCACTGCGCCACCAGGGAAGTCCCACTCATTCTGTTTTTGATTTGCAGTTCTCTAGTAATTAGTGATGATGGGCATTTCTTCATGGCCCTATTAGCCATCTGTATATCTCGTTTGGAAAATGTCTACTGTCAGTCTTCTGCCGAATTTTTAATTGAATTGTTTGCTTTTTGAGATTGAGTTGTATGAGTTGTTTGTATATTTTGGATATTAACCCTTTGTTGGTCCCATCATTTGCAAATATTTTCTCCCATTCCGTAGGTTGTCTTTTCATTTAGTTGATGGTTTCTTTTGCTAGGCAAAAGCTTTTAAATTTAATTATGTCCCATTTGTTTATTTTTGCTTTGATTCCTTTTGCCTTAGGAGACTGATCCAAGTAAATACTGCTGCAATTTATGTCAGAGTGTTCTGCTTATGTTCTCTTCTAGGAGTTTTATGGTTTCAGGTCTTACATTTAGGTCTTTAAAACTTTCTGAATTTATGTATGTATATGGTGTGAGGAAATGTTTTAATTTCATTGTTTTACATGTGGCTGTCCAGTTTTCCCAGCACCACTTGTTGAAAAGACTGTCTGCATTGCATATTCTTGCCTCCTTTGTCACAGATTAATTGATCATATGTATGTGGGTTTCTTTCTGGCCTCTCTATGCTGTTCCATTGAACTATGTGTTGTTTTTGTGCCAATACCATGCCATTTTGATTACTGTAGATTTGTCATGTAGCCTGATGGCTGGGAGGGTTATACCTTCAACTTTGCTCTTTTTTCTCAGGATTGCTTTGGTAATTCAGGATCTTTTGTGGTTCCATACAAATTTTAAGATCATTTGCTATAGTTCTGTGAAAAATGCCATGGTGTTTTGATAGAGATTGCATTAAATCTGTTGATTGGGTAGTATGATTTGGGTAATATGGACATTTTAATAACATTGATTCTTCCAGTCCAAGAGCACTGGATGTCTTTCCATTTCTTTGAATCATCTTCAATTTCCTACATCAATGTTTTATAGTTTTTATAGGTGTTTCACCTCCTTGGATAAGTTTATTCCTAGATATTTTATTTTATTTTTGATGTGATTTTAAATGAGGTTTCTTTATTTTCTCTTTCCAATATTTCTTTATTAGTGTATAGAAATGCAATGGATTTCTGTATATTAATTTTGTATCATGCAACTTTGCTGAATTCATTTATTATTTCTAATAGTTTTTAGGTGGAGACTTTCAGATTCTCTACATAGAGTTTCATGTCATCTGCATATCATGAAAATTTTACCTCTTCCCTTCCAATTTGGATACCTTTTATTTACTTTTCTTGTCTGATTGCTGTGGCTAGGACTTCCAATACTACGTTGAAGAGAAGTGATGAGAGTGGGCATCCTTGTCTTGTGCCTGAATTTAGTGGGAAGACTATCAGGTTTTAACCATTGAATATTATGTTGGCTATGGGTTTGTCATAAATGACCTTTATTGTGTTGAGATATGCTTCCTCTGTACCCACTTTGACAAGATTTTTTATCATGAATGGATATTGAATTTTGTCAGATGCTTTTCCTGCATCTTTTGAGATGATCATGTGATTTTTGTCTTTCCTTTTGTTAATGTGGTGTATCATATTGATTTGCCTATGTCAAGCCATCCTTGTGACACTGGAATGAATCCAACTTGATCATGGTGTATGATTCTTTTTATATATTGTTTTTTTAAAATTAATTAATTAATTTATTGGCTGTGATGTCTCTTCATTGCTGTATGGACTTCCTCTAGTTGTGGTGAGTGGGGGCTACTCTTTGTTGCAGTGCGTGGGCTTCTCAGTGTGGTGGCTTCTTTTGTTGCACAACATGGGCTTCTAGGTACACAGGCTTCAGTAGTTGTGGCATGTAGGCTCAGTAGTTGTGACTTGTGGGCTCTAGAGTAGCATACAGACTTAGTTGCTCCACAGCATATAGGGTCTTCCCAGACCAGGGATTGAACCCGTGTCCCCTGCATTGGCAGGAGGCTTCTCAACCACTGTGCCACCAGGGAAGTCCTTTTTTTATGTATTGTTGATTTTTGTTTGCTAATATTTTGTTGAGGATTTTTGCATCTGTATTCATCAAAGGTATTGGCCTGTAATTTTCTTTATTTGTGGTGCCTTTGTCTGGCTTTGGTATCAAGGATACAGTGGACTAATAGAATGAATTTGGGAGTGTTCCCCATCTCTTCAATTTTTGGAATTGTTAGAGAAAGATAAGTATAAGTTCTCCTTTATATGTTTGGTAGCACGCCCCAGTGATGCCATTCAGTCCTGGACTTTTGTTTGATGATAGTTTTCTGTTTGCTTGTTTCTTACAGGTTCTGTTTCATTTCTAGTGATCAGTCTGTTCAAATTGTCTGTTTCTTTTTGACTCAGACTTGTCAGTCTTTATGTTTCTAGAAATTTGTAAGTTTCTTCAAGGTTGTTCAATTTGTTGGCATATAACTATTAATAGTATCCATTTATGTTATTTTGTATTTCTTAGGTTGCAGTTGTTATTTCTCCTATTTCATTCCTTTTTTTGTTTATTTGGGTCCTCTCTCTTTTTTCCTTGGTGAGCCTGGGTAGAGGTTTGTCAATTTTGTTTAGCTTTCAAAAAGCCAGATCTTGGTTTTATTGACCTTTTTTATTGTTTTGTTTTTTTAAATCTCTATTTTATTTATTTCCTCTCTGACCTTTATTATTTCCTTCCCTTTGCTGACTTTGGGCTTTGTTTGTTCTTCTCTAATTCTTTTAGGTGGTGTGGTGCGATGAGTTGCTTCCTTCTTGTTGCTTTCAAGATTCTCTCTTTGTCTTTTGACAATTTGATTATAATACATTTCAGCATGGGTCTCTATCCTATTTGAGTTGTTGAACTTCTTGCATTTGTAGATTCATGTCTTTTGTCACATTAGGAATTTTTTAGTCATTATTTCCTCAAGGAATCTCTCTGCCCAGACTATCCACTTATGCTTTAGTGACTTCCATAATGCATATATCAGTCTACTTGACAATATCCTGTAAGTCTCTTAGGCTATATTCACTTAAAAAACTCTTTCTTCCTTCTGCTTCTGAGACTTGATAACTTCAAATGTCTTAGCTTTAAGTTTGCTGATTCTTTCTTTTGCCTGTATATCTGATCTCATCTAGAAAATTTCTAAATTCAGTTGTTGTATTTTCCAGCTTCAAAATTTATATTTGATTCCTTTTTATTATTTTTATCACTTTGTTGATTTTAAAATTTTGTTCACATATTGTTTTTCTTTTTTTCTAGAAATGTGTTGATGGAATGGTGTTACTGTTTTATTTATCATCTATCTATCTATTTATTTATTTTTGGCTGCCTCTGGTTTTAGTTGCAGCATGTGGGATCTTTTGTCGTGCTGTGTGGACTATTCATTGTGACATGTGGGCTTCTCTCTAGTTGTGGCATGTGGGTTCCAGAGTGTGTGGGCCCAGTAGTTGTGGTGCATGGGCTCTCTAGTTGTGGTGTGGAGGCTCTAGAGTGCACAAGCTCTGTAGTTGCGGAACACAGGCTCTCTAGCTGTGGCACGTGGACTCAGTAGTTGCATGCATGGGCTTAGTTGCTCCACAGTATGTGGGATTTTAGTTTCCCAACCAAGGATTGAACCTGTGTACTCTACATTGGAAGGCGGATTCTTAAACACTGGACCACCAGGGAAGTCCCCACATATTGTTTTTCTGACATTCTTTAGTTCTTTGTATTTTCCTTTGGCTGTTTGAACATATTTAAGAAACTTATTTTAAAATATTTTTCCAGAACACTTAGTGCATGTGTTTCTTCAGGGATGTTTTGTACTACTTTATTTTCGTCCTTTGAATGGGCCACATTTTCTGTTTCTTGTAATTTTTCTTGTTTTTTAGTTGAAAACTGGGCATTTAGAAAAGCAGCCACCTTTCCTATTCTTTACATACTGGCTTTGTAACAAGGAAGTCTTTCACTAAGTTGGCCCTTGATTTTGAGGCTTGGCATTAAGCTAAGGAGAAATCTTAAAGTCTTTTTTAGGCTTTTCTGAGCATGCATCTTCCCTGGACTTGTATGTGCCTTTTCATTTTTCCCATATATGTGCCGCTTTTAAATATTTTAATTTCCCAAAGAGTCTCTCCTTGGGGCTTTTGATCATCTCTTGTTTGTCTCCACCCTGAAAAGGAAAAATTCAATTTCTCCTTTCAACTTTCTATTCTCCATACTTCACTTAGGGTCACAACATATGTGGGCATTTTTTCACACTAAGCACTTTTGACACTAATTTCCAAGAGTTAGTCCATACCGCAAGGATTAAGGGCTCAGTCTCACAAGACTGCCCCCTACTTCAGATGCCAGTTGCAAGTTTAGGTTGTCACCTGTGCTTCTAACAGTCTATACATTGGAGGTTCCCACCATCTCCTCTTCAGGTTCAATAATTTGCTAGGATACTTTACAAAAACCAGGAAAAATAGTTTATTTACTAGATTACCTGTTTATTAAAAAACACAATAGAACCCAGGAACAGCAAGATAGAAAAAATGCATAGAGAAAGGTAAGAAAGGGGTGTGGAGCTTCCATGTCCCCTTGGACCTGCAATCCTTTGATCACCTCTATGTTCATCCAGCTAGAAGCTCTCTGAAACTTTTAGGTAGGGTTTTTGAGTATTTTAAACGGAGTCTTCGTTAAATAGGGATAGTTAATTAAATCACTGACAATTACTCAACTTTCAGCTCTTCTCTGATACCCAGAGGTTGGGAGATGAGGCTGAATGTTCCAAGTCTCTAATAGCATGGTTGGTTCTTTTAAGTATGAATTTAGCTGAGTATGTACTTTATGTATCATAGGGCTTGATTTATCATAGGCCTTCAGTGCGTCATAACAATAACTTGAAATTTATTATTATTATTGAAATAAAACTATAGAGAGTGATAATAGCCTGTTTCACTATAAACATTATCAGACATTTGAGGGAATGGTGGAGGAAAACCTGTGTTGTATGCTAATTCTAGGTTATCATTTGTCTCATGGAAAGTACAGAAGTCTTACCAAGTCCAAAGTTGACAGATGCTTTGTACAACTCTGAGTTAGGAAATGACTTTATAATCTTATTTCTACTAGGAAGCTCTTCTAGGCTGGCAGGTTACCATGGCATCTGGACCCAACATGATGGACCCCATTTGTCTGGTGAAAAATGACAATGAGTTGCTGTCAGTGAACCAGAAAGCTCTACAGATTCTTGAGAAGATTTCTCAGCCCGTGGTGGTGGTGGCCATTGTAGGACTGTATCGTACGGGGAAATCCTACTTGATGAACCGTCTTACAGGACGGAACCATGGTGAGTGTTGTATTTGGTTAGGGTGCAATTGTTCGACTCTAGATAATATCTCAGTTTCTTAATTTTCTTCCCTGCTCATGTGAAGGGAGAATCAAATTCCTCTCAATAAACCAACCTTCTACTTCTAATTCTCACCACTAAATCACTACTTTATTGTGACCTAATATTATATTCTTTGTTTTATTCCTGCAAAGCAGAATTTCTCCTATGTTTGCAAAAAAATACTACCTTCCTCTACCTGCTTAAGCTCTGGGCTCTTGCAATTGTGTCTTCTCTCTCGAAACACATTTTGTTTTTTTTTTATGGAATATTCTTGTCAACATGTAAAGATGTTCCATTATCTATCATCTTAAAAATTCTTCCTGGATTTCATATCCTATTGTGGCTAACACCTATCCTCCATTTAAAAAAGTAATTCTGTCTGGCAAAAAATATCTCAATTTCTTTTTTTCTGCTTTTTTCCCCTGACTATATCGCTCTTCAATCCACTTTTCTCTGGCTTTGAATGTCACCATCCTTTCAAAATACTCTCTTAACGGTTATCTGAGACCTCTGTTTTGCCTGATTCATGCATACCTCTTTGTCTCCTTGTTGATCCCTTGCTTGGCATCTTTCTCACAATTAATATCCCCTCCTTCTTGAATAGATGATACACAAAGTAGGACATTCTTGGAGAAATAGAGAAAACACCATCTTGTATGCTGGGGTACTTGCATTCCAGTAAGTTTGACTTTGTAGCCTCTTGGCTACTTAGATTATCTGTTACTGAATTTGCTTTCTGCCCTCCCCTTGCAGGTTTCCCTCTGGGCTCTACGGTGCAGTCTGAAACCAAGGGCATCTGGATGTGGTGTGTGCCTCACCCTTCCAAGTCAGATCACACCCTGGTCCTTCTGGACACCGAAGGCCTGGGGGATGTGGAAAAGGTAAGGCAGAAATTCACAGATAAATCCTTTCTATTCTGGATGTTCTCCTTATTGCTTGATGATCATAGAAATTTAACTGCTGTGGTCTATTTGTAAAATCTAGATATCAACTCTAGTAAATGAGGCAAATTATGGTTTATTTGAATCTCACTTCTAGGTAAGATATCATGGTATATTAGATAAAATCTTTTATTTCTTGGCATTGTGTGGATGACTTGATTACATTTAATAAGTAATTACTGAGCAGCTGAGATCTAGGCATTTGGGCTTAGTACTGTAGATATCAGTGGCCAATGTAAAGGTCTTGTCCTCGAAGAGTCTTCTCCAGTTGATAAAGCCACACAAAGGCTGTAAGATTTAACAAAGTATGATTGATAAAGAATCAGGTTGGAGACAGGAAGAAGTTGCACTGTGTTGCATTTCTCAGCTTCTGTCAATTCCATGGGAGCTTTGAGTTGGAATGGTGCTTCTGAGTTATCCTGAGTTGGGACAAGTTTGCTTATAAATTATTGAAAGGCTGCTCTGGAAGCCTTTCTAGTTAAGAGGGCTGACACCTGAAGACTGTCAAAACTTTCACCAGCACTCCCAACATCTGGGGGGGATAAGTCCTTCAGTCTTGAAAGGTAATACAGGCAGGACCTCAAAGTTTCCATCACTCACAGTTAAGTGTAAGGGTGCCTTGGTAAGAACCAGGAGAAATATCAACGTGGGAGTGAGAAAAGATTTCTGATTCACCTTCTTAGCTACCAGATGAAGAATGTATTTGAGGGTGGAGTTAAGAGATGGGTTTACATTTTCTATGATGAAGTTCATCAACTACTCACAGAACATTTTAGAAAGCTGTGAGATACCTCTGAATGTGCTGATTCTATAAAAGCATGTATTTGTCCTACAAGAAACATTTTAAGATGGATTTTTGGTATTTTAGCTTTATATTAATGGATGAAAGATATTACTTCTCTTTTCTTCACTTATCTTGTGACTTATTTGGAAATAGTACCTAAATTTCTATAGCTTTCTATTTCTTCCCAAAGGAGAATTAGGAATTCTGTATTTACTTTAAAAGTCATGTATCAAGCTGTAATATAGTCTCATTGTAGAAATAATTTATTATTTGTCATAAATGCCACTTCTCATCCTAATTGATTATTTTAAAAAATTGGGTTTTGGATAAATGAAATAATGAATAGACTATTTCCCCCCCAAACTCCCATATGGAGTCTGCTTGACATAAATCACAGTTTTTGCATTTGATCTAGGGAACAGTTTTACACACTATTTATAACAGAAATGATTTCTGGATTTATGCTATTATTTAGAAAATGCTATGATTTCTACAAACAAATTATCCAGGCCTTTAAGTTCCTTCATCAGGTTGCACTAGAGCTCAGTTTAACTTCTCCACTCACCCTCTGCACCAGTCAAATGAAGTAACTCTATTTGAATTACAAGACTCCTGTATTCTCCCATCTCTAATTTTGCTTCTGTGGGTGTTTCTGTCTTTGGGATCATCTTCATTTCTTGAAGTCCACATTCTACCTATTCTTTAATACTCAGTCCAAGACTTTGAGGAAGCTTTCATATCATAGATTCTTTCTCCAACTTTCATAGTACTATTCTTCCTTGACAAACATAAATTTTAATTTAATGTTATAGGTATAACTTCCACTGCTTATACACATTACTAAGATGTATGCTTTTTATAAGTACTGTCATCTTTGTTGCATTTGTCATTATGGATGTTTGTCACTGCTATGAAATAGGCATCTTGAAAGGAATAACTGTCATTTTTAGCATTGCTTTTTGAAATCTAAGAACAATGGGGAGCATTCTGTAACTTCCTGCAGATATTTATTGATTGGATATAATTTACATACTCAGTTATGCCAACTATGATATATTTTGTATGCGCTATGATTAATAAATAGGTATAGAATGAACAGTATTAACACTCATCATTGAATATGTAATTACACACCAAGTACTGTACTAGTCTTTACATATGTTATTTTACTTCATCCAGTTGAGGGAAAAGAAAGCCCTGTGAAGATTAGAATTACCTTATATATGAAAAAATTGCAAACATAAAAAAGTCTTTGTAATTGTCAAAGCTGATAGCTGTACTTATGTCTGTCTTCAAACAATTTCTTTGCATGCTGAGTATGTCAGCTGAAATAATAAATGAAAACATGATAGAATAAGTGTATGAAATAATTTCTAATTTAGGAGTAAACTCCTAATCTCTTGTTCAAATGTGCATTCTAGGGTGACCCTAAGAATGACTCGTGGATCTTTGCCCTGGCCGTGCTTCTGAGCAGCAGCTTTATCTACAACAGCATGAGCACCATCAACCACCAGGCCCTGGAGCAACTGCAGTATCCTTCTAGGAATGGAACTACAAGTTTCATTGAGTTTTTGGGAATGGAGATAGAGTCAGTTTCTCCTTCCCTGTCATTTAGTTTTCTTTGGTGGAGGAGAGGGGACCTAGGGCAAAAGAGAGTGATTATGATACCATTTTAAAAAAATTTTTGTCCTTCGCTAAGTGCTTTTTAAAATTTTATTTATTTATTTATTTATTTATTTATTTATTTATATTTATTGGCAGCATTCGGTCTTCACTGCTGTGCCTGGGCTATCTGTAGTTGCGGAGAGCGGGGGCTACTCTGCTGCAGTGTGAATGTTTCTCATTGCAGTGGCTTCTCTTGTTGCAGAGCACAGGCCCCAGGCACACGGGCTTCAGTAGTTGCGGAGTGTGGGCTCATTAGCTGTGGCTCGCAGGCTCTAAAGTGCAGACTTAGTAGTTGTGGCACAAGAGCTTAGTAGCTCCATGGCATGTGGGATCTTCCTGGACCAGGGATCGAACCCATGTCCCCTGCATTGGCAGGCAGATTCTTAACTACTGTGCTACCAAGGAAGCCCTATAATACTTTTTAATTAGGGAAATGTGGGAATTGTGTATAGGGAGTTTCTTTTCCTTAATCAAGTCCTAGTTATGTAACAGAGCTCACAGAACTCATCAGGGCCAAGTCCTCTTCAAGCCTTGATAGAGTAGAAGATTCCACAGAATTTGTGAGTTTCTTTCCAGACTTTATCTGGGCTGTACGAGATTTCACCCTGGAGCTGAAGTTAAATGGTCACCCTATAACAGAAGATGAGTACCTGGAGAATGCTTTGAAGCTGATTCCAGGTATCAGAGCATGGCCTTGGCAGTGGCTGGTCCATTGAGGTGGGGATCTACTAAACACTGTCCATCATCTCTGGGGTTGCATTTGTATCTGAGACTAGATCAAAGTCTGTAGAAATCATGGCTGGAAAGTGGATTGCAAAGCTCTAGGGACTGGAGTTGAAGTTCACTTAAGAAAAGTAAACTGTAAAGTGAAATGATTCAAAACAAATTTGTTTTTTTACACCATTTGTAACTTAGCATCCAAATTACAATGGGTACTAAAATTTTCCAAAGACCAGATGCTTGTGTTCCCTATTTTGGCTTCTGCTTTTCTCTGTTGAGGAAAACAACTGACCAGATATTTGTTAGACATGAAATTGTAACGAAAAATCTATCTAATGAAAAAAAGTACATTTCACATAGTTAAATATTATTCTTCTCAAAGAGGGATATAACTTTCTAGTTCTGTATAGTTATATCATCTAAAATGACTTTATGTTCTAAATAAACCTGAAGAAGTGTGTGTCTTTTGAATCTATGCCTTTTCAATATTTCTGATAATTATTGAAACATTCATTTTACCTTCCACATCATAGCTTTCTCCTAATTCCCACATATTTACCCATGCTTTAATTAGAAATTAATTATTTTAATAGGTTACATTTACAGTGGGTGTATCTGATGAAACCTTGAGAGAGATATCAATTCTAATTTATTCATTCTTGCTTTAATTTTTCTATTTATGCTTTTTCAAAATATTTACTGAGAAATTGGTAGGCAGAAGAGGACACCTGTCAGATCAAATATAATCCTTTATGTCAAAGAGTTTATTGATTAGTGGTGACATCTTAAAATTACATTTTAGTTACATTTACTTTTCAGAGGTTTTTGCTAAATATTAGCTAATTCTGTACCAATTATTTTTTAGTTTCAAAATCATTTCCCCTAAATAATCAGGTGTCATTCCTAATATTACTAACATTGTCCACTGTCCCTTGTTTGTGGCTCTCCTTTTTGGTCCCACACCTCAATTCCTACATGAGGTTAAGTAGAGCAAAAATTTACATTCGACCTCTCATTCTCTTAGTCATTAGTTCAGTAAAGATCTAATAGAGAACTACTCTACAGTGTGCCAGTCTGGGGATACCAGTCATAGGTTTCTTTTACTGGATCAGATGTCTCCCCAAATTTCTCTCCAGAGATATGTCACTGGTGGAAGTTTGATAGGAAAAGAAGTACTGAAGGTCTATGTTAAAGGAGTTATAAGCATAGAAAACAACAAAGATACACAAATCCCTGCCATAAAAACCATTAGCTCCCTTACCTCAAAAGTCTTCCCACTCTTAACTCTGTTTTTCTGTCCCTCAGGCAAGAATCCCAAAGTCCAAACATCCAATCTACCCAGAGAGTGTATCAGGCATTTCTTTCCAACACGAAAGTGTTTTGTCTTTGACCGGCCAACAAATGACAAAGAACTCCTAGCCAATATTGAGAATGTATCTGAAGACCAATTGGATCCTAAATTCCAGGAACAAACAAACAATTTCTGTTCTTACATATTCACCAATGCAAGGACCAAGACCCTCAGAGAGGGAATCGCAGTCACTGGGAATAGTGAGTCTCTTTTTCCCATTTCCATGGGCCCATTGAATATTTTATGTGTATTTTTCAGTATTTTTGTTTGAGTCTATATGGAATTTAGGTTTTACAGACATTCATACTCCATGAAGAAATGAGTATATTTTATACTTACCTTACTTTCGGGGCTTTAAAGACTCCTTCCCCAAATTGCAAGTTTTGTCACTGAAATCTGTGACTTCCACTTAACTGAAAAATTCCTCCACTGAGAAAAAAAATCACTATTTAGGTATAAAACAGAATATTCCATTTTCTCAGGGGAAGTCCTACATAGTACGTATTCTTTGCAAGGAGAATACAAAAGATATTTTGGGAGTTTAGAGTGGTCCAAAAATAAGTATTAGCCCATAAATCACTGAAAAATCCATTCAAAGCCTTAAAATTGGAAATAAATATAATCTGATATACCCTGTCTCATCTTAACACCTATGTTATCTATTTTGCTTTCAGTATTAAAAAATGGGAAACTATATTTTCAGACAGCCCCTAGTATGTTATATACAGGTAGATTTTTAATTTTCTTCAGCCCTGTTGGCTGGAAAACCATAAAAATCAAGAAGAGTCAGTAGGAAAATGAAGGTAGGGATAGTAGAAGGGGGAAGGGGTCTGTGTGTGTGTGTGTGTGTGTGTACCTGTGTGTCTGTGTGTGTGTGACTTTAGAAATGTCGGCCCTGAATCCTGGTGCCTATTGATTGATAACAATATTTATCCCTTAAATGTCCTTGGCTTGTTCAGGACTGAGGACTCTGGTTGTGACCTACGTGGATACCATCAATACCGGAGCTGTACCTTGTTTGGAGAACGCAGTGACAACTCTGGCCCAGCTGGAGAATTCAGCGGCCGTGCAGAAGGCAGCCGACCACTACAGCGAGCAGATGGCCCAGCAACTGAAGCTCCCCACAGACACGCTGCAAGAGCTGCTGGAGGTGCACGCAGCCTGTGAGAGGGAAGCCATTGTAATCTTCATGGGGCTCTCCTTCAAGGATGAAAATCAGGAATTCCAGAAGAATCTTGTGGTAATTTGTCTTATTTACCTCCCCTCCCCTTGAGGAATGGAGCCTAGCAGTGCCTTTATTGAACCAATGGCTCATCACTCTTTCAGGTATAAAGTAGTCTGTGTTCCCATCATGGATAGTGTTTCAAAGGACTACATTTCCTTCTTTGTCCGGCCAAACCTCAGGCAGTTTATCTGGAAATGTCTCTCATCTCTGGTGCAAAATCAGTACAGGTATCCTCCTGAAGTAAATAGTTCTGTGGATTCCAAGGTTGACCAGAACACCCAAAAGTCATTCTTAAGCTGGTTTCTTTTTCGTGAACACACTCCTATGCCCAGGAACCAATATTTACCTTATCAGCCATTTTCATTTCATTCCAGACCATTTTCAACTTCGGTTTCTCCTTGTATCATTGAAGAGAGAATCATTGAATATTGCAGCTGCAAGGAACCACAGAGATCAGATAATGCAAATCCAACATTTCAGATAAACAACCTGAAGGGAGGTTAAGGAACTTTCGCATGGTCTTACAGAGAGTTTTCAGGGTTGTGAGTACATCAAGTCTTGTGACTGCTGTTGTATTCCATGTTCTCCAACAGAATGCTTTTCTCATGAGGACCACAGTCAGACCAATTCTTCTACCAGATTCCTTGGGAATTTTTCTCCTGTTTCTTGCTTCTGGTGACATCTCTCTACATTTCCCTTGTAGGAAATCATAAAGAATAAGCAGGAGGGTTTCTTGCTGCAGAATGAAGAGGCATCTGTCAAATACTGTCAGGCTAAACTTGATGAGCTTTCGAAGGCCCTAATGGAAAATACTTCAGCAGGCACTTTCTCTGTTCCTGGAGGTCATGAACTCTACAGGAAAGCAAAGGAAATGCTTGAAAGGGACTACTGGCAAGTGCCCAGGAAAGGAGTGAAGGTAAGGAGGAAGGGGAGCACGGGGAGCCTGAAAATCTGAGAGCACAGCAGCAAGTGTGGTTAATGAGGGAGTATGGGGATATCATGAGAGCTTTAGCCCTTGAAGTCCACACAATGCTATTTGTACCTGAGGAGAAATGTCTATTCCCAAAAAAATGAGTATGGATTTCTAAAATTCACAAGAGAACAGAAATTGTTCATTTCTTCATCCATCAACACATGATATTTGATATGCAAAGTGCCGATGATTTACAAGTCAGAGTCTTTGTACTCAAGGCTGATCATGAGAGAGGAAGTCAAATACATAGACAATTGCATACAAAGTTATAACACTTGTGAACCTGTGAAAGTGGGCTATTTAGGTGATAGTAACACACGTAATAATAAAAACAGAAGTAATGATAATAATAATGCAACTGACATATTTTGAACTGTTATTGCCTATAGCCAGAATGCTAAGCTCTTTCCCTAGACTCTTTTTTTTTAATTAAAAATATTATTTATTTATTTTGGCTGCATTGGGTCTTTGTTGCTGTGCGCAGGCTTTCTCTACTTGTCACCAGCGGCGGCTACTTTTTGTCACAGTCTCTAGAGCTCAGGCTCAGTAGTTGTGGCACAAGGGCTTAGTTGCTCCGCAGAATGTGGAATCTTCCAGGACCAGAGCTCGAACCTGTGTCTCCTGAATTGGCAGGTGGATTCTTAACCACTATACCACCAGGGAAGTCCCATAGACTCTTTAATTTAATTCTTCAGGTAACATTAAGAAGCATCAACATTTTAAAGATCTGACCTGAGAGGCTTAGCAGGTTAAAATAACTTGCCTAAGGTTACATCCAGCAAGTAGCAGAGGAAAACAACAGCATAGTTTAGAGGCAATATTTCCCATTGGGAAGACAATATATAAAAGCACCAGAGATCTTGGGTTTGTAGAACTGAACATAGTTCTGACTGGCTGGAATCTGGAGTGAGTAGAAGGAAGTAGCTCTGGGTGAAAGACTGGAGGAAAACAGGTCACTCTAAGGAGCTTAGGCTTGTTGTAGGAAACCACTGTAGAATTTTAAATGTGAAGCAAAAATTATGTGGACATACTTGTTTTTGCAGCACTAATCTCCTCAATGGAAATCTAAGTTCTGTGCTCCTTCTTGGTTCCCCAGGCAAATGAGGTCCTCCAGAGCTTTCTGCAGTCACAGGTGGCAATAGAGAAATACATCCTGCAGGCAGATAAAGCCCTCACTGATGGGGAGAAGGCAATAGCAGGTATGGAGTAGGGCTCTGCTCACAGTGGGATGGCTAGGTTCCTGCAGTGCCTTCTGACGGTTGTGAGACCCAAACTTCCTGATACAAGGAGCTTCCTCTCCATCTGTGGAACAACTCTGCTACATCTGAAAACATCGAGGAGAGCTGTGGTTAGACATGGTTATATGTCAGCCAGACAGAATCTCTCCCATCACATTCTGAAATGTGATCTTGGTGGTGTGGACACGGGGGTAGTTCAGAGATTTTCCATCTCCCTTTCCAACTTTGTTTGGTGTCTGAGCTCAGGAGGGTAAAGATCAGTCCTTACCTTATTTTCTTTCCTCTCTAAAACTTCCTGGGGCAGAGGAGCGGGCCAGGAAGGAGAGAGCTGAGAAGGAACAGGAGCTGCTGAAAGAGAAACTGCAGGAGAAGCAGCAGCAGATGGAGGCACAACAGAGGAGTCTCCAGGAAAACATAGCCCAGCTCACAGAGAAGCTGGCGAGGGAAAGAGAAAACCTACTGAGAGAGCAGAATATGATGTTGGAGCATAAGCTGAAGGTAGGTCACGCTGTGGCCTTCGCAGTGCTTGATGGTCGTTACCCTGGTACCTCAGGAAGGGATGGGCGAAGGTTACAGCAAGACCGTGGAGGGAAGCACCAGTGCCGTTTACTGCTTGTGATTTGTTAAAGCCCTGAAGCCTTTGAATCCTTCCAAAGCCCTTGAATTCCACTCTATAAGTAGATCCTGGAGTGTTCAGGATGTGTATAGCCCCTCCAAGCCCTCGGAGAATATAAACAGGGTTTGGATAGCCATTTGGGGAATTTTAAAATGATCTCACGAGCCTTGGTTAAATGGATATTCCAACCACATGTATTTAAGCTACCCTGGTTTGCTTTACCAGGATCACCACCAATTACCAGGAACCCTGCTTCCACCCAAAGACTCTGAGGTAGATCTGTGCTGACATAAAACTATTGGAAATATCCAGACTTAAAAACCCAAGGAGGTGACAGCTTCTAAACTTGCTGCACTGTTTCCAGGTGTGGATAGATACCCAAGCTATCGTGTGGCATAGAGGGAATTCTCTTGTGTCCGTCTGGAGGTGCTTAAAATGGATTTCTATGATTTGGGTGACTGCACCATCCTGAGTGGGACTGAGAATTAGTGCAGTCAGTCCAAGGCTACCTCTCACCTGGCGTTTTTTGACTGGAACATATACATGTCCTCATGTCAAGCTTAGCTTTTTGGCAAAACCCAATGGCATGTGAATATTAGTAAGGCTGTAAACTACGCTTTCTCTTAATGTTCAAGTCCAAACCAGTGGATAATTCCATGTTACAAAATTCTCCTTTCATGACTGAGTAAGAGAGAACAATTTCAGGAGTGAAACAAAGATAGTTTGACAAAGTTTTAAAGTTTGACAAAATGTAATCCTTGAAAAAATGGGAATTGAAAATGTTTTACTTCCCTCCTCACTTTTATTTTTTTTAGGTCCAGGAAGCTCTGCTTAAAGAAGGATTTAGAAAGAAATCTGAGGAGATGACTGCAGAGATAAATCACTTGAAAAACATGGTTGATGATACTAAAGATAATACTCCGTGGGTTGCACTAGCCTTGGACAAATTTGGTAAAGAGATCTCTTCAATATTGTGTGCTCCAGGCAAACTTCTTGGTCATATTGTGAGTGGAGTGAGCTCCCTATTTAAAAAGAAATAGCTCTCCTTTTTAGAGAAATTATAGATATATAATATATGTATATGCTCTGGCCTATGTTTGGTGTGAATGCTTTTCACTTTCATTCAGCAAAGCTTTAAATATAAAAAGTCATTACTAGAAACTATTAATGCCTGGCCCATATTAGATAGAATAAATGCATGGATACTTTGATATAGCATGTCAAAGGAATATAGGAAATATGTGTGTGCAAAATCATATATATGATTTTGTGTATATACACACACACATGTACATACCAGAGGTCCATTGAGGCACCCCTTTAATGGTAAAAGATTGGAAACTACTTAAATGTCCATCTGTATAAATTGGTAATACACATTTTGCATGACATATACTGGAAGAGTAAGCAGTCAGTAAATAAATTGACAGTGGAGGTCTATTTGTATAAATATAGAACAATCTTGAAGATATATTGTAGAGTGAAAAAAACTGAGGTACAAAACAGTTTGTATAATCTGTTCACCGTAAAAATGCAATATTATGTACATTCATATATATGTACACATAGAATGTCTCTGGAAGATTCATTAGAAAGTGGCATCATTGGTTCCTTCTGGGGAGAACAGCTTGGCATTAGGGATGGAAGGGACACATACTTTTCATTGTATCCTCTATCTTTTCAATTTTGTAAAGAAAGCTTGTATTGTAATTTCTCAAAAAACAAAGAAAGCATAATGTATAATACTAAAAATGGTAATAATAAATGGAATGTAAAATTGACTACTAGATGGTGAAATTGCTCATTGCTTCTAGAAATGACATTAGCTGTTCAATGAGTTGGATCAGAATGCTAGAATGCATAAAGTTTGCATCCTAATCTTGTTTTCATTTTGGCCTTGTTTTTTAGCCCCTATATTTGCTTCAAAAATAAGGTATAAACTTTCCTCTTACCCCTTGAAATCTCAGTTAGAGGACACTTTACTTCCTCTCTTTGAATTATGCTTCTAAGGTGTTGGAAGAAAATTACTAAACATTAAGAATATGCATGGAGAGAGGATCCTGTGGCCTCTCTGCTGTAGGCAAGAGCCGAAGGGGTGGTGTACTGTTGCAGAACAGGATGATCTTGTAGTATTGGGGATCATAGACCTTGACACATGGAGGCTAGGTGTTGGCATTTAAACATCAGAAGCCCAAGTACATACAATGATAGTGATGAGAATCATGGTTTGTCTTAGGTCAGTTACCTAAGCTATAACAAGTTACCATGGACTGGGTAGCTTGGGCAAGAATGTATATTTTTCCTAGTTCTGGAGGCTATAAGTCCTGAAGCACGTGCCAGCACTGCTGGGTTGTTAGTAAGGGTCCTCTTGCAGCTGTATAGATGGCAAGTTTCTTACTGTGTCCTCACATTTTGGGGTGGGGTGGGGAGAGAGAGAGAGAGGGAGAGAAGGAGGGAGGGAGAGAGAGAGAATCTCATGATTGTTTGTTATGAGGGTATTAATCAGATTCATGAAGCCCGCACACTCATTACCTAATTTCCTCCCCAAAGGCCCATTTCCAAGTACATTGGGACATTGGGAATTAGGGTTTCCTTAAATGAATTTTGGAGAACACAAGCATTCAGTCCATAACATGGTTGGAGTGGCAGCCAGCTGGACCGGATCAAATAAAATTCTGAATATGGTAAGTAGAACAGGGTGTCTACAGAGTCAAAGGGATGGGGAGGAAACAATCAAATGGAATCAAGGATATTTACCAAGAAGCTGAGAGGTAACCCTGATAAAAAGACATAGTCCATAGACTTGACCTAAACCAATTTCAGATAATGAACTTATCACCTGGAAGGGAGGGCGGGATCCCAAGAGAAAGGACGCTGCAACTCTAGAACAAGGTTATGTGATAATGATTTTCCTAGCCCCCCTCCTAGGGGACCTTAGGAAGTTTACTTGGTACTTGTGTGTTGGGAAATGGGAATGCCCAGACTTTTCAAGGACTCTTGGATCAGGATCCAAGTTAGCAATGATACCCAGCTCCTGAAAAGACTCCACAGTCTCCCTCTTAAAGTTGGAGGCACATGGGACCCTGGTAATAAACACAGTCTTGGCCCAGGTGCAATGCAACTAATGTGGTCTAGTATTTGTTTTCAAATAAAAGTAAAGTTCATCTGAGGACAGAAACCATTGCATATTTTTCTGTACATCTTCATGGAGTATGTTTAGCCACAGAGTGTACTACGCAAGGATCTGCTGGAAAAACAAAAGGCTGACACATGTGTGACTTATCCATGGCCAGATTTCCATGGACACTCCAAAGGTCTGAGGTAGTAAATAGTTTGGATTTTAGACACTAAAGTCTCTAAGGTGATTTACAGGCTAGCAGAACAAAAGAAACTTTTCTGGTATAGTCCCCTCCTCCATTACCTAATGTGTCACAGTCTCTGTGCCTCCGCAAGGATGTTAGCACGTCTCCATTGGAGATTTTAAAAGACTATCCAGCTGTGTCTTCAAGTGTTCAGAAGGAAGAATGGCTTTGACTTTTAAAGAAGAAACCATTTAGTAGTGAATATGTGGCCAATAAATGGTAGGCTTTAGTGGAAAAGCAAATTATTCTGTAGAAATATCTGTATATCTGTTCCCATTGAGAGCTTAAATTAGGCAGATGTTCTAATTCCTTAGACTAGAGACATCCCAAATTGAAGAACAAAAAGAAGTCTTGAGTTTTTAGATATGACATCTAAGTGACATCATACAGTGCTTGTCTTTCTCCGTCTGACATCTTACTTAGCATAATGTGCTCAAGGTCCATCCATGTTCTCACAAATGGCAGGACATCCTCTTTCCTCATGACTGAATAATATTTCATTGCGTGTTTGTACCACTTCTTTTTTATCCATTCATCTGTTGATTGGTGTTTTGGTTGTTTTCATATTTTGGCTATTGTGAATAATGGTGTAATAAATCTGAGAGTACAGATATCTCTTTGAAATACTGTTTTTATTTCCTTTCGATAAAAAATAATAAAACCAACTTGTACTGACCACTTAAAAAAGGCTTTCAAAATTAGTCAACAATTTATTCATACATCTAATACTCCTTAAGGAATACTTACTTCCAATTATTTATAATGTTTGCTAAATTCTTATGCCCTACTTGCCACTGTTCTGGATTATGTGAAGAGAGAAAAGTAAAAATCTTCTTCTCATGCAGCTTACACCCTATAGCAGTGGTCCTCAACACCCAGGCCATGGACCAGTACTGGTCCGTGGCTGGTAGGAACAGGGCTGCACAGCAGAGGTGAGTGGTGGGCAAGTTAGCGAAGCTTCATCTGTATTTGCAGCCGCTCCCCATCGTTCACATTACCGCCTGAGCTCCACCTCCTGTCAGATCAGCAGCGGCATTAGATTCTCATAGGAGCACAAACCCTACTGTGAATTGCACATGCGAAGGATCTAGGTTGCGAGCTCCTTATGAGAATCTAATGCCTGATGATCTGAGGTGGAGCTGAGGCAGAGATGCTACCTCTGGGGAGCGGCTGCAAATACAGATTGTCATAGAAGAGAGGTTTGACTGCACAGAGATCATAATAAATCAATTGCTTGCAGATATATCAAAACCTTATCAGTGAGTGGCAAGTGACAATTTAGCTGCATCTTATGGAGTAGACTGGACATAAGCAACACACTTCGGGTGTCACTGTCCCCCATTACCCCCAGACGGGACCATTTAGTTGAAGGAAAACAAGTTGAGGGCTCCCACTGATCCTGCATTATGGTGAATTTTATAATTATTTCATTATTTATTACGATGTAATAATAATGGACATAAAGTATACAATAAATGTGATATGCTTGAATCATCCTGAAACCATCCCCCCACGCTAGTCTGTGGAAAAATTGTCTTCCATGAAACCAGTGCCGAAAAGGTTGGGGACTGCTGCCTTATAAGGATCTTACATAATGTTATTTAGGCAGTAATAAAAGATATATATATATATCTTACCTAGTGATTAAGACTCAGAGTAGAAACCAAATAGTCCTTTAACTTTAGTTTCAATCTAGTTCATCTTGCCTGGGAATATAATTGTGCATTATTGAATTCTAAGGACCAAATATGATAACATTAAAGCATAGTAAAGCCCAGGGTGCATGGTGGTTGAAAGGATGAATAAATAAATGAATGGTTGGATGACTACATAAGTATAACATTTTTTTATCATTTCAACTGGTAATAAATATTCCTACTATTACCTATGGTCAAAAAAGTAAAGATTTTTGCTGAGAATGTTTTGTTTTCCCAACCAATGTAAATAAAACACAGATGTGATGACAAGCAGAAGGATTATGTTAATGGATTGATTCAAGGGTCTTGAAAGCTGGATTGGAGGAAGCAGCAAAATGTGCAAGCTCTCTCTCACAGAGCAGGGTTTGGACTTCCTGCAGTTACTTAGCCCTGGGGTTACTACATGAGCCCCTGTCTTTGATCTCTATTCTATCACCTGTACACATTTTTATGTTTAAACAAACTAAAGTGGTTTCTTTTTCTATGACTATACTGTGACTAATATATCAATTCTGGAATCTTCTTCCTATATCTGTTTCTTTGGAAGTGTGGCTTCCCTACTCAACATTGTTATCTGAGTGGAATCCTCTTAATTCATCAATATCATCCTATTCCCTGACCACTGCTTTTGTGCCCACCTGTCCTGTGCTGCACTGAATATGGTGCCCACTCTTGGCCCAGTTGATTGATCCAGGGAACAGGCCCTGATCAAACACAAATTAATGAATTCCTCCCCTGATATACTTGTACTAGGAGAGGCTCCAATGTCTCTATATCCCTGTTGACTGTCTACTGATATATAAAACCCCCAAACTACCTAGTTCTATTTTCCTTCCGCTTAAAATACTTAATTTTTTTATTGTGGTGAAGTATGTACAACATAATATTTACTGTTTTAACTATTTTAAGGGTACAATTCAGTGGATTTAACTATATTCACATAGTTGGTACAATCGTCACCACTGTTTATCTCCAACACTTTTCATCATCCTAAACTGAAACTCTGTATCCAATAAACAATAAGCCCCCATTTGCCTCTCCCCAAACTCCTGGTAATCACCAGAAAATTTTCTGTTTCTATGAATTTAACTACTCTGGATACTTCATATAAATGGCATCACACAGTATTTGTCTTTTTTGTGATAGGCTTATTTCACTTAATATAACGTCCTCATGTTTCTTTATGTTGTAATGTGTCAGAATTTCCTTCCCTTTTAAGGCTGAATATTATTCCATGGCAAATGTACACTGCATTTCATTTTTATTTAAAATTTTTATACAACTTTTAAGGTTACACTTCATTTACAATTATTACAAAATAATGGCTATGTTCCCTGAGTTGCATAATACATCTTTGTAGCCTATCTTACCCAATTGTTTGCACATTCCCCGCCCCCACCCTCCTACTTTTCTCCCCCTCTTCCTGCTGGTGACCACTAGTTTGTTCTCCATATTTGTAAGTCTGCTTCTTTTTTGTTATATTCAGTAGTTTGTTGTATTTTTTTACATTCTACATGTAATTGATATCACACAGTATTTGTCTTTCTCTGTCTTACTTCACTTAGCATAATGCCATCCAAGTCCATCCATATTGCTGCAAATGGCAAAATTTCATTCTTTTAATGGCTGAGTAGTATTCCATGGTGTATATCTATCACGTCTTCTTTAGCCATTTATCTATTAATGTACACACACCTTGGCACACCTGGCAAGGGTGTTTCCATACCTGGGCAATTGTAAATAATGCTGCTCTGAACATTGGGGTGCATGTATCTTTGGAATTAGTGTTTTTGGTTTTTTCAGATATATACCCAGGAGTGGAATTACTGGCTCATATGGTAATTCTATTTTTAGCATTTTAAGAAACCTCCACACTGTTTTTCTCTGAGGCTGCACATATTTACATTCCCACCAAGGCTGTACTGAGGGTTCTCCTTTCTCCACATTGTCTCTAACATTTGTTATTTGTGTTCCTTTTGATGACAGCCATTCTGACCAGTATGAGGTGATAACATACCGCATTTTATTTACCCATTCTTATTTACCCATTCATATGTTGATGGACAGCTGGGTTGTTTCCACTTTTTGGTTATTGTGAACAATGCTCTTGTGAACAGTGGTGTACAGATACATGTTTGAGTTCCTGCTTTCAGTTCTTTTGAGATATATAACTAGAAGTGTAATTGCTGAATCAATTGGTAATTTTATGCTTAATTTTCTGAGGAACTGCTATGTTTTCCACAGCAGCTGTGTCATTATACATTCCTACTAGCAATGTACGAGAAGTCCAATTTCTCTACGTCCTCACCAAAACTTGTTTTCTGTTTCTAAAAAAATAGGAGCCATCTTAATGTGTGTGAAATTTATTACAATTTTGATTTCCATTTTTCTAATAATTAATGATCTTGAGCACCTTTTCAGGTACTTATTGACCATTTGTATATCTTATTTGGAGAAAGTCTATTCAAGTCCTTGCCTATTTTTTTTTAAACAAGACAAAAAGAAACAAATTTTAATTCATGCACTTGGAGTTCTCATGGAAATGGGACCTAAGAAGTGGCCAAAGCAGGGAGCTTTTATACATTTTAGACAAAGAAAGGCTAAGTTCGTAAGGAATTGACACGACAAAGAAACTTAGGCTTTGAGTGCTTCGTTAGTGGAGCATCTAAATAGCTTGGGTTTGGGGCAGTAAATTAAAGAAAAAACAAGTTTTGTTAATACAGGCTTCTAGGCTCCAAATTGCCTGTCTCTGATGATAACGATGTCCTTCTCCCTCTAAATGCAGGGAGTGCACCTTTTGTATGAGAGATTTATTTCCTGCTCCTCAGGGAGACAGACAAAGGTCAGAGTTTCCTTCTTGCATTGGCTGCTTCTCAAGCAACTTCAAACTAATCAATATATCATTCTGGCACGTTTTCTTGCCTATTTTGAATTGAGTTTTGTTGTTGGTTGTTGTTGTTGTTGAGTTGTAGGAGTTCTTTATATAGTCTGAGTTTTAATTTCTTACCAAATATATGATTTGCAAATATTTTCTCCCATTCTGTGAGTTACCTTTTATTCTTTTGATAGTTCCTTTGATATGCACAGAAGTTTTTAATTTTGAGGAATCCAATATATCTCTTTTTTCATTTATTGCCCATACCTTTTCTGTACTTTTGAGAAATTACCACCAAGTCAAATAGGATGAAGATTTCCCCTTGTGTTTTCTTCTAATAATTTTATGGGTTTAGCTGTTACGTTTAGCTCTTTGAAATATTTTTGGCAAATTTTTGAATATGGTGGAAGTTAAGGGTATAACTTCCTTTTTTTGCATGTGAATGTTGAGACTTCCCAGTATCATTTGTTGAAAACACTGTGCTTTTCCCATTGAATGGTCTTGGGATCCTTGCCAAAAATCATTTGACCATATATATGGGAGGGTTTCTTATTGTACTTTCTATTGTACTCTATTGGTCTGTATGTCTGTTTTTATTATGGTATATTTGTAGTAAGTTTTGAAATCAGGAAGTGTGATGTCTCCAACTTTGTTCTTCTTTTTCAAGAATTTTTTTCTTTGTCTATTTGGGATCCCTTGAAATTGCTCTGTAAGTTTTAAAATGAGTTTTTTGCTTCTGCAAAAAGTATCATTGGGATTTTGATAAGGATTGCACTGAATCTGTAGATTATATTGGGAAGTATTGACATCTTAACAATCAAACCTCCAACCTATGAACATGGATGTCTTTCTGTTTATTTATGTCTTAATGTCTTTCAGCAATGTTTGTAGTTTTCAGTGTAAGGTCTTTCACCTTCTTTGTTAAATTTATTTTTAAGTTTTTTATTCTCTTTGATCTTATTTTAAATAGGATTTTCTTAATTTCTTTTGAGTTATCTTAGTGTATAGAAATTCAACTGATTTTTGAGTGTTGATTATGTATCCTCCAAATTTGCTGAATTTATTTTTTCTAATACTGTTCTCATGAAATCTAGTGGTTTCTACATGTAAGATCATGTCATCCATTAAGAGAGAACTTTAATTTTTCTTTTCCAATTTAAATCCATTTCTTTCTTTTCCTTATGTATTGCAGTAGTAGTATTTCTAATACTATGTTAAACAGAGGGGGCAAAGTGGGCATTCTTGTCTTGTTCCTTATCTTAGGGGAAAAGATTTCAGTCTTTCACCATTGCATTCTATGTAGCTGTGGATCTTTCATACATGTTTCTTTTTTATGTAAAGGAAGTTTTCTTCTATTACTAGTTTGTTGAGTGTTTTTTTAAAAAAGAAAGGTTGTTAAGTTTTTTCAAAGGATTTTTGTGAATCAATTGGATGATCATTTTTTCTTTATTCTGTTAATGTGGTATATTAAATTGATTGATTGTTGTATTTTGAACCAATAGGATGTTATTGACATTTATAGAATACCCAAACCAGTGGAATACACATTCTTCTCAAGCTCACCTGTAACATTCACCAAGATAGACCACATTACGGACTGTAAAACACACCTTAACAATGTAAAGGAATAGAAAGTTTACAATATATGTCTCAGGTCATAGTGGAATTAAACTAGAAAGCAATAACAGAAAGATATCTGGAAAGTCCTAGAATACCTGGATATTAAACAACCCACCTCTACATTATACTAGGGTGAGTCAAAAAATATCCGCACTCTGGCTGTAGAATTTATTTTAATTAACTTTTAGAAAAGACATATACATCATTTTTCAACATAATCTCCTTGCTTTTCAATACACTTTGTCCACCTGTCAATAAGCTTTCGTATTCCCTCATTAAAAAATGGTTTAGGCTGAGCTGTGAGCCATGAATGCTCTGCTGTCTTCTCTTTTCATTAGAAGTGAATCTTCATCCTTGTAGGGCTGCTTTCAGGGGACCAAACAGATGGAAGTCCAATGGAGCAAGATCAGGACTATAGGGAGGATGCTTTAACACCTCAAAACAAAGTTTTTGCAGAGTATCGACAATGTGGGCAGAAGTGTGAGGACCTGTACACCCTCAGACCACAAACATGAACCACTGCACGTTGCTGTTCCTTCTTGCAAATCACAAGTGGGACATCCATTTTTGCTTGCACCGAAGTTACAAATGAACTGATGTAACACCTTCATACCTGCACAGCAGTGACTGGGGAGACAGTAGGCTTGCATGGAAACCGGGGATAAGACAGTGCGGCCAACAGAAGTTTTAATACAACCAGAGTGCGCATAATTTTTGACTCACCCTCGTACATAAGTCAAATGAGTCTCAAGAGGAATTTTAAAATGTATGAAATGAAATGAAAGTGAAAATACAACTTATCAAAATTTGTGAAATGCAGTTAAACTTGAAAGAGCCTTGTAAGTTTTTTCTTCGCCATGATATGTAATCTTATGAAGACTGTAAACTAAATTTTGGGAGAGGGACTAAGAAAACATCAAGTAGCTGTCTGGGTGTTTTAAAAACTCATGTGAGTGGAAAAAATACCCACTCACTTCCAATTATTCTCTTCAGCCTCTGGTAGTTGCATTTGGGGCCCCTGTGTTTTTCAAGAGCCCCAGAGGGGAAGGAAGCCTAACCCTTGAGTGACTCTAGAGAGTTTAAGGGCTACAGTGGGAAGGGGAACGTCTGACAAGGGTGGGTTGAATTATGTAGGAAGGGGAACATATTGATAGAGCTCAGGACAGAGATCGCCTAGATTTGAATGGGAACATATTAATATCTCAGGTCTTGGAAGAGCCATTCCTCTTTCCATTTGGATTTTTAACAGCCAAAGCGGCAGAATTGCATGGGCTAGAAGTAGGAACCAGAAGCCCCTTATCTAATAATCCTTGAATTATTGGGCAGAGTCCCTTAAGTCCCTTTGGTGTTAAATTATATTGGGGAATCCTAGGGAGGAGCATGGAGAGATCTACCTCTACCTGTCATAGCATTCTATTATAGGGTTCTGCACCACACAAATGCCCAATATCATTGCAATTCCTTATCTACAAGGAAGCGAAATCCTGCCCACTAGTTGGCTTAAGTCCTCAGTAAAATGGGTACTAGGTTGAAGAGGACAGAGAAGCTTAGGGAAGTCAGGCAAAGCCATTAGAGGAAACAGGTGGGAAGGAAATGAATAGGGGACTTGTGAAAGAAGTCCTTCAGTGTACAATAAAATTTAATACCCCGATTCATGAAGTTATCAAGGTAGTTGATCTCAGAAGCACATTGTGTTGAGATTGAAGCTATCTTATAAAGATATTGAGGGAATGGCAGGCAAACTGTGAAGCAAAATATCAAAGGCCACCACTGGCAGTTTGATGATCTTGAAGGGGCCAGAAGACGAAGTAGTGTTAAGGGTGAAATGTGTCACTCCAATATCTAAGAGAAATGTAGGGTGCCCTTCAACTCACAAGGGTAATATCACCTTGTGAATTAGTGAGAGTAAGGGCATGGAATGTCTGCTTTCTCAAAGCTGAGTTAGTATTCCTCTTGTGAAAAGGGTTTTGAGTTCTTTTCTTTCCATTTAAGGGCTGGACATTCCTAAACCTGATAGACTCTTTCTTTGCAAGACCAGCAAGCATCCTGGTCAATGGAGACACATAGTTTGGGGTCCTGTCTAAGTTTTTCTAATTGTTTTAATTGTAAAGTCATATGATTTGATTATGTATTTTCTCTTTTTTTTTTTTAGAAATGTTACCCTCATAGTGCTGGGCTAATGTCTGAAGTTCAGACATCTCAGAATTTTAACAGTAGACTCGTTTTTGGTAGTGTCATATAAGTCGAGTCTTAGACCATTCAGAAAGTTGCAGCTAGAGCAAAGGCTTCTTGGTAATTGAGTTCTAGCCCTGAATGGTCTTTCCAAGTAGTGTCTAATTATTGGTGATAATTTGTCATAGTTTCATCCCTTAATTGTCTTCAATTTTGAATACATGACTAATCATTTTTAACAGGATAAAACTCAGAATGGCTTTTAATAATTTCTCTTTAATACTTTTACTCTCTGACAGGGCTCTGAAGTGGTTTGAGACCTATTAAGCTATTCCAACTTAGTAGTCCATTTAGCTTTCTGAAACCAGAGAAAGGCAACTCCACAAATAAGTGGATAAGTTAATATAAGCTGGGGGATCTCAGAGATTAAGCACCCAAGACCTCCTGAATTCTTCAATAAATTTCTCTCTTTAGGAACTTGGGGAAATCTTCAGTCATGGAATTTGATCAAAGATCAAAGTTTAAATGTTACTTCTCAGTTTGGTCCTGTTGGAGAGTAGGTGGTAGGAGTGGCTTTAGCATCGTTTACAAACATTGGAGTTCCCACACATTTATCTTCAAGGTTAACTGAAAAGCAGGAGAGCATTTTAAGAGGGGAAGGAAAAGGGAGAGTGGAGAGGGGAGTATGGAGGCACTGGAGGATGGAGTGCAGGGGATTGTGTTTTAGGATGGCCAAGAAGGGTCTCAGGGTCTAAATGAGTGATCTTGGAACTTTTTTATTACTGGAATTCTCTAAGATAAAAGTAGTCAGCAGGGATTCAAGAACGGGGTGTTCAGTCAACTGAGAAGCTCCCATGTTTTAAATCATAGACATCTAGGATTCTAACCCAGTTTCAAGATTATACACAGATGCTTAAGAATCAAAAATCTGTCCTTACTATGCTATCATCTGGAGCACTGGATCAGGAGTTGAACTCACTAATTGATCCCCCATCAATCAGTCAGGAATGAAGAAAAAGTCTTAACAGGTGTACAATGTTAACAAGTCCAAGGTGAAAGTTCTGTGGGCACAGTGATGAATCTGATCTTATCTGAGATGCAGCATCAGACTGTAATAGAAACATCATACTAAAACTTCTTAAAATGGTAAGTAAGACTTTAATATTATTGCAATAGGGGTCCAGGTTGTTGCAACAGAGAAGAAATATTGAGCTCAGTTACAATTATAGCAAAGTCAGTTGCGAATATATAGTTGACAAGCAGAGTTAGAGGGTCAGTGGGTGTAAAATTACTAAAAGACAAGGATAGGGAAATTCTTGTTAAACTGGGTTAATAGGATTCTTGCTAAAGACAGGCCAAGGATGAAGGTATTAAGAGTCTTAGTTCAGGTGCTATAACAAAAATGCTATAGCCTGGGTGGCTTAAACAACAGAAATTACTTTCTCACAATTCTGGAGGCTGGGAAGTCCAGGATCAAGGTGTTGTCAGATCCTGTGTCTGGTGAGAGCTTGATTCCTGGTTTGTAGATAGCTGTTTTCTCATTGTACCTTCATGTGGCAGAGAGCAGAGAGAGAGCCTATGTTTTGTTCTCCTTTTATTAGGGCATAATTCCATTCATGAAGGTTCTACCCTATGAGGTAATTACTTCCCCAAAACCACACCTCCAAATACTATTGCATTGGGAATTTAGGCTTTAACATATGAGTTTTGACGGGACACAAACATGATGTCCATTGCATTCCATTGCTGGTCCCCCAGATTTATGTCCTTTTCACATGCAAAATCCACTCACTTCATCCCAGCAGTCTCAAAAGTCTTAACACATTCCAATGTCAACTCTAAAATCTACAGCCAAAGTCTTATGCAAGTATCATCAAAATCAGGCATGGGTGAGGCTTGAGGTAAAAATCATTCTGAGGCAAAATTCTCCAGCCGTGAATCTGTGAACCCAGACAAGTTATATGCTTCCAAAATACAACAGTGGGACATGGATAGATAGCATAGCAATAGACATTATATCCCAAAAGGGAATCATAGGAAAGAAAGAAGGAAGGTGTGAATATCCCAGGGAAGTCTAAATCCTAGAAAGGCAAGCTCTACTAGATCTGAAGACACAAGAATAATTCTTTTTTTCTCAGTGCTCTGCCTTCTATAATTATTGGGGCAGAATTCTGTCCCAGGACCCACTGGGGCATCAGCCTGGTGGGGGTTGTGTGGTTGAGGCTCTGCCTGGCAGGGGTCATATAATTGTGTCTCTGTGGGGTGGAGGTCATGCTTCTACAGATTTTCTACTGGGCATTTCCCCCACCCTTTGAAATCAAAATAAAGGCACTCTGGATCTATGGTGGAAATGGCAGCCCTGATGATCTCTGAATTGTATTTGGGGTTCTTCTTCCCTTGTGCTAAAGAATAGCACATATTAGCAGAATAGTTCTGTGGTTTAATTCTCTTGGGTCTAAGAAGTTAAGCAGCCTTTCTTCATGTCATACTTTTTCTCTGTTGCCTGTAGTTCCAGTTGGCAGTGTTTCTGTGGGTATAACCCCATCTCTATTCTTGCCTTTTGCTGATATGGCTAATTAAATCCATAGTTCATACCCACATTGATTTACTTGTCAAATGGTCCTGCCACTACAAGTGTACTGTTCTCTTCTGAATACACTTTCTTATTTTTTGTAATATGATCAGCTTGAGATTTTCCAAATCTTTAAGTACTGGTTTCTCTTTCCTTAACAATTACATCTTCATTGTTTTCCCTTTTTTCATATTTTACTATATGCAGTTAGATGGAACCAAGCCTCTCTCTCAACACTTTTTTTTAGAAATCTCCTCAGTTTAATATTGTTTCATATATCTTCTACAAAATACTAGAACATGAACAAATTCAGGAAGGTTCTTTGCCACTTTATAAAAAGAATTTTGTCTCTTTCAGTTTCAAAAAACATGTTCTTCAAACTGCTTCAGGTCTCGTCAGAATCACCTTTCTAGTTCCCTTCATGGCAATATTGGCTTTTTATTGCATCTGCTTCAAAACTCCCAGCCTCTATTCATTACCTAGTTCAAAAGCTACTTCCACATTTTTAGGTATTTGATAAACTTTAGCACCTCACTTTGATACCAAATTCTGTCTTGGGGGTACATAAGCATTTAGTCCATAGCATCAAGTGTGGGTGATGAGGAATTTGATCGGGTATCAAGGGTAGGAAAATGTCAATAAGCTAACCTAGCAGGATTCTTATTAAAGTTGGCCTAGGCAGGCCAAGGACAGGGACCATGGTCAAGTCCTAGTTGAGGAGACGAGAGCTCAGAGGAAGCCTCACTAATGTTTGGTGCAAGAGGGCATCTTTATCACTGGGGAATGGGTTATATGGGTAAGAAGCAGATTAGACCCAAATGAAGAGAAGTTGATTGAGGTAGAGGAACATCAGCAAAAGTGATTCAGTGTAAAAAATAGGTTGGTAGTGGAGGGAATAGAGCAAGGTGTCTAACCAATATGTAAGCAGAAGTAGTAGAGAAGGAAAGAGAAATGGGACATAGGCCATATTTGAAAATACAACGTCAGATTATTTCTTAGAAATTTAAAAATCACCCATGTGCAAATGCAAGATTAAATCAAAGTAGAAAAAATTGTAAATCTGTACCTGGGAAATCAGAGCTGAATTATAGCATGCAGATGAGAATGTCTGAAAAACATTTACAGAGGACGATCATATTTAGTTCACAGCAAGACAGAGTGAAAGCTGACTTCTCAGTAACATCAATGGAAGTGAAATGATAGTGCAAGAGAGAAAATGCAAGGTAGAGAAAAAGATAGTTGTCAACCTAGATGTATGGAGAAAAAAAACTTTCAAAAATGAGTACAAAATTCATATCTGGAGGAGAGTTTACCATGAGCGGATCAACTCTAATGGAAGTTCAAAATATTTTACTTTAAGTAGAAGTAAAAAGATCCAAGAGACAGGAAGTCTGAAATGCAAAAGCAAATGAAGATTGAAGGCAGCAGTAGATGTGAAACAGTCAATAAATATTGACTGCATGAAACAGTCATAATAATATATGCTGGGGTTAAAAAATGAGAAGATAGAATTAACATACAATAATTCAGGACAATTGGGGATATAGATCAAGTGTTCTAAAGTCTTTGAATTATTCTGATGGAGAGTAAAGGTGAATAACTTTGAGTTTGATGACTTAAGTATGAATATTTTCACGCATATTGTAATCAGTTAAAAAACAGAGAAAGTTTTTGATTTCCATAATATGAGGTATAAAATGATTTTAAAACATCTCAATAATTTAGAAAAAAAAGACCAAAACATCAGTGAAGTTAGAAAATATTTTAAAAACATGATGAACAAACTTGGCCTAATGTTCTAAGGTAGAACCTGCACCCCCAAAGTGAATACTCATTCTTTTAAAACACATTTGGCACCTTCACATGAAGTTTACATAATCTAAACCACAAAGCAGGACTTGTAAAACTTTAGGTCAATTTCCCTAAAAGTAGAGACCAGGAGAGGTAGTTTTTTGCTAGTGACTTATTGAGGGAGTGCTTTCAGTAGAAGGGGTCTGAGGGAACCAGGGGAGGGCAAGAAAGTAAATAACAGAAAAGGTTACAGTCACAGGTGGAAACTGACTTCAAGCTAGTCCCCTGGGATCTCTGTAACACAACCAGCACCAGAGTTGGTGCTTCCTTGAAGCAGAAGCACTGGATATCTATACCACACATCATGCATTGTCTGTGGGCCATTGACTTTGCGCAGAGCAGCTCTTATTTATGCAAGGGAAATTGTCCAGAGAAGAGGGCTAACTAAGCCAGTTATGATAACCAACTATATCTTCAGACATTGCCAAATGTCACCCACAAACTCAGCACTGTTGGAAGCTACTGAACTGGAATATTTAAAACCATCTCTGTGCAAATATATCCCAATCTCATAATAGGTACTCCAGGGTTTGAATGGTCATAAGGCCTGAAGAAAATCATGAAGCAAAGGGCCACTTAACATTGTATACAGAAGATGTCTTCTTTGCCTTAAAATATGTTTAAATTGCCTGACTCATTGTGTAGAAGATAAAATAACAGGAATCAATCCACTAACTCAGGGTTTACTTCCTTAGGTCTGTGTTTTTTTGTTGCTTTATTAATGGTAAGGAAGTGTGCCCTATTTTACTAATTTTTTCTCAATATCTATTCCTTTCATTTTTTATGCAGAACGATATTATGTAAATAACTGGACTTAGAATAAAATCTGAAATTCTCAGTATTAGTACAAAACAAGCCTAAGTGAAATCCCCAAATTCCTGCCTTGTATAATACATTTATCTCTTAGAGAGAGTGATTTCTTTTGAGTCACAGAACCATCAAAGGCAAAACTAATGCAGACAGTGATGAGGATGATGATAAGATGATGACAAGAGCAGCAAAAGCAATACTAGCAAGACTCACCTTCATCAGTTCATATTTTTCCCATTATTGATGGACTTTTCATATTTTTTAACAAAGTTACACTGCAAAAGAGAGCAAAAGTCTGACATAGTCCTGACTGACATCAAAGTGAATACTTATAATGTAACTGCACTTAGTCACCCAGGAAATATGTATTTGACCACTGACTATGTGCTGGGCACTGTGGGAGGTACTGGGAAGATGTTGAGGATTCTGTGGTTAGTATAACAACCATGCTCTCTGCTCATGCATTTTTTTAGTTCATAAATAAGACATTAAAATAAGGTATACAGGCAAATATAATATTTGAACTTCTGATAAACAATGTAAAGGAATATAGCACCAGGTGCCATGAGTAATTATAGAAAGAAGACCCAGTCAGCAATCCTGCCCTGACAGAATAAGAATTCAGATAAATTTTTAGTAAGAACACAATTAGGAAAGAAATGAGAGAAGTAAATTCCTGACCCAAAGGAGAGTTTGTGCACAAAATTCCTGATTGGAGAAGAGTTGTATGAGTTACCTGAAGGAAAGGTCCATAGGCTGAAGCTGAGATGATGTGTGAGGAGGAGAGGGGCAGGCAGCAGCCAGATGACTTAGGATCTTGCAACCACCACATAGAGAATGCACGCTTCTAGGACTTTTGTGCAGAAAAGTGCCATGACTTACTTTGTGCTTTTAAAACCTCACCATAACTACAGGGTAAAAATGAATTGGAGACTGCTAAAAATTATACCAGGCCATGCCATCAGCCGTCCAAATAAGCCAGTCTGGGGCTTCTTAAAATTACTAGCCTGTTTGTAAAAGATTTAAAATGCTAAGTACCATATACTTGCTCTTGAAAAATAACAATGAGAGGTGCTGTAACTCTTAGATGTAATTGTCAATGAAAAATTAATCAGTTGATCTATGAAAGAAATGGAAAATTTTATTCAAGCCAAATTTGATGATTTTGACCTGGGAAGAGCGCCTCAGAAAGCTCCGAGAACTGTACTACCTGTTAGAAGTAAAGGCACAATTATAAAAGATTTTTGAGACAGAGGTCTGTACATTAAATAACATTATTGGGCCCTTACAAGGTCATGGGAAGAGCTGGCCTCCTGAATAAAGCAAGCTTTTCTTTTCACCCAACACTTGTCTCTTGGGTATTGGCTTTCAAGTGATAAGCAGCTGAACCTGAGTTTGGTAACATGGAGAGAAACAGCCTGTAAGCCCCGGAACCACCAGTCACTGCCGCTGCCCCCATCAGGGGATCCAGGATGGAAAAGAACATTATGCTGTTTCTAGACTGCATATCAAAGGAATGATTTCAATGAGCCCAGACTCTTGCAACTTCCCATACTTAGACAAGTGCTAAATTCATTAACTTGAGATATCTGGTTTTCTTTAATTAATGTAATATTTTGGTGTTCTGACTGCTTGGTTTTTGTTGCAAAAACTCCTTTATATACCCCGCTTCTCCCTTACCTCTTCTGAGCAGTCTCTCAGAGTTATCTGAGAGACTGACTGCCTTCCAGGCTTAAGTCCTCAGAAAATCCATAGAATAAAACATGGTTCTCAACGTTTTCATTGTGCATCTTTTTCAGTAGACAATACATAAATGATATATTCATAACAAAATAAGAAAAGAGGATGTCAAATGGCCAAGAAATGTGTAAAAAATGATAGCTTATATGAGTCATTAAAATTACAATGTGTTACCCTACACATCTGTCAATATTTAGGATTGATGAAGTTGTGAAGCCCATGGAATGCGCTACTCTGTTAGTGCAAATATAAATTAGTAAAAGTAAAAGATTGTTTGAGAGTGTCTGCTAATGATGCACATATGCTGTTACAGCTCATTTTCTATGTTTATATACAAGAAGGTGCACATATGTGCATATGTGACCTGAAAGATATGCACAAGTATTTTCATAACAAGTTTTTCTTAATAATCCAAAAAACTGGACAGTCCTTAAATGTCTATGAATACTTGTGTGTATAAATAAATTGCAGTGTATATTTAGAATGGGATGTTATATAGCAATGAGAATAAATGATCTACAGCTACATTCAAAAATATAGACTAAACTTACAGGCATAATATTGAAGAAAACATACTAAATGATGAATAGTTTATGATTCCATTCACTTAAAGTGCTAAAGTAGGATAGTGGTTTTGCTTGACTGGGAATGATGGGAGCTGGCAGATCCAGAATGGGAGCATGAGGAAGATATTGAGGGGTCCTCTCATGATCTATTTTTTTGTATTTGGGTGCTGGCAATGTGAATGTGCTATGTTTGAAAATTCATAGATTTCTATATTTATGAGATATGCACTGTTTTGTATGTATATATATATATATATATATATATATGCTCAGAGAAGTTTGTTTAAAACATATGGGAATAAATCTAACAAATATATGCAAAGACTATACATAGAAAAGTACAGAATATTACTGAGAGATTTTAAAAAGCTTAATAAGTGGTGGAGTACATAAAGATTGTGGAATGGAAGACTCATTTTTAAAAAATGTCATTTATTCCCAGATATATCTATTGATTCAATGTAATTCCAAACAATATTCCCAAGGGTATATATATGTGAAAAAAAGGTAAGGTTATTCCAAAGCTTACATGAAAATGCAAAAACCCAAGAATAGCCGAGGCAATTGTGAAGAAGAACAAAATGATAGAATTTACTCTATCAGGTATCAAAACTTATCACAAAGCTAGAGTAATTAAGATAGCATGGTATTGGTGCACGCACAGAGAAATGAATATGTGCAACCAACTAGAGAGGTCAGAAACAGACTGAAACATGTATGGAGAGGTGATTCACAGCAACTAGAGGAAAATCATAATTTGAATAAATGGTGCTGGGCCAATGTTATATCCATGGGGGAAAAAACCCCAAAGCTTGAGTTTTACATATATTACTTATATGATATACATTGCTTGTATATATAATATATATATTACTTAAAATATATAACATATATTTGTATGTAGACATTTATTATATATGTATATATGTATGCACACATACACACAAAAACTCAACCTCACAATATATGTAAGGGGATCAAGAAGTGAAGAAAAAAAGACAGACCAAGATGCTGAATAGGCAAGACAAAAAGAGAACATCCAAGTAAGCAACAGATGTGAAAAGGAGTTGCTCCCTCCTGTTTATCAATAGTAATTATCAAAAAAAGCAAATTAATCTGCAATTAAAACTAGACACTGACAAAAATAACTACAATTTTAAAGTCTGGTGTTTCTACATGATGGTGAGAATATGAAGCATTGGAAATTTTGTACATTACTGGTGAGAGTATAAATTGGGATATCCATATTGAAAAATTGTTGAATATTATTTACTATAAAAGGAACTAAATGTATATAATAGGATCAATTAATTTCAGTCCTAGATATATGCTCAACTTAAATACTTATCTATGTGCTCAGTGTCATAAAATGGCATAATGATCAAGGGATAAATCCAAGAAGAAAATATAACAGTTGTAAAAATATATGCACCCAACATAGAAGAAACTCAATATATAAGGAAAATGCTAACAGCCATAAAAGGGAAAATTGACAGTAACACAATAATAATGGGGGCCTTCAACACCCTACTTACACCAATGGACAGTTCATCTAGACAGAAAATTCATAAGGAATCACATCTTAAATGACACATTAGACCAGAACAAATTCTTATAAATGTACAACTTTCAAAATCTGAATCAGGAAGAAATAGAATATAACAACAGACCAATCACAAGCACTGAAATTGAAACTGTGATCAAAAACCTACCAGCAAATGAAAGTCCAGGACCAGATGGCTTCACAGGTGAGTTCTATGAAACATTTAGAGAAGAGATAACACTTACACTTCTAAAACTCACCCAAAAATTTGCAGAGGAAGAAATACTTCCAAGCTCATTCTACAAGGACACCATCACTCTGGTACCAAAAACAGACAAAGATATCACACACAAACACACACACACACAAACATTATAGGCCAATAACACTGTGATGAACATAGATGCAAAAATCCTCAACAAAATACTAGGAAATCAAATATAACAACACATTTAAAGGATTATCCACCATGATGAAGTGGATTTATCCCAGGGATGCAAGGATTCTTCAATACATACAAATCAACGTGATACATCACACTAACAAAGTGAAAAATAAAACTGTATGATCATCTTAATAGATGCAGAAAAAGCTTTTGCCATAACTCAACACCCATTTATGATAAAAACTCTCCAGAAAATGAGCATAGAGGGAACCTACCTCAACATAATAAAGGCCATACATGACAAACCCACAGGAAACAGCATTCTCAGTAGTGGAAAACTGAAACCATTTCCTTTAAGATCAGGAACAAGACAAGGATATCCACTCTCATCACTTTTATTCAATGTAGTTTTGGAAGTCCTAGCCATGGCAATCAGAGAAGAAAAAGAAATAAAGGAAACCAAATTGGAAAAAAAGAAGTAAAACTGTCACTGTTTGCAGATGACATGCTACTATACATAGAAAATCCTAAAGATGCTACCAGAAAACTACTGGAACTCATCAATGAATTTCATAAAGTTGCAGGATACAAAATAAATACATAGAAATCTCTTACATTTCTATACACTAACAATGAAAGATCAGAAAGCGAAATTAAGGAAACAATCCCACTTATCATCACATCAAAAAGAATAAAATAACTAGGAATAAATCTACCTAAGAAAACAAAAGACCTATAGTCAATAAACTATAAGGTATTGATGAAAAAAATCAAAGATGACACAAACAGATGTAAAGAATACCATGTTGCTGGATTGGAAGAATCAATATTGTGAGAATGGCTATACTACCCAAAGCAATCTACAGACTCAATGCAATCCCTATCAAATTACCAATGGCATTTTTCACAGAACTAGGACAATAAATTTTACAATTTATATGGAAACATAAAAGACCCTGAATAGCCAAAGCAAATTTGAGAAAGAAAAACAGAGCTGGAAGAATCAGGATCCCTGAGTTCAGACTATACTACAAACCTACAGTAATCAAAACATTATGGTACTTGCACAAAAACAGAAATATAGAACAATGGGACAGGATAGAAAGTCCAGAGCTAAACCCACACACCTATGGTTACCTAATCTAGGACAAAGGAGGCAAGAATATATAATGGAAAAAATACAGTCTTTACAGTAAGTGGTGCTGAGAAAGTTGGACAGCTGCATCTTAAAGAATGAGATTAGAACACTTCCTAACACCATACACAAAAATAAACTCAAAATGGATTAAAGATGTAAATGTAAGGTCAGATACTATAAAACTCTTAGAGGAAAGCATAGGCAAAACATTGACATAAATCGCAGCAAGATTGTTTTGAATTCACCTCCTAGAGTAATGAAAATAAAAACAACAACAAAAAAGAAATAGCACCTAGTTAAACTTAAAACTTTTGCAAAGCAAAGGAAACCATAAATAAAATGAAAAGACAACCCTCAGAATGGGAGAAAATATTTGCAAATGAAGCAACCAACAGGGATTAATCTCCAAAATACACAAACAGCTCATGCAAAAAACTAAACAACCCAATGGTTAGAAGACCTAAATAGACATTTCTCCAAAGAAGACACACAGATGGCCAAAAAGCACATGAAAAGATGCTCAACATCACTAATTATTAGGGAAACACAAATCAAACTTCAGTGAGGTATCATCTCACACTGATCATGATGGCAATCATCAAAAAATCCAGAAACAATAAATGCTGGAGAGGGTGTGGAGAAAAAGGAACCCTCCTACACTGTTGATGGGAATGTAAATTGATACAGCCACTAAGGAGAATGGTATGGAGGTTCCTTAAGAGATAAAAATAGAGCTACCATATGATCCAGCAATCCCATTCCTGGGTATATATCTGAAGAAAACTGCAGTTCGAAAAGATACATGAACCACAATGTTCATTGCAGCACTGTTCACAATAACCAGGACATGGAAGCAACCTAAATGTCCATTGATGGGTGAATGGATAAAGCAGATGTGGAACATATGCACAATGGAATATTACTCAGCCATGAAAAAGAATGAGATAATGCTATTTGCAGTGATATGGATGGACCTAGAGATTGTCATACTAAGTGAAGTAAAGTAGATAGAGAAAGACAAGTATCATGTGATATCACTTATATGTGGAATCTTAAAAAGTGGTACAAATGAACTTACTTACAAAACAGAAAGAGTCACAGATGTAGAAAACAAACTTATGGTTACCAGGCAGAAAGGTGAGGGGAGGGATAAATTGGGAGATTGGAATTGACATATATACACTATTACATATGAAATGGATAACTAATAAGGACCTACTGTATCACACAGGCAACTCTACTCAATACTCTGTAATGGCCTATATGGGAAAAGAATCTAAAAAAGAGTGGCGATATATGTATTTACACACACATATACATATATAACTGATTCACTTTGCTGTAAACCTGAAACTTATATAACATTTTAAATCAACTATAGTCCAATAAAAATTTTACAAAAAATGTTTGTGTTAGTTATGTATTACTTCATAACAAATTTCCCCCAAATTAGTGATTTGAAACAATTATCATCTCAGAGTTTCTGTAGGCCAGGAATCTTCGTGTGGCTTAGCTGGGTCTTCTGCTTCAAGGAAAATTATTTTTCCCCCCAAACATGTAAGTGTTTACAATCTTCCAGACACATTCTGTTAAATATTTGTTCAAGGGACCAAAAGTATACCAAATGCTAAACTACTGCAGGGGAACTACTTACTGACTCTGGAATTATGGTGTTTTGGGTAAGTGTCTAATTCTATTTGCCTGGCTTTCCAGATCCTTCTTGTTTTGCTTTGAGTCTTATTTCCAGTCTCATTTTCCTCTCCCACACACCAACCTGCTACTTTGCTCAAGTGGAATAATTGTACAATACCTGTAGTGGACCTGCACTTTCTGACATTTCTGACCTGGCCCATGCTGGTCTTTCCACTGGCATGATCCCTTCATCTTTACAAGTCCGCATGTCATAAATTCTATAAAGACCAGGTATTTTCATCCTATTGCTATTTTTTTACAGTCAGACTTATTCTCTTCTAGTTCTGATCTCAGAGAGTACTTATATCCATTTATTGAACTGATCACATCTTCCTTTACATTACAGCTCTTGGTTTTGCACCTAGCAGAGGTTATCATCTTGGTTGCATTTTATTTTACATGTTTATCTGCTTCTCTAAAAAGTCATCTTCTTGAAGGCAGGAACTGTGATGTTGAACTCTGCATTAACAAACTACAGTGCTGGTATTCAGTAGATACGCAATAAATACTTGTTGGATTTAGTTTACAGCACTAGTGTCCCTAATATCGCCCATGGTTGATAAAAATTTGCTAAAAAAATTGCTCGCTTATAACAGTGCACCTACTCTTTTCTAGCACTCTGTTAAATATTTTACATACATTGACACCAACATACCACTTTTTTCAACTTTTTAATTGAAATATAGTTGATTTACAACATTATGTTAGTTTCAGGTGTACAACATAGTGATTTGATACTTTTACAGATTATACTCCATTTAAAGTTAATACAAAATAATGGCTATATTTCCCTGTGCTGTGAAATATATCCTTGTTGCTTATTTATTTTACACAGAATAGTTTGTATCTCTTAACCCTCTAGCCCTAACTTGCTCCTTGCCTCTTTCATCTCAAATTTGAAAGCCACTAGTTTCTTTTCTATATATGTGAGTCAGTTTCAATTATTGTTACATTTACTACTTTTTTGATTCCACATATAAGTGATATCAGACAGTATTTGTCTTTTTCTGTTTGGCTTTTTCACTACGCATAATACCCTCTAGGTCCATCCATATTGTTGCAAATGGCAAAACTTTACTCTTTTTTATGGATGAGTAATATTCCATTGTATACTAAATTACTACCAGTTTAAAAGCAAGTATGTATAAAATCAGTCAATATATGAGAACCTCATGCTAGATACAAATCAAAAACCTACAATAGATACACAAAACTAGAGACAAAGGAACACAAGCATACACTATAAGAAAATCATCAAACTATAAGGGATGAAACAGAAGGAGGAAGAAAACAGTGATGAACTACAAATCAATCAAAAAACAAGGAACAAAATGGCATTAGGTACATATAGCTATTAATAATGCCTTTAAATGTCAATGCTCTAAATGCTCCAAAGACATAGGGTGGCTGATTGGATTAAAAAAAAGATCTTTCTACATGTTGCTTGCAAGGGACTCACTTCAGAGCTAGACATACACAGACTGAAAGTGGGGGGATGGGTGTTTAATCCATTTTGAGTTTATATTTGCATATGGCATTAGAGAATGTTCTACTCTCATTTTCTTACATGTAGCTTTCCAGATTTCTGAGCACCATTTATTGATCAGATTTATGTTTCTCCATTTATTTTCCCAGAGAGAAGTTTATAGCAGTACAGGCCTACCTCAAGAAACAAGAAAAATCTCAACTAAACATCCTAACCTACAAAGGAATTAGAAACATAAGAACATATAAAGCCCAAAGTCAGCAGATGAAAGGAAGTAATAAATATAAAATAGGAAATAAATAAAATAGAGATGAAAAACTCCCCCCAAAACAGTATGAAAACACCAATGAAAACATGAGCTGGTTTTTTGAAAAGAAAACAAAATCTTTAGCCAGGCTTATCAAGAAAAAAAGTGAGAGGACTCAAACAAGCAAAATAAGAAATTAAAAAGGAGAAATAACACCTGATAGTATAGAGATACCAACAAATATGAGAAAATACTATGAATAGTTATATGCCAAAAAATTGGATAATCCAGAAGAAGTGCACAAATTTCTAGAAATGTTCAGCCTTTCAAGACTGAATCAGGAAAAAATAGACAATCTGAACAGACCAATCACTAGCAGTGAAATTGAATTAGTAATAATTAAAAGAAAACCTCCCAGCAAATAAAATTCCACCACCAGGTGGCTTCACAGGGGATATCTGCCAAACGCATACAGAAGAGCTAGTACCTATACGTCTCAAATTATTCCAAAAGATTTAAGAGGAGAAAACACTCCCAAATTCATTCTCTGAGGCCACTGTTACCCTGATAACAAAACCAGACAAAGACATCACAAAGCAAGAAAATACAGGTCAATATCTCTGATTAATACAGATACAAAAGTCCTCAACATCATTCCCTTTTTTAATAGCTAAAGAATGCCCTGAGAGGGGTTATTGTAAACACCAAAGCTGAGGTTTGAACTTCAGATTGTCTTAAAAAGTTATGTTTTTTGCCCTCCTATTTAGCTATATTTAGTTTAGTTGAAACAGCGAATGAGCAATTGAATGAATCAGAAGTGGATTCCTAAATACTTCTCTTCAGTATTCCTCTTAGGCTGCCTGAAAGAATGACTCATGGATCTTTGCCTTGACTGTGCTTCTGAGCAGCACTGATGCCCACTACAGCATGAGTACCATTAACCACCAGGCTCTGAAGCAGCTACAGTATCCTTCCAGGAACGGAACCACCATGTTCTATTGAGTTAAAGGAAATGATAACTAAGACTGTTTTTCTTTCCTGTGATTCAAAATCATGGTTGAAGATAAAGGGGTAGAAGGGCAAAGGGAATGTTTATAAAATTTGTTTCTAAATGATATCTTGCAATTGTCTTGTAGAGTGCTTCTCTTTCCTTAGATAATATCTCATCTGTATGGCTGGACCGAAAGAGCTAATCAGGGTAAATTCTCCCTTAGATCCCTAAAAGTAGGTAATTTCACTGAGTATGTGTTTCTCTCTAGCCTTTGTTTAGAGGTATGGGGTTTTGTAACAAAGCTGAAGATAAATGAACACCCATCATCAAAGGTGAGTAGTTGGTGGAAGCCTTGAAATAGATCCCAGGTACCAGAGCATGGCCTAAGTGGTAGAATTTTCAGTAGGATGTAGGAATCAGCATTGATGTCAAATTTTATTTTAGACTGGATGGAGGCCCAGGCTAATGTTGATTATTGATTGTTGAAAAATGATTGGGAGTACTTTTTCATGGGTTATAATTACCTGAAAAATTCAGCATCTGGAGTTTAAGATCACTAAGGAAATTTAGCCTCAATATTGGACCAAATAATCTTAGACAAATTTGTTCCATGAAAAAAGGACCAAGTTACCATCAGTGCTATAACTTCCCAAGGCTCACATGCTTGTCTTCCTTATCAAATGCTCCTTTAGTTCTATATTGACAAAAGAAGCTAATCAGATTGGAGGTTGATAAGCAAAATATCATAATGAAAGAAAAGGACTTAAAATTAAAAACATATATCACACAGCATATTTTACTAGTACCTGGATATTTATGTATTCCATAGGAAGAATATTTATACTTTAAAAAGTCAAGAATAAAACATTGACATACCCTCCAGCCAGATGACCAAATTCTTCATTTTACCTTTGTCATGACATACTTCTTCCTTCTTACAGCCTGTCCAATAAAAGCCAACTTAGTATGTTTGGGTCTTCTTGAAACTCCAAAGAAAGGTCTGGTCCTTGACTTGCTCCTGGAAGAAAACCTCGAAGTCGTATCCTGCCTAATAAGAATGTTTTGTGTATATATGTGGAGGTGTTGCACCATACCACGTAGTTTATGCTGACAATGTGATGTGTGGTGAGGATCTTGAGGTACACTGTATCAGTCTGATGTCTGAAGGGACTGGAGTCTGAGTAACTAAGATCAGTCTGGGTAATTAAAAGTGTGGGAAGACATTCTGGAACCTTTTTGAAACATTGAAAATGTTGAAGTATGTGGGCCGAGCGATGGGATTCAGAATGTCCTGCTTGAGCAGTGGAGGAGCTGAGGGTGTGGGGCGTGGAGACTAATATCACCCTGTTTGGTCCTGAGGGATGGCTGGTTAGCCAAAGACGGGTAAGATTCCTCAGAGGAGGAACAACCTAAGACAGGCACAGCCGCAGAGGGGCCAACAGGGGTGGTGCATAGAGCCTTCCTTATATCACCGTGTTTGGCCCTGGAGGAGGACTGGTTAGCCAGAGACGGGTAAGATTCCTCAAGGGAGGAACAACCTAAGACAGGCACAGTCGCAGAGGGGCCAACACGGGTGGGGCACAGACCCTTAATCCTTTTGAGAGAGGTCTCCTGCCCCCAGGGCTGCTTTGCTCTCCACGCCCAGCTCAAATAAGGACCCAGGAGGCAAACAAAGATCATTGCCCCCAGTCATGTGAGGCCTTTGATTGTTTATGGGATTAACCTGGGAGTGTTAGACCCTTAGGCTATGCCGAGAACTCAATAAAAGCAACGTGGGATCAATCAGCGAGGCTTTTGATCCTAGAGGTCTTGAGTCCCCCGGTCCCATCTTTCTCTTCAGTCTGTGTCTGTGTCTTCTTCAAGCTTGCGGCACCCGTCACTCACCTCGAGTCGCCGAGCTGGTCTCGGCATAAAAGGACTCCATGCCCACATGACTGTCTCCAGTTATAATCTTGGATGCCAAGGCGTGGGTCACCTACCCTGGTTGGCAACATCCCGTACCTGCTGTCACACATTGTTTCTGTGAGATTTAGATGTTGCCTGTACGACTCCATCAGTAGAGGACAAATACAAGTCTGTGCTTGGTCTCTCCTGGCCTCCATTGTATGCACATTTTGCTTTTGCTGGTTTTAATTTGTAGACTTTCATTGTAATGAACTCTAACTTTGAGCACAAAACTTTTTTGAGGTTTTTTTTTGTGTGTGTATTTCTATTGAATAATTGAAACTTAAGGGTGGTCCTGGGGAGTCATGAGTCCAGCTGGCCCTCAAAGTGGGATTTTCTAGAATGACTGTGACTCACTGAAACTTGGCAAAAGCATGGTTTGGGGAAAGGAAGAAGGAGTGGTGGTGATGAGGATGGTCTTATTGTGCCCCAGTTGAATAGGGCCTTAGTCTTCCTGATTCACAATCTTTAAATATCCATTTAACAAGATTCTTGCTACAACCATGAAGGACATCTGAAATAGAGCCTTTCGATCTTGAAAGTATCAGATATAACCTTATACTAAGTATGGGATGCTGAAAGGTCTAAAATTTGCTTCGTTTGTTTCTAGATTTGTCTGTGTCATCTTATAAGCACAGAAGAAAATTCTTTGACTCAACAGAGAGCTGAATGAGCAATTTTTCACACAGGGTCAGCATTTCATTATTTTTAGATGTGAGTGGACATGCTACCTCATTTGGAGTTGAGAATTAATTAGCATCAAGCGTATATTACCTCTCAAAGGGCATCATTTGGCGTAGAACACACTGTAGGGATAATTCTCAGACTTGGCTTATCATCAGCATCTCCTCACCTCAGTGAGATAGTACTGAGGAAATCTTAGGAAGGTCCAAACCATGGATACTCTCAGTGTCTAAGTCCAAAAGTATGAAAATATTGGATGACCCCATCATAGAGTACTATAAGGTGGTAGAGAAATAGACATGCCTGCTTAGCTGCTGAAGTTGTTAACTGCAATATCCCAACTCTTGATAATTGGGGATTTTTGAAAGTGGGCTCTCTCATATAAGTCCAAGAAGAACTGCTTAATGAGGAATTTAAAAAAAATCTGAGGAGTACATGAAGAGATAAATTGACTAAAAAAAGTAAAAAGCGATTGAAGCATCTAAAAACAACGGAAGCTCAGGGTTTTCATATTTTCTTGATGAAGCTGGCAATGGGTTCATTATGGGATTATATGCTCTTTGCTATGCTAGAGTGTGTAGGGAAAAAAATTCTGAGCCTGTAAATGAAATCGACTTTGAATTCCTGTTAAGGAAATTATAAAATGAAGCTTCTTTTGTTTTAATATTGTTATACTCATATTTGAGGTACGTCATGCTTTTTTAATTTATAAAAGTTTTAATAATAAAAACTAACTTCCAAAGAATATTAGTACCTGTTATACAGAAAACATATTGTATGCTGATTGAAATTATTAATTTAAAGAAATGGAAAACAAGTTAGAATATATAATGAAAGAAAGATTGAATTTATAATACCTTCAAAACAAATTAAATACTTTAGAATAATATTATCAAGAAGTATGTGGTATTCATTTGAAGAAATGTGAAAATGCTACTGAAGGAAACAAAAATCTGCAAATATAGATAGAAATAAAAATATTAATCCTTACAAGTTAATATGATTCAAATAAATATGGCAAAAATATTTTTTTGAAAGAATAAAAACATTTTAAACTGGACATGTAAAAAAACATATATATTTCAGATTTTTTTCCATTATAGGCTATTACAAAATATTGAATATAGTTCCCTGTGCTGTACAGTAAATCCTTGTTGTTTATTTTACACATAGTGGTGTGTATCTGTTAATCCCATACACATAATTTAGCCCTCCTGCCCCTCTTTCCCCTTTGCTAATCATAAGTTTGTTTCCTGTTTTGTAAAAAAGTTCACTTGTATTTTTTTTTTATTTCTTGGAATCATCTTCAAATTCCTTTATCAATATTTTATTGTTCTCAGCTTATAGTTTGGGTTTAACCCATTGGTTAGGTTTATATTTATGTATTTTATATTTTTGACCCAATTTTAAATGGGATTGTTCTTTTACTTTTTCTGACATTTCACTTAGTGCAAAGAAATGCAATAGATTTCTGTATATTAATCCTGTATCCTGTTATATTGCTGAATTCATTTATTTGTTCTAATAGTTCTAAAAGTTTTTGTGTGGCATCTTTAGGGTTTTCTATATAGAGTATCATGTCATCTGCATATAATACCAATTTTACCTCTTCTTTTCCAATTTGGTTTTCTTTTTCTTGTCTGATTGTGGTGTCTACGACTTCCAATTCTACGTTGAATAGAAGTGGTGAGAGTGGGCATCCTTGTCTTGTTCCAGAATTTAGCAGGAAGGTTTTCAGCTTTTCACAATTCAGTGTTATATTGGTTGTGTGTTTGTCACATATGGCTTTTATTATGTTGAGATATGTTCCCTTTATACACACTTTGGTGAAAGGTAGCCATAAGAAAAAAATATAAAATTAGAGACTCCCTTATACCTTTCACCAAAATAAATGTCAGATGGATCGAGTTGAAACATGAAAATTGAACTAAAAACTTGAATGAAGGGCATGATGAAGAAAACATTTGCAACTTATTTCAGACACAGAGATAATTTCCTCATGCTCTTAGGAGCTCTCATATATCAGTGAGAAAAACAATGATGGCTTCACAAAAAGAATGAGCGAAATTGGTAGGAGAAAATATGGAGATTTCTTTAAAAAGTAAAACTAGAGCTACCATATGATCCAGCAATCCCACTCCTGGGCATATGTCTGGAGAAAACCATGGTTCAAAAGGATACACGCACCCCAATGTTCATTGCAGTACTGTTTACAACAGCCAAGATATAGAAGCAACCTAATGTCCATTGACAGATGAATGGATAAAGAAGACGTGATATATATATATATATATATATACAATGGAATATTACTCAGCTATTGAAAAGAATAAAATAATGCCATTTGCAGCAACATGAATGGACCCGGAGATTATCATACTAAGTGAAGTAAGTCAGACAGAGAAAGACAAATATCATATGATATCATTTATATGCAGAATCTAAAAAAATGATACAAACAAACTTATTTATAAAATAGAACAGACTCACAGGCTTAGAAAACAACCTTATGGCTTCCAAATGGGAAAGGTATTTGGGGGAAATATAAATTGGGAATTTGGGATTGACATATACACACTACAATATTTAAAATAGATATCCAACAAGGACCTAATGTATAGCACAGGGAGCTCTGGTCAATATTCTGTAACAATCTAAATGGGAAAAGAATTTAAAAAAGAATAAATACATGGGACTTCCTAGGTGGTGCAGTGGTTAAGAATCTGCCTGCCAATGCAGGAAATGTGGGTTCGAGCCCTGCTCTGGGAGGATTCCACATGCCACAGAACAGCTAAGCACGTGTGCCACTACTGTTGAGTCTGTGCTCTGGAGCCTGTGAACCACAACTATTGAGCCCATGTGCCACAACTACTGAAGCCCATGTGCCTAGAGCCCATGCTCTGCAACAAGAGAAGCCACTACAAAGAGGAGCCCGCCCACCACAATGAAGAGTAGCCCCCACACGCAGCAAGTAGAGAAAGCCCATGTGCAGCAACGAAGACCCAACACAGCCAATAAATAAATAAAAAAAAAAGAATAAATACATGTATATATATAACTGAATCACTTTGCTGTGCACCTGAAACTAACACAAGGTTGTTAATCAACTGTACTCCAATATTAATTTAAAACTTTAAGAAAAGTTTTGAGAAAAGAAAAAACCTAAAAATAGAGTTGCCATGTGATCCAGAAATTCCATTCCTGGGCATATACCCAGACAAAACTATAATTTGAAAAGACACATGCACCACTATATTCTTAGCAGCACTATTTATAATAGTTAAGACATGGGAATAACCTAAATGTTCATCAACAGATGAATGGATAAAGTAGATGTGGTATGTATATGTGGAATATTACTCAACCAATAAAAAGAATGAAATAATGCCTTTTGCAGCCACATGAATGGACACAGAGATTATCATACTAAATGAAGTCAGAAAGAGAAAGACAAATATCATGATATCACTTACATGTAAAATCTAAAATATGACACAAATCAACAAACCTACAAAACAAAGACAGACTCACAGATACAGAGAACAGACTTGTGGTTGCCAAGTGTGAGGGAGGATGGAGGAGGGGAGGATTGGGAGTTTGGGATTAGCAGAGGCAAACTATTATATGTAGGACGGATAAACAGCAAGGTCCTGCTGTATAGCACAGGGAAATATATTCAACATCTTGTGATAAACCATAATGAGAAAGAATATAAAAAAGAATATATATGTATAACTGAGTCACTTTGCTGTATAGCAGAAATGAACACAACATTGTAAGTTAACAATACTTCAAGAAAATTTTTAAAAATAAAGTGAAAAGGAAATACAGATGTTTACATTTACTGATAACAAGGAGATGTGGAAATCAAAACTGAGTTACATGTTTCACTTCTAAAATCATCAAGAAATAACACACTTGTTGAGACATTGGGCTGGCAAGTCTTTGGGGAAACAAGAATCTCTCATATTTGTTAGTTACAGTGCATATTGGCACTTTTATTTATCGAAATTTTAAATGCATGAAAACCTTTGACTCAGCAAGTCTACATTACAAATTTATCTTATAGATACATTTGCAGTGGTAGAAAATGACTTACGTCCTAGAATATTTGTTGCAGCATTGTTGTGATGGCAAAAGATTAAAACAACTCCAAAGTCCATTTGTCAGGTACTAGTAATGTAAGTCATGCTACATTATAATATTCTATAGTCACTAAAATAAAGAGGGAAATACTGTTTAACTAATATGGGGAAATCTCCAGGATTTAATATAAATTGAAAAAAGATGCAGAAACTGGGTAATTTAAATCATCACATAGATAAAATAATTTGTTTCAGAGACAATCTGCTACTGTCATGAAACATTTCCTCCTTATTTGCTCACCAGGATAAAATACCTTTTTTGGTCTATGCAACTATGTCAGATGCATAGGTTCTGTCCAAACCATGGGGGCCAGGACAATCCTTCAGTCTAATCAGCCTTTCCTATATGATTTCTCTCAATATAAATAACATAAATATGCCCAGTTGGGCCCTAATGCATGACAGAATTTTGGATGTAGTCATTGCTTTTTAAATACTTTAACAAATAAGTGACCAATTGAATTGCAATACCTGCTACATAGAAAATACTCAGGAAATATTATTTGAAATAGTTTTCTTTTTTAAATTGGAAAATATTTATTATCATATATGTATACTTTTATAATTAAAAATAATTCACATTCATTGAAAATAAATTTCTGAAACACACAAAACTATAAAAATAACCTTTAATCTCTTCAATGACCTAGAAGTGGTGCTAATTTTAGTGTAGGATTTTACCCTTACTTACTTTTTACTTATTTATTTATTTATTTTTAAAATTAGACCCATACTGTACATACCACAAATTAAATGATTCTAATCAACATTTACAGGTTTATCTATAAACATTCAATTAGCTCTGAAACAATTTTTGGTTCTCTGTCACAAACAAAGACGTTATTGGTCAGAAGAAAGAGTATCTGATTTCTGAGCACTAGTCTGATTTCAAAGTAGCCGTGCTCCACTTTCACTTTCATTCTCAGTTATATTAATAGAAAATTGAGTATCAAATTATGTCCGGAAATTGACTCAGAAACTTCACATTCAGATGAAGTTAAGGATAAATTTTAGATCTTATCATTTGCAAAAAAATTAGAAGAAAGTTAGAGAAGGCAAGAGGAGAGACAGGTTAATTGTTGAGTTCTTCCCCAGTTTCTCTCATATGAGAGTTGCATATAACCCCCAAATCAATTGACATACTGGTCATTTTCTTTTTTGAGCCTCTATTTCTGCTTTTATAAGACTCTGTATTTTTTTAGATAAAGTTTTAAAGTGTTCATATTTTCACAAAAGTGTCCAAATTCTATTTGCTAATTGTGGCATAAAGAGGCAACAGTTATTTTTTTCTGTCTTTTATTGTTCTTATTGTTGTTTTAGCTTTGTTTTTTACAGTATAGCATTTATAACTAAATGTCCTAAGTAGCTTATTTATTAGTATAAGAATTTTCGTGGTAATTTTTGAAGTTTTAAAAGAAAGCATATTATAGAAACAGACAAGTGCTCAGCTCAAAAGTGTACAGTAGGTGAAACACACAAAAGGAATCCATTCCCGTAATTGTTACCTAGGCTAAAAAAAGGGAGAGTCCCAAAACCCCAGAAACTTTCTTAGGCCCCATTCAGTCAATAACTCCTTCAGCCTGATCAAAGATACCCACTGTCCTCGGTATGGTATTGGCACAAAAGCAGAAATACAGATCAATGGAACAGGATAGAAAGCCCAGAGATAAACTATGGTCAACTAATCTATGACAAAGGAGGCAAGGATATACAATGGAGAAAAGGCAGCCTCTTCAATAAGTGGTGCTGGGAAAATTGGACAGATACATGTACAAGAATGAAATTAGAACACTCCTTAACACCATACACAAAAATAAACTCTAAATGGATTAAAGACCTAAATACTATAGGCCAGATACTATAAAACTCCTAGGGGAAAATATAGGAAGAACACTCTTTGCCATAAATCACAGGGAGATCTTTTTTGACCCAGCTCCTAGAGTAATGGAAATAAAAACAAAAATAAATAAATGGGACCTAACGAAAATTAAAAGCTTCTACACAGCAAAGGAAACTATAAGCAAGACCAAAAGACAACCCTCAGAATGGGAGAAAATATTTGCAAACAAATCAACAAAGGATTAACCTCTAAAATATATAAACAGTTCATCCAGCTCAATATCAAAAAAACAAAAAACCCAATCAAAAAATGGGCAGAAGACCTAAATAGGCACTTCTCCAAAGAAGACATACGGATGGCCAAGAGGCACATGAAAAGCTGCTCAACATCACTAATTATTAGAGAAACGCAAATGTAAACTACAGTGAGGTATCACCTCACACTGGTTACAATGGGCATCATCAGAAAATCTATAAACAGTAAATGCTGGAGAGGGTGTGGAGAACAGGGAACTCTCTTGCATTGTTGATGGGAATGTAAACTGACACAGCCACTATGGAGAACAGTATGGAGGGTGCTTGAAAAACTAAAAATAGAGTTAGCATATGACCCAGCAATCCCACTACTGGGCATATACCCAGAGAACACCATCATTCAAAAAGACACATGCACTCCAATGTTCATTGCAGCACTATTTACAATAGCCAGGACATAGGAGCAACCTAAATGTCCATCAACAGATAAGTGGATAAAGAAGATGTGGTACATATATATTAGAAAGTTACTCAGCTGTAAAAAGGAACGAAATTGGAACATTTGTAGAGACATGGATGGACCTAGAGACCGTCATACAGAGTAAAGTGAGTCAGAAAGAGAAAAACAAATATCTTATATTAACACATATACGCAGACTACAGAAAAATGGTACAAATCAATCAGTTTGCAAGGCAGAAATAGAGGCACAGATGTAGAGAACAAACATATGGACACCAACTGGGGAAAGCTGGGGGGAGGTTGGGCGGGAATGAATTGGGAGATTGGGATTGCCATATATACATTACTAATAAGAAAAAAAAATCAAATTTTACACTTTAAATATATGCAGTTTATTGTATGTCAATTGTACCTAAATAAAGTTGTTAAAAAAAAAGATACCCACTCTCCTTACTTTTCTCATCAGAAACTGTTTGCCTGTTTGTGAACTTTATGTAAATGAAATCAAACAATATGTACTCTACTGTGTCCAGATTGTTTTAATCAATATTATAACTGTGAGGTTAATACACGTTATTGGCTTTAACTATGGTTTCACTATTTTCTTTCCTATAAGACATTCCATTATACAAGTCACAGATTATTTATCTCTTTTACTGGATGGATGTTTGGGTTACATTCACTTCAGAGCTTTCATACATATTGCTGCTATGATGATTCTCGCTCTGTTTTTCAAGCACATGTATCAACATTACTACTGGATGTGTACTTACAAGTGAAATGGTCAGAACATAGGGAACTTAAATTCAAGTTAAGATGATTCCAAACAGTTTTCCTAAGTGTACTTTAAGTCATCTTGAAACAAACATACAATTGTTCCTAAAAGAGAAATAGCCTTTCAGAAGCATTACCAGTGTGAAACAATTTGTGTATATTTAATGATTCTACCTCTTTATAGTGTCAGATAACAAATAGTTTATATTTGTATGGATATGATGTTCCCATGGAAACTAGCAAAATAATGTGTGGAATGAACTTTGTTCTAAATAGAAATCTCTGATTCAACATGTTCTGTATAATATCCCAAGGAGTGGATGGAGCAAAGTGGATGGAACAGAGAGAGAAGAGGAAGAGGACAAGAAAGAAGAAGGAAAAGAGACAGGTAAAAAGGCATGAAGTATTATTTGAAATACAGTACTTTACAATATAGTACTTTACAATACAGTATTATTAACTATAGTCACCATACTGTACATTACGTCCCCAGTACTTACATATTTTGTAACCAAAAGTTTGTACCTTTTGACTCGCTTTACCCATTAACGTAATATTATCTGTCAATTGTATCTCAATAAAAAATAAGAAATTAACAATAAAAAAAAAGGCATGAAGTATGCTGATTCTGTCAAACTTTGGTGAAAGAAATATATTGGGCATATAAGCTTAGCAAAAATTGATTATGACCCTCCTCAGTTACAAGGACTTGATGTCTTTCTTCAGGTTTGATTATTTCTCCTACACTTTGGGAAGGATATTTCCCGGGTAGCTCTGCCACTCTGTGACCTAACTCAAGTGTTCAGATTTGGGGTGGACCACCTCAAGATACACAGAAGAAGCCCATCTGGTAACGAGAACCCCTATGACCTGGGGTCCTGGACCCTTGAGAGAGCACTCAGGAGGAGCCAGGATCAGGAAATTCAGAGCCCTGTACACTTCCTGGTGAGAGCCTTTTGCTTAGACAGTGTTACTTCTATTAAATCCTTTTTTATCAATACAAATGCTGATTTTGAAGGCCTTGGAGGTATAACAATAAGCAGGACAAATGTAAATCAATAGCTTTGCCAGCAGTGTCTGATTGATCTGATGCTATGGTCACAAATTTGAAAATCCTTCAGCCTAAAAACGGCCTACCCTTGAAAAGTTTTGGACACAGGTATTAAGGGACATTTCCATCAGTGAAGATGAACAACAATCTATGTGAGTAAATATTAACACACAGCACTTAACAGAATTCTGATCTGAAACTGCTTTGAGCTTTTGCTTCTCTAAAAGGACTGATAAAACTGCAGCGTTGTCTTCCACCAAGCTTTGTGTACAGAACGTTAAACTGAGCTCCCCCTGTGTGAGAATTTCCACTAGATTCCAAAGGTGTGTACAATTGGTGCCAAATAAACATACTTTCTAAAACAAAATGTTGGATCAGTCATCTTTTCTGGAGAGAAGATGAGAAAAACTTCAATTCAGTTAAATAACATCTCATTATCCTCCATCAGTTTAGGGAGTTATTTTTAATAATTCTTCCCTTACTAATATTGTATTTTGTGAATAAGATTTACAGAATAAATTTCTTAAGGATATTTTTTCTTGCAATAATTTCCCATCATGGAAGCTGGGAGATTACTCTAAGTGTATTTTTCTTCAGAAATAATAATAACAATAAATTAAAATAATCCAATAATATTGAAAGTTATTAGTAAACATTAGAATATGATAAATAGTAGTAAAATAACAAAAAAATACTGACTTAAAGGCTAAAACAGTTAATCAGCCTCACATTCTTCATTTCTAAAATCACATTTTGGAGGAGTTAAGATGGCAGTGGAGTATGAGGAAGTGGAGTTCATCTCTCTCCACAGATGCATCAGGAATACATCTATAGATGCAACAATTCTCACAGAAAACTGGCTGGACACTAACAGAAGACCTTGGACACAGGAAAGGACTATAAAGATCCCTGCATAACTGGGTAGGATGGAAAAAAAGAAGGAGAGGGAGGAGAAGAGGAAGCGGGACAGGACCTCCACCCTGGGGTGAGGGAGCTGAAGCAGAGGAGAGATTCCCAAATTTGGGGAAACCCCCATCTGACTGGGAAACCCCCTCTCTGATGGGGAAATTGATTGGGACAGAAGGGAAGCACTTGAGGCTGTCAGAAGAGGGTGAAGTGGCCAATCTCTGGCAGACAGGACAGGATGAGAAATACACAGATGGTCCTACGTGCCCTGGACTGAGTCGTGTTCACAGGTGTGCAAGGGGGCTGGGAGCTGGAGCATGGGGATTGGAGCACAGACTCAGAGTGAGAACTGCTATTGGTTGTGGGGAGATGGATTGAGGGGACAGGAGGGAGGAAATCCATAGCAGGGAATGCCTACAGAGGAAGACCTGACTGCCATGGAAGCAGGACACTACTGCTGAGTCACATGCAGGGGGAGGAACCACTGTTGTAGGCTCTCTCTCCCCACACATCAGCACCTGCCAATGAACAATAAAAAAAGCCCTCTCAGGTCTGGCCCTCATATGCCTTATGCTGGGCACCAGAAAAGGCCCTCACTAGGGCCATATCTCTTGCGCCTGTGGACACTGGCTTTCATGCACATTTGGTGCCACCAGTGTCCTGTGATCCAAGCAGTCATATCACCTCTGTGTCCTGTCCTCACTGGGGCAGACCCAAGAGCTCCAAGGCAGCCTCAGGACCAGACTCCTGTTGGTGGACCATCTGCAGAGGTGGGGATAAAACCAAAACTGAACCCCAGGGATGGGGGTACAAAGGAATAGGATTGAAAATCTTTCCATCAGCTGTACGAGCTACAGATTTAATCCTGGCAATCAGCTTGGTAGATCCTGCATCTGTGGAATATATGAGTAGATAATGAGTGTTCCCACAAATGAAAATAGTCTGTCTTTGGCAGCTGTGGACTTTGGAGGCAAGCACACACAGGAACTGGGCCAGATCAGAGTCTAAGCGGTCCCCATAGGGCCCAAAGCAGGTCCTGAGACCAACCCAGAGGCAGAGGAGGACATCTTGGGGAGGCGGAGGTGAGCTGTGGCTCAAGGCATGTGCAAGGACACTTACAGGTGAGACCTCAGGGAAACATACTTATTACTACTAGTTTTATTAAGTTTTGATTCATTCTGTTGTTGGTTCTGGCTTTTGTTGTTGTTCTAGTATTTTATTTGTTTTTTATATTTATTTATTTATTTATTTATTTATTTATTTATTTATTTATTTGTCTTTGGGGATCTTCATGTTTTACAATATATTTTTAACTTTTATTTTTTTATATATTTCTATTTTTACTTTGCTTTTCTGTTGTTCTGTGTTCTTTTCCCTTATTTTTTTCTTCTTTTTCTGTAATATATTTTTTATTTTTATTTTTTATATTACCATTTCTACTTTGCTTTTCTATTGTTCTCTTTTTTCCCTCTTTATTTTATTTTATATTTTTTAATCATTTTTATCAGTTTGTTCTGTTTCCCTCCTTTATTCTTCAGTTGGCACACTGTTTTGGTTTTGTTTTTAGGTTTTGTGTTTTCTTAGTTCCCATTCTAATTCTTTGATTTTGGTTTTGAGTTCTTCTGTTTATGTGGTTGTTCTCTTGCTTTTTGTTTTATTTGGTTCTGTTTTTCTTTTTTTGCATATGTGTGTGTTTCATTGTCTGTTTTTGTTTGTTTGATTTACTTTTTACCAATTGTCTGGGTTTTTGTAAAATTTTTTTTTTTTTTAGTCCCCTTTATTGCCAGGATGAGAGACCTGCAGTGTCTTGGTTCATTGACCAAAGGTCAGGCCTGAGGCTCTGGGGTTGGAGCACCAAGTCCAGGACCCTGGACCACTAGAGAAGTCCCAGCTCCAGGGAAGATTAATCACTGAGAGCTCTCAAAGAAGTCTCTATCTGTATCCAAGACCGCACTCCACCCAACTGCCTGCAGCTCCCAGCACTGGATGCTTCATATCAAACAAAAAACATGACAGTAACACAAACATACCTATCAGCACACAGAATACCTAAAGTCATACTAAGCTCACAGATACCCCAAAACACACCATCAGACACAGCCCTACTCATCAGAGGGAAAAAGACTCAGCTTCACCTACCAGAATTCAGCCACCAGGCCCTCCCATCAGGAAGCCTACATAAGATGCTGGAGCAACCCCACCAATGGATGCAGAAAATAGAAGCAAGAGGAATTATGACACTGCAGCCTAGGGAAAGGAAACCTCAAATATTGCAAATTAGACAAAATGAGAAGACAGATAAATATCTTGCAGGCAAAGGAGCAAGATAAAAACCCACAAGACCAAAGAAATGAAGAAGAAATAAGCAAACTACCTGAAAAAGAATTCAGAGTAATAATAGTAAATATGATTCAAAATGTCAGAAACAGAATAGAGAAAATACAAGAAATGTTTAACAAGGAGATAGAAGAACTAAAGAGCCACCAAAGAGTAGTGAACAACACAATAACTGAAATTAAAAATACTCTAGAAGGAATCAGTAGCAGAATAACTGAGGCAGAAGAATGGATAAGTGAGCTAGAAGATAGAATGGTGGAAATAACTGCCACAGAGCAGAATAAAGAAAAAAGAATGAAAAGAATGGTGGACAGTCTCAGAGACCTCTAGGACAACATTAAGTGCACCAATATTCAAATTATATGTGTCCCAGAAGAAGAAGAAAAAAGAAAGGGTCTGAGAGAATATTTGAAGAGATTATAGTCAAAAACTTCCCCAACATAGGAAAGGAAATAGTCAATCAAATCCAGGAAAGCAGAGAGTCCCATACAGGATAAACCCAAGGAGAAACATGCTGAGACACATATTTATCAAACTAACAAAAATTAAACACAAAGAAAAAATATTAAATGCTGCAAGGGAAAAGCAACAAAAAACATACAAGGGAATCTCCATAAGGCTAACAGCTGATCTTTCAGTGGAAACTCTGCAGGCCAGAAGGGAGTGGCAGGATATATTTAAAGTGATGAAAAGGAGGAACCTACAACCAACATTACTCTACCCAGCAAAGATCTCATTCAGATTCGATGGAGAAATCAAAAGCTTTACAGACAAGCAAAATTTAAGAGAATTCATCACCACCAAACCAGCCTTACAACAATTGCTAAAGGAACTTCGCTTGGCTGGAAACAAAAGAGAAGGAAAAGACCTACAAAAACAAATCTAAAACAATTAAGAAAATGGTAATAGGAACACACGTGTCAATAATTACCTTAAATGTAAATGGATTAAATGCTCCAACAAAAAGACACAGACTGGTTGAATGGGTACAAAAACAAGACTCATACATATGCTGTCTACCAGAGACCCACTTCAGACCTAGAGACACATACAGATTGAAAGTGAGGGGATGGAAAAAGATATTCCATGCAAATGAAAGTCAAAAGTAAGCTGGAGTAGCAATACTCATATCAGTCAAAAGAGACTTTAAAATAAAGAATGTTGCAAGAGACAAGAAAGGACACTAGATAATGATCAAGAGATCAATCCAAGAAGAAGACATAATAATTGTAAATATCTATGCACCCTACATAGGAGCACCTCAATACATAAGGCAAATGCTAACAGCCATAAAATGGGAAATTGGCAGTAACACAATAATAGTAAGGGATTTTAACACCCCATTTACACCAATGGACAGAGCATCCAAACAGAAAATAAATAAGGGAGACAAAAGCTTTAAATGACACATTAGACCAGATAGACTTAATTGATATTTATAGGATGTTCCACCCCAAAACAATAGAATACACTTTCTTCTCAAGTGTACGTGGAACATTCTCAGGATAGATCACATCTTGGGTCACAAATCAAGCCTCAGTAAGTTTAAGAAAATTGAAATTATATAAAGCATCTTTTCTAAACACAGTGTTCTGAGATCAGAAATAAATTACAGGAAAAAAAACCCATAAAAAACACAAACAGATGGAAGCTAAACAATACGCTACTAAACAACCAAGAGATCACTGAAAAAAATCAAAGAGGAAATTAAAAATATACCTAGAAAAAAATGACAATGAAAACACGATCACCCAAAACCTATGGGACACAGCAAAAGCACTTCTAAGAGGGAAGTTTGTAGCAATAAAATTCTACCTCAAGAAACAAGAAAAATCTCTTTGTATGTCTTCTTTGTAGAAATGTCTGTTTAGGTCTTCCACTCATTTTTGGATTGGGTTGTTTGTTTTTTTGATATTGAGCTGCATGAGCTACTTGTATATTTTGGAGGTTAATCCTTTGTCACTTGCTTCATTGACAAATATTTTCTCCCATTCTGAGAGTTGTCTTTTTGTCTTGTTTATGGTTTCCTTTGTTGTGCAAAAGCTTTTAAATTTCACTAGGTCCCATTTGTTTATCTTTGTTTTTATTTCCTTACTCTAGGAGGTGGGTCAGAAAGGATCTTGCTGTGATTTATGTCATAAAGTGTCCCACCTATGTTTTTCCCTAAAAGTTTTATAGTATCTGGCCTTACATTTAGTTCTTTAATCCATTTTGAGTTTACTTTTGTGTATGGTGTTAGGAAGTGTTCTAATTTCATTCTTTTACATGTAGCTGTCTAGTTTTCCCAGCACCACTTATTGAAGAGGCTGTCTTTTGTCCATTGTACATTCTTGCCTCCTTTGTCAAAGATAAGGTGACCATATGTGCATGGAATTATTTCTGGGCTTTCTATCCTTTTCCATTGATCCATGTTTCTGTTTTGTGCCAGTACCACATTCTCTTGATTACTGTAGCTTTGTAGTATAGTCTGAAGTCAGGGCACTTGATTCCTCTAGCTTCGTTTTTTCTTCTCAAGTTTGCTTTGGCTATTCTGTGGGGAGCCGCCCTGGAAAAGGGGTCCTGCTCTCAGGACATGGCTCTGGGAGCTTCCTTAATTCAAGGGTTTGTGTAAAACAAACATAGCTCTCTGTCCTGCCACCCCTGACCTTGAGTACGTGCTGGAACAAAGAGCATGTGATCCCTTGGGCTGCAGTACGTGCGCACATAGACTCCTTATCGCATAAGTACATCCTGAGACAGTACATCTTGAGACTGTTAACAGGATGTGCAGTACAGTCTACCCTTGGGGAGGAGGCAAGTTGTAACAAAGAAGGAGCCATTTCTTGTTCCCCTTTTCCGAATCTGTATAAAAAGCCACCGTATAATAAAGAAGTTTGTCAGTTGCCCTAGAATGTTTCTGCATTCTGGGCTCCTGATCCTCTCAACCCCATTCTTTGTGTGTTGGTCTTTCTTTCTTTCTTAGCCGCGTCGTGTTTGCCTAAGGACCTGATCGATTTTGCCGGCAGGCTCCGGCACTATTCAGGGTCTTTTGTGTTCCCATACAAATTGTAAACTTTTTTGTTCTAGTTCTATGAAAAATGCCATTGATAATTTGATAGGGATTGCATTGAATCTGTAGATTGCTTTGGGTAGCATAGTCATTTTGACAATGTTGATTCTTCCAATCCAAGAACATGTTATATCTCTCCATCTATTTGTACTATCTTTGATTTCTTTCATCAGTGTCTTATAGTTTTCTGCATACAGAGCTTTTGCCTCCTTAGGTAGGTTTATTCCTAGGTATTTTAATTTTTGTTGCAATGGTAAATGGGAGTGTTTCCTTAATTTCTCTTTCTGATTTTTCATTGTTAGTGTATAGGCATGCAAGAGACTTCTGTGCATTAATTTTGTATCCTGCTAAATTCATTGATTAGCTCTAGTATTTTTCTGGTGGCATCTTTAGGATTTTCCATGTATGGTATCATGTCATCTGCAAACAGGGACAGTTTTACTTCTTTTCCAATTTGGATTCCTTTTTTTTTCTTTTTCTTCTCTGATTGCTGTGGCTAAAATTTCCAAAACTATGTTGAATAATACTGGTGAGAGTGGGCACCCTTGCCTTGTTCCTGAACTTAGAAGAAATGCTTTCAGCTTTCCATCATTGAGAATGATGTTTGCTGTGGGTTTGTCATATATGGCCTTTATTATGTTGAGATAGTTTCCCTCTATGCCCACTTTCTGGAGAGTTTTTATCATAAATGGGTGCTGGATTTTGTCAAAAGCTTTTCCTGCATCTATTGAGATTATATGATTTTTCTCCTTCAGTTTGTTAATATGGTGTATCACATTGATTGATTTGCATATATTGAAGAATCCCTGTATTCCTGGGACAAACCCCATATTGACCATGGTGTATGATCCTTTTAATGTGCTGTTGGATTCTGTTTTCTAGTACAAGGGTGAGTCAGAAATTAATTCTAAGCCAGAGTGTGGATAATTTTTGACATCCTTATATTTTGTTGAGGATTTTTGGATCTATGTTCATCAGTAATATTAGCCTGTAATTTTCTTTTTGTGTGACATTTTTGTCTGGTTTTCACATCAGGGTGATGGTAGCCACATAGAATGAGTTTGGAAGTGTTCCTCTCTCTGCTATATTTTGGAAGAGTTTGATAAGGATAGGTGTTAGCTCTTCTCTCAGCGTTTGATAGAATTTGCCTGTGAAGTCATCTGGCCCTGGGCTTTTGTTTGTTGGAATATTTTTAGTCACAGTTTCAATTTCAGTGCTTGTGATTGATCTGTTCATATTTTCTATTTCTTTCTAGTTCAGTATTTCAAGGTTGTACTTTTCTAAGAATTTGTCCATTTCTTCCAGCTTGTCCATTTTATTGGCATATAGTTGCCTGTAGTAGTCTCCCATGATCCTTTGTATTTTGCCAATGTCAGTAGTTACTTCTCACTTTTTATTTCTAATTCTGTTGATTTGCCTCTTCTCCCTTTTTTTCCTGATGAGTCTAGCTAACAGTTTACCCATTTTGTTTGTATTCTCAAAGAACCAGCTTTCAATCTTATTGATCTTTGTTATTGTTTCCTTCATTTCTTTTCATTTATTTCTAATCTGATCTTTATGATTTCTTTCCTTCTACTAACTTTGGGTTTTCTTTGTTCTTCTTCCTCTCATTGCTTTACGTGTAAGGCTGGGTTGTTTATTTGAATAGATGCTCAACACTACTAATTATTAGAGAAACACAAATCAGAAACCACAGTGAGGTATCATCTCACACCAGCCAGAATGGCCATCATTAAAAAATCTACAAACAATAAATGCTGGAGAAGGTGTGGAGAAAAGGGAACCCTCCTGCACGTTGGTGGGAATGTAAATTGATACAGCCACTATGGAGAACAGTATGGAGGTTCCTTAAAAAACTAAAAATAGAACTACCATATGGCCCAGCAATCCCACTACTGGGCATATACCCTGAAAAAACCATAATTCAAAAACATACATGTACCCCAATGTTCATTGTGGTGCTATTTACAATAGCCAGGACATGGAAGAAACCTAAATGTCCATCAACAGATGAATGGATAAAGAAGATGTGGCACATATATACAATGAAATATTACTCAGACATTAAAAAGAATGAAATTGAGTTATTTGTAGTGAGGTGGATGGACCTAGAGTCTGTCTTACAGAGTGAAGTAAGCCAGAAAGGGAAAGACAAATACCATACGCTAACGCATATATATGGAATCTAAAAAAATGGTACTGATGAACTTAGTGGCAGGGCAAGATGTAGAGAACAGACCTGAGGTCATTGGGGGTGGAGGGAAAGCTGGGAGGTAGTGAGAGAGTAGAACTGACATATATATATACTACCATATGTAAAATGGATGGCTAGTGGGAAGTTGCTGCATAGCACAGGGAGATCAACTCGATGCTTTGTGATGACCTAGAGGGGTGGGATAGGGAGGCTGGGAGGGAGGCTCAAGAGGGAGGGGATATGGGGATATATGTATACATATAGCTGATTCACTTTGTTGCAAAGCGGAAACTAACACTGCATTGTAAAGAAATTATACTCCAATAAAAATCTTAAAAAATTAAAATAAAATCACATTTTTATTTTATAGCCTCATAGAACAAAATAAAAAGCAAAAACAAGAGACAGAGAGAGAAAGAAAGGGAGGGCAGGCAGCATGCTGTGATCCAGTTGGTGAGGAAGGACTCCTTCTGTGGACTTGGGTTGGTGCCCAACCCTCATTGTCAGTTTCTGTGTCTCAGTAAGTTCAGGGTCACTATCCTTAACCCAGTTAAATTTCAACTCTAGAAATTGCCAAGTTTAATTTAAAGTATTTTAAAAAGCTGTTTCTGATATTGCTGGGTATACTTTTAGGGCTATGACAGAATCTTCAGCTGTAAATATTGCATGACTGATTCTATTTTATGAGATGAGCTCATGGCAATCCACGTAGAGATTATATTTTTCTAGTTGCTCTGGCATCCTGGTTGTGGCCATGTGCACATTGAGGATGAGTAGAAGTACACGCATTTTATTTGCAGGTCTGCACCAGAGAACTTTGAGCCTGTTTCCCACCAGTCACTCCTATCCATCTTACTGTCTAGATATCAGATGATGTGGCAGCAGTCAACCTTTGAACTTGCAGATGTGTACGATGTCTTAGTGGGTACCAAACAACAAATGGAAGGAAATGGAATCTCTGAATGACTCCGTGGAACCTAGAGTGGTGGGACTGTAACATGTCATCTAAGCTGTAGTACCATCCCCCTAAACCATCTCTATCTCCAGTGTCTTCATTTTATTCCCTCTTCCTGCCATCAGAGAGAGGGAGATCAAACATGACTCTGAGCATGCCTAGTAACCTTCAAAGTCTCTACCTGCCTGTGGAATGTAGTCCATGAGCCAGGTCTTTCAACTTTGTTCTCAGTGAGCCTATTACACTGGCTACATGGACCTGGCTGATTCCAGCACCCAGCCCCTACTTTTGTATATTTAATCACTGCCTCCCTTTGCTTTAAAATGTTTCCTTCAGTTACCCTTTTTGAACTCTGAATCACTCTTTAAGATCTAACAGAAATGATACCTCCTCAGCGAAGCTATCTATAACCTTCCAAATATAATTAACTGTTGCTTTTGCAGAAAATAAGCACTTTATAACATCATTTTTAACACCCGATCACATCTTGCTTTTTTTTTTTTTTAATCTGCCTCCTTCAAGGTATGGATTGGATATAGGTGAGAACCTTGCTCTGTTCATCTTTAAATATGCAATAGCAGTAGATCTCACAACTGTATTACATGTATCAGTAAGTTGTACCACCAAGTGTTGCAGGAAAAAAATCAAGTATTAAAAAATACCAAGTAAGACAATTATTAAAAATTGTTCATACTAAAATTCAAATATGAGAGGAAGAAACTTAATAGACAATAAAACCAGAAAACAGAAAATATTTGAAGCATTTGCCAGCTTTAAAAAAAAAGTAATGATTATGATTGCTTATTTTGAGTCAATATTAACTTTTAAATTTGTACCTTTATATTATTTTATTTGAAATAAACACTCAAAACATATAACCTCCAGACTGCCATTCCAGTAGATCCATCCCCCTCCCCCCCCCCCCCCCCATGGAAAAGCATGCTACAAAATAATAGTGATTATTTCTGGACTGTAAAATTAAGAGTTTCATACACTCACTTATTAATGAAAAAGTACTTATGTTAATAACAACAGTACTTTGAAAAGAAAGAGAGAGAAACGAAAAGACACTCAAAGCAAAAAATTAAACCCCAAAAAATCCTTTATTGCCTCCCACCAAAAGTACCCCGAGAGACAGGCTGCTGAACCATCTCAGCCCACTGCTACTCGACTCACATTCACACCTGCTGCTGCGTGGGGTCACGACACCTGAGCCAACAGTGAAGGAGGGACCTGTCTGGGTTTTGCGCACACTCTTGGGTCTCTAGCCTTGGTTAAGAAAGATAAAAACCTGTAACAGTTAAACCTGGGATATTGCATGTGTCCTTTCGGTTTCATTACTCATAAACCCGACCCGTAACAGGATGGCAGTAACAACCGCCTCGCTCTTCAGCTTCTGAATATAAAGGTCGTTTTCCAGAGGAGGAGCCAGACACAGGAGGAGCCCCAGGGTAGAGCCGGAGCAGCTAACTTGACCCCTGCCTGCAACGCCCGCGCCAAGTAAGCTTGCTCCTAAATTTACCTTCCAAGCACATTTCTGTTAACAACAAGAAATCCCCCACCGCAGGCCCCACACTGCAGGAAGGGAGGCTGCCAGAGTTCGGGGCGGGGTTGTGTGAGGCCAGCGGGGTGCTTTGCTGGGGCAGCTCAGCGTCTTCATTTAGATCTGGGGCGGCTGCGAAGCACGTCCCCAGATGAGCTGCTCTTCCTGGGGCCTCAGTCCAGGGCTGCAGCAAAGAGGCCTGCTTGGGAGGAGGAGAGCATCCTACCTCATGGGGACAGGGAGCTGAGGTCTCTTTTAGGACTGAGGGACCAAATCCTGCCTCCTAGAAGAGGAGCTGGGTAGGGTTGCTCCCTCCCGCCCCTTCCTTCCCTCCGCAGACACGTCCTGACGACACCCCGCTGGGCAGTGGAAAAACAGAAAAGGAGGTACTGGACAAACAATTTAAATATTAAAAAAAATTCTTATATTGGCCATATGTAATATTCCAAAGATTCTGTAAAGCTGTATTTATTTGAAATAATTCATTCTCACACTTTCTAAACAACCCTTAAAAATAACTATAAGCTCTAAGCCTGTTTCTTTATGCTTCCTTGTTTCTAAATGTGTAGTGCCTACCAAGCCAACAAACAAATGCAAACAATCCATAAATTAGTTATTTTCAGTTTCAGTTTTTCGTTCTCTTTCCTTTGTGAGAATGAAAAAACTTCCTCGGTTTGCTATCAACTTCCTTAAAATAGCTGCAGAAAAATGGGAGGAGGAAAGAGAGCATGGATGAGTAAGAAACAACTGGGAGCATTTTCTGGAACTCATTGACCTGCCGTGCTGTGGTGCGGAAATGCTAGTTTGTCAGCTTTCTTTTGCATGCAAGTTAGTCTTGAGCTCAAAGCTCTCAACTTCTTTTCTTTTTTTCTTTAATACATCTTAATTGGAGTATAATTGCTTTATAATGTTGTGTTATTTTTTGCTGTACAACAAAGTGAATCAGCTATATTTATACATATATCCCCATATCCCCTCCCTCTTGAGCTTCCCTCCCACCCTCCTGATCCCGCCCCTCTAGTAAGTCACAGAGCACCAAGCTGATCACACTGTGCTCTGCAGCAGCTTCTCACTAGCCATCCTTTTTACATTTGGTAGTATATATATGTCAGTGCTACTCTCTCACTACCTCCCAGCTTTCCCTCCACCCCCAATGACCTCAGGTCTGTTCTCTACATCTTGCCCTGCCACTAAGTTCATCAGTACCGTTTTTCTAGATTCCATATATATGTGTTAGCATGCAATATTTGTTTTTTTCTTTCTGACTTAATTCACTCTGTATGACAGACTCTAGGTCCATCCACCTTACTACAAATAACTCAGTTTCATTCTTTTTTATGTCTGAGTAATATTTCATTGTATATATGTGCCACATCTTCTTTATCCATTCATCTGTTGATGGACATTTAGGTTTCTTCCATGTCCTGGCTATATTGTAAATAGCACCACAATGAACATTGGGGTACATGTATGTTTTTGAATTTTGGTTTTTTCAGGGTATATGCCCAGTAGTAGGATTGCTGGGCCATATGGTAGTTCTATTTTTAGTTTTTTAAGGAACCTCCATACTGTTCTCCATAGTGGCTGTATCAATTTACATTCCCACCAACGTGCAGGAGGGTTCCCTTTTCTCCACACCTTCTGCAGCATTTACTGTTTGTAGATTTTTTAATGATGGCCATTCTGGCTGGTGTGAGGTGATACCTCATTGTGGTTTTTGATTTGTGTTTCTCTAATAATTAGTAGTGTTGAGCATCTTTTCATGTGTTTGTTGGCCATCTGTATGTCTTCTTTGGAGAAAGAGGAATGTCATTTAGGTCTTCCACCCATTTTTGGGTTGGGTTGTTTGTTTTTTTGATATTGAGCTGCATGAGCTACTTGTATATTTTGGAGATTAATCCTTTGTCAAAACTCTCAATTTCTGATTCAGAATGGTGTGTGAGGAATGGAGAGGTCAGGGAGAATGTAGTCTGATAATCTGGACTGCAGGATTCAGATGCTGGCTTTATTTCTGAGAAAGAACTAAAGCCAGCATCCATTTGGACCAGTGGTAGGTATGAAGTGACAGCCTCACACAGTGTCACATAAACCAGGACTGCAGTAGGTGGAGTGGAAAGAACCCTGCCTGGAGAGATGAGAGATTAGGGTCTCCTCCTGGATCTTTGGAGGGGGGAGCAGGGGAGGGAAGCATTTTCTTCATCCATGACCTCAGTTTCCTCACTGTATATGCATCAAGAGACACATCGCTAGTTCTCAACCAGGGCTCCACACTAGATTCTCATCTTACACTTTTTTTTTTTGAATGAGGACCATACTTGGTTCGGACAAACCTGGCTGCCTTTATTTATTGAGTAAGGAAAAAAATGAGACCCCAAAACAAACGGGCTGCCTAAAGATTGAAGCCTCACTCTCACCCCTGCCACATCCTTAAAAGTTGGGAGAAAAGCATGTTGTCTCCTGGCTTTGGCTGTAAGGCTTTGCTTAGAGCCAAGCTTGCCTCTGACACCCCATGGGGCAGCTTCTTTCTGGGTACATTCTGAAAACTGGAAAGGACCAACGCAGCGCTTCCTGGGAAATAAGTAGTTCTTTCTTCTTCCTTAATGAAGCCCTGTGGTAGACGTGTCCGGGAGTTATGCAGACCCACCTGAGGACAGAGTTTGTTTCTGAGTCTCTTTACATGGATATTTTTGAACAGTTACATGGAGGGTGCAGATATTGTTCTCTTGTTATTCTTCATTGACTTTTTAATTAAGATATATATTTCATTGGCTTATTACATACATCTTTTTCTTGATGTTGAGGCACACTTCTATTTTGAAAAATGAAATCAATTTCCCAGTGACTCAATTTCCCTGCACAGAGGGTGATTCTTAAACTGTGTGGCCAAAAGGACTTTGATGACTTCTAAAAAAGAAGAAAAAACAAAAGCTCTTTCCCTTTTGGAACCCCAAACTCCTTCAGTCCCTTGAATAGTATAAATGGTTCTATAGATATTGCATTTCATTGATCTGTCATATGTCAAACCAGAATTGTCAATTTAAAAGCTCACATTTTGATGAATACTTGCTATCCTCATCACTAGTTCTATAGCTGTTCTCAACAACTAAGACCAAGAGACAGAAGAGGTGCATGAAATTTGTGTAACATTTCACGACTTGTGTTCCCAAGGTCATCCTAGTCCCAGGTCTTCCCTCAGCATTGGACTCACTGATGAGTTTTCTCTTAGCGTGTGCTTAAGCCTTAGGTTTGGGGAGGGGATGGTTGGATAAGGTGATGACTTTGCTTCTCAGTAATGATGGTTGCCCTCCACCCGCTCCCCCACCTGCCTCCCTGGCTTTGGGTAGAGCCAGTGCACTGCATCATAGGATGTGACTGCCCTGTGCCAGCAATAACATCCAATCAGCAATCGTCACAGTATTTGGAGCACGTTTGCCCTTGTGGAGATTCATTATAAGAGCAGAACCAAAAATAGATGAATTTTTTGTAAAATTACATTATGATTTTATTAGTATTTAAATATAACAAATATAAAAACACAGTTATCACATAGAATGCTATATTAACATTAAATACAACACATAACAATATCACAAAATAAAGAAATGCAAAACCAAAAACCAGGTAAGATTTATTTACAGAACATTGTAAAGCAACTATATCCAATTAAAAAAAAAGATATATTTAACGTGGTGAGTGTGCTTGCCTGTTCACAAGTTGATTCCAGTATGGAACACAGGAGGATAATGCCACTTGCCTATCTGCTGCACCATTTAACCCATTCCTTTCCTTTGTTTTTAAATGGGTTAAGACTGAAAACCCTAATTCACACACACTAGTTGTTGTGAATGGTAATAACAGCAGGATACTCTTTAGACTTATCAAAGGAAAATCTTCCTTCGTCTTAATCCAAAATGCCGATAAGCTTAACATTTCATAATCGTTCTTTAACATATATGAAGAACTGAGCTGCAATAACTCATTTTCTTCTTCAGGCACCAAGTCTAACTCAACTATTGATTTTGGGTTTCGAAAAGCAAACGAATCTTCTACCCAACAATTTTGTCTTAATGTTTCAAATTTCTCTTCCGGGAATAAGTGGTTAAAAGTTTGAGATAGAGAAGTGAGATGCAACAATATCTCTAGTTTTATTTCTTCCTAAATGTTTTCATTAATAACATTCTCTTCAATGTACTGCAAAAATCTTGGAAACATGTAGTAGCTAGGACTGTTGCTTTTAAGCCTCACCTGCCACAACAGTAATGTCTTCCGGAATTCTTGGATATGTTCGACATGTTGGAATATATCACTGTTTTTCCCTTGTAGTTTTAAACTTAGTTCATTAAGGATGCCAAAAATATCAGTTAAATATGCCAGTTTCATTACCCAAGTATCATCCTCAAAAACAGTTGCCAAATGAGATTTCCTTTCAAAACGTGGATCTCATTCCTGAGTTCGTAAACCCTGCTGAGTATTTTCCCAGTGAACTTTGGTATGGTACAGTAAGTGGGTATAATTAGCTGCAATCTCTGAACAAAATGTTTCAAGGAGTCTGCTATTTAGTGAACTTCCTTTAAGAAAATTAACAACTTTCACTGCATTATTCAATACTTCCATGAGATTCTGTGGAATCTCTCTGCATGCTAATGCTTCACAATGTATAATACAATGATTCCACACAGCACTAGTAACTTCTAGCAATTTCTTAATTACTCTGCTCTGTTTTCCAGTTATGTTTGCTGTTCTGTCACTTGTAATTCCTTTGCAGTTTTTCCAATTTAATTTATACTGACCAACAATACATTTTTCTAATTCTGTGAAAATATCTAATCCACTTAGGTGTGAGGTTGTTTAAACAACACGAGAAAAACTCCATAAAGTCACACTGCCACGCATATCTGACATAGACTAAAAGTGCTGTGCAGCTTCCAGTATCAGTACTTTCATCACGCTGGATTGCAAAATCTATTCCTACCTGTAACCGAGTAATGAGCGTTGCCTCTAAGTGTTCAGCAATCATACAAATTCGAAGAGTTATTGTGTTATCACTAGGAGTAGTTTTTAATTTATCAGCAAATTTATCATCAAAAATTGTACACACCATATCCAAACATGCTGGAAGAAAAATTTTTTCAGCAGCTGTGTGAATCATTTTCTCTTTTGCCACATGATATGCAACTAAATATGATGATAAGGCTTTCTCACTAACAGTAGTAGAGCAGCTAAGAAATTGTGTCGATGACTTTACATCTTTTTTCTTTCTTTGAAAATATTCAAGAGGCTTATCAATAAGTTCAGCATGTTGTGTTTCTAAGTACCTTTTTAATTTTGAAGGTTTTAAGCTTTCATTTGCAAGGATATTATTACAAATAACACACTAAGGTCTGTCATTTTCAAAAGGTTTTTCACATTTGATAAAATCATATTTTAAGTAATCTTCATTATAACGTCTTGCAGTTACTTTTTTCTTTTCGAAATGTGGCTCAAACGAAGTTAATGTTTGCAGCTTAGAGTCAATATTTTTTTCCATATTGTCACTATTCACACTTTCAGATCCAACAGTAGAACTTGAACACGCTTCTGCATATTTTGCTTCATTATTCCTTTCTTTTAAAAAAGAAATGATCCATTTTAAAAGCAGCTTTGAATAAAATAATTGCCACTAACTATAATTACCACTAATATACATATATATGTGTGTATATATATATATATAGCCTAGATAACATCTTTCCAAAAAATGCAGTTTGCAGCTGAATCTCAGTGGAACATCTCAGACTTTATATCCAGTTGCAAGTCATGATAATATACAACTAGACTGCACATCAACGTTGTTATTATGAAAACCAAGTAAGACATCAGTAGACAAATGATTGAAAAACCGTTTCTTAGGCAATCAATGCACATTCTATTCATCACATCCCCTCCATCAAATCTCTTTTCACATATTGAAACTGATCTTAGTATTCTTTGCAAGGTATGTAATTCTGGCAAAGGACTCATGCAAAGCACTCTGATATTTTATATATTATTCTGTTTCTAAAAATGCTTGTTGTGACTCACAAAATTGATTTTATGACCTACTAAACAGGTCACACACATAATGTGAAACACACTGACATAGAGATGTTTTCCCCTTTTGTGTTAGTAGCTTGACTGTTTCTGCTTGATGATCAAAGGAACCAGCTGATCTGCTAAACTGTTGGCTGATACAGGAACCTTCTTGAAGTGGTAGGTGTATATCTCAGATTTTCATTCCTGATACTTTTGATGGGAAAGGTTTTTAAGAGTGCCAGTTATGGTCTGCTCTCGTGAGGTTCCAATGAGCTTTTCCATGGCTAGGTCAACTATGAGGTTGGAGCTGGTGATATATTTTTAGAACTTTCTTGGAATGCATCCTTGACCCGGGAGTCGGCATCAGGAGTCGCAAAGTATATTGACGAAGCTAAACACAGCAAACCATGGAGGAGCACAGCTCCTATATATACTTCCTCTTTGCTCAGTATGGCTGTGCGCATCTTGAAAGTACTTATACACTGCTCTCTTTGAACTTAGGATATTTGGGTCTTAACACAATACAGCACTTCCTTACAAACCTCTCTATCAAGTCATGCCACTTTGGGGACGGGGTGGGGCGAGAGGCTAGATGAATTTTTAATTGTAGGCCTTCATCTATATGTACTGTGTCCGGGACACAGGGAAAAAGAATGACCAAACTCTGGGACTGCTGAAATGCGGCCTAGATATGAAGACCTTCATTCCAGAGAGGCACAGGGTGTTGTTTATCCCTGTTAGTGTCGGAACGGTGGTTTAGAAACAAAGAGCTGTTGTTTTTCAGCATTTCCTTTTGGTTACTTAGTTTGTGTCTCTTTCCTCCAAATTTCCCTGAAATATAATTAAGGAATGGAGTTTCCACCAGGACCAGAATGTATGTTGGCCTCAGAAGACAGCAGGGCATTGATGGATATTTGAAGGGGAAGGGCCAAGCTTTTATAGTTACCAAGCTTGTTTTAATGAACACTCTCTTATTTTGTCAGCCTGTGGCTTGGACAGCAAGCTTATGTTTGGTCCTATGGTTCCTTGCACTGTGCACATGTCGGTGGTCAGGAAAAAAGCCAGTATTAAGAGGTTGGAATGACTGATATTTTCTCAGGGCCCTTCTATGCACGTTTTCTTCATGGAAGAAGCACCAGTGAAATAAATAAAGATCTCATTAAAGGTAAATATGTGACCAAGTATAAAAGCTAGTATTACTATGGTAATATTTTGTAACTCTACTTTTTGTTCTCAGCTATGTTTAAGAGATCAATCTATTAAAGAAAATTAACCTAAAAGCTAGTATTATTTTATTTTTGATTTGTAAATGCACATTTTTTTCTACATAATTTGACTAATGCTTTTAAAAAAACACTAATTAGTTGTTTTTTGGACGCACAAGTATAAAAGTGTCATTTGTGACATCAACAACTGAAAAGGATGGGAATAGAACTATAAAGGAGCAGAATTTTTGTATATTACTCAAGTACAGTGTTACAGCTTTAAGATATTAAATGTAATCCCCATGGTAACCACAGAGAAAATAGTTACAGAATATACACAAAAGGAAATAATTGGGGAATTAAAATATTTTAATTAAAAAACTCAGCTAAACATAAAAGAAGATAATGATGCAGGAAACAAATAGCTAAATGACAGAAATAATTGGAATTTATTGGAATTACAATGACAAATAGCTAAATGACAGAAATAATTGGAATTTAACAGGAATTTCTCTAAATGTAAATGGATTAAACTGTGCAAAGGACTGAGATTGGCAGAATTGATTTTAAAAAATGATCCAACTATATGCTGTCTGCAAGAGACTTACATTAGAGCCGGAGACACAAGTAGGTTGAAAGTAAAAGGATGGAAGAAGATATTCATGAAAATAGTAACCAAAGGAGAGCATGGGTGGCTATATGAATATCAGAAGAAATAGACTTTAAAATAATAATTAAAAAAAAACTGTTACACAACACAAAGAGGGACATTATATATCAATAAAAATTTCAATATAGAAAGAAGGTCTAAGAATCATAAGCATTTGTATACCTAATAACAGAACCTTCAAAATATACATAGCAAAAACTGACAGAACTGAAATGATAATAAAGAGTTCTACGATAATAGTTGGAGACTTCAATATCCAACTCTCGATAATGGATAGAATAACCAGACAGAAGATAATTAAGGAAAGAGAGGACTTGATAAATAAAGTAAACCAACTAGATCTAACAGACATATACAGAATGCTCTACAAACAACATCTAAATACACACTCTCCTCAAGTGCACGTGGAATCTTTTCCAGGATAGACCATATGTATATGTTAAGCCACAAATAAAGTTCCACTAGATTTTAAAAGGTAAATATCATACAAAGTATCTTCTATGACCACAATGGATGAAGTTAGAAATCCATAACAGAAGTAAAGTTGGAAATTTAACTAATTTGTGGAAATTAAACACTACACTCAACAATCAGTAGGTCAAGGAAGAAATCACAAGAGAAACTGGAAAATACTTAGAGATGGGTGATAACAATAACATAACATACCAAAACTTATGGTACACAGTCAAATTAGTGTCAAGGGGGAAATTCATAGGAATAAATGTTTATATTAAAAAAGAAGAAAGACCTTAAATCAAAAATAGAATTTTACTACTTAAAAAAACTAGCAAAAGAACATAGTAAATCCAAAGCTAGCAAGTAAATAATAAAGTAGAGATAAATGAAATGTAGTAGTCTTCTCAGATAGGACCAAGCTCTGTATATACTATGATTTCCCTATATTAACAGGCGAGTAGCATATACAGGGTGGATACACTGGACAAAGGCATGATTCATATCCTAGAGGGACAGAATGTGATATTTCATTATGTCACTCAGAATGGTGCACAATTTACAATTTATGAATTGTTTATTTCTGAAATTTTCCATTTACATTATTACATTATTTTTATAATGAAATTGGCTGCCTGTAACTGAAACCATGGAAAGCAAAATCGCTGATAAGGGGGGCTACTGTAGAGAAGAGAGAAACAGAAAATCAATGAAAGCAAAAGTTAGTTCTTTGAAATAATCAATCAAATTGGCACACCTTTATCTAGATTACCTAGGGAACAAAAAGAGATGACACAAATACTAAAATTAGAAATGAAAATGGGAACATTGCTACCGATTTTTTAAAAAGAGAAATGGTTGTAAGAGAGAACTATGAACAATTGAATACCAACAAATTAGATAACCTAGGTGAAATGGGCAAATTCCTAGAGTCAAGACCTACCATGATTAAGTCATGAAGAAAATCCTTATGGATCTATAATTAGTAAAGAGATTGTATCAGTAATCAAAAATTTCCTGGAAACCACCCCACACTCCAGATCTGATAGCTTCACTGGTGAATTCTACCACACCAACTGAACTTCATATATATTAAAAAAACAGTTGTACATTAAAAGACACAATCAACAGAGTAAAAGTGCAACTCAAGTAGTGGGAAAAAATGTTTGCAAGTCATATATCTAATCAGGGATTAATCTCCTCAATATATAGAGAACTCCTAACTTAAGAACACAGAAACAGACAACCCTATTCAAAAATGGGCAAAGGACTTGAATAGACATTTCCCCAAATAAGATATACAGATGACCAGTAAGCACATGAAAAGATGCTTTACACTAATCATTTGGGAAATACAAATAGACACTAAAATGAGAAACTACCTCACCCCCGCTAAAATGACTACTATCAAAAAATGGAAAATAACTAGTGTCAGAGAGGATGTGGAGAAATTGCAGTCCTTGTGTGCTGTTGATGGGAATGTGAAACGATAGAGCCGTTGTGGGAAACAGTATGATGGGTCCCCTTGAAAATGCAAAATAGAATTTCCATATGATCTGGCAATTCTACTTCTGAATATGTATTCAAAAGTATTGAAAGCAGGGTCCCCAAAAGATATTTGTATATGCATTTTCATAGCATCATTATACACAATAGGTAAAATGTGGAAGTCACCCAAATGTCCATCAGTGGATGAATGGAAAAGCAAAATATGTTATATGCATATGATGGAATATTTTTAGCCTTAGAAATGAAGAAAATTCTGACATGTAGTACACCATAACATTATGCTAAGTGAAATAAGCCAGTCACAGAAAGACAGATACCATGTTATTCCACTTATATGAGGTATTTTGAGGAGTAAAAATCATAGATACAGAAAATCGAATGGTGGTTACCAGGGGCTGGGAAAATGGGGCTTGGGGAGTTATTGTTTAATGAGTATAGAGTTTCAGTTTTATAAGGTGAAAACTCTTCTGAAGATGGATGGTGGTGATGATTGCACACAACATGAATGTACTTGATACCACTGGACTATGTACTTTAAAATGGTTAAGATGGTAAATATTACGTTATGCGTATTTTACCACAATTAAAGAAATGGAAAAAAAAAAGCACTTCTATACCCATTGTCAAACCAATTTTCAAAAGGGGAGATTCAATTCTCTTTATGGACCTCCTTGACCAAATACCATCACCTTACAGAAATGGTGGTTTGTAGATCCAGAGAACAAACACAGTCTTCATCCAGGAGCACACAGACAATTATCATTGAAAGAGATTGTTTCACATTTATAGAGCACTGCTATAAGGGCTTTGAAAATCATCAGGTAGGAGTGAACTTAGTACCACATCACAGAACTTTATCAGATAAAAATAACTCTGGTCAAAACTGGTAATTTTGGGGACGTTTTCCTTAGAAACTTCAGAATCACTAGTGTCTTTGTTACACATATAGACTCTTAGCCTTGGGAATCAGGGTTTTACAGCCACTCCAGATGATTCTTGTGTACATCAAATTTGAAAACTACTTCTTTTTTTTTTAATTTATTTTTATTTATTTATTTTAATTTATTTTTACTTTTTATGTAATTTGTAAATGTTACATTCCATTTACAGTTATCACAAGATATTACACTCCATTTACAGTTATTACAAGATATTGACTATATGCCCCATGTTGTACAATACATCTTTGTAGTCTATCTTCTGAGCAGGAGTGAATAACACTACTTTGTTAATGGGAAGCTAAAATTTGTGATTCTTTCATAGCTGAGACAACACAGATTAGTTTTATAAAAAAGACTTTACAGTAAAATCCACGTTTTTTTGCAGTTTCCCTTAATCTTGTCCCTGAAAGGGGGAATGCAAATCTAGTGATTATGATGTAGCAACTGGGGTTATATTTTACCTCCATATTACTTATTCCTCAGAACCTGAAGAATCCAGTAAAGGAAGGGTGAACAGAAATGGTGTGTTTTCAGCAGGTTATTGTTTTGATGTTTGTTTGTTCTAATGAATAATTTATTCTCACAACTCCTAACTCTGGAATTTACAGTTCATAGAATGCATTAAAATACATTAATGGATTAATTTGTCACTGTAGTTTTTGCAGATTAATTTTCACCTAATATCAAGGAATAAAAGCATGAAAATATATCTTTCACAAATCTGAGGTGATCTGGAGCCCCTGGTGAGCACTACCTGTGCCAGAAGAAAGCCAGGTCTGGCAACTGTGGAGTGGTGTGTGGCATGAGGGCTGACTCTGCAGAAGTAAGAGGAGCCCATCAGATCACAAGAAGACACTACAGAGAATCTTTTTGGCACAGGATAGTCAACAAAAAGCCCCTGGAAGTTACTGAGCAAGGAGTATGGCAGAACCAATGTTTTTGAGGAGGATTATTTTGCCAGGTGGTTGGGTGCAAAGCATAGAATATGCAACCAGACCTTCCAGGTTTCAAATCCTGGTTCTACCACTTACTCACTATGTGCTTTGGGCAAATACCTTAGATTTCTGAGCCCTACTAATCTCATTTGCAAAGTGGGCATAGTAAGGGATGAGGACAGGGATGTAAGTCAGGCATATATGGGGAATGTAAGCAAATATTAGACCATCAATAAATGCTTAAATAGTTTTATTTTGTAGAAGCAAAACATTGGAGACAACACTTTGTATTTCATCACTGGCTTCAGCAGAGACTTTGGAGATGAGGCAGCACTCTTCAGGGTCATGCATTAGCCCACATTTTGTGCCATAGAAAAGTACACAAGTGCTGACGTACATGTGCGTAAGATAACTCTGAGGCAAGAGGATGACTGTGATTATACTGCACTGTGAGACTCTCCTGGGTTTTCACGTTACCATAGCCTCGAAGGAGACATCCTCGATAAGTGCTAACCTCAGAGAGAACGCAAACAATGTGTATTTTTTAACCCAGAGAAATCTAAATTTCAAACAATTGGATCCTTAAAGCTAGGGGGAGTTTCAACAGGGAGAAATGTAATCTCCTATACCTGCCCTAATTACTTACCTCTCATCTATTTTATTCATTTAAAATTTGTTTTTACTGATATAAAACTGATATATAACATGGTGTAAGTTTAAAGTGTACAAGGTGTTGATTTGATACATTTATATATTGAAGTATGATTATCGCTGTAGCCATAGCTAACCTCTCTATCACGTTACCTAAGTATTAAGGTTTTTTGTTGTTGTTTTTTGTTTGTGTTCTGTTTTTTGGTTTTTGTATTGGGAATGATTAAGATCTAGTCTCTTAGAAACTTTGAAATTTATAATGTAGTATTGTTGTCTATAATCTCTATGCTGTGCATTAGCTCTCCAACTAATTTATCTATTAGTTGAAATTTTGCATCCTTACACCAGATGTCCCCAACTCCACACCCTGCCACCATCCTCTTGTAACCACCATTCTACTCTGTTTTTAACAAGTTTAGCTATTTTAGACTCCACACATAAGTGGTATCAATCAGTATTTTTCTTTCTCTGTCTGACTTATCTCGCTTACTAGGATGCCCTCAAGGTCCACACGTTGTCATAAATAACAGCATTTGCTTCTTTCTCAGGGAGAAATTATAATTCCTTATACAGATGTACCACAACTTTTTATCCATTCATCCATTGATGGACACTTCGGTTGTTTCCATATCTTGGCTATGGGACTAATGTCACAGTAAACATGGGAGTGTATATATCTTTTCAATATCTGATTTCCATTTCCTGTGGGTGAATACCCAGAAGCAGAAGTACTGGATCATATAGTAGTTCTACTTTTAATTATCTGAGGAATATTCATTCTGTTTTTCATAGTGGCTGAACCAATTTCTGTTCCTCCCAGCAGGGCACAAGGGTTCCTTTACCTTCACATCCTTACCAATATAGGTCTCTTGTCTTCTTGATAATAACCATTCTAGCAGGTGTGAAGTGATACTTCATTGTGGCTTTGATGTGTATTTCCCTGATGATTAGTGGTGTTGAGCATCTTTTCATGTACCTGTGAGCCATTTGGACGTCTAATTTGAAACATTTATTTTATTCCTATGCCCACTCTATAATTGGATTGTTTATTTAAATTTTTGTTGTTACAGAGTTGTGTGATTGTGCAATAACCTGGAGAACCATAAAGATTAATAGAAAGAAAACACTAATTGAATAGGAGATGTGGTTTATGAAGATTTTCATACTACATAGGATTAAAAAAATCATTTTAGATTTATTGATCATTGATCATTGCTTCTGTAAATCTCCTGCCTTATCCAGGACTGTGGATTCTTGTGGTGGTCTTCTGGATGCCTCAACAACAGGTGGTTTCTTGTGTGGAGAACCTCTGTCCTAGTGTGGAAGTTAAGTGGCTATGCAGAAGGAGTTTCCCATAAAAACCGTCCCAGCACTGTCAAAGGTGGCCTATAGACAAGACGTAATGGAGTACTCCACCAAATATGACAAACCGGAGTCACTGAAGCAGTACACGGTAATTTGTCTCCATTGTTGATTCTTCATGTTACCTCCGCTACCTTGAGACCACAGGTTTACTATCATTCATAGTAGAAGGATCCCGATTCTTTTGAGTGAGAGAGTTCTAATAGACTATATTCTTCCAATTTATCTCCTCTCCCAGGCTAAGGCACTTTTTCTGGAAATCTGTCTGACCTCTGAAACAAAGTGCAGACACTCAGATGTCCTCCTTGACTGAATACCTGTAAACACACTTAAGTTATTTTGAGCTTGTTGCTTTTACTGCACACTCTCTCCCATTCATAGTAAGCCAAGTTCCACTGGGAAGATACTTCTTACCAGATCTTTCTTTATCTTTACTTTGCTTTTACTCGTGTTACTGTTAATCATGCCCTGTAGATAGAATCTCAGGGTGCTACAGCTGCGAGGAACCATAGAGTTATGGAATACAAACCCAACATTTCACACAGAAGGCTCAGGGAACTTGGAAACTTACTAGCAGTCTTGAAGAGAGTATTTCAGTTTTTTCTTTTCCTGAAATGGGAGTAATTCTAGTTTCTTTAAACAATTTTATTGAGCTATAAAACAAACACTGTAAATTTAATGAATTTAAAATGTACAGTCGCTACACATGTACGAATATAAATGTACAATGATTTTACACGGGGAAGGTGTTTTTGGAAATCTTCCTGGAAAAGGTGTGGGATATAAATTGTGAAATATTTTTATATATTATCCAGGGTGGGATGTCTCCAGAAGAACCGCAAGCAGAAAAAAAATTGTGAAAAATATGAAAGCATTCAAGGTTACCTATTTGTAAAACTGCTCATTCTTCTGACTGGTGGAAGCTAGCATGTGGCAGGGGTGGGGTGGGAGGGGTTGGTGGGGCAGGAAACACTGGCAAGGAGGCTGCAGGGGTAGCAAGGTAGGCAGAATCTCGGAGAATTTACTTGCAGGCAGTTGGAAGCAACCAGCGAATGTTATTAAGAACAGTTCATTTGTCAGACTATTTCAATGGAATTCCAGGTTTGACCTGCCTGACATGTCTTTGCCCACTTCTGTCTCCAGAGGCCAGAGAAGATAAAAGAGGAGCTAGAGGAATGCTGCATGAATGAAGGTGAGCTCCTTCATGATACAGAAAAGACCTTAGCAGGTACAGGAGAAAACTCAGCTCATAGTGGGGTGGGTTGGTTCCTGCAATGCCCTCTGAGATTCTGACAGGTGGAACTTCCAGAAGCAGGACCTTTTGCTTCTATGAACACACTCTGTTTCATCTCAAAATAGCAAGGGGAGTTGTGGTTGTAGGCCCAGGCAGCCAGTCAGGGTCTTTCCTAGCACATTCTCACACCTACCCTTATGTGTGGTCACAGGTGAATTCAGACGTGTTCATCTGCTTTTCTGAGACCGTTTGGTCACTGAGAAAGTGGAGATTTGGGGGATGAGAGGATGTAGCTTTCAGGATTGACTGTTGTTTTCTTCCCTCTCTAACATCTTCCTGGAGCAACAGAGCAGGCCAAAAGAGAGGCTGCTGAGAGGGAAAAGGAACTTCTTGAACAAAAGATTAAAGAGCTGCTGCAAACGTCAGAGGACCAAGAAAGAGCCTTCGAGGCATTTAGAGTCAAAGTGACAGAGGAGTTGACAAAAAGAGACAACCTTCTGAGAAAGATGAACGAGAGGATTGAGATGCTGGAGGTAACCTGGTCTGGGTCTGGGCAGCGACTATGGAAATAGTCCTCGAACCTCAGGAAGGGATCAGTGAAAATTAAAGCAAAGTCATAGAGAATAGTACCCTTGTCATTTACTGCTTTTGATGCATTAGAAGCTCTGAGATTTTAATGGCTTGTATCCAAGCATTTGCGTTCTGATGACAGTGAGTTTCTGAAGATTTCAGGAGGATCTTGGTACCTCCAAGAATTTATAGAATATAAATAACTTCCCCAGGGTTTGTGGTGCTTTTTTGAGGGATTCCTGGATGACCTCATGGAGTCAGTGTTATATGGGGTAGATAGTGTAACTGAGTGTATTTAATATAAGCAAGAGAAGTTACTGAAGCAGTACATGTAATTTGTCTTAATAGTTGATTCTTCATGTTACCTCTTACTACCTCGAGGCTACCTTACTGGCCACAGATTTACTATTATTTGTAGTAATAGGATCCTGATTCCTGTGAGTAAGAGAGTCTAAATCACTATATTACTGCAAGTTGTCTCCTCTTCTAAACTCAGGCACTTTTTCTGGAAATCTGTCTGACCTCTGAAGCAAAGCAAAGGCACTCAGATGTCCTCCTTCACTGAACACGTGCAAAGTTTTCTTAAGTGCTTGGAACACACTTAGGTTATTTTGAGCTTGTTGCATTTTCTGTACTTCTCTCCATTCACAGTAAGCCAAGTTCCTCTGGGAAGATGCTCTTAGCAGATCATTCTTATCTTTACTTTGCTTTTAGTTGAATTACTGTTAATCATACCCTGTAGATAAAATCTCAGGATGCTACAGCTGCAGTGAACCATAGATATTATATAACGTAAATCCAACATCTCACAAGCACGGCTCAGGGAGTTGACACTTATTAGCAGCCGTAAAGAGAGTACTGCAATATTTTTTCTGAGATGGAGTAATTCAACTTTCTTTAAGCAGTTTTATTGAGATGTAATACAAAAACTATCAGTATAAATTTTATTTATTAATAGTATACAATTGATACAAGTGTGCCAATGTAAATGTACAATGATTTCACATGGGGAAGGTTTTTTCTGAAATCTTCCTGGACGAGGCATATGAAGTAAATTTTGAAAAATTTGTAAATCTTATTCAAGGTGGGATGTTATCAGAAGAGCCACAAGCAGAAAAAACAGCATATGAAAAATATAAAAGCCCCCAAGGTTACATATTTGTAAAGCTGTACACTCTTCTGACTGGTGGAAGCTAGCATGTGGTGCGGGGAGCAACACTGGCAAGGAGGTTCAAGGGGTAGCGAGGTAGGCAAGAAAATTTACTGGAAAACTCACTTGTAGGCAGTGGGAAGCAACCAGGGAATGTTATTTGAAACAGTTCATTTCTCAGAATATTTCAGTGGAACTTCCAGTTTGACCTGCCTGACATATGTTTGCACCTTTGTGTCTCCAGATCTTAAGAAAGATAATAGAGGAAAAAGAAGAACATTACATGAAGAAATGTGAGCTCCTTCATGGTTCAGAAAAGACCTCAGCAGACACAGCAGGGGGCTTAGCTCACAGTGGGGTAGGTAGGTTTCTGCAGTGCCCGCTCACGCTCTCACAGGAGGAACCTCCAGAAGCAGGGAGCTTCCTCACCTCCTGTGAACTCCCTCTGCTTCATCTGAAAGGAACAAGGAGAGCTGTGGTTGTAGGTCCAGCCAGCCAGTCATGGCCTTTCCTGGCACATTCTCACACCTGCCCTTATGTGTGGTCATAGGTGAATTCAGATGTGTCCATCTGCTTTCTCCAGAAAGTTTGGTCACTAAGAATGTGGAGGGTTAGGGGATGAGGGGTTGTAGCTGTCAGCGTTGACTGTTGATTCCTTCCTCTCTAAAATCTTCCTGGAACAGAAGAGCAGGCCAAAAGAGAAGCAGCTGAGAGGGAAAAAGACCCTCGTGAGCAAAAGGTTAAAGAGCTGCAGCAAAAGTTGGATGACCAAAAGAGAGTCTTGGAGGGAATGAGAGCCAAATTGACAGAAAGGATGAAAGAAATAGAGAAGACCTCAGCAGGTACATGGGAGGGTTCTGCTCAGAGTGGGATGGGGAGGTTCCTACAATACCCTGTGAGACTCTGACGGGAGGAACTTCCAGAAGCAGGACCTTCTCCTTCTATGAACATACTCAGTTTCATCTCAAAATAACAAGGGGAGTTGTGGTTGTAGGTCCAGGCAGCCAGTCAGGGCCTTTCCTAGCACATTCCCAAAACTGCCCTTGATATGTGGTCACAGGTGAATTCAGATGTGTCCATCTGCTTTTCTGAGACAGTCTGGTCACTGAGAAAGTAGAGGGTTGGGTGCTGGAGGGTGTAGCTCTCAGGGCTGACTTTTGTTTTCTTTCCTCTCTAACATCTTCCTGGAGAAGAAGAGTGGGCCAGCGGAGGGGCAGCTGAGAGGGGAGAGGAGCCTCTTGAACCAAAGGTTAAAGAAGTACAGCCAAAGATGGAGGACCAAGAGAGAGTCTTCAAGGGATTTACAGTCAAACTGACAGAGGACATTAGAGAAAAAAACAACCATCTGAGAAAAAATATCGAGAGGATTGAGATGCTGGAGGTAACCTGATCTGGTCAGAGCAGTGACGGTGGAGCAATGCCCCGGAACCTCAGGAAAGGATGGGTAGAAAATTAAAGCATAGTCGTAGAGAGAAGAACCATTGTCTTTTACTGCTTTTGATTCACTAGAAGCCTTGAGATTTTAATGGCTTATACCCAGGCACTTGAATTCAGTTCACAGATAGCTTTTGAAGTGTCCAGGAGGACCTTGGACCTCCAGGCATTTATAGAATATAAATAACCTTCCCAGGGCTTGTGCTGATGTTTTGAGAGATTCCTGAATGATCTCATGGAATCAGTATTAAATGGGGTTCCCTGGCTTAACAAGCGGTCATTCTCACTGAGCACTGTATATTTGATATAAGCGGGAAGAGCATTGAAGCAGTACATGGTGATTTGTCTGAATAGTTGATTCTTCATGTCCCCCTCACCACCTAAAGGCCATCCTATTGGCCACAGATTTACTGCTGTTCGTAATAGAAGGATCCTGATTTCTCTGAATGAGAGAGTTCTGATAGACTATATTACTCTATTACAAACTGAAGCACTTTTTCTGGAAATGTGTCTGACCTCTGAAGCAACGTCAGTACAGGCACTCAGATGTCCTCCTCGACGGAACACTTGCAACATTTTCTTATATGCTTGGAATAGATTTAAGTTATTTAGAGATTGTCACTTTTTCTGTACTTCTCTCCATTTACAGTAACCCAAGTTCCTCTGCGGAGCTTGTCTTACCAGATTTATCTTTATCTTTATTATTGTTTTAGTTGTATCATTGTTAATCATACACTATAGATAGAATCTGAGGAAGCTACAGCTGTGAGGAACTATGGATTTTATATAAAGCAAAGCCTACATTTTACCTGGAAGGCTCGGGTAATAAAAACACTTACTAGTAGGCTTAAAGAGAGTATTTCAGTATTTTTTTCTGAGATGTAGTAATTCAAGTTTATTTAAACAGTGTATTGAGATGTAATTCACAAGCCATAAATTTCATGCATTTATACAATTGATACAAATTTTTGAACGTAAAAGTACAATGATTTCACATGAGGAAGGTGGTTTAGCAAATCTTCCTGGAATTGATGTGTGATGTAAATTTTGAAAAATTTGTACATATTATCCATGGTGGGATGTTAACCTGAAGAGCAAGAAGCAGAAAAAATAGCATATGAAAAATATGAAAGAGCCCCAGGTTATATATTTGTAAAACTGCACGTTATTCTGACTGATGGAACCTCCATGGATGCTGGAAGCAACACTGGAAGAGGAGGCTGAAGGGGTAGCGAGGTAGGCAAGTCATGGAAACTACTTGTAGGCAGTTGGACACAACCAGAGAATGTTATTCGGAACAGTTCTTTTCTTGGAATATTTCAATGGAAGTTCAGGTTTGACCTGCCTGACATACCTTTGCCACTTTGTGTCTCCAGAGCATAGAGGTGATAAAGGAGGAACTAGAGGAATGCTGGATGAAGACAGATGAGCTCCTTTATGATGCAGCAAAGACCTCAGAAGGTAGAGGGGAGGGCTCACCTCACAGTGGGTGGGGAGGTTCCTGCAGTGCCCTCTGAGACTCTGACAGGAGGAACTTCCAGAAGCAGGAGGCTTCTTCTCCTTCTGGGAACACACTCTGCTTTATCTGAAAATAACAGTGTGAGTTGTGGTTTTATATCCAGCCAGCCAGTTTGGCTTTTTCCTAACACATTCCCAAATCTGTCCCTGATATGTAGTTACAGGTGAATATACCCACGGCCATCTCCTTTATCATGGCCACTTGGTCACTGAGAAAGTGGAGGTTTAGTGGATGGAGGAGGTAGTGCCTCTCAGGGCTGACTGTTGTTTTCTTCCCTCTCTGAAATCTCGGATGAGCAGAATGCGCTGAAAGAGAGCCATCAGAGAAGGAAAAGGCGCTTCTAGAGCAAAAGTATAAAGAGATTTGCCGGAAGGTGGAGGACCAAGAAAAAGGCTTCGAAGAATTTATGGGCAAAATGATAGAGAAAATAAGCAAAAGAGAAAAGACCTCAGCAGGTACATGGATGGGCTCAGCACACAATGGGATGAGTAGGTTCCTGCAATGCGCTTTGAGAAGTCTGATGGGAGGAACTTCCAGAAGCAGGGAGCTTCCTCTCGTTCTGTGAACACATTCTGTTACATCAGAAAATAACAACGCGAGTTGTGTTTGTAGGTCCAGCCTGCCAGTCAGGGATTTTCCTAGGAGATTCTCCACCCTGCCCTCGGTGTGTGGACACTGGTGCATTCAGACATTTCCATCTGCTTTTTTTTTTTTCCCATCTACTTTTTGACAACAGTTTGGTCACTAGGAAGTTGGAGGCTTGGGATGGTGAAGGGTTATAGCTCTCAGATCTAACTGTTGTTTCCTTCCCTCTCTAACATCTTCCTGAAACAGAAGAGTGTGCCAGAAGAGTGGCAGCTGAGAGGGAAAATGAGCTTCTTGAGCAAAAAGTTAAAGAGCTGCAGGAAAAGTTGGAGGACCAAGAAAGAGTCTCTGAGGGATTAAGAGTCAAAATGACAGAGGAGATAAGAGAAAGAGAAAAGAACTCAGCATGTACAGGTGAGGGTTCAACTCACAGTGGAGTGCGTCGTTTCCTGTGGTGCCCCCTGAGACTCTGATAGGAGGAACTTCTAGAAGCAAGGAGCTTTCTCTTGTTCTGTGAACAACTCTGCTACATGTGAAAATAACAAGGTGAACCTGTGTTATACATCGAGGTAGGTAGTCAACCCCTTTCCTGGCACATTCTCACACCTGCCCTTATGTGTGGTCACAGGTGAATTTTCACATGTCCATCTGCTTTTCCCAGACAGCTGGGTGACTCAGAAAGCAAGGGTTGTTGGGGGCGGTTTAGCTCTCAGTGCTGACTGTTGTTTTCTTTTCTCTCTAAAATCTTCTGGGAGCAGAAGAGCTGGCCAAACGAGAGGTTGCTAAGTGGGAAAAGAAGCTTCTTGAGCAAAAGATTAAAGAACTACAGCAAGAGCTGAAGGACCAAGAAAGCCCCTTCGAGGGATTTAGAGTCAAAATCACAGACAAGATGAGAGAAGGTGACAGTCTTCTAAGAAAGATGAATAAGAGGATTCAGATGCTGGAAGTATGTCTGGTCTGGGTCAGGGAACAAAGCCTGGAACTTCAAGAAGGGATGGGTGAAAATTAAAGCAAAATCATAGAGAGAAGCGCTGTGGTCCTTTGCTGCCTTTGGTTCACTAGAAGCCCTTAGTTTTTAATGGCTTCTAACCAGGCACTTTAGTTTGGTGAACAGTGAGTTTCTGAAGAGTCCATGAGGACCTTGGTACCTCCACGCATTTACAGAATATAAATAACTTTCCCAGAGTTTGTGGTGCTGCTTTGAGCGATTTCTAGATGATCTCATGGAGCCAATATTAAATGGGGTTTCCAGGGTTATCAGGTGGATATTCTAATTGAGTGTATCTAATATAAGCAAGAGATGTTGCTGAAGCAGTACGTGTAACTTGTCTTAACAGTTGATTCTACATGTTACCCCCCATTACCTCAAGGCCACATTATTGGCCACATATTTATTGCCATTCATAATAGAAGGATCCTGATTCCCCTGAGTAAGAGAGTTCTAATAGTCGATATTACTCTATTCATCTCCTTTTTTTCCAAACTCACTTTTCCTGGAAATCTGTCTGACCTCTGAAGCAAAGTCAGGCACTCAGATGTCCTCCTTGACTAAACACTTGCAAAGTTCCCATATGTCCCTTGGAATACACTTTTTAAAAAATTAATTAATTTATTGGCTGTGTTGGGTCTTCGTTGCTGCACACGGGCTTTCTTTAGTTGTGGTGAGCAGGGGCCACTCTTCATTGTGGTGCTCGGGCTCCTCATTTTGGTGGCTTCTCTTGTTGTGGACCATGGGTGCCTGGGTTTCAGTATTTTGTGGCACATGGGCTCAACAGCTGTGGCTCACGGGCTCTAGAGCGCAGGCTGAATAGTTGTGGTGCACGGGCATAGTTGCTCCATGGCATGTGGAATCTTCCTGGAGTAGGGATTGAAGCCATGTCCCCTGCATTGGCAGGCAGATTCTTAACCACTGCACCACCAGGGAAGTCTGGAACACACTTATTTTGATCTAGTTGTTTTTCTATGCGCTCTCTTCCATTCATAGGAACCCAAGTTCCTCTGGGAAGATTCTATTACCAGGTCTTTCTTTATATTTACTTTGCTTTTAATTGTATTACTGCTAATCATACCCTGTAGATAGAAACTCAGAATGTTAGAGCTATGAGGAAGCACAGAGATTATACTGCTTTACACTGTTGTGCTAGTTTTTGCTGTACAACAAAGTGGATCAGCTGTATTTATACATATATCTCTATATCCTCTCCCTCCCGCGACTCCTTCCCACCCTCCCTGTCCCAGCCCTCTAAGTCATCACCCATCATCGAGTTGATCTCCCTGTGTTATGCAGGAGCTTCCCACTAGCTACCTATTTTAGATTTGGTAGTGTATATATGTCATTGCTACTGTCTCACTTCGTCCCAGCTTCCACTTCAGCACCGACTCCCTGCCCTTTGTCCTTGAGTCTGTTCTCTACATCTGCATCTTTATTCTTGCCCTGTCACTGGGTTCATCAGTACCATTTTTTAGATTCCATATATATGAGTTAGCATATGGTATTTGTTTTTCTCTTTCTGGCTTACTTCGCTCTGTGTGACAGTCTCTAGGTCTATTCACCTCATTGCATATAGCTCAATTTCATTCCTTTTTATGGCTGAGTAATATTCCTTTGTTATATGTGCCACATCTTCTTTATCCATTCCTCTGTTGATGGGCATTTAGGTTGCTTCCATGTCCTGGCTATTGTAAATAGTGCTGCAGTGAACATTGTGGTACATGTTTCTTTTTGGATTCTTGTTTTCTCTGGGTATATGCCCAAGAGTGGGATTGTTGGGTCATGTGGTAGTTCTATTTTTAGTTTTTTAAGGAACCTCCATACTGTTTTCCATAGTGGCTGTACTGATTTACATTCCCACCAACAGTGTAGGAGGGTTCCCTTTTTTTTATATATATATATATTTTTTTTAATTTATTATTTTTTTGGGGGTACACCAAGTTCAATCATCTGTTTTTATACACATATCCCCGTATTCCCTCCCTTCCTTGACTCCCCGCACCTCGAGTCCCCCCCACCCTCCCCACCCCAGTCCTCTAAGGCATCTTCCATCCTCGAGTTGGACTCCCTTTGTTATACAACAACTTCCCACTGGCTGTCTATTTTACAGTTGGTAGTATATATATGTCTGTGCTACTCTCTTGCTTCTTCTCAGCTTCCCCTTCACCCCCCGCCCCCTCCCAAACCTCGAGTTCTCTAGTCCATTTTCTGTATCTACGTCCTTGTTCTTGTCACTGAGTTCATCAGTACCATTTTTAGATTCCGTATATGTGAGTTAGCATACAATATTTGTCTTTCTCTTTCTGACTTACTTCACTCTGGATGACAGACTCTAGGTCTATCCACCTCATTACATATAGCTCCATCTCATCCCTTTTTATAGCTGAGTAATATTCCATTGTGTATATATGCCACATCTTCTTTATCCATTCATTTGTTGATGGGCATTTAGGTTGCTTCCATGTCCTGGCTATTGTAAATAGTGCTGCAATAAGCATTATGGTACAAGTTTCTTTTGGGATTATGGTTTTCTTTGGGTATATGCCCAGGAGTGGGATGACTGGATCATATGGCAGTTCTATTTGTAGTTTTTTAAGGAACCTCCAAATTGTTTTCCATAGTGGCTGTACCAACTTACATTCCCACCAACAGTGCAGGAGAGTTCCCTTTTCTCCACACCCTCTCCAACATTTGTTGTTTCCAGATTTTGTGATGATGGCCATTCTGATTGGTGTGAGGTGATACTCATTGTGGCTTTGACTTGCATTTCTCTGATGATGAGTGATGTTGAGCCTCTTTTCATGTGTTTGTTGCCCATCTGTATGTCTTCTTTGGAGAAATGTCTATTTAGGTCTTCTGCCCATTTGTGGATTGGGTTATTTGCTTTTTTGGTATTAAGGTGCATGAGCTGCTTGTATATTTTGGAGGTTAATCCTTTGTCCGTTGTTTCATAGGCAACTATTTTTTCCCATTCTGAGGGTTGCCTTTTAGGCTTGTTTATGGTTTCTTTCACTGTGCAAAAGCTTTTAAGTTTCATGAGGTCCCATTTGTTTATTCTTGATTTTATTTCCATGATTCTAGGAGGAGGGTTCCCTTTTCTCTGCGCTCTCTCCTGCATTTATTGTTTCTAGATTTTTTTGTTGATGGCCATTCTGATGGGTGTGAGGTGATACCTCATTGTGGCTTTGACTTGCATTTCTCTAATGATTAGTGATATTGAGCATCTTTTCATGTGTTTCTTAGCCATCTGCATGTCTTCTTTGGAGAAATGTCTATTTAGGTCTTCCGCCCATTTGTGGATTGGGTTATTTGCTTTTTTGGTATTAAGCTGCATGAGCTGCTTGTATATTTTGGATATTAATCCTTTGTCACTTGCTTCTTTGGCAAATATTTTCTCTCATTCTGAGGGCTGTCTTCTTGTTTTATTTATGGTTTCTTTTGCTGTGCAAAAGCTTTTAAGTTTCATTAGGTCCCATTTGTTTATTTTTTATTTTATTTCCATTATTCTAGGAGGTGAGTCAAAAAGGATCTTTTTTTGATGTATGTCATAGAGTGTTCTGCCTCTGTTTTCCTCTAGGAGTTTTATAGTGTCTGGCCTTACTTTTAGGTCTTTAATCCATTTTGAGTTTATTTTTGTGTATGGTGTTAAGAAGTGTTCTAATTTCATTCTTTCATGTAGCTGTCCAATTTTCCCAGCACCACTTATTGAAGAGGCTTTCTTTTTTCCATTGTATATTCTTGCCCCCTTTGTCAAAGATAAGGTGCCCATATGTGCTTGGGTTTACCTCTGGGGTCTCTATTCTTTTCCATTGATCTATATTTCTGTTTCTGAAGCACAGAGATTGTATAATGTAAACCCAAAATTTCACACGGAAAGTTTAGGGACTTAAGCCACTTCCTAGAAGCCATGATAGAGTATTTCATTTTTCTAAGATGGAGTGGTTCAAGATTCTTTTAGCAATTTTATTGAGTAAAATTCACAAACCATAATTTCATGCATTTAAAATATATAATTGATAAAAATTTACCAAAGTATTTACAGTGATTTCACTTGGGGAAGGTGCTTTAGGGAATCTTCCTGGAAGAGGAGTGTGATGTAAATTTTGCAAATTTGTACAAATATGTACAATATTATCCAAGGTGGGATGCTACCTGAAGAGTCGCAAGCAGTAAAATATAGCATATGAAAAAATATGAAAGCATCCAAAGTTATCTATTTGTAAAACTGCACACCCTTCTGACTGGGAACTTAGCATGGGTGGTAAAAACTGGCAAGGGGGCTAGAGAGGTGGAGAGGTAGGATCTGGAAAATTTACTCATAGGTAGTGGGAAGTAACCAGGGAATGTTATTTAGAACAGTTCATTTCTCAGAATATTTCATGGAAGTTCAGGTTAGACCTAGCTGACATGTCTTTGCCTCTTTCTGGTCTCCAGAGCTTACTGAGGATACCAGAAAAACTACAGGAATGCTACATAAAGAAAGGTGAGCTTCTTTGTGATGCAGAAATGAACCTAGCACATACAGGGGAGGGCTTAGCTCACAGTGGGATGGGTAGTTTCTTGCAACACCCTCTGAGACTCTGACCAAAGGAACTTCCAAAAGCAGGGACCTTCTCCTTCTGTGAACACACTCTGCTACATCTGAGAAAATAAGGCTAATTGTGATTATAGGTCCAGCCAGTCAGTCCAGGCCTTTCCTAGAAGATTCCCAAGCCTGCACTTGTGTGTGATCACAGATGTGTTTAGACATGTCCTTTTTCACAACAGTTTGCTCACTGACAGAGTGGAAGGTTGAGGTGTGGTGGGCTCTACCTCTCAGGGCTGACTGTTGTTTTCTTCTCTATCTAAAATCTTCTTGGAGCAGAAGAGCAGGCCAAAAGAGAGGCAGCTGAAAGGGAAAAGGAGCCTCTTGCACAAAAGGTTAAAGAATTGCAGCAAAAGTTAGAGGACCAAGAAAGAGTCTTCAAGGTATTAAGAGCCAAAATGACAGAGGAGTTGAATGAAAGGAAGAAAGCCTCAGCAGGTACATAGGAGGGTTGAGCTCACAGTGGGGTGGGTAGGTTCCTGCAATGCCCTCTGAGATGCTGACAGGAGGAGTTTCCAGAAGCTCCTCTCCTATGAACATACTCTGCTTTGTCTGAAAGTAACAAGGAGAGTGTGGTTGTAGCTCCATCCAGCCAGTTAGAGCCTTTCCTAGCACATTCCCCAAACTGCCCTTGATGTGTTGTCACAGATGTGTTTAGACATGTCCACCTGCTTCTTCATGACAGTTTGGTCACTGCGAATGTGGAGGGTTGGGAATTGGGGGGTTGTAGCTCTCAGATCTGACTGTCAGTTCTTTCCCTCTCAAACATCATCCTGGAGCAGAAGAGCAGGCCAAAAGAGAGGCAGCTGAGAGGGAAAAGGAGTCTCTTGAACAAAAGGTTAAAGAGCTGCAGCAAAATCTGGAGGATCAAGAAAGAGTCTTTGAGGTATCAAGAGCCAAAATGACAGAGGAGTTGAATGAAAGGAAGAAAGCCTCAGCAGGTACATGGAAGGGTTGAGCTCACAGCGGGGTCGGTAGGTTCCTGCAATGCCCTCTGTGATGCTGACAGGAGGAGCTTCCAGAAGCGTGTCTCCTATGAACACACTCTGCTTCATCTGAAAGTAACAAGGAGAGTGTGGTTGTAGCTCCATCCAGCCAGTTAGAGCCTTTCCTAGCACATTCCCCAAACTGCCCTTGATGTGTCATCACAGGTGTGTTTAGACATGTCCACCTGCTTCTTCATGACAGTTTGGTCACTGAGAATGTGGAGGGTTGGGAATTGGGGGGTTGTAGCTCTCAGATCTGACTGTCAGTTCTTTCCCTCTCAAACATCATCCTGGAGCAGAAGAGCAGGCCAAAAGAGAGGCAACTGAGAGGGAAAAGGAGTCTCTTGAACAAAAGGTTAAAGAGCTGCAGCAAAATCTGGAGGATCAAGAAAGAGTCTTTGAGGTATCAAGAGCCAAAATGACAGAGGAGTTGAATGAAAGGAAGAAAGCCTCAGCAGGTACATGGAAGGGTTGAGCTCACAGCGGGGTCGGTAGGTTCCTGCAATGCCCTCTGTGATGCTGACAGGAGGAGCTTCCAGAAGCGTGTCTCCTATGAACACACTCTGCTTCATCTGAAAGTAACAAGGGGAGTGTGGTTGTAGCTCCCTCCAGCCAGTCAGGGCCTTTCCTAGCACATTCCCCAAACTGCCCTTGATGTGTCATCACAGGTGTGTTTAGACATGTCCACCTGCTTCTTCATGACAGTTTGGTCACTGCGAATGTGGAGGGTTGGGAATTGGGGGGTTGTAGCTCTCAGATCTGACTGTTGGTTCTTTCCCTCTCAAACATCATCCTGGAGCAGAAGAGCAGGCCAAAAGAGAGGCAGCTGAGAGGGAAAAGGAGTCTCTTGAACAAAAGGTTAAAGAGGTGCAGCAAAATTTGGAAGACCAAGAAAGAGCCTTCGAGGGATTAAGAACTGAAATGACAGAGGAGATAAGAGAAAGTGAAAAGACCCCAGCAGGTACTGGTAGGGCTCAGCTCACCATGGGGTAGGAAGTTTCCTGCAGTACCCTCTGAGAACTATGACAGGAGGAGCTTCCAGAAGCAGAGACCACCTTCTCCTTCCCTGAACACACTCTGCTACATGTGAACACAAAAAGGCCAATTATGGTTGTATGTCTAGCCAGCTAGTCAGCACCTTTCCTAGCATACTCTCATACCTGCCCTTGATGTGTGTTCACAGGTGAATTGAGACATGTCCATTTGCTTTTTTCAAGAAAATTTGGTCACTGAGAAAGTAGACAATTGAGGGGTTGGTGTTGTAGCTTTCAGGTCTGTTGTTTTCTTCCCTATGTATAATCTTCCTGGAGCAGAAGAGCAAGTCAAAAGAGAGGCCGCTGAGAGGGAAAAGGAACTTTTTGAGCAAAAGGTTAAAGAGCTGCAGGAAAAGTTGGAGGACCAAGAAAGAGCCTTCGAGGCATTTAGAGTCAAAGTGACAGTGGAGCTGACAGAAAGAGACAACCTTCTGAGAAAGATGAACGAGAGGATTGAGATGCTGGAGGTAACCTGGTCTGGGTCTGGGCAGTGACTATGGAAATAGTCCTCGAACCTCAGGAAGGGATCAGTGAAAATTAAAGCAAAGTCATAGAGAAAAGTACCCTTGTCATTTACTGCTTTTGATGCATTAGAAGCTCTGAGATTTTAATGGCTTATATGCAGGCATTTGCGTTCTGATGACAGTGAGTTTCTGAAGATTTCAGGAGGATCTTGGTACCTCCAAGAATTTATAGAATATAAATAACTTCCCCAGGGTTTGTGCTGCTGTTTTGAGGGATTCCTGCATGATCTTATGGAGCCAATATTAAACGGGGTTCCCAGGGTTATCAAGTGGATATTCTAACCGATTGTACCCAATATCAATAGAAGCAGGAATTGGTTCACTTTACCAAGCTTCCTGCCAATTTTCAGGAATCCTACTACCCCCAAAGACCCTAAGACAGATCACTGATGACCTAAAACTGTCAAAAAGGCACAGACTTAGAAATATTGGCAACTGACAGCTCCTAATCTGGCTGCAGTTGTTTCCAGGTGAGGATAACCTGCAGGATCAGCCTGCAGTAGAGGGGCAGTTCTCTCTTCTCCCCCTGGAATTGTTTATATCAGTTTTCTCGATCAGCTTAGGAGTTCTCCATCTTTCTAAGATGTGTGTGAGAATTCGTGCCATTCACAGGGAAGGCTCTCACCCAAATCTCATAAATTTGGCTGGAGTATCTTATAACAATTATCCTCATGCCTGGTTAGCATTCTAGGAAAACCCTAGTGATGGGTCAGTATGAGTAAGGTTGCGCCATGCTTCTTCTCACCTTCCAAGCCTAAACTAGGAGATATTCCTGATGAAAATAATATCTTCTCATGATCTATTAAGAAAGAACTCTTTAAAGGAAATCACAGATGATTTTATATATTGTTCACAGAAAACCTTGATTTTGAAATATTGAGACTTTGAAAAGTTTTCCATTTACTAACACCACATATTTTTAGGTCACAGTGAACAATGATAATGACAAGGATTATGAGCAAAATACTGAAAATGACTACACTTCATAGACACGGAAAGACAAAGACAAAGGAAATACTTCATGGGCTTTGTTTTGGCCTCAGATTTGGGAGAAGATAAAACTTGTGGTCACTAATAACCTGGTTTTTTTGTTGTTTTAAATTCTGGTAATATTAAAAGCTTTTATGACAGCTTTGTGATCTGGAGTATTTTTATTTATGTATGCACCTTTTCTTTTTGCATCAAAATTTTAATATAGAAAATAGAAAAATTATCTACTATGGGACATCAATACATGACACATAAAGTATAGAATTAATGTGGCTGGATAGTTAATTTAAATGGAAATGGAAACAACTGAGTTGAAGACAAAGAGAAGGTCAACTTTTTAATATCTTGAAAAAAAGCAACATTCTGAAAGTCATATATGAATAATTATACAAATGAATATGTGTACTGTTTTCTTGAGAGGAAAGGACTAATTTCTCATATAAAACAATCTCTATTACTTCACCAGTAAATTTTATGTGTTTTGAGTTAAAATTTCACAAAGATTGATTGTAAATTTTAAATGGAGCTGGTCAAACAAATTAAAAAGCCATGACAAGAGAAGAAAGATGGTGGTGAAGTAGAAGGACGTGGAGTGTATCCCTCTCCACAGATGCATCAGGAATACACCAAAAGACACAATAATTCCCACAGAGAACCAGCTGAACACCAGCAGAAGACCTCAGACACCAGAAAGGACTGCAAAGATCCTGACATAACTGGTGCTGGGACAAGCAACCTCTGAAGTCTGGACTACTCGATCACAAGTCAAGTAGGAGGCTCTGGGGAGGGAGCACTGAATCCAGGATGCTACACTACTAGGGAGTCCTCAGACACAGGGAAGATTAACTGTAGAGAACTCTCACAGAGCCCTGTATCAGAGTCTAAGATCTGGCTTTGTTCGACTGTCTGCAACTGCCAGTGTTGAATACCTCACACCAAACTACAAACAAGACAGGAACACAAACCCACCCATCAGCACACAGACTACCTAAAGCCATATTAACCTCACAGATATCCTAAAACATACCATCTGACACGGCCCTGCTCATCAGAGAGAAAAGACACAGAGCCACACATTGGAAAGCAGACACCAGACCCCCCCCCACCCACCAGGAAGCCTACTCAAGACACTGGACAAACCCCACCACAGGGGGAAGAGGGCAGAAACAAGAGGAATTACTACTAGGCAGCATAGGGAAAGGAGACAGCAAATCCTATAAATTAGACAAAATGAGAAAACAAAGAAACACCTTGCAGGCAAAGGAGCAAGAAAAAACCCCACAAAACCAAATAAATGAAGAGGAAATAGGAAAATTGCCTGAAAAAGAATTCAGAGTAATGATAGTAAAGATGATCCAAAATCTTGATAACAAAAGAGAGAAAATATAAGAAACATTTAATAAGGACTCAGAAGAACTGAAGAGCAAACAAACAGTAGTGAACAACAAAATAACTGAAGTTAAAAATACTTTAGATGGTATAAACAGCAGAATAACTGAGGCAGAAGAATGAGTAAGTGAGTTGGAAGATAGAATGGGGGAAATAACTACCACAGAGCAGGAAAAAGAAAAAAGAATAAAAAGAATGGAAGACAGTCTCAGAGACCTTGGTGACAGCATTAAGCACACCAACATTCTAATCATAGGCATCCCAGAAGAAGAAGAAAAAAAGAAAGGGTCTGAGAAAATATTTGAAGAGGTTATGGTGGAAAACTTCCCCAACATGGAAAAGGAAATAATTAATCAAGTCCAAGAAGCGCAGAGGGTCCCATACAGAATAAACCCAAGGAAAAATACACCAAGGCACATATTAATCAAACTAATGAAAATTAAACACAAAGAAAAAAATTTAAAAGCAGCAAGAGAAAAACAACAAATAACATATAAGGGAAATCTCATGAAGATAACAGCTGATCTTTCTGCAGAAACACTGCAGGCCAGAAGGGAGTGGCAGGATATACTGAAAATCCTGAAAGAGGAAAAACCTACAGCCAAGGATACTCTACCCAGCAAGAAGCTCATTCAGATTTGAGGGAGAAATCAAAAGCTTTACAGACAAGCAAAAGTTAAGAGAAATCAGCACCACCAAATCAGCCTTACAACAATTGCTAAAGGAACTTTTCTAAGTAGGAAACACAAGAGAAGGAAAACACCTACAAAAACAAATCCAGAACAATTAAGAAGATGGTAATAGGAACATACATGTCAATAATCACCTTAAATGTAAATGGATTAAGCACTCCAACCAAAAGACACAGACTGGCTAAATGGATACAAAAACAAGACCCTTCTATATGCTGCCTACAAGAAACCCATTTCAGACCAAGGGACACATATAGACTGAAAGTAAGGGGATGGCAAAAGATATTCCATGTAAATGGAAGTCAAAAGAGAGCTGGAGTAGCAATACTCACATCAGACAAATTAGACTTTAAAGTAAAGACTATTACAAGAGACAAGGAAGGACACTACATAATGATCAAGTGATCCATCCAAGAAGAACATATCACAATTGTAAATATGTATGCCCCCAACATAGGAGCACCTCAATACATAAGGCAAATGCTAACAGCCATAAAAGGGGAAATCGACAATAACACTGTAATAGTGGGAGACTTGAACACTGCACTTACATCAATGGACAGATCATCCAAACAGAAAATAAATAAGGACACATAAGCTTTAAATGACACATTAGACCATCTCGACTTAATTGATATTTATAGGACATTCCATCCCAAAACGACAGAATAGACTTTCTTCTCAAGTGCACATGGAACATTTTCCAGGTTGGATCACATCTTGGGTGACAAATCAAACCTCGGTAAGTTCAAGAAAATTGAAATCATGTCAAGCATCTTCTCTGACAACAACGCCATGAGACTAGATATCAGTTACAGGAAAATAACTGCAAAAAATACAAACACATGGAGGCTAAACAATATACTATTAAACAACCAAGAAATCATTAAAGAAATCAAAGAGCAAATAAAAAAATATCTAGAAACAAATGACAATGAAAACACAACAACCCAAAACCTATGGGATGCAGCAAAATCAGTTCTAAGAGGGAAGTTTATAGCAATACAGTCCTACCTTAAGAAACAAGAAAAATATCGAATAAACAACCTAACCTTGCACCTAAAACAATTAGAGAAAGAAGAACAAAGAAACCCCAAAGGGAGCAGAAGGAAAGAAATCATAAAGATCGGATCAGAAATAAATGAAAAAGAAAGGAAGGAAACAATAGCAAAGATCAATGAAACTAAAAGCTGGTTCTTTGAGAAGATAAAGAAAATTGATAAACCATTAGCCAGACTCATCAGGAAGAAAAGGGAGCAGATACAAATCAACAGAATTAGAATGGAAAAGGAGAAGTCACAACGGACACCTCAGAAATACAAAACATCATGAGAGACTACTACAAGCAACTATATGCCAATACATTGGATAACCTGGAAGAAATGGATACATTCTTAGAAAAATACAATCTTTGAAGACTGAATCAGGAAGAAATAGAAACTATGAACAGACCAATCACAAGTATGGAAATTGAGACCGTGATTAAAAATCTCCCAACTAACAAAAGCCCAGGGCCAGATGGGTTCACAGGCGAATTCTATCAAACATTTAGAGAAGAGCTAACACCTAACCTTCTCAAATTCTTCCAAAATATAGCAGAAGGAGAACACTCCCAAACTCATTCTACGAGGCCACCATTACCCTGATACCAAAACCAGTAAAGATGTCACAAAAAAAGAAAATTACAGACGAATATCACTGATGAATATAGATGCAAAAATCCTCAACAAAATACTAGCCAACAGAATCCAACAACACATTAAAAGGATCATACACCATGATCAAGTGGGGTTTACCCCTAGAATGCAAGGTTTCTTCAGTATAGGCAAATCAATCAATGTGATACACCAAATTAACAATCTGAAGGATAAAAACCACATGATCAAATCAATAGATGCAGAAAAAGCTTTTGACAAAATTCAACACCCATTTATGATAAAAATTCTCCAAAATGTGAGCATACAGGGAACCTACCTCAACATAATAAAGGCCATATATGAAAAACCCATAGCAAACATCATTGTCAATGTTGAAAAACTGAAAGCATTCTAACTTTCAGAACAGGACAAGGATGCCCACTGTCACCACTATTCAACATAGTTTTGGAAGTTTTAGCCACAGCAATCAGAGAAGGAAAAGAAATAAAAGTAATCCAAATTGGAAAAGAAGAAGTAAAACTGTCACTGTTTGCCAATGACATGATACTATACATAGAAAATCCTAAAGATGCCACCAGAAAACTACATGAGCTAATCAACAAATCTGGTAAAGTTGCAGGATACAAAAATTAAACACAGAGAAGTCTCTTGCATTCCTATACACTAACAATGAAAGGTTAGAAAGAGAAATTAAGGAGACAACCCCATTCACCACTGCACCAAAAAGAATAAAATATCTAGGAATAAACCTAACTAAGGAGGTAAAAACCTGTACTCAGAAAACTATGACACTAATGAAAGAAATCAAAGACGACACAAACAGATGGAGAGATTACCATGTTCTTGGATTGGAAGAATCAACACTGTGAAAATGAGTATACTACCCAAAGCAATCTACAGATTCAATGCAATCCCCATCAAATTACCAATGGCATTTTTACAGAACTAGAACAAAAAATCCTAAAATTTGTACAGAGACACAAAGAACCCGAATAGCCAAAACAATCTTGAGGGAAAAAAGTGGAGCTGGAGGAATCAGACTCCCTGACTCCAGACTATACTACTAAGCTACAGTAATCAAGACAATATGGTACTGGCACAAAAACAGAAATATAGATCAATGGCACAGGATAGAAAGCCCAGAGATAAATTATGGTCAACTAATCTATGACAAAGGAGGCAAGGATATACAATGGAGAAAAGATAGCCTCTTCAATAAGTGGAGCAAGTAAAACTGGACAGCTACATGTAAAAGAATGAAATTAGAACACTCCCAGGGCTTCCTAGGTGGCACAGTGGTTAAGAATCCACCTGCCAATGCAGGGGACACAGGTTCGATCCCTGCCCCAGGAAGATCCCACATACCGCAGAACAAGTAAGCCTGTGCACCACAACTATTGAGCCTGCGCTTTAGAGCCTGTGAGCCACAACTATTGAGCCCATGTGCTGCAACTGCTGAAGCCCATGCGTCTAGAGTCCATGCTCCACAACAAGAGAAGCCATGGCAATGAGGAGCCTGCGCACCACAACGAAGAGTAGCCCCCACTCGCCGCAACTAAAGAAAGCCCACACAGAGCAAAAAAGACCCAACACAGCCAATAAAATAAATAAATATATATATATATATATAAAATAAAAAACACTCCCTAACACCATACACAAAAAGAAAAACTCAAAATGGTTTAAAGTCCTAAATGTAAGGCCAGACACCATAAAACTCTTAGAGGAAAACTTAGGAAGAACACTCTTTGACGTAAATCACAGCAAGATCTTTTTTGATCCACCCCCTAGAGTAATGGAAATAAAAACAAAAATAAATAAGTGGGACCTAATGAAACTTCAAAGCTTCTGCACAGCAAAGGAAACTATAAGCAAGACAAAAAGACAACCCTCAGAATGGGAGAAAATATTTGCAAACAAATTAACAGACAAAGGATTCATCTCCAAAATATAGAAACAGTTCATGCAGCTCAATATCACAAAAACAAACAACCCAGTCCAAAAATGGGCATAAGACCTAAACAGGCATTTCTCCAAAGAAGACATAAGGAGGGCAAAGAGGCACATGAAAAGCTGCTCAACATCACTAATTATTAGAGAAATGCAAATCAAAACTACAATGACGTATCACCTCACACCAGTTAGAATGGGCATCATCAGAAAATCTACAAACAGGAAATGCTGGAGAGGGTCTGGAGAAAAGCGAACACTCTTGTACTATTGGTGGGAATGTAAATTGATACAGCCACTATGGAGAACAGTATGGAGGTTCCTTAAAAAACTAAAAATAGAATTACCATACAACCTAGCAATCTCCTTACTGGGCGTATACCCAGAGAACACCATAATTCAAAAAGACACATGCACCCCAGTGTTCATGCAGCACTATTTACAATAGCCAGGTCATGGAAGAAACCTAAATGTCCATCAACAGATGAATGGATAAAGAAGATGTGTACCTATATACAATGAAATATTACTCAGCCATAAAAAGGAATGAAATTGGGACATTTGTAGAGTCATGGATGGACCTAGAGACTGTCATACAGAGTGAAGTAAGTTAGAAAGAGAAAAACAAATATCATATATTAACGCATATATGTGGAATCTAGAAAAATGGTACAGATCGACTGGTTTGCAAGGCAGAAATAGAGACACAGATGTAGAGAACAAACATATGCACACCAAGTGTGGAAAGCCAGGGAGGGTTGGGGTGAGATGAACTGGGAGATTGGAATTGCCATATATACATTACTAATAAGAAAAAAATATCAAATTGTATACTTTAAATATAGGCAGTATATTGTATGTCAATTATATCTCAATAAAAGTTCTTTAAAAAAAAACAGCTACAGCAAAAGTTGAAGAAACAAGAAAAAGCCTTCAAGGAATATATAGCACACATGATAGAGGAGATAAGCGAAATGGAAAAGACCTCAGCAGGTACAAGGCAGGGCTCACTTCACAGTGGGATGGGGAGGCTCCTGCAGTGGCCTCTGAGAACTCTGATAGGAGGAACTTCCTGAAACAGGGAGCTTCCTGTCCTCTGTGAACACACTCTGCTACATCTGAAAATAACAAGGCAGGTTGTGATTATGGGTCCAGCCAGCCAGCCTGGGCCTTTCCTAGGACACTCCCACACCTTCACTTGATGTGTGGTCACAGATAAATTCAGACATGTCCATCCGCTTTTTCCAGACAGTTTGGTCACAGAGATACTGGAGGGTTGGGGAATTAGAGGTTGTAGCTCTCAAGGATGACTGTTGTTTTCTTCCCTAACATATTCCTGAAGCAGAAGAGAGGCAGTAGAGAAGGAAAAGCAGCTCCTTAAGGAAAAGTTTAATAAGCTGCAGCAAAAGTTGGAGGACCATAAAAGAGCCTTGAATGGATATAGAGCCCAAATGACAGAGGATATAATAGAAAGAGATAGTCTTCTGAGCCAGACGAACGAGAGCATTGAGATGCTGAAGGCAAGTCTGGTCTGGGTCTGGGCAGTGACTGTGGAACAAAGCCTGGAACCTCAGGAAGAGATGGCTGAAAATTAAAGCAAAGTCACAGAAAGAAAAACCACATTCCTTTATTGCTTTTGATTCACTGAAGCCCTGAGTTTTTAGTGGTTTATATCC